>NW_027185797.1:14063414-14105933 GCF_028583685.1 Petaurus breviceps papuanus | reverse complement strand
TGTGTGTGTGTGTGTGTGTGTGAGAGAGAGAGAGAGAGAGAGAGAGAGAGAGAGAGAGAGAGAGAGAGAGAGAGAGAGAGAGAGAGAGAGAGAGAGAGATCCTTAGAATGACTCTGGATGATCTCTTTTTTAAAGCTTACCTAAGTTTTTCCCTGCCTACTTCCAATTCCTTTAAATTAAATAAACATGAGAGACACAGCAGAGCATAAGAGCTTGGAGTCAGTAAAACCTGGGTTCAAGTCAATTCTCTGACATACACTGACTCTATAATGGTAGGAAAGTCTCTCAATCTTCCCATGCTCCCCCAAACTCTGTAATATTAAAAGTTGCAGAAAATATTCTGGTCTGCTTTTTTAGAGCAATATCCTCACTGGAAATATTCACTACACTGAAAAAAATCACAGGCCTGCTAAGAGACAGAAAGACAGACAGACAGATATTGACTGACAGAAAGATTTGTTGTTTAGTTATTTTTGGTCATATCTGACTCTTCGTGACCCCTTTGGGGTGGTCTTGGCAAAGATACTGGATTAGTTTGGCATTTCCTTCTCTATCTCACTTTACAAGTGAGGAGACTGAGGAAAACAGAGTGAAATGACTTGTCCAAGATCACAAGGCTGGTAAGTGTCTGAGACCAGATTTGAATTCAGGTCTTTCTGATTCCAGGCCCAGCCCTCTATCCACTGTGCCACCTAGGTGCCCCAATATAGAAATATTGACATATGTAATACATATAATGAATATATGTGTATATATTATATACATGTTCATATATACACTATACATATACACATACGTATATTTGTATGTATATATGTATATACTTATATATGTATATATGTGTATACATACATGCACACACACACACATATATACACGCATAATCTATCAACAAGCATTTATTGTAGTGGACATCCTAGAAATAACAGGACAGCAAAGCCAATTATAATTTAGGAGTGTTTATTAACCATCTGGTGACTGCCTCCCCAGTAGGGAAGACAGCATTGAGTCTGCTGTAAGATGCATTTTTATAGACCTAGATGTTGCTAACAAACAAAGTGTGGTTCCAAGGGGGGGGGGTACCACTTCTAGTAAAATCTTGGGTACCTAACAAGAAGAGACTTGTATCTGGGCTAACAAGAACAGACTTGTATCCTGGGTATGTTTCTAGCAACACAGGTGAAACGTTCCTTCACTATTATGGCCTGTCAGGTGGTTTCCAGGGACCCTGGTAGGGGCCCCTTCTGGCAGGTTTTTGGGGGCTTTGGTGTATAATTTCTGATGAGCACTTCACTCCCCCCTTTTTCTTGTTCATAGTTGAAACTCGGACTCAATTGAGTCCAGGGGACTGTTCTCTTGCACTAGGGCTGTGGTACCCACCATTGCCGATTCTGCTATACCAAGGCCAACTAGGATAGGGACTAAAATGGGGGCTGCCAGCAAAAAGGCGTTCTTACATACAAGCAGTCAGAAGTTAAGCTCGGGTCTGAGAAACGTGGGGTCTACCAAAGTGCTGCCTGAGTCTCCAGGGGTGATGGTAATGGGTGAAACAGGGGGGCCATCCAGGGTTAGATCGCCACCAGGAGGTGGGTTGAGCCTTGGCACCAGAGTGCGTTGAATAGTGAAGAAGGCCTGATTCCCCAAGGTGTCCCAGTTTTTCAATCCTGTTTGGTCCAATCCAAAACTCTGATGACAATTGGGTTACATGACTTAAGGGTATTACAATGAATTGAAATGTGGTGGTCATGGCTGCCACTGAAGACCCAGTCAGCCATGGTTACACAATCCCAACTGGCACATTGATATTTCCCTGTCCCCCACACTCAGAGCACCCATACTCAGGGAAGACATACAACTGGGTTGACCAAAGGCTGCTTTTCTGCCCACCCTCCACAAGCAGCACCACTGTCGAGCGGCACAATGATCAAAGGAAAAGGTGGGCTGGCCATGAGTCACATTTTTGAAATTAGAGTCCCATCAATTGTCTTAGTAAGAGTCCAAGTGTACAAGGTGGGAGCATAGGAGTTGGAACCGGCCAAAGGCAGGAATGCCAGGAACAGGAGCATCAGGACAGTCTCTTAATCTTCAGTTGTAATTCACCGGCTGGCTCTGTTCCCCACAGGTCTGGTGGGTCGGGAGGAGCCGCCATCTTGATGTGAGGGGTGGATCCAGGCTTTTCTTCCAGGCCCCTTAACAGCAGAGTGGTCCGGTACACCACTCAGACTGCGTCTTGGATGTTTCGGAGAGCTTGGAGGGACTTGAGAAGTAAATCATTAACAGTCATACATAACAGCATTTGTCACCCAAAATACAATAGGAGGTGGGGTGCTGAACAGAATTTCAAAAAGGGGAATAAATTTTACACACATGTATTCAGTTACAAATATTAACACTTGTTTAAATAATGGAATAACTACAAATTCAGATTAAAACAGCAAGTTCTTTTCTGCTTTACAATTTGTTACATCAGTGAGCGAGAAACATGTCTTGCAAGTGGAGGTTTTAGTGGGTCTCTTAGAATCACACTAAATATTTTAAAAATTTCTTCTAAAGGTGTTTTCCTTCTTCAAAACAGTTTCACTGATCAATAAACCTTTATGAAGGAAGTTAATTGATAACTTTTAAAACATCTTAAGCAGTTTGCCTAACTTTCTATACATGTTTTAATTCTAGATGAGAAATCATATTAGATCTTCCAATAAGCTAACGTGAAAGAGGCTCGTATCTTTTACTGATTACTTGCTCTGAGCATAGGGACCTGTTACAGAAGGAAAAAAACAGGGATAGGTGACATTCTAAATATGCCAGGAGAAAATGTCCTTGGCTCTGTGTAAATTCAGGCACAGTCATAGATATCCAATCATACAGCATTTGTTCCATCTCATAGCTAGACTCAGGAATAGGTGGGAAACATTCCTTTTCAAAGGAACCTCATGGGTAAACTGAGCCAGGAGGGATCCCATCCCAGACAGAGGCTAAGATTGTCCCTTTGGCTTTTACCAAATGTAGATTTCCACCTGTTGACAGCACAGGATCACATTCCTCTGAGCAGCTAGTGGCAGTTTCTCTCAGACATTGATTTAATGCAGACAACTATACCCAAATTCAGACTCAAAATAAAATTTCGTTATGGTCCCAAGTGCTTTTTACCTTAAACAACAAGCCTCACCTATCACAGCTTAGAGTCAGTTATAATTATTTCTATTCTCATGGGGCTGGCAATAAGCAATAAAGATGTATCAGATCTTGTAAGGAATTCCTTTTACCATCCTTCTAAAATATAAAAGCCAATTTATAGAAATCCTTTTCGATCTTTGCAACTTCTTAACAAGTTAGATTTATTTAAAAACTGCATAGCTGAAACAAGTTCCTTTCTCAGGCAGAATGATTTTGCCTGGAAATAGTTACTAGGGGATTTGATAGTTTTACAACATAAGGAAAATTTATGTGAATTACAAGCAGGAGAGACTGCTCTGAATGGGCAAAACTAGTCAGACAAGTTTTCATTCAATTAGTTTCCTCTTTTCCACATACAATAATCAATTAACAATTTTAGGTTTTAGCATTAAAACATTAGCCCAAAATTGCTTAATTAATAATTTTACAAGTTTTTCTAAATAGCAAATATACATATTTAAAGTAACACTACTGATCTTACACAATTTTCTCCTCACTCAGGTTTTACAATATACAGTGTAGACATACAACAATAGAAAAAAAAATCAAGTATGTAAACCCCAAGCTATCTTGTGAGGTTATAGCTATTGAAAATTATATTCATTTGGGCAGAGCACCCACAGGTGTTGAACTGAAGTAAGCAAAGTGAAGTGAGTTGCCCAGGGTCATATAGCTAGGAAGTGTCTGAGACAAGATTTGAACTCAGGAAGGTGCAAGTGGTGAAATAGAAATCATTGTCCCAGGACCAGACAAATCACTTTGGGGACTTGTACAAGAAGAGCCCAAACACAGCTCATTTCAATGGATACTGTTCAGGTAGAAAGAAAAGACTCTTGGGCTTTGGCATTGGTATATGGAGAAAATGAACCACTGAACTCCTCTGCAGGGGAAAATTCAATCCTATCACTCCCAGAAACCAACCCCCGATGTTGCTACTTTATCAGCAGATTTCTTTTCCATACTATCCTGGCTCTCTTATTGTTCATCATTATTGTGATTCTATGGAAATTCCTCCCACTACCTTCTAGAGGCTCAAAACCAACACTATGAAATCAATGCATGTAACCCCACATTGAACAAATTCTACATTGATATGGCTGTCTTCTGAACCCTGCTCCTACTCTTAACTACTAATGGCATCAGCAGTTACAGCATTTCCAACCACTTACTAAACTGCTATGTATATGCAGTTCCATCTTCCAATTCCAGTCCTCCTCTCTGACCAACTCAGAGACCAGTTAAGGCCCTGAAACACATTGCCAATGGTTTGTGAAGAATTCATATGCCTAGATCTGCCTTTCCATCAAGTCTGAGGAAACCTGAAGCAGCTTCTCTAATCTTCTGCTATCTTCACACAGTTCTCTTCCTAGTGGAGGAATTTTTAAGGCACCATTGCAAATTTCATATAAAGAAGCGTGGAATCAAAGAAGAAATTTGAGAAGACATTCCTGCCTACTCCTTTACAGAATTAGAAGGACAACTGATGTGATACATGGAATATTTCTGCATATCTTTTCAATATGTTGATCAGTTTGATTATTTCTCCTTTGCATTTCTTCCTCTATAATAAATAATAGAACAATATAATAACAAATTTCATTATAGGAAAAAATAATAACAAAATTCATCTGGAAGAACAAAAAGGTCCAGAATATCAAGGAAATCAATTAAAAGAAATTCTAGGGAAAGTGACCTTGCCATAACAGATCTTAAACTATATAATAAAGTGGCAATCATTAAAACTAATTGGTACTAAGAACAAAGTGATTGATTAGTGAAATAGACTAGCTACAGAAGACATAGTAGTCAATGACTATAGTAATATACTGTTTGATAAACCCAAATATTTCAGCTTCTGGGATAACTCACTATTTAACCAAAACTGCTGGGAAAACTGGAGAATAGTATGTCAGAAACTGGGTACAGACCAATATCTTACACCATATACCAAAATAAAGCCAAAATGGGGACACAATTTAGATAGAAGCTGGTAATATAAGCAAACTGGGACAGCAAGAAGTTGTTTACCTGTCATATTTATGGAGAATGGAAGAATTTATGACCAAACAAGATGCAGAAAACATTACAAAGGGCATTTATCATCAGTATTATTTGCATTAAATTGAAAAGTAGTTGCACAAAGTTGATGCAATGAAGAATATGAGGGATGCAGATAATTGGGAAAGCATTTTTTTTACAACTAGTGTCTTTGATAAAGACATCATTTCTAAAATATATAGTAAATTGAGTCAAACTGATAAGAATACAAAGCATTCACCAACTGATACATGGTCAAAGATATGAACAGGCAGTTTTCAGAGAAAGAAATTAAAGCTATCTATAATTATATGGCAAAATGCTCAAAATCACCATAGATTAGAGAAATGCAAATCAAAACAACTCTTAGGTACCTCGTCATACCTTTCAGATTGTCTAATGTAATAAAATAGAAAAATTATAAATGCTGGAGAACATGTGAGAAAATTGGAACATCAATGTATTGTTGGTGGAGTTGTGAACTGATCCAAAAATTTTGAAGATCAATTTGGAACTATGCCCAAAGGGCTATAAAACTATGCATATCTTTTGAGCTAAGCAATGCAACTTCTAGGGCTGTATCCATAGAGATAATACAAATGGGAAAAGGACCCACATGTAAAAAAATATTTCTAGCAGCTTTTTTGTTGTGGCCAAGAATTGGAAATTGAGGGGATGCTCACAAATTGGGGAATGGATGAACAAGTTGTGGCACATGAATGTAATGGAATAATATTGTGCTATGAGAAATGACTAGCAGGTGGACTTCAGAGAAACCTGGACATATATGAACTGATCTTGAATGAGGAAAGCAGAACCAGGAGAAGCTTGTACACAGTTACACAATCATTGTGCAATAACTAACTTTGATAGACTTGGCTCTTCTCAGAACTGCAAATTTCAAAGACAACTCTAAAAGTCTCATGATGGAAAATGCTTTCACATACAAAGAATTATAGAATCTGAACATAGATAGAAGCATGCTTTTTGCTGTCTCTTTTGTTTTGTTTGTTTTTTCTTATGGTTCATTCCACTGGTTGTGATACTTCTTGCAACATGAGTCATGTGAAAATATGTTTAACGTGAATGTATATGTAGAGCCTATATCAAATTGCATATTGTCTTGGGGAAGGGGGGGAGAGCTGAGAGTGGGAAAAATTTGGAATTCACAACTTACGGAACTGAATGTTGCAAACAATAAATAAATAAAAAATTAAAAATAAATTTTATTTATATTTTCTGTTCCCACTGTAACCACAGTTATTCTGAACATTCTTTCTCCTCTCCCTCCCAGAGGGCCTTCCTAAATGACAAAATGTATTTTTTAGAGAAAGATAAAAATTCATTTCAGCTGATTGATACATGTACAAAGTGTCAAAATGTGTGGATTATATAAAAACTGTTGACCTTCCACCATAACAAGTAATAAACAATGCTATTTCAAGACAAAAAAAAAGAAATACAACGATGGTATAAACTGCGATATGACATTACATTAATTGCCTTTTCAAATTACATATAAGATGTCATTAATTGCATTTCCAAATTACATATAAGAATGATTGATCTTACCAAGTGAAGAGGCTAGTTGACTTCTGACCTCATTTTCTTCTCTCTTTTTCTCATCTCCCCACTTTACAGATGAATTGAGACTCAGGGTTAAATGATTTATTCTAGATCACACAACCAGTCAGAGTTCAGAACACAGTGCTTCTCACTGACAAGCTTTTTCTCACTTTTCTGATTTTCTCTCTTTCATCTTTCTCTTAGCTCTACCTCCCTTGTTTTTCTCTTTTTGCTCTATATTCTGGGGTGTTTTCTCCTTGCTCCATTGTTTTCCAGGAGTCCTTAGCAACCTTCTCTAATTCCTTGGCACTGGAACAAGCAAAGGGATATTTTGCAGCAAGGGAGAGACCTCTTAGATGGTACTGAAGTTGGGGCTTCATGGTACAGAGTGAACTCTATATTTCAGGGGAAAACCCTCCATTTTTCCAAATTCATCACACTAAAGCACATTATCAGGCAACTGGGGAGTTCCAGGAGATGGTAGCCTGGAGCATTGAGGAGAGGGTTTGGGGAACTTGAAGTAAAAACTTCAGGCTCTTCTTACTTAGAGAGGTAGACTTCAGGGTACCTGGGAATCTAAAACTATTACTGGGGGGAGCTAGGTCAAATACCCTTTTACTAAACTATTTAGGCTGTGGAAAGAATATAATTTTAGGCTAAATAGCTCAGATCTAACACAGACTTTAGTAGCTCAGATGTATCCCAGGCTTAGTATATGGGATAATGATTAACTTGTATTTGTACCTTTGTTTCATAAGCTTCTTTTCCCTTGTCTAACTGTTCCCATGTCATTCAGAAAAAAATGTTCTATTCCAGGGATTTAACCTTTCAGGTAGGCAGATGACAAGCCCGTGTAGCTCCAATGTAGCTACTGTACCTTCCCCCCTTTTTCTTTTTGGAGGAGGTTAACTCAAATTAACTTCACTGACGCCCTAGCTCAGTTATAGCCAGGACAACAGGGAGAAAAAAAATCTTAATGGTTCAAACCTCTTGCTGTCTCCTCAGCTCCATCAGAGCTGGATGACAGGGGAGGGCTCTGTAGCCCTAGCTAAGAAGAACTGGGACCACAGGGAAGAGAATCTTAGCAGTTGTAACTTGTCACTGTGGCATTAGTCTGGTCAGAGTCGGATCACAGTGAGAAGGCATCGTAGGTCTTAGCCTTGTCAGAGGTAGGACTACAGGGAAGGGAAGAGAATCTTAGTGGATTTCTTTTTGATCTTTTGCCAACTTTTCTCAGGTGTTCATTCCTTAAAAATTTCAGATCTACTGCAAGATTTTAAGAGCAACTGTCTCTCATACAACATAGACAATACAACTGTTTACCAGTAACAACCATGGTCTTAATTTTGAACTTTGAAATAAAAACAATTGAATAACCAAGCTGGTAACCTTAAACTTCAGTTTTTGTAGTGCCAAATAGTAACCAGAATGAATTCCATTACCTGGATCTATCTTCCCAATGATGTTGCACAGTTCTCTTTTTGTGACCCAGGAAAGGGTTAAGTGTTAGTGCTATTTCAAAGTGCATTGAAGTGACCCCTTTTCCCTTAGACAGATTTTAGGGGAGACATTTCCCATTTTGTCTCTTTCCATTTGTCTTTCTACTTCGGGAACTTTGGCTGGAGTCTAAAGGAATAGAAGGAGAAATGGTTTTCTGCCAACAGCCATTCCTTAAGAGATTATTAATCTTTCTAGAGTAGGTCTTACTGCATGGCTGCTTTTGGATGCCTTTTTTTTTTTTAAATCAAACACAATCACACAGACAAGGACATACACAAAGCATAGCAGGGCAAAAGTAAGAAGGCTTCATCCTTTCTACCTGCCAGTATCCCAGAGACAGGATATATACACAGAATACACTCCGGCAGCATTTTTGTCCCTCTGGTGGCCCCTTGCACTGAGAGTTTGGAAAGGGAAAACTGAAAGTTTGGAAACAAAGGGGGCCCAGGGGAACCTCTCGAGAAGTGGAGAAAGTTCGCTCCCTCCCTTTTTGGGGATCCCAGGTAGAGCAACCGAGTGTGGAGTAACTGTTGGCAGTTGTCCCAGGTAGGCTAGTCAGATCCCGGGGTGGAGGGGGAAGAGCCCTGATGGGGTGGTTGAGTCAGGGGATGGGAGCTGGCAGGAGACTGAGCTTTTGATCTTTGGCAATGGCTCCGGGGCGGAGACTCGGGTCCTAGAAGGACTCAGGTTCCTGGTCCTCTCAAGAAAGCAATACAAGCCTGGGGCCAGGGAACATCTCTCGGTGGCCACCCCCTAGGGTCGAATGGCTTTCTTGGGCTCTAGTCCAGCTGTCTTTTAATTAAAGTTACAGATCGAGACAAAAATTCAGCAATGCCTAGTGACAGACACACAGAGCGCAAAAAGAAAGGGTTAAAGCTACAGCAACAATTAAAGTTACAGCAACACAATTTAAAAAGCAGGTAATTAAAGTAGACAATTAAAGTTAATACAAAAAGAAAAGGCACTCTGTCAGTGTCCTGACCTTGGAGGCCAGTAAGTGCTGTAATGGTGCATCCAGCTTAGCCTCCTACTCTACCTGGGGCTGAGGAATGTCTCTTGGTGATCACCCCCTAGGTGTTTACACTTCATGAGTACTCACCTAAAAGAACACTCTTGGATCTAATTGCAAGAATTTGGGAAGGATTCAGGTTCCTGGTTTGCTCAGAAAAGCAATACAAGCTTGGGGCTGAGAAACATCTCTCAGTGGCCACACCCCTAGGGCGAATTGCTTTCCCAGCCCTCCAGGGAGCCTGTCCAGCTGTCAATACAAAGCCAAAGGCTATCTCCTTGGAACCTCCAAAATGTAATGGACAAATGGAATAGACATGACAGCAAAGCCAATTATAATTTGATAGGAGTGTTTATTAACTGGCCGGTGACTGCCTTCCCAGTAGGGAAGAGCATCAAGTCTTCTGTAAGATGCATTTTTATAGACCTAGATGTTGCTAACAAACAAAGTGTGGTTGGGCGGGGTACCATTTCTAGTAAAATCTTGGGTACCTAACAAGAACAGACTTGTATCTGGGGTATGTTTCTAGCAATACAGATGAAATGTTCCTTCACTATTATGGCCTATCAGGTGGTTTCCAGGGACCCTGGTAGGGGCCCCTCCTGGCAGGTTTTAGGGGGCTTTGGTGTATAATTTCTGATGGGCACTTCATTATTAAGTGCTTACTTTCTACCAGGCACTATCCTAAACTCTGGGAATAAAGGAAAAAACCTATAGATGATCTCTGCCCTCAATCAACCCATCAACAGTCATCAAGCACCTCAGATGTACCAAGCCCTGGCCAAAGTGCTGGAACTCAGTTGTCTAATAGTCTCTCAGAGTGATGAGGTATGGGGTCTGGGAGCCCCCTTGACCTCTCCTTGAGTCCTTGAGGTACAGGCTCTGGGAATCCCCCTTGAACTCTGATTAAATTGTCTCATTTGATGAGGCATTTGCATGAGGCAATAAGCCTAACATTGTGGCTGGGCCCAGAACTCTAGCCTAGTTATTAACTGCTAACTACTAACTCTAGCCTTGTTACTAGCCTAGCCCTCCAATGTTCAGGTACTTCCCACCCAAACTGGCCTAGCCCACCATTGTTTGTGGTCTCCAGGTGGCCTCCAGAGACTTCCCACCCTTAATCACTCATTGACCTCATTAACTCCTCCTGAAGACCCTCCCCAAACTCCTCCCCTAGACCACCCCTAGATTCCTCCCACAACCTTCTGTATATAAGACCCCATCCTGTGTCCATGTTTGTGAGAGCCCCATAGAATGACCTAGCACAGACTTACTCTGCATCTAATACAAGTGAACTTTTAATAAACTTTTCTTTGCCTGAGAAGACTTGAGTCAAATTCATTCAGCAGGACCTGGCACGTTGGAATTTTGGGGTCTCCAGAGTAACCCTAACCCTCTTAGTGGGTAACCAGTTCAAGGGCAGGCACCTTCTCCATGTGTAGGCCTATTAGGTCATGTACATAGTAAGGTAAAGCTGATTTCTGTGGGGGTGTGAGCAGCTAGAAGTAAATAAGGAAAGGACTTATTGAAAATGTGGTGCTTGAGCTGATGACTGAAGGACTTAGAGAGACAAGTGAGGATGGACAGTACTGAGAACCAGAGATGAAATAACAATAACAGCAAACTGGAGAATACCCTGGCTCTTCCACTCAAGTCCACAAAGTATTTTAAAAAGAAACAGCTTTTTTCATCATGTGTGTGAAGATACTATATTTTTATATTATATTTGCATGAAGACAGAGAATGAGAGACAGAAACAGAGACAGAGATAGAGAGATTTAACCACATTTTCTGCTTTCTGCCTGTATCCCTATAAATCTTTAAAAGTTTCTCTGGGCATCCCTAATTTCATTTACACATTTAAAAAAGAAGGGCTTCCAAGTAAAACTGAGCCCCTCCCTTCTTTGTGGCCCTGAAACAAACCACTACAAAAATACACAAGTGAGCTAATCATAGGGTCAGTGACACAAATAGTAGCCCTCCCCCACCTCTGGTTAAAGGATTAAGATAAACTCCTTGTCTGAAAGAAGTGAGGACAGTAACCCAGTGGCCAAACATTGGGAGTCAATCTCAAATGTTTGCTTTCTGGCCCTTGGCATTCTCATCTGATAGTTTGCTGTTATGATATTGAAGGCATTTGAACGCCTAGTTTAAAGGACTACAAGGCAGATGAAACACATAAAGCATTATTTTTTCCCATTCCACTAAGGCCTCCTAAGCACTTCTTGCTTCAATATTTTTGCCAACTTATAATAACCACCTATCCCTGTTATGTGCTTTCCTTTTTTCCTTTCCCACTTGAGGAAAAAAAAATATCTTAAGGCTATGTGTGTGTGTGTGCGCATGTGTGTGTGTGCATGCATGCACGTTTGTGTGGCAATATGGGTTTATTTTTTAAGGAACAGGCACACAAAGGAATTCACTTGTGAATTATTAGTTACTAGAAAAAGTAAATCAAGCCTGAAACAATAATTTATTTTACTTCTGGGACCAATTTAGATGTGATTCATGGCTGAAACCTGTAGAAGCCTATATGACATACTTTGAAGTTGTTGTTTTTGAAGGGACCCTTTTGATTATAAGTTGTTGAAATATTCTAATTAGTGTCTACAATACCCTTTTGTGAACTTTTAATCCTAAAGTAATACCATTTTCACTTGGGAAAAAAAAAGAATTGATTCAGTGAAACAGTTCTTACATCATCTTCCCTGTCTGACAGTTGTATTTGGCAAGTAGATTGTTGAGACTGAAGTGCAAAATATGGAAAAAGTGGGTGTTGGGTCCATGTTTGGAGTGGAGAGGGGACACTAGAATGCTCTCTCCCACCCACATGAAAATTGATAGCCTGTACTGCAAGCTGGGATGGTTTGTGTCTAGGTGAGTGACTATGCACTAAAGCGGGTCTCCAGGAAAGATGGCTCTTGGCTCCTGGTGATTCCTAACCTAGGTGAACATTGGGTTGGTTCTATGGTCAATCTCACTCCTCAGACAAAAACCACATCCCTAATTTTGGTGTATGATTCTATCTGAGGACCTGATTTAATAACAGCTGGCATTTATATAACACTTTTAAATTTGCAAAATTCCTTACAAGTATTATCCCAATTTATCTTCACAGGGAAAAATAGGAACTAGTATTATGTATACTCTACAGATGAGGGAACTGAGATGTACAGAGGTTAAGTGTGTGAGAAGTGATCATTAATAATCAATGATTTGGGGAGATCTAGAGTTCTGCCTTTTTCCAAAATCTTCATTTTAAAAGCTCATTGAACTTCATCCTCTACCATCCAACCTCACAAGGAATCTTATCTAGGTGAATTCCTTCCCATTGTGTTCTACACAGGTTAGAGTGGGGATAAATTCTTCAATAAGATTGCCCTAGACTGAGGGTAACTTAGAAGTAAATGACATAATCAAAGCTATATCCCAAGTCCTTCATCAGAATATTCATTCTCTCATTAACTGTTAACCAATCAAAGTTGACTGCCACACTCAGGGAACACAACCGCCCCCTTCTAAGGGCATGTGACCTGTCAGCCCACTGTCACCAGGTCATTGGCATTCAATAGGACTGACCTTTTTTATGAATAACTGATCTCTTATGAATAACATGCTAGCATTTTTAATTCAGTGACTAAGTACACAGAAATTATGTCTCTCAAAGTTTTGAAATGTTACAAGTCACTTGCCCAGGAGTAAAGGTCTGAGGCAATATTATGACTGAGATGGTTCTGCCTTCAGGTTGGGGGCTCTACCATGTGCACCATCCCATTGTCTCAGGTGGAATTGAGTCTTTAACAATAATATAGCATCTAATAATAGTTAGCACTCTTATGGCACCTACTATGTGCCAGACACTGTGCTGGGAGGTTGTTTCTCCTCACAACAACCCTGGGAGATAGATGCTCTTATTATCCCTGTTTAACAGATAAGAACACTGAGACAAACAGAAGTTGGCTTACCCTGGCTCACACAGCTGGTAATTTCCTATCACACATTTGACCTCAGGTCATCCTGATTCCAGGCCCAGCCTTTTACCACACTGGGCCATACGGAATGCAGAGAATCGATTTTGAAAGGGACTTAATTTTTAATTTTTTCTTTCATCTAGAACAGGAGCTCTTAACCTGGGGTTTATGAAATTATTTTTTTAGACTGGGCAAGTATATTTCAATATAATTTGTTTCCTTAGCAATCCTTTGGATTTTACCTTATGTATTTAAAAATATTATTTTGAGATGGGGTCCTTAAATTACACCTAAGGGCTTCAAGATATACAAAAAGTTAAGAATTTCCATTCTAGCACATAATTGAATCCATTTGGTGAAGGGGAAGCCAATCTCCTCCTCATCCGTAATCACTCCCTAGGCATCCCATTCTACTTTTGGACAACTCTAATTACTAGGATATTTTCCCAAACATCAAGCTTAGGCCTACTTCTACACAATTTTTACCTGATCCTGCTTCTTCCCTTGTAGGTCAGATAAAATAAATCCCATTCCTCTTCCAGATGAAATTTGGCCTCTTCCAACTTGAGAACCTGGGTTTGGGGCCTTTGGTTATACTTTGGATTGATTGTACATCTTTTGAGAGCAGTTTTGAATTTTATTAGCCTCTGTACTGGATAATTAACATTGTACATATTTATTCTAGGGGAAAAAAAATCATTTTCATTGATTCACTGGGAAAGTCACCCCTAACATTGATTTGAAGTATTAGAGTCATTTACCCATTCTTTGATTGTACAAACCACAATTTGAAGGTTACTCATGGAATAATTTCTCTGTCACCTTCGTGAATGAGACCAGTGGACTGTGGGTTGGGTGTAAAGTTCAACATGGGAACTGAGATTTAGTGTTCTGTAGGTGAGACAGTTTCACCTGAATTCATGGATGGCTACTGCTACTGGGTGACCTTGAGCTAATAATTTGTCTTTGTGGATTTTAGTTTAATACTCAGTAGCATAAGGGAATTGGGTTTGGTGATTTATATAACAATATGAGAGATGTTGACTTCATCACACCCTGAAGGCAATTGGAATACTTTTTTTTTCAGTAGTTAGGTACCATTTTTTTTTGTTCAATTCATGAAATCAATCAGACATGTCAGCACATTTGTAACCCCTTTAGTTCAGACCAAATCACTTCTTAAGTAAGCTATTATAAATGGCTTGCTTCTTGTATTCTTCCAGTCTTTACCCTGTCTAATCTATTTTTTTGCATAATAACTCATGATATTTCTAATGTATCAGTCTAGTCACACCATTCTTCTGTTCAAAAACTGTCTCTTGATTTCTTCCCAAGTGCCTCTGAAAGAAATCTATTTCTTCATTACTAATAGCACAATAATATTGCATCACATTTATTTACCATAATCTGCTTAGTCATTTTTCAATTGATGGGTAAACCCTTATTTTCCAGTTCTTTGACACTGTGCAAAAAATGTAGCTATTAATAGTGTTGTGCACATAGGACCTTTTTGTCTTTCTATGCTCTCTTTGGCATACAAGCTTAATATGGTGTTGTTGGGTCAAAAAACATGCTTGGTTATTTTTTTTAGTATAACACTGTATTGCCTTCCAATGGCAGAATCAATTCACAGCTCTCCTGTAGTCCATCAATGTGCCTGTTTTCCCACAGTCCCTCCAACATTTTTTATTTTCTTTGTGTGACAGATTTCTCCCTCTTAGAGATCTAGGGAGTAACCTCAGAGTCACTTTAATTTGCTTTTCTCTAAATATTAATGATTTGGAGCCTTTTTTCATATGGCTATTGATAACTTTGATTTTTCTATTCCCTTGAGAATCAAATGTTCCTATCATTGAATATTTATCAATTTTGAGATGACTCTTATTCCTATTCATTTGAATTTGTTCCTGCTTCCCAATCCTTATTGATAAAGTAAAATTTTCTCATCCTGCCATTCAAGTCTCTCCATCTTGAAGCTACATTTTGTCTTACATGACTGCCATTGATGTCTTCTGTGTTTCTCCAGAGCTGGGCAAATGAGTACATTGTACCCTGATCTTTTTTCATCTCTGTGACTTCAAATTCAACTCAATTTACAAGATATTTATCTTATCCATACTTTCAGTTATACCTAGAATGAAATACATCCCTCTCCCACACTGCCATTTTATCCCCTGAGATTACTCTCCCTTGAAGACCCAAACTCAGGTGATAGCTTCTGATGTGGTGAATCTTCCCATAATACTGTCAGCTGAGAGTGGTCTCATATTTCTCATAGAATGTTGTCTGGAGTTCCCTTTACATGCAGGACATCCTTTCTAGTATTATAATTATTTCTGTGCAACACTTTCTTGTCTGTCCTTTTTAGATTTTACTCCTTAAAAAATCATCTTTGCATCTCCAGAACTTAGGTCAGCACCTGGTATGCTGTTGGTGTTTAAGAGATCTCTGTTAAATTGAACTATGCTTTTGATAAGTGATGCTAAAGAGGTGATAGGATCCTAAATTTAGAACGGAGTCATCTAGTGCAGTGCTGGGATTTTACACATGGAGAAGCCAAGGCCCAAAGAGATGGAGGGACTTGCCTGAGTCACATAGTGGTAGAGATAGTATTTGATCTCAGAACTTCTGATGTGAAATCTAATGCTCCTTTTACCATACTGTGCTGCCTCACCTCTCTTTTCTTCCTCCTCTTCATTCCCATGTCTATTTCCTTCTCTCACCTTCATAGAATCAAAGATCTACAGTGAAGAGACCCATTCCTTCACTTTACAGATGAGGTAAGGTGAGGTGACTCCCCCCAAATCTCACAGGTAGTGCATCAGTGAAGGAGGATTTGAAGCCATTTTCCTGACTCCAAGCTTGGCACACTGTCCACCCTATCACTTAGCTTCCTTGTCTTTCCATTTTTTCCTCTCTTCTCCCCACCTTTACTGTTCTCTTTTTTCTCTTTGACCCTTTTCTTCATGAGTTGTTTTTTTATTCAATTCTTTCCCCTCTTCATTACCTCTCTGAGTATCATCCCTTTATTTCCTTTCTTCTCCTGCTATCATAATCTTTTTTTTAATATTTAAGTACATTCTATTTAAAAAAACTAGGAACATGGATTCATAGACTTACAGAATTTTAGAAGCTTAAAAGTCAACTAAACCTATTCATGCATTTTAGTTCTTCTATTTATGATCTAGGATAGAAAAATGCCAAATGCCACACATATTGGTCATGAAACAAACTTGGTCTATGCATTTTTTTTCAGTAGGACACATCTAGGCATGCTGATAAACCTTGAATATTTTAAATTTAGGCCATAACACCAAACAGTTTGGACATTCTTGCCCCTCTATGACATTTTAAGAAAAGACCTTGAATTTCAATTCTGTACAAATTTTCATTCTGGATTGCTTTGTGTTACCCATATGATGTTTTCCCTTCATAAAATGAATAGCTTTCTTATTTTTTTTTCTCCCATCTAAATGAAAAACTGGGACAAGGTCAGAAAAAAAAGTGGTCTAGTTGTGGACAATTCTTTGATTTTTTCCCCTATACATGAATTACAGAGGATGAGGGATGGCATCATGGTGAATAAGGTTTGTTAGAATGTCAGTTTCTTTAGAGTATTTTTAAATACATAAAAGCTGCTTTTCTCCCCCATCAAAGTTATCCTCAAAGCTCAAATAGGCAATTTCAAGAAAAGCTTTTAAACCTTTAAATGCTGATGGGGATCCTCTCCCTAGATATGGAGTCCAATGATGGCTTTCAGCAAATTCCTGCCTCAGCTCTTAAAAATTGTAAAGCCCCATCTCTTCTGTGCAAAAGCCTGTTTGAGTACTTGTAATGCTAAAATATAATAAGAGGTTTTTTTAATAAAAAAATCATCACTTTGCTACACGACTTTTAGAGTATTCTAAAACATCTCCTGCTGCCCTTTCCTTTTCCATGCTTAATTTCCTTTGATTCCAAAAGAGAAGGGAATGTAGAAGCCCCTTAGATGTCAGGAGAAAAAAAATAAGCATTGAAATTCATTTGTGGAAAATGACATTTCAGACAGAGGAATTCATTCCTTCCCTTGGTCTCACTGTGGACGCTGAAATACATCCTTTATCCAAAGGTGTTTTTGTCATATGTTAGCAATATAACACAGTTTTCTATTGTTCTCTTAATTTGACAAGGTCTGATTGAAGTTTTGAAAAGAAATATCGTGCCAAAAAAAATCACTTCTCAATTGAATTTTTTCTGGCATATTTTAGCTCAGCAAGATTTCCTTTTATTGCTTAACATAATATAGCAGGAATGGGAAAAAAATGATGGTGGGAGAGAGAATATAAGCTATCCTTTAGATATAAAATGGAACAAGAAGAAATATAAAAGAGGATACAGAAGAAAAAGAAGCATCATTCAATCAAATCTGGAGAGACAGATGTTAAAGGGAGGGTTCCTTGGAAGACAGCAGAGAGTACTTGGAGGTGCCATTTCCAATATTAACAATAATAGTTGCTTTTCTCAAAGGGTTTGTAAGGTAATGACATGTTTACTCAACTGCTTCTGTCTTTCTTTTAATAATTAAAAGAGACTTTATCACAACACTGCTATGTGATTAATACCAACAGGACTTGCTTTGGAACTGCTACGTTAAAATTGGGTTTCTTAGGAGATTAATCCAATTTTCTGTTTCTTTACCATTTTTTTAATGGAACCATGAAATAAGTGACCACAATTAAACATGGGGCTGAGGATAATCCACAGACTTACTGAAATATGAACATACCTGAAGGGGATGTAGAAGAAAAAAGTGTTAAATTTGGAGAGACAAAAGCTCAAAGGAAGATAAAAGGGATAACAAAAGACAGTGTATTGCATTGGATATAGATCAAAAATGTCAATGTATCTGTGACTCCTCTGATAATCAACACACTCTCTCTTAAGGTACAGATTGTGACCCCCTTTTAAAAAAATATTAGGTACTTTTTCTTTCACCGTCTTTTCACAAATCTAAAATCAAAGACCCATCCAACATTCTGGAAGCCTTTCTGTATAATATTCCAGGTATCAGTACAGTGTTTGGGCAATCTATCTGTTACGGCTTCAACCTGCATGACTTGCTCAAGTCAAATATTTCCTGTTTTCTTTCTGTTGATTTAAGTTATAGTTTAATATTCAGTATCTTCTTGGATTGTCCTTAGTGAGAGTAAACAGAAGATTGTCACTGTCTTTGGAACTATAACCCTTGACGTTATAGTTATATTTGTATTTTCAATGGTTAACACAGTGTTTGACACCTGGTAAGTGCTTAAATGTTTATTTGATTTGACCTACCTTTTTTGAAGACCGTGATTTCCTGGTTTCATAGTCATCTTTGCTCAATACTAAATAATTCAGTCTATTTTCACTGATCTTGATGGTTTGATTTTCTCAGCCATCCCAAAATTTTGTCCCAAATATCTCATCACTACATGAAGGCACTCTTGTATTATTCCAATATAACTCAAGTCTGGGGGAGGTCCTACCAAGATAAGAGAATGTTAAACCCAAGAAGGCCTAGCAAACAATCAATCAATATGCATCTATTAGATGCCTATTATTTGTCAGGCTCTGTGCTAGACACTAGAGACATAAAGACAAAAGTGAAACAGTTCTGTTCCTCAAGGGACTTACATTCTAGGTATGGACTTTTAAAGAAAAAAAAATTCTCCCAATTACATGGAAAAACAATTTTAGCATTACTTTTTTTTTGGTTTGAATCCCAAATTATGCCTCCCCTCCCCAAGATGGTAAACAATCCAGTATAGGGTATATGACTTTTTTTTTACATGTGAACTTCAGTTTAGGTAGATTCACAGTTATTCAAAATGAAAGATTTGGCCACCAGTGGATTTTGTTTTTGTCACAGAAATTCATAAAGAATTCCTCCACAGTAAGTCATGGAGGACTTGAAAGAGAAAAAGAAGGGAATAAGCATTTACACAGCACCTACTGCGTTCTAGGCCTTGTGTTGTTTTTTGTTTGATTTTAGCAAATATTACTTCATTTGACCTTCAGAACAACGGAAGTAAATAACATTAATACCCTAATTTTACAGATAAGTAAACTGAAGCAAATGGAGGTTAAGTGATTTGTCCAGAATTAACTAATAAGATTGATTTCAGATCTTCCTGAGTTTAAGCTCTGCTCTCTGTCCACTGCACAAGAGCTTCCCTAAGTGGTTCGAACAAAGAGTGGGCCCCCTTAAAAGAGGGCATCTTGGTGGTTAGAACAGCATTTGTACTGATGAAATCCTGGTTTTGTGAATTATACATATATTGAGAATTTTAATCCTTCCCTTGCCTTTTTCAGCACTCCCTAAACTGAAGGTAGTTTTGCAGATTAAAGACATAACAAGTACAAGGCTCACTTTAACCCTGAAGATCATGATTGTGGAGTTAGACCTGGAAGGTACCTTGGTTCAACCCCCTCGTTCTATACATGAGGGCATGAGGCCCCAAGAAGTTAAGTAATTTGTCCAAAGTCATCCAGGTAAAAATGGATAGAGGCATGAACCTGTCCAAGGCTTACTTGAGCCAATATTGTTTCCATAATACCATGCTGCCTCCTAAAAGTTATATAATGATCACCTGTTGTTATGATTCTCTTAATTACCAGAGCTGCTCTGCTTCACAAAAGGAGGCCAAAAATTGTTTCAGCTTCCAAAAGTCTAAAATTTCTACCCAAGTACAAATGCTCAGATGGAAGATAAAGACTACTAGTAGATACCCTGTAACTATTTGGGGGGGGGTGATCAGGTTCCTTCTGCACCCACTCCCATTAAAGTTTGAAGTTATATGATGCCACAAGGCTATGACTTGCATCGTAACCCTTGAAACAAAACTACCTCTGAAAAAATCCAGGTTAGCAGACAATATAAAAGTTAGCCCTGTCCCCCAAGTTGTATTAAAAATGAGTTTCGTTCTGCCCATCTACACAATCTTTTCATCACAGGATCACAGATGTTGAAATAGACATTAAATGGATAAGATTATAGATGTTGAGCTAGAAATATATCCAGAGAGTGAAATCCAGAGTTACACATATAGTAACAAGGCAGAAACAGAGTTAGAAGCCAGTCTAGAATTCCACATCCAATATTCTTTCCACTGAACCTCATTGAAATGTTCACTTACAGTTACATGTTAGTGATGTGAACCCCTGGTCATGTAGATCATCAGTCAAGCTCAGTGAGCTACAGAATTTCCCCATTAGATTTCATTGTTGTTTGTTATTTTCACCAATAAAATGCTGAGTGCTTTACAATACATTAAAATGTCACACAGTAAAGATATTTTCTGAGAGATTTACTAGGGAGCAATTTCCACAGAGCTGGTTTGATATCCCAACTGTTTCTGCTGTTATCCTAAAGGGAATACGGGTCTTAAGGTGGGTTTAGATTACATGAATATCTAATCTAATCTAACTTTGGTTCTCTGATTAGATAATGATTCAGAATTTTAGTAACAATTTAGTCTGAGATTTTCATTTTATAGGAAGGGAAACTTAAAACTCAGAGACACTGTTACTTTCTTCACTTTACAGAGCTAGTATGTCATTCATAGGATCATGTCTATGAAACTGGAAGTAATTTCATATGTCATCTAGTAAAATTCCATTATTTTGCAAATGAGAAAAGTGATACCTAAGAAAATTAAGTGATATGCCCAAAGTCACATATGTAGTAAGTATCAGAGGCCTAATTTGATTTTTTTTCTGCTTAATAGTATTTTTTCCTAATTACATGTGATAAAGATAGGTATCAAAATTCATTTTCATAAGATTTTGAATTCCAATTTTTTTTTCTCCCTCCCTTCCCTTTTCCATTCCCCTTTCCCCTCCTCAAGACAACATGCAATCTGGAATAGGCTATACATGTATAATCATACTAAAAATATTTTATCATTAGTCAAGTTGTGAAAGAAGAATCAGAACAAAAGGGAAACCATGAAAAAGAAAAAGAAAAACCAGTAACAATGAAAAAGGGAAAATAATATGCTTCCATTAGCATTCAGACTACATAGTTCTTTCTCTGGATGTGGATAGCATTTTCTATCACGAGTCTTTTGGAGTTGTTTTCGATCATTGCATTACTAAGAAGAGCTGAGTCTAACAAAGTTGGTCATCACATAGTGTTGGTGTTATTATGTACAATGATCTCCTTGTTTTGCTCACTTTACTCAATGTCAATTTATGTAAGTCTTTCCAGGTTTTTCCGAAATGTGCCCACTCCTCACTTCTTATAGAACTTGTTCGGCCATTCTCTATGTGACAGGCATCCCCTCAATTTCCAGTTCTTTACCACCATAAAAAGAGCTACTATAAATATTTTTGTATATGTGGGTCTTTTCCCCATTTTATGATCTCTTTGGGATACAGACTTAGTAGTGATATTGGTGGATCAAAGGATATTCACAGTTTTATAGCCCTTTGGACATTGTTCCAAATTGCTCTCCAGAATGGTTGGCTCAGTTCACAACTCCACCAACTATGCATTAGTGTTCCAATTTTCCCACATCTTCTCCAACATTTATCATTTTCCTTTTTTTGTCATATTAGCAAATCTGATAGGTGTGAGGTACCACCTCAGGGTTGTTTTAATTTCTATGTCTCTAAACAATAGTGATTTAGAGTAGTTTTCTTATATGATTATAGATACGTTAAATTTTTTCATCTGAAAAATGCCTATTCTTATATTTTTATCCCATTTATCAATTGGGGAATGGCTTATATTAAGAATTTAATTCAATTCTCTCTATATTTTATAAATGAGGACTTTATCAGAGATACTGGGTATAAAAATTGTTTCTCAGCTTTCATCTAATATTGGTTCCATTGGCTTTGTGCAAAAACTTGTTTTAATCTTATCTAATCAAACCTATCCATTTTGCATTTCATAATATTTTCTATCTTTTTTGGTCATAAATTCATAAACTATTCCTTGCTCTCCTAATTTGCTATGGAGATAGCAATTCCATTTATGTCTAAATCATATGGTCATTTTGATCTAATCTTGATATCCAGTGTAAGATATTAGTCTATGCCTAGTTTCTGCCATACATTTTGCAGTTTTCTTGACAAACAGCTTTTGTCAAGTAGTGAGTTCTTATCCCATAAGATGAAGTCTCTGGGTTTAACAAACAGATTAATATAGTAATTGACTCCTGTCTTGTGTACCTAACCTACTCTGGTTTGAATTCTTCTGACATCACAAGTAGATTTCTTCCTGCTGTATCCTACCTAGAGTCAGGCTGCTTTAGTGCTTTTTCCAATATTTTAATATTTAATATCTGAACACCTGGTTATTTTCATTCATCTTCTGCAGGTTATCATTCTTGAAAAAAAAATAGGACAGAAATTCCTGTGGGTTCTACCCATGATCCTCTTCTCTATATATACTTTTCCTTGACAATTTCTACTCCTATAGCATAAACTATATCACTTCTGAGAAGAGTATTCTCACATCTTTATTAAAAGTCACAGTTTCTCTCCTGAGCTCTAGTCCTGGATTTACAAATGCCTTGAAAATGAGGAGCGTAACCTATGAAGCTGAATATTTCATTAACAATTCAAACACAACATTTATGGAACAGATGTAATCATCTTCCTTACCCAGACTTTCCCTTCCTTCCTTCCTTCCTTCCTTCCTTCCTTCCTTCCTTCCTTCCTTCCTTCCTTCCTTCCTTCCTTCCTCCCTTCCTCCCTTCCTTCCTTCCTTCCTTCCTTCCTTCCTTCCTTCCTTCCTTCCTTCCTTCCTTCCTTCCTTCCTTCCTTCCTTCCTCCCTTTCTCCTTTCCTTCCTCCCTTCCTTCTTTCCTTTTCCAGTTTTACCTGCAGTAGCTATGCTGGGTCTGTTCCCACTATTAGAAGTATGGGAACTTGGGCCTCCTATATTTCTAGTCTCGCTCAGGTGGCCTCACTAGGCAGTACACTGCAATGATACCTCAATTAGCAGGGACACCCAGTCAGCATAATGCACTACAGCTTAGAACTCCCAGACTCAAGCTGTCCACTAGCCTCTGCCTACTGAGTAGCAGGGGTTATAAGTGTCATGGGAATCACATCAGGTGTCAGATTTCTCGTTTGCTTATTTATAACTTTGGGTAATGATATCTTTCCTCCATTCATCAAAACTTAAATTTTATATGAATCATCTAACATTCATTAAGTGTCTGCCATCTGCAAAGGACTTGATTTGGAACAAGGTATACAGAGATCCCACATAACTTAGAATCCTTGACTCCAAGGGGATCACATTCTGCTTGGAGGGAGAGGGGAGATCAGGAATCTAGACAGACATTTAAATATAAAATAATTTAAGGAGATAGAAAACCCTAACAACTTGGGTACAGGAAGAGGCAAAGCTTCCTGCAGGATGTGTCCTGTGAAAAGAGCCTATTGATTAGAGAAATGCAAATCAAAACAACTCTGAAGTACCACATCTCACCAGTCAGATTGGATAAGATGACAAAACAGGAAAATGACAAATGCTGGAGATGATGTGGGCAAATTGGAACACTAATGCATTGTTGGTGGAGTTGTTAAGTGATCCAACCTTTCTGGAGAGCACTCTGGAATTATGCCCAATAATTTCATACCCTTTGACCCAGCAATACCACTTCTAGGATTATATATAGCAAAGAAATTGTAGAAGCAGGAGGAAAACCCATATGTACAAAAATATTTATGGCAACTCTTTTTGTGGTGGCAAAGAATCAGAAATTAATGGGGTGTCCATCAATTGGGGAATGGCTGAACAAGTTGTGGTATATGCATGTAATGGAATTTTGCTATAAGAAACGAGGAGCTGATTGACTTCATATTTACCTGGAGAGGCTTATACGAACTGATGCTGAGTGAGAAGAGTAGAGCCAGGAGAAATTTGTACACAATTACAGACACAACGTATGTGTGATGACCAACTTTGATAGACTGGACTCTTCTCAGCAATGCAGTGATATAAGTAAATCCCAAATGACTCACGATGGAGAGAGATATCTACATCCAGTCTACATCTACAACTAGAAGGAACTGAGTTTGAATCCAGATTGAAGCAAACCACCTGATCTTTTTCTTTTTTGGTTTTGTCTCCTCTTTACCATTTTTCATTCTATCTGATACAATCTGTCTTTATAAACTGACTAATGTCTAGTGTGAAAGTATTTGCAGATCCTATACTTGATTGTATGCCATCATGGCGGTTGGGGGTGGGGAGAGGGAGGGAGAGAAAATGTGAAACTCAAGGAATTGAATCTTGTAAACTAAAAGTAAACAAACAAATTAATAAAGGCCAAAAAAGAGCTTCTAAAGAAACAAAAGAGGAAGAATGAGCTCTATCCACAAATGAAGGAGAGACTCTGCCAATGTTGGGTGCTGAGTTCAGAGAATAGTTAGTATGCTGTATCACTTAAATTTAAAGTTCTTAAAAAGGTAGACGTATGAAATTTGTAGAACGAAAAAGGTGAAGGCTCTTAAAGATCAATTTGGGGGATAAAGAAAGGAAGGGCACAACTAGGTGGTACAGTACATAGAGCACTAGCCCTGGAGTCAGGAGGACTTGAGTTCAAATCTGGCTTCAGACACTTGACATTTACTGACTGTGTGACCCTGTATAAGTCACTGACCCCAATTGCCTCAGGAATTTGTATTTTTTTCTAGAGGTAATAGTCAACTACTGAGCATTCTTAAGCAGGGGAATTAAATGATATGAACTTTATTTTTGGAAGATAATTTTGACATTTGTATTGGAAATGGAGTGGGGGAAAGGAGAGGTTTTAGGTAAGGAGATCAGTTCATGAGCTAATAAAGTAGTATAGGTGAGAAGTCATAAGGGCTTGTGGTGATGTGGTAGTGATGTGAATAGAGATTAAGGTGTCAAATGTGAGAGAAGTCATGGAGATAGAACCAAAAAAGAGTTGGCAGCTGATTAGATAGGGGGAGGAGAGAAAGATCGGAAAGCTCAATAACTTTTGACTCTCCTCTCTCATGATCCTAAGCATCTAGGCACTTGCTAAATTCTGCCAATTCTGCCTTACAAAGTCAGCCTTTCAATGAACTTTTGTTAAGTGCCTGTTTGGAGGCATGCTCTGTGCTAAGTGCTGGGGACACCAAGAAAGACAGAGTCCCTGCCCTTAGGGGGCTTACTATCCCTTGGGCACAGTTGCTCCATTGACTCTCTCCTCTCTGTTCCCATTGCCACCACCCTAATTCAAACACTTAGAACCCAGGACCTGAAATATTTTCCTGGACCCCCAGCAGGTCTCCCCATCTGTGATCCTTTGCTATCCCAAACTAACGTACATACCCCTGCCAGGACATAGCTCTGAACCCAGTACCCCAGGGCTCCAAACTTTTAGCACAGCAGGCAGATACTCAAAATGTGTTGGCAAGCAATGAGGGCTATATATGAGGAAAAGTCCAGAACAAATGGGAGGAAATTCACTTCTTTCTCTCTTTGTATTTAGCCCAAAGGATAGTCATCTGTTCTATGGAATTACAACATAGGGAAACCTCATTTATCCTGCATTCGAGGGCTATGAGGAATGTTGTACTTATTATTGTTCCTTTATTTACCTTTCCAAGCAACAAAACCTTGTTTTTGAAAAAAAAAATTATATGGTTACCTCTCTGAAATCTAGTGCATACAGAAATAGAACGCGATCTCTAATCTATCAACTATGTCATTCTTGCTCATGCTCTACTCGCATGTACTTTAGGGGAGAGAGGGAAGGGTTTTCAAACAGTATTCATCATTGCTCACTCCATACTTTATACAGATAATACATCAGACTTCATCAATGTATATTCCATATTAGCATACATATTCAGGGGAGAGGTGAAGGAAGGAGAGATACTAGCAACCTCATCATAGACCTAGCCAATCCACATCATCTATTTTGATTCTGCTATGCCTAGCCCAGCACTTTTTTTTTTTTAAAGCAATTGGGGTTAAGTAACTTGCTCAAGGTTACACGGCCAGTTATTATTTCTGGGTGTGGTGCTGAGTATCTGAGACCGGATTTGATCCAGGTCATCCCGACACTAGAGCCGATGCTCTTACTCGCTGAGCCACCTGGCCACCCCTAGCCCAGCACTTCTGAAACATGTGTCATCTATGCACACTCATAGCCATTCTCCCTCCAAATTCCAAACACCTACTAAAGCTCCCATAGCAGTATACCCACTTAGACCTTACTGACTCTCTCACTTTCTGATCTTATGTAAACACACTCACACCATAACCACTGACACTTCATCTCCCCTACCACCCTGGCTAATCATGAACTCATATCCTCAGCCACCAGTCAATTTATATCAACCTGGAGGTTAACATGACTGGTCTTTACTAATGTTACTGAAAGCTGCAGTATAAAATTTGAAACACTTTCTTCTATAGGACATTATGAGATAATAATGATGATGGTGATAATGACTAACATTTATACAGCACTTTTAAATTTGCAAAGCGCTATCTATACAAGCATCGGGCTGCTAAGTTGTGCACTTGATAGAGTGCAGGCCCTGGAGTCAGCAAGATTCATACTTGTGACTTCAAATCTGGCCACAGACAGTGGTTGTGTGACCCTGGGCAAGTCACTTAAACCTGTTTGCCTCACTTTCCTTCTTTGTAAAATGAAGTGGAGAAGGAAACAGCAAACCACGGTAATATCTTTGCCAGGAAAACCCTGAATAGGGTCATAAAGAGTAAGATATTACTGAAAAATGACTAAATAACAATAACATACAAACATTATCTCATGATCGAACAATAACAGCAACAAACATCTCAGCTGATCCTCACAACAACTCTGGTGGGTGAAAGCTCTTATCCCTACTGATGAGGAAATGGAAGCAGACCTTAATTGACTTGCCTCGGTTCACACAACTGGGGAATGTCTGAGGTCAGATTTGAACCAGTTCTTCCTGACTCCAGGTCCTGATCTCAAACCACTCTGCCCCCTAGGTTTCTCTTTCTATATCAGACTCTTTGACCCTAATCTAAATGGTCCCACACTATATGTTTCTACTCTTCCTTTAGCACTTTCATTCCTCTCTGTTCCCAATGTGTCCTCCTCTGGCTGATTCCCTGCTTTGTTTTCCATAGTTGTGTGGCTAAATCCTAAGGGTGGCTGCATACCCATCTCCTCAGAAAGCTTTTAGAGACTTTATTGTGGTTTCCAGCTAACCATGGCCCCAAAGCAATCCCAGAGCAATGAGCCCTAGAGAAGTCAGGAGTCACTGCATTATTGTTAGGCAGGGGTAATTGTAAAAGGGCTCAAAGAGCATAAGCAATAGAGAAGCCCTCAGCCTCAGTGCCATGTGGCTACCTGTCCTTGGGCCATTGTTATACAACCAATTCTTATGTGTCTGCTCTTTTCAGAATGAGATACATGCCTAATGCGGTGGCCTCAACCTGTCACACTCTATGTGCCTTTTGTTAGTGCTTGGGCAGGGTCCTTCTCATCTGCTGGAAAAGCCTTTTTGTACTTATCACTTTGGCCACCAAAAGCTCACAATGGCTTGAGTCCATGTCATGTCCAATTCATCAAAGCATGAAGAGTTCATCCTACACCAAATGGATGACTTTCGAGGTATTTTGTTTGTTTTCATTACCTAAGCACTGTATTTTGCAAGGCCCGGTCCACTACCACCTACCCCTATAATATGTTTGTTAACAGAGCAAACCAGTTTTCTTTTTGGTTTCATAAAAAGAAGATTCCCTACTGTGGAGGTGCAGTAAAGCTTCAGATATGAAATGAAAGTCTGTTGCTTTGGCCCTTGTTTGTGGTAAATTAAGCTTATTATAACCACAGCTTTCATTTTCCTTAGAAATATGTGTTAGGCTTTGCCAGGAGTACAACTGCTTTCCATCCCAAATGCCAGCATTTCAGCAAGTTTCTCAACATTTTAATGAGCCTGCTTACAGAAACAAACATATGCATGAAACACTGAAGGCAAAGGAGAGTCTTGCTCCCCATAATTACTTTTAGCAAAAGGATTACTTACATCTTCATAATTATTCAAGTGATTTGCTATGGGGAATTTTGCATTTTAAATGGAAAATTACAGCCCCATCCAAGCCGTAGCAAATGAGCACTTTTGCGGTATCCTGTCATGCTGGGGACAATCCAAGGCAGATACTAGCATCTCAGCCCACTTCCCGCTGTACTGGCTGCCCACTCTGTAGGATTTGCTTTGTGAGTAATGGGGGGGGGGGATGGATTGGTTCCCTCCTCTCTGCAGGCCCCTGTGAAAGGCAAACTCCTGAGCTCTAGATTTCCCCTTCCTTTAAGCATCTCAATGTGCCCTCCCCTTCCAAGGCTTTCCATCTGAACTCTTTCCTTCCAAATGATGTGAAAGCTTAGTTAGGGATCAAAAAACCGAAACTCTTCCAGGACCAATGAATGACTTTAATCACTTTCTCTCAAGAGAAGAAAAAGTATTTTTAAAGTTTTGACAATAGTAAAACTATTCCAGTGTTACATCAATGCCTGGCACATAGTGGGCATTTAATTAATGCTTATTGACTAATATTATTTCTCTTATATGAATTCAGGATTTAAAAAAATGATAAATCTGCTCTGTGAATTCAAGAAAGCAGTTTACATGGCTAATGTCTGGTTGGGATATGATTTCAGATTTTATGATGTATAAAATGGCAACATTGTGTTGTATATTGCTGTGCTCCTACGTTTATTTCAAAGGAATTTTTATTATAAACAATAAAAAAATCTTCAAGTAAACAAAATTCTAAGACAAATTCAAGCATAAACCCTAGGTATTATGGTATCTGTAATTTGTTTACAATGTTCATGTAAACATTAACAGTAATGTTTTTTTTTTTCCATACTGTAGCTATCTTTTTTTGGGGGGGGGGCAATTGTTGCTTTTTAAAAATTTGTCCCTGTAATCAGAATCTCAGTGTACATTGTAGTTGCAGTTCTCTTTTCTTCTCTCTATATAACTCCAAATGTGTCATTTAAATTTTTTTTTATTTTTATAAAGGAAAAGACGAAGCATTTGTACAGCACCTGCTATATGCCAAGAGCTGTGCTAAGCTATTTTAAAATATTATCTCATTTGATCCTCACACTAACCCTATGAAGTAGATACTTTGATTATCCCCATTTTACAGTTGGGGAAACTAAATTTAAGTGACTTGACTATGGTCATGCAGCTAGTCAGTTTCGGAGGTTAAGTTTGAACTCAAGTCATCCAGGCTCTAGTCCAGTCTTCTATGCATTCTACCACCTGACTGCCCCAATGATATAAAGGAATTTATTATTTCTTTTTTACCATAGCCCAGTAAGAAAGCATTGCCTTGTGATATCTCAATCCATGTAGCTATTCTCCAATCATTAGCATAAATGTTTTGTTTCTTTTTTTTGTTATAAATAAATGCACTGTGCATATATCTGCATATAGAGCTATTCCGTTCCCCTTTTGTTAACATTTTTAGGGTATCATCCTACTACTGGGATCAGCAATTCAAAGAGCATGATATGTTTTGCAACTTTTGTCAGATGTTGCTTTATTGTCAAAAAAAGTCGATAATGATCATCATATCTGCCAGAATTGGAAAGCCAAGGGCCCATCTGGTTTGGTCTTGGTCTGTGTGTCTCTGTCTCTCTCCATATATGGATATATGTGTGTATACACATTTATATGTATATATATATATGTATATGTGTGTATGTATGCATGTGTATATATATGTATAAAACATGGTGTATATATTTATATATGTACAGCTCCACCTGTATCAGCAGCCTGGTCAAGTAGACAAAACCTTGTCTTACAGTTTGGAAGGCCTGGGTTTGAAATCTACCTCAGATTCCTATTGACTAGGTGACCCTGTGCATATTATTTAAGTTTTCAGGGCCCCCAGGCAGTAACTCTCAGCCTCTGAATTGTAGAGAAACTGCTAATCCACATTATCAGTGAAAGTTCCTGATGGAGAGCTGTTTTTACCAGTAAAATTTTCAGTCTGGAAAAGAAAAGTTAATAACAATAACAACAATAATAATATGCAGCATGCTATTATCCATATGAAAATACACTGGCATTTATTAAAGTTCTACCATGTTTCAAACCCTGGGGAAACATTTGAAAAAGTTACAGTTTAGGTTTAAAAAGAAGTGTGTGTGTGTGTGTGTGTGTGTGTGTTTGTGTGTGTGAGAGAGAAACAGAGACAGAGAGAAAGACAAACAGAGAGACAGAGACAGAGAAAGACAGAGAGAGAGAGAAAGAGAGAGAGACAGAGTATGGACAATCTCTGTACAAGTGTTATACACAATTATATGTGTCTATGACATCTGAAGTGGCGCAATGGACAGAGAGCCAGACCTGGAATCAGGAAGACCTTAGTTCAAATCTATCTTCAGACAATAGCTGTGTGAACCTGGGTAAGTCACTTAACCCTGTTCCCTTCAGTTTCCTCATCTGCAAAATAAGCTGGAGGAGAAAACAGCAAACCACTCCAGTATATCGGCCAAGAAAAACTCAAACGGGACCACAAAAAGTCAGACACCTCTGAAATGACTGAAACTACAGTAACAATTGAATAAACACACATATCATGATGTCCTTTACACCTATAAAGCTGTGACCCTATGGATTTATATAAGATAGCCATAAACCTTGACAGACTTTCCAATATGACATCGCCTTAGAAAATCTTGAGGAAGACAAAACAGAATCCCAGAGATCTCCAGCTCTGTCTTCTTCTATGAGATCATATCCACTGCACTGGTTCTCTGAAACAACCTTTTGATATTTGTTTTGAGTTAAAGTTGAAAAATGAAAAGTCGAGATAGGAAGTGGAAACTGTCCTGATCAGGTGTTGGAAAGGTTAAATGGAAAGCTTTACACCTGGTACTACCATAAGAAGGCTGGAGTGGGAGCAGAAGGTAAAAGAAATTCTTTTTGAATGGCTTGACATTTGCCTCTCTAGCAATGGCAGGGACTGAGGTTAGCAGACAGTGAGTTAACAAAAGGCTAATTCCCCATCAAGGGGTCTAGCTGAGACATCTTTGAGTGATTAAAGAGGGAAAGCACTCAGAGGTAATTTTCAGCGAGCACATAGTGTTAGAGTGTTTTTCTTAACCAGAATAAAGCTAGATACCCTAAAAATAACAACACAGTTTTATGTCAGGCCATCAAAAGAAAATAGCTTTCAAATGTATTTTGTACTTTCAGATTTTTGCATCACATCTGAAGGGTATTTCATCTCCTCAAGATTGTCTTCCAAACCCTAATACAGAAAGCCCTAAAATAGATGAAAGGACTGATATTTACATATTAAGCATAGTAGACATCTCTAACAGGGCTAGGGGTAGGATGAATAAATTACATGCCTTGATGTTTCCAATTATCACAGCAAAATACCCTGACATTTCTCTTTCCTGGCCAAATAAATAAAAATAAAACAAATTCCAAGCATCTTCTTCAGTGTCACATAAATGTATCTTAGAAAATGGTAGATATGTCAACTTTAACAATTACTTCTCTTGAGACCAATTTTAGTTTAAATCAGGCTGAAACAGATCTAGGAAACTCCCAGAATAATGTATTAGTATCTTATCTTGTTCAGTTGTATCAGTCATGTCTGAATCTTTGTGACCCCATTTGGTGTTTTCTTGGCAAAGATATTAGAATGGTTTGCTATTTCCTTCTCCAGCTCATTTTACAGTTTAGGAACTAAGGCAAACAGGGGTGAGTGACTTGCCCAGGATCTCATATCTAAAGTGTCTGAGGCCAGATTTGAACTCAGTTTTTCCTGATTCCAGGCCAGGTATTCTATCCACTGGGACACCTAGCTGTGTATAGGGTCTCATAATCTGGCATAATTGGGCATATTACCCATTTGAGTGACCATTTTTCATGGGTTAAAGTTGTTGGCTGAAGAGTTGAGGGCATAGTCAACTTCCATCTTGGAAGCCTTAAAGGTAGTCATTCCTCATTTTTTTCTTTGAGGTTCAATTTCAATCAAGCCGACATTTATCAAAGGCTCCTTTCGTGCTTTAGTAATCTATCTAGGCATTGCGAGAGACACACTGTTAGAAAAGATTCTATGTTAAGCCAGTAGTTACCACTTTGGTGAGTGTATTGCCTCACTATAGGTTTTGTATAGAGGGAGTGCTGTCCTCCCTCATCTCCCTCAGGGACCATGCTATATCAGCTAGGTAATGATGGGTATGGCATTATCAAGACCTGAATTCACAATCTTCCTCAGATGCTAGATGTTAGATCTTGGGCAAGTCCCTTAACCTCTCTGAGCTTTGTTTTCCCCATATTTAAAGTTATATAGTAACAGTATCTTCCACCCAGGATTATTGTGAGGTTCAAGTGTAATAACATCTGTATAACACCTCACCAAACTTAAAGGACTATAAAAATGTATGTTATTATAGCACCATTTGCAATATATAAAGCTTAGAAGAGAAACATGAATTATAATCCTATGAGCTAGACTTTAAGTCTTCCAGGGTGACTTCTCACCATCTCAATCCTTTCCAATTTATTTTTCATTTCCAAGTCAGTCATTTTCAAAGTACAGCCAGTTCTCACTTTCCAGAAATTACACAGACCTCTTTGTAAAGTGATTTTTGTATAATGTGCATTTCCCCCTACCAAATCACTTTGCTTAGCTTATATAACAAAGGCATACACAAAGTAATACCTATACACAAGTCATAAAACATACTAAAATACAGATATATTAACTCCTTTATCCAAACAATAAACAGAATTACCAAAGGGAAAACTAATAATAAATTATGTGCAGTACTATACAATAAAATTATCACAGGTGTCCATTGCATTGCCATTTCCCCACCCAAATGCATCTAGCCTTTATTAGTAGGGGCAGGCTTTTAAACTTTTTTTGGAGTTATTGAGAAACATTTGGATAGTGGCTGTCTTTCCCCCTAGTACGTCTGAAGATAGCAAGCAGTATTGCAGTATTATCTTCAACTAGCCTTTATACTTTTAAAAATCTTGAACTATTTGTATCCATATTTTCAATATAAGAAAAAAATCATTCAAATGATGAAATGCTTCTGCCACTTCTTTGTTGTGAACCTTTTTGATTTGACCTTGGGTGTCAAAGATTCTCTTTCTTCTTCTGCCATTTTTAGGACTTGCAGCTCAATCAGATCCTCATTTGAAAGTTCTCCATGAATGTCAAAACTCCTCCACATTACTCTCATCCATTTCTTGTTCCAATATTTGTGCTACTTTTACAATCTTGTTACTTACCTCTTCAAATATTTCGTCTTTGTCAAATCCATGAAAATCGGAAATGAACAATGGACTGTGTTGCCCTGTTGATTCCTTTCAATGCTCTGTGATTTTCTGAGTAGTCCCCAACATTAGTTTGTTATTTACAAGCTCCAGATGCATTCCCTCCAAGCAGAAGAGTAGCTATTTTTTTGGAAGCTTTATACACTTGCATAGTTATTTTTTTCTTCCCCTCACCAAGATGTAGGTTCAAGATGGCATTCTTTGATAAAAATCGGTCTGTTTTGTCTACTTTAAAGATTTGCTCCAGCAAGTGGGCACATCATCTGTTACTTTTGCAGGAACTCTGGGAACATCTTTGCTGTTTCAACTCCTGCACTAGCAGCCTTCTCTGATGTTTTCATATTATGAAATCCTACATGATATTTAAAGTTTGCAAACCAACTACTGCTAACTGTAAATACCTTCAGAATCTTTTTTTCCATTTAAGAGGCAAAAAGAGGTATCCTAAGAGGCTGTGAGCCTTGGTTTGAATTGTCATTCTTAAAGGTATAATTTTCTGGGTCTGGTCTTCTACTAAACAAAGAGTTCATCATTTTTCTGTCTCTATAATAGCAACTTCTCTTTGTTTTGACAGATAAGTCAGTTTCATGCAAGCACTGGCTTTTGTGTGTTTCTTTATCTGGGCAACATCTTTTGCTATGGAAGTCACAGTCAACACTGCAAAATTAAGTCCATGTCCTATCAATGACACTTTTTGTCCTCCACATTTTATAATTATTTTCACTTCCATTTCAAAGTCTATTGGCTTATATTTATATGATATATTTTTCCCCTCAAGAGCACATTTGCCATAGTCATGATTAAAATGTAAGGATTATTATTGAAAATAGGGGAAGGTGCAGTATCATTCAGTGTCTTCTCACACAGGAACTGACTTAGAGATGCCGTAGCTTCTCATCACCATTTAGAGTGTCTGCATTTTCCAGTGTCTTATTGTACAGCATTTGCTTTGCCTAAAGAATTTCATTTGACGGGGGGTAGGGGGGAAGGGGCTGGGGGGGTGGTGGTGGATTTTTTTTTCAGAATTCTTTATATACAGTCAAATTTGCATAATGTGAATTTATATGAAGTGAGAACTGTCTGAATTTCTACAACAATCCACAAAGAGAAAAGAGTGGTGAATTAGGAGACCTGGATTGTAGTCCTAAATCTTGCACAAATCTCTCTGGGCCTAAGGCTTTATAGGTAAAATATAATTCTCACCCATCACTCCAAGAAGCATATGCAGTGGCCTTATTGGACAGGGTAAATCATGAGGAGGGTAACGGACAAGCTTCAAACTGATTGGTAAGTTAATGGAGTGTCTACCCCAACCATATGAAGATTTCCCTCAGCAGAATAGGTAGATAAGAACAATTTATTCCAATGACCATGAAGGCAGCTAAAGAAATTGCTGCAAAGCATTTAAAGTTTAGTCAGACATTGAAGATGCCAAAGTAATTCACTGCATTCTGGGCTAGGATCAATGATTCTGACTTTTGTCTTGCCACTAGATTGATGATTCTGGAAGAGGGAGTGAGGCTGCCAACTTTTTGCAACTCTGCCTCACTTAAATCCAATCTCCTCATGAGTCAAAACATCACTCTGTGATGTATAGGTCCTCTTTGAAAACAAAGGATCATCATCATCATCATCATCATATGTAAAATGAATGAATTGGATTAGGATTATCCTTTAGAGTCTATGAGTTGGGAGCAACCTCAAATGCCATTCTATCCAGTTAATACTTGACCAAAAATCTCTTGTACAACAAACATATCCAATGAGAAATCATCCAACATTCTCTTGAAGACCTTCAGGTATTGTGGAATCCTCACTGACATGGCATCATTCTATGGAAAGAAGAAAAGTATTGAAATTCAAAGTTCTGAGTTTGACTCAAGCTCTGCCACCTTCTTTTTTGTGGTAATAGGTAAATCAATTACCTTGGACAGGCCATTTCAACTATCTGGCTCTCAGGTTCCTTAAGTCTAAATTAAGACTGTTGCATCTGATGACATCAAGGTTATCTTTTCTATCTTTCAACCTATAAACCCTACCTACCTGCTTTATCTTTTTTTCAAGTCCAGTCTTTTAGGACACTCCTAATTTCTTTAAAGTTCTTATTTCTTATTTAAGAGATCCCATAAAGCCATAAATAAATACTACAGCCACATGAGCTAAATAGAGTACACAGTTTCATAAGATAAAGTAGGACTGACTATGGTCTGTTATTTATTTTTTTCCCCCACTCTAAGCTTTAGTTCATCATCAGAAAAGATCATAAACAAGATGCCAAGATAACAGACAGGGGCAAGTTGTAACTTTGCTTTGCAAGATAGATCTGCCTGCGGTGTGGAATCTTTTGATGTATGAATATATTTGTTGTTGTTATCCTTCATAAGCAGTAAAGGCTTTGTAAAGAGCAAATCATAGCAGGGCGATATAAATTTATCTTACTGCACAGTGGAATGATAAGCCATGGTAGATAAGTGCAATGGAACACATGCAATCAATGTAGGTTTTACTATGGCATTGGATAACATTTCAAGTTGTACCTTATCAACAAGCAAGAAATTTAACCTGGTTAAACTTGAAGTACAAAGATGGAGAGGCTTGCAATCAAAGATAATGGTCAAGGGACTCAAAGTTACCCAGAAATATAAAATACATACATATATATATATGTATATATATATATATATATGTATCATGCAGTGACATATAAATAATAGTCTAAGCACCTGGTGTGAACCATATGCTTTTTTCATATTTTGGAAGCTAGGATTAAAAATATGCTTATTAAATTGCTGTCTACTTTTTTAATAAATAAAGACTGATTTCTTTCTCCCCTCCCTTCACTTTACAATCCCCACATATTGAGAAAAAATTTAAAAAGTAACTTTATTCAACATTTAAACTCAACAACAACAATTCCTACATTAGCCCTTTAAAAAAAATCATGTCTCATTTAGCATCTTGAGTCTATCACCTCCACCCCCATCAGGAGATGGACAACAGGCTTCCTCATGAGTTGTCTGAAATCTTGGTTGGTTACATAAAAAAAAACTTTCACTTTTTAAATCATTCAAAGTCATTTGTCCTTTTTTATCTCCCATAAATGCAATGAGAAATCATGAATCCATAAGCCTGGGGATGAAATATGTCACCCAACTCCTGCCAGAAAGGAGAAGACATACACATTTGCAGACAGTCTATGTGGGAATTTGCTTGGCTGTACTATGCATATGTGTAATGTGAGTATTATTTTTTCTTTTCTTTTTCTTCTTTTAAAAATGGACTCAGTGCTGGTAGATGGGGGAAGTGTGAGGTAAAGATGATAAAAACTGGGGAAAGGTTTGTCTTTATCCTGGTGTTATTGTATCATTTCTCCTGGATCTGCACATTTCACTCTAAATCAGTTACCTGAAAAAAAAAATGTGTTTTATATATTTATTTCTTTATTTTTAAAGCAATCAGGGTTAAGTAACTTGCTCAAGGTTACATGGCCAGGTGTTTCTGGGTGGGTGCTAAGTGTCTGAGCCCGGATTCGATCTCCAGGTCATCCCGACACTGGAGCTGGTGCTCTTACCTGCTGTGCTATCTGGCCGCCTCTGTGTCGTATAAATTTAATGGAATGCTATCATATTCCAAGAAATGACAAAAGGCATAGTTTCTGAGAAACACGGGAAAACTAAAATGGACTTAAGTTTCTTAGAAAACCAAAAGTTAAAAACAAACAAAAAAAATTCTTTAAAATTACGTTCAACAAAACAAGATTGTTCAATCATTGACAAATGGGTGATGCCTTAAGACTCAGGGGATACCTTAATGGACTACTATAGTACTAATAGAAATGTATGTAGCACTTTCACCTTTGAATACTGCTTTATATTATCTAACTTTATCCTGACAAAAAACATGTGAGCTAGTTGCTATTATTATACCATTTTCCGCATGAGGAAACAAAGGTGGGAAGGAAGAGTGCCTTGCCTAGAATTAAATAGCCATTCAACGTGAGAGGCCTTATTTGAACATATCACGTTCTTATTCAAAGTTTCTAGTTCTATTTACTTTGTAACACTGTCTCGAATTCACAAGTGTGGCAGAGTTTAAATCCCATCTCAACAAACTACAGGGGATGGCCTGAGGTTGTTTTGTTTTGTTTATCTCTCTGGACTTATATTAATTATTACTGCATTGAATGGTTGATTACCTGAGGCTTAGAGGGTTTATTTTTCTTCATTTTTCAGGCTTTCTCTTGGAAATGAATTTATTGGAATTAGCCATTGAAGCTATAAAGTATCCTGAGTTATCTAGGATGACATTGTGCTATTATCTGTTTAAATTAAACACTAACTTGACATTGTAATACTAACATGATATTTCTGACTTTCTTCTTGACTCATTTCAAATCATCTTCTGCACCTTTCTGGGTCTCTCCCTCTCCCTCCACTCCTCTCTACAACAAGGGCCTTCACTCTAAGATTACCTTTCATTCACTATATATATATATATATATATATATATATATAAATCTTGACTCTATATAATGGTTTGCATGTTGTTTTCCCAATTGGAATGTAAGCTTCTTGAGGACAGGGACTGTGTTTTTACTTTCCTTTTTATCTCCAGTCCATAGCATGGTGCCAAGTATATAGTTAACCCCGTAATAAATAATTATTGTCTTGAATAATATAAGCATACTATTCTGATGTAAGAAATAGCTCCCTTTCTCCTCAAATGTTGGTAGATTCAACTTTTGTCTTTGTAACCTGGCTGTTTAGCACAGAACCTTGCACGCAATGGGTACTTACTGTTCCTTGCTGTATATACCTTCTCCTTTACCTGTGCCCGTTGAACTCCTCCTTTCCTTTTGTTTCTACTCCTTGTTTCTTTCTCTTTCTCTTTTCCCTCTCTTCATCCCTTTTCTCCTTCTCCCCCTGTATTCTGTTTCGTCACTTCCAAAATTGTACACTACTCTTAAGGGCCTTATTTAAAAAAAAAAAAACAATTTCCTTCTACCTTTGCTTTCTCTACTCTTCTCCTTGATCATCCTTTCTTCTCCAACTCATCCTGTCCTAAATCCTAAAGGGACAAATTGTCAAAGGATTATTGTCACATTTGTGGAGTTAGTAAAGAAAGGTAACCAATATGATGCTAATTTTACCCTATGGAAACCCTACATTTCCATAAAAATACTTAATAAAGTAAATTTATAGAAACTATTTGAGGTCAATTCTAGGATTCTGTGCTGATCTAATTGTATTTTGTCACCCTGGGCTAATGAGTTTCATAGAGTTTTTAAACTGCTATCATCTAAGTATCTCTGACATTGAGATCACATTTTTTATAATTATCTCTTCATAAATATTTTATATTTGAAAATTCAGGCTCATTTAGGCCAAAGTTATAGAGCATTTTAAGGAATAAATGGCATTTTCCTCTCAACAATCTTTCAATATGCATGGTACATGTCGTGCTTTCTCCATTGCATAGCTTAGGAAGCTGAGACTCAGGGAGGTGAGAGAAATTACTTAGGATGCTAGGAAGCATCACATTTAGCAGTGAAATCCATGGGTTTCTCTTCACTATGAGAACAGTGCCCTTGCCATGGTACCTCACTGCCCTATGAGACCCAATCCACTCATTTTCTCTATTAAGTTTGACCTTTGGGAATTAGATGTGTTTATATTGTGTGTGTATGTGTACGTGCCTGTGTGTTTGTAGCAGCAGTTACCTTTTCTTCTAAAATTAAAAGCAATGAAGTCAACCAAAGAAACAAAAGGCCCTTTAAAATTAGAAGAGGAAAATGAAATCTGGTGCCTGACACCAGAGGGCTTGTGTACATCACTTTTAATTAAAGTTATTGGGAAGGGCACAATGAATACTCTGGAGCAGTTCTGAAAATAGACATTTGTGCACAATGCATCTGACCAGCCCAGGAAACAGTGTCATTAAAGAAGGGGATACAAATGATTCTCCATCTTCTGAGATGTTCTTTCTCTCTGTCTCTGCCTCTGCCTCTGTGTGTGTGTGTGTGTGTGTGTCTGTCTGTCTCTCTCTGTCTGACTCTGTCTCTCTCTCATATTCCAAACTAGCTTTCCCCCTAAAACCTGGCTTTTCCCTAAACATTCTCCCTGTCTTGAGTGGTTCCTCCCCCATGACCAATTTCTGGGACCCATAACATCAAGAATCAGACTTCATAGAAACTTCTGTAATGTTATTAAGTTTGATATCGCTTTGACTGTGACCTCTGAAGTGGGAAATTAATCCTGATTTCCGGAGAAGTTCTTTCCCCTCCCTAGAAGTCACCTAAACCTCTCAAACATGGTCATCCATTCAATCAATAAACCTTTATTCAGGGATTATCATGTATCAGTCTCTGTGTTAACTATTGGGTATAAAAATACAAGCAAAAAGAAAGTGTTTGTTTTTTAAGGATTATTGAAGGCCATGTTTGGTCTAAAGGAGAGAGGTGACAATCACAGTGACAGGTCAAGGAATAATTTCAACAGTGGCATTATGGTTTACCTGGAGGGTTTAGTGCTGGGAACACTATGGAAGAAATCACTAGCACTCAAGGATGGTAAGAATGAGTGCCTAATAGAGACCATTCAAACAAAGCTCTAATAGAAAGCACCTGAATCCTGTAAAGCTCTTTGAGAAATGATCCAAACTCATTTATAGGTTGATATTATACTTTCAGGCAATGGTAGGGTCTGAAAATATTTTGAAAGATTTCTTTGGATAGCCTGCCCATTTGCATGATAGTTTTGGAAGAAGCTAACATTTCTTGACAGGATTGTTGATATAATTGGAAGAACACTGTATGTAGTAGAAGACAGACCTAAATCCAAAGAGTGCTTTGGCTGCTTGCTACTTGCATGATTATGAGAAAGTCTTTTGATTATTTGTGTCTCACTCTTCTCATCTATAAAGTGTGCTGGAGGGGGAGGGTCAGATTTCTAAGGTCCCTTAGAGCTCTAAATCTGTGCTTCTGTGAGGGAAACATTGTATTCTGCTTTTCACCTAGTTCTATAGTATGTGCTAGCATTCATATTTAGAGAAGCAAGACTATATGTATACATATATATACATATATGTTTGATATGTATATACACATACACATATATATGGGTTTGTATATGTGTGCATGCATAAATAATGTGTGTATACTTACATAATTAGATAAATTAGATTAGATATTCTATATAATTAGATTATAATTTATCCCCTCTAAAGTTATTGTCTACCTCCTTTGTGTTTATCTTGCTAAGTACCTATGTATGGATATTCTGTCTTTCTCATTAAAATGTATCATCCTTGAAGGCAGGGACATTTTGGCTCTTTCTTTGGAAATCCAGGGCTTAGCCCAGGGCCTGACCCATGGTAAATGCTGATGGAAAGATTAAATGGTTTTCTTGTTTCATTGTTTGAACCATATCATTTCTTTCTTGTCATTCATTGCCTCGTCATATGTGTCTATATTTAGGTGGTTTAAGTGAAAAAGTAATGAAACTTTTCCCAATAAAATGTAAACTTCTTGAGGGCAGGGATTGTTTTGTTTTTTCTTTGTGTTATCAGCAAATAATAGGACACCTGGATTCTTATTGTAGCTGTCAAATGATAGATGTATACATGTACATTTAATGTATGTGTGTGTATATATATAGATGTATATGTGTGTATTTCTGTTACCATCAAGCAATATATGTCCTTGAATGTATATGTGTACATATGTAGGCATATCTCTACATGAAGATTATATACTACATAGACATACATATATGAAAACCTATATAGACATCTTCTATTCCTTACTCACTCGAGAAATGTCCAGTTCACTCTATTTGGGGGGTCATATATTTCTTTAAGGAAGAGCTTAATAGAGATGGTGCCATTGTAGAGAAGTAGACCTCAGAGTATAAATTTTGGACAATTCTTGGGTTCCTCTAAGGGTTAGGGAAGTGAAGGGGAGAGGAGGATGAAGCTGCATGTGGCCCTCAAAGCCAGCAGAGAGGAAGAGGAGGGCAGCATGAACCAGGCCTCTTTTCCTTGTAAGGTTCCCTGGATGAGGGAGGAGAGAGGCAGAGGCTCATGTCAAGCCCTCTTTCAGGCTCCCCCTAAAAAGCAGCTACCTGTTTGAAATAAGAATTACTGCTCAGCCCTCAATAATCTTTTATTAAGCACCTACTGTTGGACATGACTGTAAATTACTGAACAACAACAAATGTGCCAGGCACTGTGCTAAGTGCTGAAACAACCGGCATCTCCTTATCAAGAATAATTTATTGAAATGGGAAGTCAGGGCAGCTAGGTGGCACAATGGATAGAGCACTGGTTCTGGAGTCAGGAGGACCTGAATTCAAATCTGATTTCAGACACTAAATCTGTGACCCTTGGCAAGTCACTTAACTCTGATTGCCTTCAAAGAGAGAGAGACACACAGAGACAGAAACAGAGACAGAGAGAATACATATGAGAATGAGAATGAATGGGAAGCCACCAGATACACTGTTTCCATGTCCCTTTGCCCCAGCACAAAGTCAGTATGCTGTGAGGTATCCCCTCCCTATTAGAAGGGTTCTAGCTGTGATTTTCACTGCAGAGGTAATGAATTTCAAGTTAGATTCTGCTCTGGAGAGAGGTTTTCTACTACTTCTCTCTAATTTTTGTTGGTAATATAAAGATGACTATTTTATAAGAACATATTTAGAACTAGAAAGGGCTTTGGTGACTATTTTATTAAATCTCTTATCTTACAGATACAGAAACTGAGCCTGAAAGTAGCTTCCCCAAGGGCACAGAGCTAGTGAGTGAGAAGGGATTTGAAAACAAATCTTCCTGACCCCAAAGAATACTGTATCCATTGAGTTACCTAGCTACCTCCCTCTCTTCTCTCCCTCCCTCCTCCCTCCCTCCCTCCCTCCCTCTCTCTCTCCCTCCCTCCCTCTCT
>NW_027185797.1:14052155-14063014 GCF_028583685.1 Petaurus breviceps papuanus | reverse complement strand
CTCTCTCTCTCTCTCTCTCTCTCTCTCTCTCTCTCTCTCTCGCATGTGTGCAAGCACATACATGCACACATAATTCTTCATAGGATGCAGAATTTCACAATTTTCAAATATGAAGCATCACTGGAAAAAGTTGTTAATATTAAAGAGACAAGCTTTTGTTATAAGCAGAAATATAGGCTCACTGAAAGTGTTGGTGAGTTTCCCAAATGCAATAAAGCCAGCTCTTGTCCTCTATTTCAAGTCTGTGCTCAGTTCACTGTCCACCTAAGTATTGAAAGTCCACACTCTGCAGTGTTTTAGTGTTTACATGTCATGTTAAGGGACTTAGAAGGAATCTCCAAGAAAGTTGGATTAGTTCTCCCCTCCCCCCAAAAAGCCATTGGGGAAGGCATGAACAAGAGTCAGAAAAAGATGATAAGCTGTGGATCACTTACAGTCTACAGAATTAGAGGACTCAAAGGAAGAGTTAAACAATCAGATTATAGATTCTTGGAAGTACTGACTTCTAACATATGGGTGTATAAAATATTTGTATCAGAGCAAATGCTAAAAATGTATACATACATGCATGCATGCATACCTACATACACATAGCCCGGAGTCAGGAAGACCTGAGTTCAAATAAGTCTCAGACATTTACTAGCTGTGTGGCAATTGACAAGTCATTCTACCAATTTGCCTCAATTTTCTCAGCTGTAAAATGAGAATCATAATAGCACTTATCTCCTCCGGCAATTTTAAGATCGCATGAGATAACACCTATAAAGTGCATAATACATTTCTTGTCACATAGTAGGTTATATATAAGTACTGGTTTCTAATAATAATTATTATTACTATTACAGTGGATAGAGTTAAGTTTAGCTAGCTAGCTAATTTTTAAATTTATTTAAGTTGATAATTGAATATATAAGCAGACCCAGAAGTGTACCTTAATAGGAACGAAGAAGAAATTAAAATGAAGAGAAGGAAAAAATGGGGCATTTGACCCTCCAAATTTGGATATTTCAATCCAGAACTATGATTTCATCAGTATAGGGAACTCTTAATGAGAAAATTCCCTCAACCAATCTACATCTGCATATTACGTGCAATAATTCTATCTTAAAGAGTTCCCTAGAGGCACTGAGAGGTTTAATATTAACTTAAAAGGTTTAGAGTCACAAAACATGTAAAAGGCAGAAGCTGAACTCAAGTTATCTCTTTCTGAGAACAGACACCCTCAGTCATTACTTTAATACATATACATACTATACATACATACACACATGTATACACACATATGCCTTTGTGTTTATATGTACATAAACATGCATTTACATATATGCATTCAACATATAATCATGTTATATTATCTCATGTTTTTTCATTTGTTTGATGCATTTTAGTTCTGAAGTAATTATAATCAGATAAATAGACACAGAAGGATATAACCACTTCTGGGAATCTTATTTTCCTATTTTTTAACTGGGTTATGATAAAAGTACACATGACACTAGGTTCTTGTCTTGTACGAGCCCATGCATTCAAAGAACTTTGTTCTCAAAGTGCTATCAGACTATGCCTACCCTTGGACCCCACAATATCACTACTATGTCTGTATCCCAGAGAAATCAGAGAAAAGAAAAAAAAAGTTACTGTATTTATAGCAACTCTTGTGTGTGCTGGCAAAGAATTGGGAATGCCCATCAATTGGGGAATAGCTGCACAAGTTAAGGCATATGATTGTGATGAGATACGATTGTGCTTTAAGAAATGACAAGCAGGATGGTTTCCAGAAAAAAAAAAAAACTGGGGATGACTTACTTGAATTAATGCAAAGTGAAGTGAGCAGAACAAAAAAAAAAATACTAAGTAACTGCAGCATTGTAAGGATGATCAACGCTGGAAAACTTAGCTACTCTGATCAAGACAATTATCTGAGACAATTTAAAACAACCCATGACAAAAAATGCTATCCATCTTCAGAAAGAATTTGACCTCTTATAGTGCAGATTGATGTATAGAATTTTTTCTAAATTATTTTTATTATTTTATTTAGTATGGGTTGTCTTTTGCAACATGGCTAAAATGGAAATATATTTTACATGACTTCATGTATATAATTCAAATCAACTACTATTTTCAAGGCATAGGCAGAAGGGAGGGAAAGAATTTGGAAATCACAATTTTGAAAAATTATTGTTAAAAAATTACATGTAATTGGGAACTATTTACCAAAATAAATAAAAATACTAATTAAAAAGTTGACCTTCTGGGCGGCCAGGTAGCACAGCCAGTAAGAGCACTGGCTCCAGTGTCAAGATGACCTGGAGATCGAATCCCGGGCTCAGACACTTAGCACCCATCCAGAAACACCTGGCCATGTAACCTTGAGCAAGTTACTTAACCCCAATTGCTTAGGGGCGGCCAGGTGGCTCAGGGAGTAAGAGTACCATCTCCAGTGTTGGGATGACCTGGAGATAGAATCCCAGGCTCAGACACTCAGCACCATGCTGGCCATGTAACCTTGAGCAAGTTACTTAACCCCGATTGCTTAAAAAAAAAAAAGTTGACCTTGTTGGGGCACTACAGGGAATAGAAACTATATAGATGGCAAGGCCTGGAGGGTCTTCGGAGGCAGTAATGGATGTAAAGCCTAGCATTCTTTCATCTCATCAGAATGAATGGAGTTTCTTACTTTCTTCCCATTTAAAGTCAAGCAGTCTAGGGAAAGAGGAAAGGAAGGGACAGACCATTTCCCTGTCGCAGTTCAAAACAGCTTCTTCAACAGCCCAGAGCCAGGAAGGTGACAAAGAGGGAAAGCAAGTTGGGTATGACATCCTGGGTAGCATTAGTATTGCCTTTTCCAGCTGTCTAAATGACTAAGACCCGCACAAATAAAAGTAACTCTTGAAAATATATATATTAATTTCTCAAACAGGTAAGTTTGGGGTAGTGATTTTTCAGTCTTCTCGGTACAGTCTTGACAGATTGCAGTTCTGACTTTTAAGTGAGTTAAAATGTACATCATTGAGAGATGCGAGTTAACAGGAATTCTTGCTTTTTGAAATAAAATTAAATAATAAAAGCAGTTATTCTAGCATGGCAAAATGAGTTTCTATGAACCACAAGATTTGTTATGTCTTACAGGTTTCCCACGTAATTAAAAGCACTCTCATCTGCATAAGTTCCATATTTTTTATTGTTGGTATTACCTAGAATATTATCACTAGCCTTAAATCTAGGATGGAGTAGGAATAATTGGAAGCTATTTAGCATGGAAAACATGACATTTTCACATTTTTCTCCAGCTTTTATTCCTGATTAGTGTCCAGTTTCCCCCTCCCCACTTCTTCCCCTGCCTGTAAGTTTCTCGACTTTGCTGTTCATGGGTGTACTACTGCGACCGTCTGCTTATTCAGGGAACATTCTCATTCTCTGGCTTGTACAACTGAGACAAGCTCTCTGGGAATCTGGCAGGGCCTAGCTTGAGGAGGGGAGTTTTAGTTCACATTTGGATGAGTTCAAAGTCATTGATTTAGAAACTTGCTTGTCTCCCCTTGACTCAAGTTTGGAGTCAAACTACATTCTTTCCTCAGACCTTATTTAAGATGTAGTAGTTCCTTGATCCATTTCTGGAAGCTCTCACAATTATATCTGGACCTCTATTGTATATTCTCCTTAAAATTTTCTGTGATACACAATGTGTAACACAAAGGAATTCTGGGCAGTGACAGAAATTCCAAAATATCGATACCATATTCAGTATGAGCACATGTGTGTTTGTGCACCTACACTCCTGTTTGTCTAGTGTTTAAAGAAAAACAAGACCCAGAATCCAAATTTGGATGGTCAAATGCCCCATTTTTCATTCTCTTCATTTTAATTCATTCTTTGTTCCTATTAAGGTATACCTCTGGGCCTGCTTATATATTCAATTATGGAGTTAAACAAGAGCCTAAGCCCATCAGTTGTCCAAAGTCTGAGAACAGATGGGCCTCAGATGCCCTAGTAAGACATGCACCCTGAAGGCAATTGGGTTTGGTTGTTGTTATAACAGTAGCAGTGGGGAGCAAATTATAATCCAAAACTGTACTGAGAGTGATAGCATTTTAGAACCAGAATGAATACTGAGATGATCTAAATCTGATATCTTCCTCTCACAGATAAGGAAACTGAGGCCAGGAAAGGGGGTATGACTCACTTATGGCTAGGTAACTACCTAGTAGAAAGGGAGGAACTAGAACTCAGGTCTCTTAACTTCTAATCCTGTGTCATTGTCCTTTTTGCATGCTGTCTCTCCAACAGCGAGAGGTAAGATATGGGTTATTTTTCATTTCTGAATGCCGATAGTATCATTGCTATCAAACAGTGCTTCTGGTCTTTGTGTTCCACTGTTTAGCTGGTTTATGTTTGATACAGATTCCAAGAAGGTTAATATAATCTCAGAAAGCATGAAAAGAAGTATCTCATTTGGGATTGAGATGTTGATGATGATGCTCTGTCCTGGTCAGACCAAATCTAGAGTTTGGTGAATTGAACACAATTCAGTTCTGGGTAGCACATTTTAAGAACATTACTGATGAACTGTAGAGTGTCCAAAAGAAGGTGACCAGGATGGGCAAGGACCCGATTCATGCCATACAAAGGAAGGTTGAAAGAACTGAGGATGCTCTGGATGGAGAAGAGAAACTTAGGAAGGACATGATGACATGTCTTCAAATTATTGAAGGACTCCCATGCAGAAGGAGAATTACATGCCCTCTGCTTGTATCTAGGATGCAGAACTAGTAGCAATGGGTAGCAGTAGGAAAGAATTAAATCTTGTTTCAATTCAAGTAGGGGAATGCACAACATTTTTTTGTTGTTGCTTTTTTTGGAGGGCAATTGGGGTGAAGTGACTTGCCCAAGGTCACACGGCTAGTTTTTGTGTTAAGTGTCTGAGGCCAGATTTGAACTCAGGTCCTCCTGACTCTAGGGCCAGTGCTCTATTCACTGCACCACCTAGCTGCCCTGATGCACAACATTTCTAATTGAACTGTCAGAAAGGAAGTGGGTGATCTTAGAAGAAAAAGGAGTGTTAACCCTTACTAGATGTTGTTCAGTACAAGTTGAGTGACTAGAGGTAATTTTTAGGGGTTTGAGTACAAAGAATAATGGTCTATCCTCATGCTACTTTGTCTTGCTTCCTCACTCTGAACAGGAACTCGTATTCCTCTGAATTTTTCCCCCCATTTCACCAACTGATTGAGAAATTCATCCAGAAAACTCATAGAATTACAGGCTGTAAAGACTGTACAAAACTCTCATCTGGTAAATGAGAAAACTGCATCACTGGTGCACTTTATTCCTTTAATACAACTCTAGCAAATTAGAATCAATATTAGAAATATAAGATGTCATTTTGGTTAGTTTGCATTTGCTTTTCTTTCTTAGGATTTTTTTTCCTTCATTGCTTAAAGTAATCTAGCTTATTTACTGTATAATAAACCTGTCATCATTGGTCAGAATATATGATTAAGTTGTCTTTGTTTAGAATTAGGGCAAAGTGCCTGTTGGAAAGGAGAATGAAAATAGATTTATGAGACCAAGTGTTCTCATTTAGATGCCATGATATGGTTGTAATGAAGAAGAAAGAAGGGAGCAGAAGGAGGAGGAGAAAGAAGAAGTAGAAGAATGCAGGAGAATATAAGGAGAAGAAGGAAAGGAGGAGGAGAAATTATCTTTAATGAAAGACAGGTTTTGACCAAGGCCCTAGGCCTCGATGAATCATTGTCAATTCCTTAGGATACCCAATCGTATATTTGAAACTAGTCTGAGAGTCCTTTGTTTTTGACCTTCAACCTTTCACCTTTCCCTCCTTTCTAAGCCTTCCTTGACCTTTGAATGTCGATTGCAAGAATTATATATTGGAAGGGGTTCAGACTCCCTGGAACCTTGCCCTGTTACAATCAATCCCTAATTAACTTTTCCCTCTTCTCTACCCTTGCTAGTATGACTAGATTCCATCTGATATCTCTTCTTTTTTTTTTCTTCATTTTACTTCTCATTGCTACACATTGTAGATCATTTGAGTATATTTTCTAGTTACAACTTACAGGAGGAGGGTACAAATAAAAATTGAGAAAAATACTCCAAACTATGTTCATTAGAAGCACATAAAAGTGACATCTATATAATCTACTGAACAGAAGGACCAGTGAACGTAATGCTGGCCTCAGAGTCAAGATATTTTAGTTCAAGTCATATCTCTGACTCATACATCTTTGTGAAGTTAAGCAAGTTACTTAATCTTGCAATGATCCAGCAAACACTCTAGGAATATAAGTTGGAGAGAAGCTGCTACATTGGTAGAGGGAGTTAGCACAATAAAAGTTTCTTAGACTGGTGAAATCAGAGGCCCAATTCTAAAAAGACCAAACTAATAAATAAGTTAATAAATTAAGATTTTGAAATATTAAAATAATAAGATAAAATCTAATCATATTAAAATAAAGAGAAATAGATAAATGAGTGGGTTTTACAAATAAGTAAATATGTAAATAAGTGAGGGAATGAATGAACGTATACGATTACATCTTAGTCCCATGCTAGGTGGTCCATATTTTATATTCTGTGAATATTTATTATAATAATAATTAATTAACAATTAATAACTAATAATTAATAATTGATTATAATAATTATATAAAGTGTTTTAAATTTTGCAAAGTACTTTATAGATCCCAATTTTATGCCCATAATCTTTTTTTTCTTTTTTCTTGGTTATGCTCACAATCTTGTGAGATCAATGTTACCATACTCATTTTACAAATGAGAAGGTAGAGACTGATTGAACTTCAGGGACTTTCTTAGAGACCCACAACCCACAATTTCTCAGGCAAAATTCAAACTCAGTTCTTTTTTACTGCAAGTCTAGTACTTTATCCACTAAGTCACATCCACTAAGGCATCTCAGGGGGAAAGAGGGGGGGTGGTAGAGGTAAGATGGTAAATTAGAGGGAGCCACCCAGACAAACCTTCCCACATTTCCTCTAAACAACTTTAAAATAATAGTCCAAATCAAATTTTGTAGTGGAAGAGACAACAAAATGTCAGGGTGAGACATTTTTTCAGCCTAAGGACACAGTGGCAGTCAGCAAGAAAGATCAGTGACAGTGGGATGAAGGCTGGCCCAAAGTATGGCAGCAGTGCCAGATGTAGATGTTGGAGGTGGGCAACAGCAGCCATAACAGCTTCAGGAATTCTTGGGCCAGAGATAAGTGGTTAGAAAGAGATTATAGGGGACCCTTTGCTGGCACTGGGAGCAGTTGGCACTGTTTGGTAACTCTATTGCACATTGTCAGTACTGGGTCACAGTTCCTGGGTAGAGTGGAACTTTTGTCATTGGTCAAAAAAGAGCAAGATGCTGGTCATAGTTCCAAGACAGAGGAACACTAGCATTTATGGCTGCAGGAGAAAAGGGTTTTTAAAGACCAGAGTGCCAGACAGGAGAATTGTGAACACCTCTTCCAGTATCATACTGGGAAGTGTGTGTGCGTGCACACATAAACACACACACACACACACACACACACACAATTGGAGATGTCTAGAACTAGCTCTGAAAATAGCAGCATGAAAAAGCCTGAAGCATGGGACATTGTCTCCCTATACCCAGGTGAGTAGAAGCTATCCATAATGTAAAGTTCAAAGGCAAGAAATCAGCTGGACAAAAAAATCTAATAACAAAAATAGATCTTGATAAAAAAAAAACAAAAAAAAACTACAATGGTGGCAGGAAACCCAAGTCACAAATTCAGAAGATGACAACGATGTAAAAACAGGAATAGCCAAAGTCTCAAAGAAAAATGCTTACTGACCCAAGACAACAAGAATTTCCAAAAGTGTTAAAGATGAGTGGTAGAAGAAAAGTTAAAAAGATATAAGTATGATGCAAGAAAATTTTGGAAAAAAAAAAACTTGGTTAAAGAAACATTAAAAATAATAAATAAAATAACACTTTTAAAAACACACACAATTCGCCTAATGGTGAAAGAGGTACAAAAGCTCATTGAAGAAAATAATTCATTAAAAAATGAAAGCAAATTGGATGTGATGATGCCATAAGACATCAAGAAAGAATAAAACAAAGTCAAATAATGAAAAGAAAATAGCACATGTGAAATATCTCATCAGAAAAAAATATCTGGAAAATAGATTGAGGAGAAATAATTTAAGAATTATTGTAGTACTTGAAAACAATGGCCAAAAAATTTTAAAAAGCATCCTAGAACCATAATTCAAGAAGTTATCAAAGAAAATGGCTCCACCATCTTAGATTTAGACAGTAGAATAGAAATTGACAAAATCCATTGATCACCTCCTGAAAGAGATCCCAAAATGAAAATTCCCAGGAATATTATAGCTAAATTCTAGAGTTCCCATGAAGAAAATATTTCAAGTAGCCAGAAAGTATTAAAAAATCGTGGAACCATAGTCTGGATCACACACAATTTAGCAGTTTCTACAACAAAAGAACAGAAGTCTTGTCATATCATATTCCAAGAAGGCAAAGGAGTTAGGAATACAACCAAAAATAATTTACCAAGCAAAATTGAGAACAATCCTTCTGGGAGAAAATGGATATTTAATGAAGTAGAGGGTGTTCAAGAATTCCTGATGGAAAAAAACAGAGCTGAATAGGAAATTTGATTTTCAGTTACATGACTCAAGAGAAGCATATAAAGGTAAATATGAAAGACAAATCATAAGAGATTCAATACTCTATCATCATTAGGCAGTTAGGAACAGTTTACATTAACACAGGATGTGGGTGTGAATTGTGTTGGGATGATCTCAAAAAAAAGAAAGGATGAGAAAGAGATGTGCTGAGAGAAAGGGGAAGGGAAAGGTGAAATGGGGGGGGGATTATCTCATATAAGAGAGGCAAGAAAGGAAGAGCTTTTATAGTCAGGAGAATTAGGGGAGGGGTGGGCATTCTTAACACAATTGGTTCAAAGAGAAAAGAATATTCTGTCTCACACACATCTATTTTCTACAACAGGAAAATAGGAATTCCAGGTAAAGGGGATAAGACAAAGGTTAGAATAATAAAAGGGAGGGCAGATTAAGGGAGGCTGTGGTCAGAAGTAAAACAGACTTTTGAAGGACAGGACAAAAAGAAAGACAGAAGGCAAAGCAGAAGAAAATAGGATGGAGAGAAATACACAGTACACATATCTGTAAATGTGAATGACATGAACTCACCCATAACATAGAAGAACACAGACTGGATTAGAAACCAGAATCCAACAATATATTGTTTACAAGAGACACATTTGAAAAAGAAAGACCCATAGAATTAAAATAACGAGATGGAACTGAATCTATTATGCCTCACAAGTAAAAAAGACAGGGGTAGTAGTCATTACTTCAGAAAAAGCAAACACAAAAAAAGCTAATTGTTTTATTTATTATGTATATATATAATTTATTATTTTGATAAAGATTAATTAAAATAGATACTCAGGGAAATTGTTTTGATAGAAAGTTACCATAGACAATAAAGTCATATTAAAAAACAGCAAATTTTTCTGATGAAAACTCTTTTCTCAAATACATAGGTAACTGAGTCAAATTTATAAAAACTATAGCCACTTCCCAACTAATAAATTTTAAGAGCATATGAGAGCAGCCAGAATGCATAGACTCCTGTGAATGAGGACAACATCTAGGCAATGGAAGGGCAACTGATTCCGGCTTCTTAGAAAGGGAACCATTTAATAGGAGTAAGCTTAGGGATTTCATTAGCTTCGCCCTCTAGGAGCACATTCATTACTAGGAGGGCTCAGAAAATAGAACTACAATTCAGGTCTGTCAACATTATCTTGGGATAGTTTAGAGCCCTATTATTTCTTTGCCTCATTAAAGGGACTTGTTAAATGTTAAACTTGTTAAACTCCCACTTGAGAGTGAGGTGGGGACTGGGAATACCAGGTCTAGAATCAGGAAGACACATCTTCCTGAGTTCAAATATGACATCAAACAATTACTAGCTGTGAAACCCTAGACAAGGCATTTAACCCTGTTTGCCTCTATTTCCTCACATGTAAAATTATCAGGATAAGGAAATGGCAAACCACTCCAGTATATTTTCCAAGAAAACTCGAAATGTGGTCACAAAGAATCAGACATGACTGAAACCAATAAAACAACAATAAGGGTATGAAAAGGCAGTTTTCCAAAGAAGAGATAAAAGTTATCTGTCATATAAAAATGCTCTAAATCACTATTTATTTGAGAAATGTGAATTAAAACAACTCTTGGGTACCACCTCAAAACTATCAAATATGACAAAAGCTGGGAAATTAGGCATACTAAAGACTTATTAGTGGATTTGTGAACTGGTCTAACCAGGAGAACAGTTTGAATCTATGTCCAAAGTTCCATAAAACTATACATACCTTTTGACCTAGTGATGTCATTACTACAAAGAAATCAAAGAACATTAATTCAAAGAAAGAGATCAAGGAAAAAAGAGGAAAAGCATACGTTTATACATACACACACATACATATATTCTTTAAGTAGTGACAAAGAATTGGAAATTGAGGGTAATGGTTAAACATGTTAGGGCATATGATGGTGATAGAGTACTATTATGCTATAAGAAGTGATGTGATGGGGGAAATGGTTTCAGAAATATATATATATATATATATTAACTGATACAAATCGAAATGAACAGAACCAGGAAATCATAGCACACAATATCAGCAATGTTATTATCACAATAAACTTTGAAAAACTTGGCTTCTCTGTTCAATACAGTCATCAAAGACAATTCCATTCCAAACTATAATGAAAAATGCTATCTACCCACAAAGAAGGATTGA
>NW_027185797.1:14002478-14052145 GCF_028583685.1 Petaurus breviceps papuanus | reverse complement strand
CTTCCTTCCTTCCTTCCTTCCTTCCTTCCTTCCTTCCTTCCTTCCTTCCTTCCTTCCTTCCATCCTTCCTTCTTTCCTTCTTTTCTTTCTTTTTCTTTTTCTTGCTATTTGGCTAAAATGGAAATGTTTTGTATGATTTCATATGTATAATTTATATCATGTTGCCTTCTCAGTGGGTAGGGGAAGGGACAGGAAGAAGGAATAGAATCTGGAACTCAATTAAAAAAAACTAAAAAATACATAATAAATATTATTTTTAGAAAAGGAAGGCCTCTTCTTCACTAAAGCACCCCAATACAATTTAAGGATTCGCTTACATGGAGTCTATGGCTTAAACCTATTCATCAACTTGACAATCCCATGTTCATTCTTAGCTAGTTATGAAACGTCCATATTTCGGAGTGAACTTTTGTCACTTTACCAACATCACTCCATAATTACTTGGCTTGCTAGATATTTTCCTTCTCTCTGTCCCAAATTGTGGGTGGTGATAGAAGAAACTATTGTAGATGGTGAAAGTTTATCCCTTCATGTCAAAAATGAAAGGCAAGGTTTCTTCTAAAATTACCCCAAAACTAGTCCATTCATAACAGCTTCATCTCCTGCAAATGAAGAAAATATTTAGGTAATGGAAGGGCATCTGACTCAGGCTTCTTAGAAAGGGAACTCTCCAATGGGGTATATTTAGGGATTTTATTAGATGTTCTCTCTAGGACATTCATTACTAGGAGAGTTGAGAAAATAGAAGAACTGTAACTTAGATCTGTCAACGTCATCTTGGCATAGTTTAGAGCCTTATTATTTCTTTGCCTTTTTATATGGACTTGATAAATAAAAGCACACTTCTGGAAAAAAAAAACTGGGATGTTATCTCTATTCAGCACATTCATCTTTTTTTGCCCTTAGAATAGCCTTCTATTCCTTTATGAGATATATAGATGCCCTCTTCTTTTGGTTGCCTGTTTTTCAGATATTTTATTAGGACCCACCAATCAGTAGTTTTTGTTTTTATTGTTGTTGTTTTTTATTGTTTTGTTTTGTTTTGTTGATAGAGCATAGCCCAAAGGTACCCATGATTATAGGAAGATTGACCCATAGCTGGGCTTTGGAAATTAAGCTTGTTTGTGATTGTCCAAAAGCAGTTGTTTGCACAGAAAACAAGCAAATGAAAATTACTTTATTATCTCATGATCCATGTCATATAATATAGCAATATATAAGAATCCTGTCTTTTATATAGTGGTGGCATTTAGTGCCCTGCTGCATTGTCAAGTGTTGGAGAATTAGAGTGAGGAAGTTAATGGGTTTTCTTTTTTTTTTCTCCGGACAAGAAAGTAGCAGAACATTGCATTTGTTTTCTATAGTTTCTTTTTTGTTAAGCTGTTTGAGACGAAAGAAAGCTGTAAGGCAGGTTTCTAGTTAATACCAATACAAAATATCCTCCACATCTGAGGGTTATTTGGGTTAAATTTTATGAATGCCTTTTCTAGTCCATCACTCACTTGCTTAAAGTCTATTTGAATGTTAATATATTCATATGGATTGGGAAGCTTTCTGGAGGTAATTTTGTAAAAAGAGTGTAATGCATCAAATATATTATTTGGCAACAGAAACTGATATATCCTGGGATCCTCTTGTGAGTGGATAGATCCATTCCAGTTAAACTGGGTTTTTAATTTTTGTTTTTAATTTTTTATTGTAGGTATGAGTTGCATTTGGTAAAAAATCTAGACAGCTCTAGTATTTGGAATTAATGTATTCTCTTATCATGGCCATATGATTCTATGTTGGAATATCAAGAAGGTCAGGTGAAGAGTTGAAGAAAATAATGTTTATAAACAAACCTTTAAGTACTTACTACATGAAAACCACTGTCCTGTCATTAGAGAGAGGCAAAGAGAAGTGCTGTACTTACAGCCTTAAAGTAATTGATAATCTTATAGCAAAAGCAATGTCCCTTGAACTCAGAAGATCTAGATTTGAGTACCAGCTTGTCACTGTGTATAGATGTCTTAGACACTCTTGAGTCTTAGTTTCCTTATCTTTAAAATGGGGGAGAAGAATAGTTGATATTTAAAGTTTCTCCAAATTTTCAATGTTTGACACTATACCTGACACTTATTTAGCATTGTTTGTTTGTAAAAATATATTTCTTACATTGTTTCATCTCATTGTCTCAAGAGTATTGAAATGTAGGTACCACAGGTGGGACACCCACTTTTAGAGTTGAGAAAACTGAAACTCAGAAGGAAGAGATGACTTTCTAATGGTCACATGACTAAGTGTCAGAGCATTTGAACTGAGGGCTCTGACTCTAAATTGGGAACTTCCATCTACTAGGTCACTTGGCCCTCTGTTCTACCAATCAGGCCTACTTTTTTAACAGATTCCAGGTATATAGTCATCTGTTTCAGTGTGCTACCCATTGACATTTGATGACCTTTGGTTTTCATAAGCAAATACAAGGAAACAGTATCTCAGATACTATATTTGATATAGCCAGGTAAGGTAAGAAGGAGAGAAATGGCACCATTGACAATGAGCTAATTAGAATGTCATTAGTTGAGGTTGGGATTTTTTTCCAGTCTGTCATCCATTTTAATACTTGAATACTAAAAATGATAGATAGATGGTTTCTTGCAAGAGGGAAACAAGTAATTTCAGTTGCAGCCCTGTTGCTCTGAAAGTTTAAAGTCAGCTCTGAAATTCAAATTTGAAATAGGTGAAAACTCTTCCAGGGGTCACAAGACAAATTACTTTGAGTAGTTGTAGCAACCAAAATCTAGGTACTGTAGCTTAAGAGGTTTACAATATTTTAATCTCTCTGGGGACTTCAATTCGCTAGAGCTGGGATGAATTTAGGAGTGGTGTTCTCTCATTCTTTCATGAGCAGGTTTCTTTAGCCATCATGTTTTTGTCCCTTTGATCAGATTCATATATGCTAAATTTTGTGACAATTGAAATAATTTGTTAAAATATCATAAAATGACTTGAAAATGTCCTATGTAACAATCTGTCATTTATCTGTTGCATTCTTTGAAATTTAAATCATTGAAATAACAGGGGAAACAAAAATGTAACTGAACTAGTTGTCACAAACTTCATGTACTTTACTTTGAAGGAAAAAGTTATGATGCATTCATATAGAATTCTGTAGAGAATTACTCTCATTCATATTCAGTCAGTTAACATATTTGATATGTTGTCTTTCTTAAAAATCTCCAAATCTCCCTGGTTTACGTTAAGATAGGAAATGTAGAGTAGTGGAATGATGGGAACGTATCAGGATCACAGGCCAAAAAAAAAATGGCAATTGATAAATATCAGAGGATTGGGATGGTATAATCAGTAATAGTTATTTTTTAAATTTTATTTATTTTGAGTTTTTAATATTTATTTCCACAAGATTTTCAGTAATAGTTATGAAAGCACTATAGTGTGAGGCCATTCATTACAGGAACAAATAGTCCTCCATATGTCAATTGTTCTGTGGTATATTACTGAATTCAAATACAGTTTAATAAGTTATGTTCACAATAAGTTCACAATCACCAAGAAAAGTTTTACATTATTTTCAATCATCTTCAATTTGTACTACTCAAGAATGTGGCACAGAGTTTCATGCATTGTGGAAAGTTTTTCAACAAAATACTAACATTTTTAAAGATTTTTCAAAGGAAAAGCTTCAAGAAAATTGAAAAATTTTGATCTGGTTTGCCCTGGAAATCTTCAAGCATTTTTTTCTAGCTTCAGAGATATTTTTAGTGTGAGGTGACTAGGATTTTTCCCAAAGGAACTAATTCTTGAGCGATCACACATATTTTAAATAATATTTTAAAATTAGAAGTTTTTTTTAAAGAATTATATATTGCCAGTATTTACATATCTTCAGTGATGAATCCATAAGCTAGTAAGGGTAATTCATTAAATTATGACACTTTGATATTGCCTAACATTGTTGCCATGGTGCTTCATGATGGTTAATTTGACATATCACTTATAATTGGAAAATGCATTCAAGTCAATTTAATGTTTGTACAACAGTATTCACCTCTTATGCTAACCTATGACGATATCTTAAAGTCCATGCTTTAGGTCTGAATCTCCTTTTTGATAACTATATTCTTGTTTCTATTGACTTTGACTATGAATAATATCATTTGGGTGCTCACAACGTACACATGCTGATTAAGTTTTGATTGCATCCTTATTCCAAGATTTTCCATTTCATGATAACTACTTTATGACACTAACTCTATAATAGGCAGTGATCATGTAGAGGAAAAGCATTAGAGTTGGGAGCCCAAAATTCTGGTTTTGCAAGAATCAAATGGACCACATTTTCTTCATCTCTAATAAGGAAATAATTCTTACATTACTTATATATCAGGTATGTTGTGAGGACCACAGGAAACAATGAGTAGAAAGCACTTTGCAGACTTTAGGAGGACACAGAAATATCATTGTTTTGCCTCTTTGTAGGCTACCTTTTGCTACCAGGAAGTGTTGGGCTTGGAATAAGTCAATGGGTCAATTGCGTTTACATGAGCCAGGAATAGCGCTAAGAACTGAGAATATTTAGAAAGGGAACCACACTCTTCCTGTCATTAAGCACCTCCCATTTTAATGGGGAGATAACATGAAATAGCTATGAAAATACAAGATGCAAACAGTCTAAGTAGAAAGTAACTGCAGAAAGAAGGCTCTGTCCGTTGGGGTTGAGGATTAGGAAAAGGCCTTTTACAGAAGGCAAACTGCAACTTGGAGGAAGCTAGGAGGTGAAAGTAAAGAGGGGACAAATTCCAGGTATGGGAGACATCCGGTGAAAAAGCACAAATTCAGGAGATGGCATTATATAAGAAGGCAAATGCTGATGGGGCAGAGAGTATATGGAGGAGAGTGAAGAGTAAGAAGACTGGAAAAATAACGGGAAGGGGCCACATTGTGAAGGGCTCAGATGATTTTATACTATCTCCTAGAAGGAATGATGATCCACTGATCACTGAGGAGTCATACTGAGTAGAGGGTCTGAGCAGGTGAGACCGGTGCTTTGGAAAATCACTTTGGCACCAGGATGTGGAGTAGACTGGTGGTAGGGGGAGACTTAAGGCAGGAAAGCTGACCAAAAAGCTATTGAAAAAATCTAGACATGAAGCAGTGAGGGTCTGCACCAGGATTCTGGCTGTGTCGTGGAAAGTATAACTATACAAGAGAGATGTGAATATAGAAATGTAAAGACTTAGTAATAGATAGTATTTATAGATTTAGAGTGAGAAAATAATTGAAGATACCTATGAGCTTGTGTACCTGGGTGACTGGGAGAATGGTTTTATTATCAAGAACTAAGTTGGGAAAAGGGAAGAGTTAGGGGTGGGAGAAACGTAATGACAGCAAGCATGTTAAGTCCAACAATGTTATTCCTTACATGGTTTCCAACTACAGGGGAAAAATATTTATTTATTTCAACTCGATGTTGAAAGAATCTTTTAATTTCTTTACATACCATAAAGCAGAGGCCCTCAGTGGTCAGAAACCAAGAAGAAATATCAACATCAGGCTTTTGAAGCACTAAGCTGAGATCAAAATCTTCCTCATGCCTAAAAGGTCAAACAAAGCATAGGGCAAAGACAGTCAATGCAGAGTGAAAGGGCTGGGGCCTATTATATCACTGAGAGCTTCAGGCTGACAGAATTAAACAATTTAGAGAGACCCTTCAAATGAAAAATATGCTCAGACAGATCTGCCGTCATTCTGAGGACTTTACTTTCAGATTCCTAGTTTATTTCTTTGATTTTACCTACTTCTGGAAATCCATATCCTTTTTGGCACATCTTAATTCCTAAGTTCATATGAATCTAGGGAACCATTTCCCTCAAGAGGCTAGGTTTCTGCATGGGAAGGGAAAGTCTAACTATGGCCACAACTGAAGGTTCAGTCAAACTGGTTGGGGAAGATTCTTCTTTGTGCTTCATGGCATCAGAGATCTGGAGTTACAAGGGCCATTAGGGACCATCTAGTCCATCCCCTCAATTTGATAAATGAGGAGAGTGAGACAACCAGGAGTTCGTACGATTTGCCTAAATTCATGATGGTTGTAAGCAGGGACAGGATTTGAACCCACTGTCAGACTCCAGATCTACTGCCCTTTATACTGTACCTTACTCCTTTTGATACCTCCATGCTTTCCTTGATGTGGGCATCCCCTCAACCAGTATGGATCACAAATTAACTTCTAACTTCTCTTCCTTTGTGATTCTCCTCCATGGTCTCCAAAAAACCCTCCCTAGAAGAACTTCTTAACACATTGAAGGCTTTTCTCTAGGTTTCTTCATGTGTTGGCCATCAGCAATGCTTCAGTAAGACTATTAAACTTTATTCATATTACATAAATAAACTTCCTTCTTTCCCATACTTCCTGGCCATTTCATATTGTCTCTACTTTAGCCATCATTCTCATCTTCATCCTGAACCTCTTTAGACTCTGGGACTCTGGGCTTTGATAAGTGACCTTTAGCCATAAGTTGCCTGAAACCAGGCCCCAGCTTATTTTCAAACTATACTGCTTCATACATATGTCCCTTCTCCTGAATAGGTATTACCTTCCCCCATTAGAAGGTATGTTCCTTGAGGGCAGGTAATTCTTTCTTTCTTGTATATGTATCCTCAGTGCTTAACATTATTATATAATTTTATGTAATGTAATATAATTTTATATAACATAACATGATGTCATATTTTATCATACTGTATATTATATTATATGAATGAGACAGATAGCACTTAAATTTTTAACCATTCATTTATATATTTCAATGAATTTTCCTGTTTCTTAATTATCAGTCAGAAGTCAGAGTTTGCTTTGCCTAATGAGTCAAGAGAAATAAAGCAACCCTGATATCAATAAGCAATTCTACCTCCTTAATGATGTCTTCCTCTGCTAAAGTTCCATGACACTGTGCCCTACATTTGACATTTATTCCATGTTACCTTTAACTGTTTTATTTATATACCCATCTTTCCTCCTAAATTTGAATGAAAGTCTTACATGTAATAGGCTTTCAATAAACTTTGCTGATAGATAGTAAAGGAATATCTTGATTCTCCATGGTAGCCGAAGTGACATTTCCCATCCTTGGTTGCATTAAAATGTTCTATTTTGGTCTGTTCAGCAAGTCTCTTTTGATCACCTGAGACAAAATAACAATGAATTTCACACTTATACCTAGACCAGGACTGAAAATATCTTCTTAGTAGTTCAGAGTTAAAGGGGTAAGGCTGGTGCTCTACTGGCTTCTAGTGAATAATACGGTGATGTTAAAAAGAAGCCAAGACTTTGCTTCAGAAGCACTGTGTTCAGGTCCTGCCTCTGACACTAGCTATGTGGCCATCACTAAGCAATCCAACTTCTCTGAAGCTCATCTATAAAATGGACATAATATTTGTCCCACCAACCTGCAAGGCTGGTTATAGAGGAAAAAAAAGTGAAAATCTTAAAGTGCTAGAGAAATGTGAGCTATTTTCATTCTCCAAGTTCAGACAGGTCCTATTTCATCAGCTATAAAGCTCTAACCTGTGGCAGTCAGGAATCTTAACCCTGTAGCAAACTCTTGAGATATGTTGGGGAGGGATTACACTGAGAAAGGTTCTGTTGAAACAAGCTTCCTTTGTGTCTCAGATTTCTACTGATATAAGCTTCAGGCATCATAACTGGATTTTCCCCGTGGCGTATTGAAAGAAAACTTGGCTTCTGACTTATAATTAAACAAGATCTGATTCTCCTCTCTAAATATCTCATATTGAATAATTAACCAGTGCTTCTCTGGCTCCCTATTCTACCTATCTATATATCTCTATGGCTTAAAGTGATTATGTATACATGCATGTATATATGTGTACATACCTATACACACATACATATATGTTCATGCATATATACGCAGATAGATAGATAAATAGATATAGTATTATTGGATAATATCACAGATAAAGACCTGCAGTATAGCTTAGATCCTACATAGCCTGTCCTCTCATTATACATAGTTAGGAAATGAGGTCAAGATTGCTGAATGATGTGGCCAAGGGCAATCAGGTAGTAAGTTACTAAATAAGAGGTGGGATTTGAATCCAAGTCCTCTGATTCCAGATTGGTTACATGTCATTATTGGTGCTCAAAATCAGTTAAGGAAGATGAGTTTAGAGTTAAGCATATAGTGGTGATACTTTTGAGTCCATACTTACTTTTACACTATATTCTTCATTCTGGATTGTTACTGATCTAATTGAAAGGTTTTCTGGTTTTTAAACCCTCTTCCTGTGTGTATTCAGAAGCCTAAGCAAATTTACCCTCCAGCATCATCTTTCTTTTATGTACAATGATATTGAAAAATTGTGTTTGACTGGTTTTTCATGAAACCAAATGAAAGAACAAAATTGTTCTGTATTTCAATGGATTACTTTGATGTTGGTGGAAAAAATTACCTTGCATAAAATTGTAAAATTAAGTTTGCCCAATGTTTATTAAGGGCTGTCCATGTGAAGCCATGTAAATGAGATAGAACTTCTTTAGGAAGATATGGATTCAAGTCTTGTGCCTGGGTTAAATTAGCTATGTGACCATGAGCAAGTCATGAAATGTCTCCATGCCCTGGGAATATTTCTAAGATCTATAAATTGAAAATGACTTGTCGTGGGCTTTGGTGAAGGGATCTTCCAGTATGAGAGTTTCTCACAAGTATAAAATGTGAGATCTAGACCTGTTTTGTTAACCAATTTTAAGCTCCAAGGGACACAGGGTTTAGATAAATGTGACCTTACTAGAGCTCTTGCCCTCTATCGTCTAGTAAAAAGACCCTTGTGCTACTATCGAAAGAATATGAAACGTAGTTCTCTTTCATATAATTTATGACATTGGGCATCTCACCTCCTCTCTAAGCCTCATCTAGTAAACAATAAACGAATCAACTAGAAGATCTTGAAGGTGTCTTCCTTGTGTTATTTCTCTTCAGGAGAATGTAAGCTCCTTGAGGGCAGGAACAATTGAGAATTGAACTGAATTGATTCATATGCCATATACTAAATAGCTATTATGATTATAACACAAAATGATACATGCTGAGTATGCAAGGTATAAGCAAAGTGTGATGTGAAGTTAAAAGGGGAAGTGGTCACTACTGACTGTGTGATGCCAAAATGATTTGATTTTATCTTTAAAGAATGGTAAGAATTGAAGAAAGAGATGTGCAAAGGAGGGAATTTAAGGAATAGGAAAGAACACAAGGAAAGGTCATGAAATCAGGGTGGATGAAGAATCAATACAGTTCAGTTAAAGTAGAGAGTATACAGAAGAAATTAGAAGAAAATGAGACTGGGAAGGAAGGTGGGACATAAGACCATAGAAGACCCTGGATTCCAAGATTTGAAGGATAAATTTGTTGGTAGGTGATAACTTCCTACCTGCTATCAATGTGGAAGAAAGTGGTGTAAAAGATGATTGGAAGGTAGAGAGGTTCCTTTCTGGAAGCCATGTTGTGAGGCTATAGCAATCTACTGGACAGATATGATTAAGGGCCTGTTTGAGGATGCTGGAAATAGAAATGAAGGAATAAGTTAGCTATTAGAGATACCAAAGAGAAAAGATAAGACTTGGCAATTGACTGGATAGGAAACAGTAAGAGGAAAGAAATAATGAGAATACCAAAGCTTCAGGTGTGGAAGACTGAATGAATGGGAGGGATACTGATAGAAATAATGAAGCCAAAATGAGTGTCATGTCTGGAGGGGGGAGGGAGGGGGGGGGAGAGAATCACCTGATTTTAGACAAGTTGAAGATGAAATTCAAATAGAACCTACAGGTAGAGATTCAAGGCTGGAATTCAGGCGTGACATCAGAGCTTGGCATATAGATTTAGGAATCACTTACTTAGAGGTAAATAAAGGCTTGGAAGTGGGTGAGATTGCCAAAGTTAAGAATTTTGAAAAGAGGTGTCAAGCAAAGATCCAAGGAAGGAAACCTTAGGAAAAGTCACTTTCAGGCATTTAAAAGATGGATGTGAAGCCAGAAAATGATTACAGGATCACAGTCCTAGACCGGAAGTGAGTTAAAACATCATCAAGGCACTCATTTTACGGAGGATGGAACCGAAGCCCAGAGAGGATAACGGGTTTGTCCAAGATCATACAGCTTAGAATAATGACAAAACAGGTTCTGTGTCTCTGCTACCTGGAACTCTTTTTCACTCTGCCTTCATACAGAAATAAGAGGAGGAACAGGCAGCTAAAGGATGCAAGAGTGTCTAGAAAGCAGATGGCAGTCAAAAGTCTTAGATACTGCAGAGAGTCTAGGTAAGTGTTTCTTTTCTATAAAGGTCTTTGGTTTTCCAGTAGGCTATTCTAGGGGACTTGAGAAAGTTGATCTCAGAGATACAACCTCTTGTAGCTGCCAAGAGGAAAATGGGGGTGGGGGGTGTAGTAGAAGTAGAGAGTCTTAGCAACATCTGGCCAGAAGATGTCAGCAGTACAGGGGACTCCATTGTCATAGCTTGAATACCCCAAGGAGTAAATACAAGGAAATCTGAAGTATTTCTCTCAAATGCACCAGCAGGGGCCTTCAGCTGTTGCCTCTGTCATTGATTGTTAGTTTCAAAATATATATACAAACATCTGTAATGTGTGGTACTCATGGTCACCTTTCTCAGAGATTATTGAAAAGTGGAAATTGATCCCATAACCAGGAGATTGCTACAGAATCTTAAACTCTGGGGATTTTCATTCTTGCAGTAATAGTGATTATTCCTTTTCTGAGAAATTGTTTGGGTTTTTATTTATTCCTCTATGATTTATAACTTTTAGAATTAGGCTAAAGCATATGGGTTTTATTCACACATCACTGCTAGTATATGGCTGTAAGGGAAGGGGAAATAGTCAGTGTCTAGCCAGAATGAAGTAATGGACTTGTCTGAGCTGCTCAGTTTGCTAAGTGTCCGTTACTGATGAGAACTTCCCCAAACTGGGCTAACTAGGTCTCTGTTTCTGGGATTGTGAAAATCCTTCTTTTTCTACCTTAAAGTAAATATTTGGGGAAGTAGAAAGTACTATATTTAATACTCAGAAAGAATATTCAGCTTAAATTTGTAATTGAGCAAAAAAAAATTCCTCCAATAGATACCCTTTAGCAGAAATCTTACTATTTGTTATCTACCCCAAAGGAGTCAATGCCTTAAAAATAATAATAAGAAGGTTTCCCTATACATTAAAAAATGTATAACACCATTTTGTTGTAGCAATGAAATAGGAAAAAATAATAGAATCTCATAAACAAGGAGAAGACTAAACATAGGAATACAATTAAATATTATTAGACTGTAAAAACGGTGACTATGAAGAAGTTAGTCAACCAGTCAGCAAACAATTATTAAGTTCCTATTATGTATCAGGCACTTTACTAAGTGTTAGGAATATAAAAAGAAACAAGAGTCCCTGCCCTCAAGGAGATGACAATCTAATGAATGTGACAAAAAGCAAATTAATAGGTACAAACAAACCATATAGTGTTAATGATGAGAAGACACTATAATTAATAAGGGTTGAGGAAGGCTTCCTTTACAGCAGATGGGATTTTAGATGGGACTTAAAGGAAACCAATGAATGTAGTAACTAGACACAAGGGAAGCGAACACTCCAGGCATGGGGTCAGTTAGATACAATTACCAGAGCCAAGAGAAAGAGAATCTTCTTCATGGAAAAGCAAGCATATCAGTGTCACTGATTTAAAGAGTCTATGGTGAGAATGAAAGTATAAGTAAATCGGAAAGGTAGGAGTGGGCTATGTTATGAAGGGCTTTGAATGACAAATAGAGGGTTTTGTATGTGATCCTGGAGGTAATAAGAACTCCCTGGTGTTTATTAAATAAATGGGTAATGGGATCAGACCTAAGCTTAGAAAATTAATTTGATCATTGAATGGAGGATGAATTGGAGCTGGGAAAGGCTTGAGGCAGGCAGACCCACTATCAGACTATTGCAATAGTGTAGGTGTAAGGTGATGATGACTGTACCAAAGAAGTAGCAGTGTCAGACAAGAAGGAGACATATTTGAGAAATAAGGCAAAGTTGAAATAGATGTTGTCACAATAGGTGTTGTCAATAGATTGAATATGAGTTGGGCAGTGAGAGATAGTGAGGAGTCAAGAATAACCTCTAAGTGGTGAGACTGAGGGCAAGGAGGATGGCATTACCCTCCATAGCAATAGGGAAGAAGTAAAAAGTGAGGAAGGTTTAGGGGGAAAGATAATAAATTCGGCTGTGGACATGTTGAATTGAAGATGTCTATGGAATATCTTGTTTAACATGTCTGAAAGGTAGTTGGAGAAGTCTAAGAAGACTTATATGAACGCGTACCAAATGGAGTAAACAGAATCAGAAATACATACATACATATACATACACACAGAGACTAAGATATATACATGCCATACACACTTAATATGTATTTATAACATGTATATATACTACAAATAGAAAGTACTAAAAGATAAAAGTGAATGCTATGAAAACATACTGTTCAAATTTGGCATTAAATAAGAAAGCAAAAAAAATTCACTTCCTTTGCTTATTGAGGAGTGGGACTCTGGGTGTGGCAGGATGTACATACTAAAAAACTTTGCAAGTGTGTTGGTTAGTTCTACTGTATAGCTATGTTATCCTCTTTCATATTCTTTATTTGAAAGAGGATTGCAGAACAAAGGAGGGAAGAATATATATGGAAAGTATATTAGTCAAATAAAAGCAATAAATTGTTTTAAAAAGATTATTTAGCTTATTATGTTTGGTCATTTAGGAAATTGGTTTATTTTACTTTGGAAACATGCTGATTTATCCTTTCTGAAGATTCTTTTGTTTTGTTTTCCTTCAAGTAAATCATAGAGAGCATACTTATTAATGATGAATCAGAGGATGTCTATGTAAATATGTGGATTAATGACTAGACACCCAATGAGTTTGAGAGTACTCTTGAGAGGCACAGACACTCTCAATTCTGTTCTTTCAGATTTGCTTTCTGAAAAAGTGTTTTTGTCCCCCATGACCTTTACAAATGTTTCCATTAGAGGGAAAGACAGAAGCAAATGAATTTGAGGAGGCACTGGAGGATGGCTCAACCCCGTATGGATGGGATACCACAGAGTTGTCAGCTTTGATCAGAGTAGTGTTTTGTAATGTCATAAAGAACATAAAGTCAGCAAGTAATGAAGTCAGCCTTCTGTAATCATGATTTCTTATAGACTGGAAGTCTTCATTGAGGGGGATGGAAAACTAAGATTTTGGAGCAGAGGGTTAGGTCTCTCTGGAAAAAAAAATCCTCTTAAATATTCTTTTCTGGGTCTCAGAAATGATCCCGTTGGTCATAAGTGTTGTTCTTAAGTCATTTTTTCAGTTGTGTCTGACTTTTTGTTTCCCCTTTTGGGGTTTTCTTGGCAAAGATATTGAAGTAGTTTGCCATTTGCTTCTCCAGCTCATTGTACAGATGAGGAAACTGAGACAAAAAGGGTGAAGTGACTTGCCCAGGATCACACAACTAATAAGTGTCTGAGGTCCAATTTGAACTCATGAAGAGTCTTTCTTCCTCCAGGTTCAGCGCTCTGTGGACTATGGCGCCACCTAGCGTCCTTTGTCATCAACATGTGACATAAATAACTAAAAAGTGCTTCCAACTGAAAGACTTGCCTTCCCAAAGGCACGAATTACACACTGTTTGGTTGCTGTTTGTTGTTGTTGTGGACTTGTAACACATTCTCACAAACTTGTAACTTTGATGAATTTGTAGTCTCCTGGGTTTGGGTGTCCCTCAAAGGGACAGGTGACAACCCATGAATACCTTCCCATCTTATGATATGCCTATATCAATAGCACTTAAAAAAAAAATCTTGTATGACTCTGAGAAGTCATAATACTGTAGAAGGTAATTTTTTTTATATTCAAAAGTTATTATATAGACACACTCTTCTGCTTCATGGAGAAAAAAAGAAATATACAGGGATAGAGAATCAGAGGTGATAAAGACCCAATGATAAATACAGAGAAAAGGGAAAGAGAAAACATAAGTTATCTATTATTTAAAACATATTGTTATACAAAATAAACAAGTTTTATTTTATATAACAATCGATAATTCCTCAAATCATTTTCTTTTCTTCCCTATCGTTTCATCATCTGTTGTTATCGTCTCCAGTTTAGTAATCTTTCTTTAAAAAGCCAAATCATTTGATAAATCATGCCACATTTGTTTCTTTTTTAAATTAAACCAATCAATGCAAAGGGAAATATTTAAATTACTTGGGAAGAGTATAAAACAAATATAAGCTTTCAGTACGGTTGTTGAAATTTTGTTTCTATTACTATTATTATTTTTTTCTTTATTTTTGCAAGCATTGTAATATTCAAAAATATGGAAATTTGGCCAGCAGAGTATAAAAGTTATGATGTGAAATTGTATCTATAATTTCTTTTTTTTTGCTTTTTGGAGGGGGAAAGGTAGGGCAATTGGGGTTAAGTGACTTGCCCAAGGTCACACAGCTAGTTTTGTGTTAAGTGTCTGAGGCTGGATTTGAACTCAGGTCCTCCTGACTCCAGGGCTGGTGCTCTATTCACTGTGCCACCTAGGCACCCCTGTATCTATAATTTTTAACCAGTATAAATAGCTGCCTCTAATAATGAATGAGGTATATAAGGTTCAAACCACTTCTATCTTAGAAATATGCAATTAGAAAAGTGAATGGGCCCCATTGAGAAGGAAATAAAAATGTCAGTGAGAATTTTTTTGTTTTGTTTTTTTGTGAAGGTCAGCCATCTTCTCCACCTTCTTATAGCACTCTTCTTATAAAGTCATTACTCCACCCCCACATGCACACACATTACCTGGTGATGAAATCCTTTTTAGCAGACTTTAACTGATCTTTGGATTATAGATCATAGACCTATCACTGAAGACCTTTCTTTCTTTCTTTTTTTTTTTTTGATTGAAGACCTTTCTTGTTCTCAGAGATTCAGGGGTTTCACTCTACTCACAGCAACACTGATAACCCATAGTCCTCTGTTGGCCCAAGGAGCCATCAAACTAGGACTTTAGTGGAAGTACTAAATAGATGCTACTATAATTTAATTCATTTATCTTCAGGACATTTGAAACTCCTTGAGGGAAAAGTAATATATCTTTTCTCTGATCTGTAAATTCTTTTCACCTAAAAAAATGTTATAAATACATTTGTTGTTTGATAAATATTCAGTGACTGACTTAATTTATTCTTGAATTGAACTAGTTTAGATGCAAAGTGAACTTGGGGAAAAAAGTTATGATACAACCAGATTATTTTTATTGATTGTATTCTTTTAAATTCCCCATTAATAATGATATTTTCAAAATCTGACTAAATTATATTTATTTGTAAGATGATGATGAGGTTGAACTATATAACAATAACTCGTATTTTTAAGCATTATAAGCTTCTTAACTTTGTGTGTGTGTTATAGACCCCTTTGGCAGGTTGGTGAAGCCTATGGGTTCCTCAGAATGTTTGCTTTGTTTGACTTTTTTTTATTGTAATTAAAATAAATGCTTTCAGCTAGCAGATAATGAAAATAAAGGTTGAATTTTTCCTCTCTACGCTTATAGATTTACTGCAGTCTATACAATGGAACCCTTGTGTGGATGGGGAGAACTGTGAAGCTCATGTACAAGGTTGTCTCTTAAAGCTTATAAAGAAAGGAATCATGAAGTAAAGCCTAGAATTCTGACGTCAGATTGGAAAGACTGGGGTTTAATTTCTATCTCTGACACAAACTGGTTTTATAACTCTGGACAAGGCAGTGCAACCGAATAGCCTCAAAAATGCATATTTGCATTAGTTTCCATTGAAAGTTGTCTATGCCAATGGAATTTATAGGGAAGGTAAGAAAAGGTGGGGGATGGGGCATGCAAATACAAAGTGTTTCCTCCTAACAACTCTGTGAGCTAGATAGTACAAGTATTACTATTCCTACTTTACAGATGAGGAAATTGAGACTTTGAGAGTTCACAAATTTGGCTATACTGTTTACATGACCAAGTAACTTGTGGATGATTGCACAGCTTGGAAAATGAGATTCATTGCCAAGTCTCTTAATGTGACAAGATAGCATTTTTCTGACTGTCAAATTGTATTTCAGAGATCTTAGAAATTGACTGTGGTCCCACTGGGGTTGTTCAAAGTCCCTCCCTAAGATGCATTACACAGTCCTTTGTCCAGAAGCACATGCAACTACATTAATCAGTCTTTGTGAAGAAAGAAACATATCTGAATTTGAGTCTTTAGTGTAATCAACAAGTATGCCATTGGAGGCAGAGGCCATTGAATTAGGTCATCTTTCAAAGTTCCTCCTCACATCAATCAGTCATCAACAAGCATTTGTTAAGTGACTATTATTACGTTCCAGTCACTGTGCTAAGTACTGGGAATACAGACAAAAGTGAAATGGGTGGCTTAACCCATCCTTGACATGAAGACCGTGCAAAAGAGAAGCCCCCAGATTTTTTTTTCCACATTTGGACACTGCTACTGGTTGGTAACATTCAAATTCGGGATTGGGGAAAGGAAACCTGGCCAGAGAGGATGTTTGTCAATTCTGCATGGTAGAACCTGCGTGCCTTTTTGGTAAGAGTCATTGAGAGCTGAGAATCCTGTTCTGGAAGGTCTATCTACCCAGTGACTCTAGTCCACTGCATCCTAACAGCCTTGTAACCTATAGAGCTGCAGATAACTAGGATTTAGATGCACAGATTAGATATAATTTCAGTTGAGACTCGTCCATTAACTGCAACACTAACCACCACCACCCCCTGACACACACACCCCATGCAGATCTTCAGGAGCAAAGTGTTCCTTCTGCCAGCAGTTTTTCGCTGAGCTCCTGTCTCTGGTTGTCTGCATGCTGTTTCTCATTTATTGGTTCTTGGACAAAGTCGACTCATCCCCCTATAAAGGACTGGTTGCCCAAAGGGTACCAACCCAAATGCCACTGGTTCATTCAGCTTTGACACTTCTCAGTGTGATCCTAACTGCCTCTTTTTAAAACAAGTAGGCAAGGGGAAAAAGCTCAAGGGACTTTCTTCTATTCATTTCTATAATAGTTTTCTTGCCACAGGAGGCATAAGAAGATTTGTACAGCCTGCTTTCTTTTCATTAACAGCAAGTGCAATGCTGTTGGGTAAGTTAAATGTGCCTTGCACATTTAAAGATATAAAAATGAAAAGGGCAAGAATTTTAAGAATAGATATTTTTTCTTAATCCTTTAAAATTCTCATCTTACAAATTTCCTTACAAGGCAGATAAAGCAGCAACAACCTATATGTTATTCATATACGTGTGTGTATATTTATATACACAGAGACATATATATGCACAGAGAGACAGAGGTGTCTAAAAGCAAGGAATTCAAATCTAACTTTATTCTGTTTGTTGAATGCAATATTATGCTCTACTGACTTTTTGGCATGAGTATGTTAAAATTCTCGTTATTAGACTGACAAGGAAAGCTGATTGAATTTTCAACACAATCATTGAGCCTGTCATGGAATATAACAATATTTAATGGTTTCTTTGTATTTTCATATGCAACCACAAATGTACCAGTCTCTCGGAGGCTGAGTTTGGCTGTCCCATTACATTAACCTGCCAGAGCTAAATTATCATAAGCAGTACTGATTTTTTTTTCCTCTCTCATTCTCTGGAATAAGACCATCACAGAGAATCTGTGATTCTCACTGAAGGAAGGAGAGAAATGATCTTTTTATTTTACAAACTCATATATTCTACAGACTAGTGCAACCAGTTTTAGAGAGATTGTGTGTTTAAATGAATAGAGGGGAATGATAAGGGCCACTTATGAATTAGAGTTCTTGATAAAATGTGTAATTTCCTTGCTATGATTACATTTGTTTTCTTCTTTGAATATTGATTCTTTTTTCCTGCTGTTGGTCATTGTTTCTGCACAATTTCAGAGTTTATCATATGTATTGGTTACTAGCTAGTATATATGCAATGAAGTTTTATGAAATGATTAGTAGTATATTTTTTCAAGTAATTGTTGATCACTGGGAATGGAGCCATAGGGAACGTCCTGATGTTATTCACAGAGGAAGGAGGAAAAGGTTTATATGGTCCTCTTGATAAGCAATGATCTCATCAGTTCATTGTTGATGGATGGATACACAGGAATTTTGTATCCCTGTGCCATACAGATTTGGAAGGAATTCATTAGAATCATCTTTAAAAAAATGTAGCACAGAATCAACAAACATTTAGTAAGTTCTGACTCTCTCTGTGTGTGGATGTGTATCATGTGTTTAATACTTTGTTTCTTAGTTCCTCTGGGATATTAATTTCTCCACACAATCTTTGATAGATTATCTGGGAAAAAATAAATAGTATCTTGAAAATAAGACTGATAACATGACATTCACCATTTTGTGCAATCATCTTTTTTTTTTAACTTAGTATCAGGACAAATGATCTGTAGATCTTCTGCTTGTGATTAAGGATTTACCAAAAAAAAGTCAAGACTTTCAGGTTTTAAAGGATCATGAATTGTAATATAATCTCTCCCCTTTCCCCCAAAGTTTTATTTTTCTTTCATGACAATCTTTGATAGTGAGTTGACATTTTGAAATATCAAGGCAGAGAATAACCATTGATACAGCTGTCTGACTTACCCTGATTCCTTATTATAGCCACCCTGTTTCCACAGGCCATACTTCTGTCAACAGCACTTCATCACTGATGCCCCAATTGCCCATATATGCATGGAAGCTTGAAGGGCTGCCAGCTGAGTGCTCAATAAATCAAGGAGCAAATTATGGTGCTTGCTTAGGCAGGGTTTGGATTGTGCTGCATCCACATGGCTGCAGACTATTAACCAAAGTTAGTAAGTCCCTAAACAATGCATTAGTGGGAAGATGATTCCCTGTGATCTATTTGTGTCATATTTTATAGGGTAGGAAAATAACTTGCTGGAAACCTGAACGTGGCTCCCAGCCTTAAAGAGCCCCTTCCTTTCATGTGTTTGGCCCTCTAGAGGAGAAAGGACTGGTCTCACTCTCTTACTCAGACTACTTCTTTGAAAAAAATTTCTGAATCTAGTTGAGTCCCTGATTCATGACTTTGAATGTTAACAATTTATTTGACATTTTCACCTTTGTGACCTCTCGTGGATATTCCTGTAGACACTACCAGCATTCATGCAAGCCATCATCATCTCACACTTGGAACACTGCAATAGCCTGGGGCTGGGTCTGCCTGCCTCAAGTCTCTCTCCACTCTAATCCATCCTGCACTCCGCCACCAAAGTGATTTTTCTAGAGTGTGGATTTCATCATCACACTCTCTACTCAAAGAACTCCATTGTCTCCCTATAGCTTCCAGGATAGAAAACAGACTGCTCTGCTTGACGTTCAAAGGCCTTGTTGCCTGCCTCCCTCCTCCCTTTTCATTCTTCTTATACCTAACTCTCTTACAGCTACTCTTTCATTCAGTGGCATCGGCCTCCTGGTTTCTCCTCAAACAAAACACTCCATCTCTCAGCTCCAGATATTTTCTCTGGCTTTCCCCCCAGTCCATTTACTAACCTCTCTGACTTCCACTATTTTCCAATTCAAATACCATCTTTTACTGGAGACTTTCCCTAACCCCTCTTAATTCTTGGGCCTTTGCTCTGTTAATCAATTCCTATCCTATATAAAGTTTACTTTGTATTTGTATTTGTCTGCATGTTTTCTCCAAAATTAGATGGTTCGTTCCTTGAGGGCAAACTATGCCTTTTGCCTTTTTGTATCCCCAGGGCGTGTTCATGTTTGTTTTTTTCAGCAGTATCTGACTCTTCACTCAGCTGATAAGTGTCTGAGTGAACTTATGTCTTCCTGATTCCAGACTCAGCCCTCTCACCACTGAGGCATCTACCTGCCTCAGTACTTAGCATTGTAATAAAAAGGTGTTTTTTTTTTATCGATTAGTTGATTTTAGGAAAAAAGCAATTCTTTCATTAGCCTTTCCTCTTGACAAATAATTCATCAACAATTCAAAACAATGCATCAATCCCTAATCCCAAAGTTTGTTATTTTGTCTTTTTTAAAATGTTATTTACTATTGAGGGGAAGAGTTCTGGATCTGTGTGATTTTATCAATACTAGATTCCAATATGGAAACTCCTTTCACATGTGAAATAAATTGCCTAGGATAGACTAAGAATATAGCAAATGCTCAATCTATCAATCTCTCTCTGTCTCTGTCGCTCTCTGTGTCTCTCTGTCTCTCATTCTCTCTGTCCCTCTGTCTCTGTGTCTCTGTCTCCATCTCCATCCTGCTATTCATTCATCTGTCCACCTATACTGATATAGCTCCTTTGTAACTTAAAATCTGGGAAAATTTTAAATATCAAGTAACTTTCCCAAAGATCTCCAGATAGTAAGTTTCATAGGGAGTGCTTGAACACTGATCTTGCTGACTCTAAGGATAAAGTTTTTTAGACTTTCTATTGCCTACATCAGCAGTGAGAAGCTCAGATAGAAACAGAGGAGGTTGAACTGTACATAAAGATCCCTGCAGACTAAATTGTGACTTAGAAAATCCAACATTAATGTCATCTATGTCCTATTATATTTTACTTATTTTGTTAAATATTTCCCAATTTCATTTTAATCTGCTTCAGGCTGCATTTGGGATTGTTGTGGGCCATGCAGACCTCCAGGAGACAGGTTTGCCACCTTTGCCCCACAGTCTGCTGTTTCTTCATTGGTATTCATGATACTGTACATTAATAATCTTTTAATATAAATATACATATATATTTATATGTTCATATACTGAACAAAATGCCAAGCCTTTCAAAGCACGATCAAACTTTCTAAATTGAGACAATTTAGGCAGGGTTTTTCTGGGTAATTGGATTCTATTGGGCCCCTTCCCAGTTCTCTATGTCTGAAAGAATAGAGTTGGCATAAGGGAATGAATTGATCTTTTTAGTTATTTTAGGAGATTTGGAGATGGGCACTTCTAGGGACAAAGAAGAGCCTGTGGCCACATATGTGTCATTATGCTCATACATTTGCACATGTAAATTTGTTTATGAGAGGTAATGGATGTGGTAGAATGGATAGAGAGCTGACCTCAGGCAGGAAGCCCAGGGTTCATATCCCATCAGTGATCCATCCTGGCTATGGGATCATGGGTAAATCAGTGCTTTAGGCCAGTGCTTTCAAACTCAAATAGAAACCGAATCTTGCCTGTATATTTACTTTTAAAACCGCAAAAATAAAACAAAACAAAATGGAACTAAAACAAAACCTGTGATATGCATACTGTTCCATTTTTATTTATTTAAAAAGGTTTCCCAATTAAATTGTAATCCTGTTCTTACTACAGGGTCACATGGCATTTTTGACCCCTCTGTTCTAGCCAACTCTCTAAGGATACAAGTTGCAGAGGAAATGCCGACTTGCATTAGTAGAGGGTGTTTCCACATGTTAGAGTCTTCTGTACCAATGAAAACACATTTTAAGTCCCTATTCCTAGATCTGTATGTATTCATGTATGTATGTGCAGGTTCTTCAGGTATGCATTTGTACACATATATATATTTATACATGTCTGTGTCTGTGTGTAAATAAAAATTCATTCAACATATCTGTATCTATACATTGTGTATATGTACACATGCTTGTATATAAATATGTGCATATGTATATATGTACACACATATATACTATACATGTATATACACATACATATGTATACGCATACCTATACAAATTTTGTATATATGTATATCTGTATCTAAATATCTATATCTATATATTTATCTATCTATCTATCTATCAACTCTGGCCAAAGTATTATTTGATATAAGGGAAAAAATGAAACAAAACAAAAACATAACCTCCAACTATCTCAAAGTGAAATGGGCTTTCATTAGAGATAGTGACATAAACATCACAGGAGGCTGTTTAAAAAGTTAGATGGACATTAGTCATGTTGAAGAGGGGATTCTTGTTCATGGGTAGGTAGGATTACTTGACTTCTGTGGCCCCTTCTAGCTCCAAGACCCTGTGACTAATTTTGTTGTGTTCAATAAAGTTGTCATGTGTTTTGGGGTACTCAATTGCAAATGCATTGATTTGTTAGAAAAATTAAAGATGATATAAGAACCAACATTGAGAATATGAGAAGTATGCTAGAATGCCAGAGTAATCCTTCTTTCTAATACCTTAAAACTAAGGTGAAAATGAGTATAGAAAATCACTGTGTACATGACTCTCCAGTATGATGAGCTTTAAAAGGGGAGGCATTGGGGTGGTGGTGGAAGAAGATTTTCACATTCAAATTGTAAGAATGAAGTAAATCTCTTATGTAATAGTTGTGCTCCCAAAATGTGAAAAGTCATTTAAAATAATATAGTCATTATTTCACATTGAATTAGATCATGACTGTATTATAAATTCAGAGATGGTTTATCTTTATTTCTGATTAATTTTTAAAATTTGCTTCTAATTCTATAGTTAAGTGTCTGGACATCAACTTCTCACTTAAGACATTAACTATATGGAGGAACATACAATCACATACATACAGACTAAGAGAAATTCATGTTAAGACAATTAAAATAAGATGAGAAATGTAACATGTGGAAGGTGTCCTAAGAGTCAGAAAGACCTGGGATCCCATGTGACATGTACTATCTGTGTGATCCTGTGATGGTGCTTCATCTTTCAGTGTTCTTGGAAGCTCTCTAACACTAAGTTGCAAAGAAGGTGACAAACAAAATTGGTAGAGGGAGATTCCTCATTTGGGAGTTCTCTATACCAATGAAATGACACATCCAGCCCCTATTCTCCATAGCAAAATGAATAATCCTTTTGTGATTTAAGTGACTACTCCAATATTCATTGATCAGATTTTTTTTCAATCAAAGTATATGTGTATGTATCTGTAAAGCCACTAAGCACAAGCAGATTTCCAGAGGACTACTGCTGCTGTGAACAGCTTTCAATGTTCTGATTACACAGTATAGTGAACTCTCTATTTATTCAGTAACAAACTAAGACAAAACATTCACAGAAAATCAAAATACATCATTCACCATGTTATGGCATAGAAATTTATCATTAAAATGGCCATGAAGTTTTCACCAAAGTAGTTGCATAGTTTTAAACAAAGTACATACATTTAATAACTCAGTCATTCTTAAGGAGGCAAGCCTCCTTAATTGACACAAAGTAAAGATGTCAAAAGTTTTCCACCCCTAGGTCACGTTGTCTAAATCTCTTCAATCAAAGTCTTATTTCTTCTTAATTGGAGATTAGTTTCCAATCATCCTCAATTAGTAAGTCCTTAACTCAGTCATCTAAACATAAAGGTCAAAGTTCTCCACCCCTACTAAATCATTATCTTCTCCGTTTACATTAAATACAAAGGAGAGATCTTTTCAGCTTAACTTGAAGCTGGCTCTCTGCTTCCATGGTTCATTTTCCATGGTCCCAGGTCCTGCCAGCTCCTTGTTGTCCAGCTCCTTGTTCAGTTCCTGTTCCACACTGAAGCTCACAGTGTCTAGTCCACCTCAAGTCCTTCACAGTTTCTGTTCCTGGAAAGACAAAGCTTGACAAAGCCACAATAACATTTATATACATTGCTGACATCCTTATCAATTCACTTTCTGCCTGTGAAATCAACATAGACCCAACCACAAGGTCTGAGGAATCAGCACAAATTATTAGTATAGTCCCAGGACCTCTGTCAGCAAGAAACTTCTCCAGGATTTCTGTGAACATACAACAAAAAAATCCTCTTTCAGGGCTTCTGCATCACCAGCAAGGTCCCAGGTCTTCTGTAACAACAGCAAAGTACTCTATCAGCAGATGAATCTGACAAAGTAACATCAAAACAGACAGACAGAGTACCAGCACTACAGTCATGCTTCCTCCAAGTTCTACTCTCTTCTCATTTCTCAGAAGTTCTCAATCCAGTTCTCAGAAGAAATTCTCAGGAGAAGGTCTGGCACCACAAGTTCTGTTCTCCATTCATAGCAGTTCTCAGTAGTTCTCAGGATCCTGGCAGTTGTCTCTCTCTGAGCAATTCTTGTTCTCGGTAGTTCTCTTTCTCTCTCTCCAGCAGTAGCTGCTCTGCCTCCATGATACTCACTCTCAGAAGTTCTGGCCTCTCTCAGCTTGGGTTTTTCCTTTCATACAGTATTAGCTCCTCCCTATTCCGCCCCTTCCTGTTATGTCAACAAGTCCTTCTCACTGTGGAATTCACAAGTTCTGGGTCTTAATACTTGACACACTTATGATCTTGAAACTAAATGCTAAGCCTGTTAGCTTGCCAATACAAGGGGCAGGGAAGATCTTCGAATTCCCATTACCATTACATTATGTAGGGCAGTTAGGTGACACAGTGGATAGAGTGCCAGACCTGGAGTCAGAAAGACTTATATTCCTGAGTTCAAATCCAACTCCAGTCACTTACTGGCTATGTGACTCTGGGCAAGTCACTTAACTCAAATCCCAAATGGGATCACAAAGAATCAAACATGACTAAACAATAAAAGGTTTTTGTGGAAACCTAAATAATTTTAAGTCACATGAATATTATATTTATTTCTTGTGATAGTAAAAAACTGAGAAAAATAAATGTCTGTCAATTGAGGGAAGGGTAATATAGGAATATCATGGAACATTACTGCGCTATAAGAAATGACAAATGTGATAAATGCAGAGAAGCAAAGAAAGCCTAATATGAACTGATGTAAATTGAAGTAGAATGAGAAAAACAGCATATGCAACAGTACAATATAAATGGAAAGAATAGCAATCACAAGATAAATGAAAGAAAGCATTGTGAATTTATAATTAGTGAACTGAGTCCAAAAGAGGGAAAACAAAGTCACCTAGTTCTTTTTCTATTCTGAGGACATCAGCCAAAAGTGTGGAATATATTTAATGCCATCTTTGGTCAACACATTAATTGTTTATTTTTTCTGATTTTTCTTCTTATTATTTTAAAAGTCCCTTGTTATAAGAAAGGATTTTCTGGGTGTGGTATAGAGAGGCACATAATGGAAAATGTATGCTATATAAGAACATGTTATTAATGAAAATGTTTAAAATGCATATTCATGATGGCTTTGAGTAATTTTTTTCTGAATTTGAGCCTTGAGATAAATCATATATGTATTCATATCTTATATGTATATGCAATTTATATTTTTTAACATAAATACAATAAAATAAATAAATATTAGGTCACAAGAATATCAGGAAATTAAATATATTTATAATGCTTTGTTATTAATCAGATGAATTATCTTTTTAACTTTCTGGTTAGGTATAACAAAGACTTATTATTATGGCTATAAAAACATCTAGGAATAAACAATTATTAATACAATGTCAAATAAGTCTGTAGGTGAACTCAATTACAGTGACACAATGGGGCAAATAACTGTAAAAGTCATTGGCATTATTGTTTGCCGAAGGTCAAAAGCACTGGAGTGGAGCATGGTGAAATTAGATGACAGAGCAGGATAAGAGACTGTGATTGAAGATGCTTTGGATCAGAGACCTTTATTGTACTTTGATTTTTTAAGCTTGCTTTATTTGGATCTTTCAACTATGGGAGGAACATAGTAGATTTTGTAATCTGCTTTGATTGAAGTATTTGTACTTTTAAAACACTCTATTTCCCATTGCAGGAAGTGTAGTTTTTTTTTTTTTCTCCCAGAAATCCAGCTGGGAGGTTAACTTCTCTTAGTTATAATGTAAATCTCTTCGATCCTTAATAATGCTACTTTCTCTGCTGATTATGAAGTGAGGGAGCTTTGTATTTGTAAAGTGTATTAGATACAAGAAGATGATAGAATTTAAACAGTGAACACCAATTACCTTCTTGGTAGAACAACAACATTGTTCAGTCATTTTTCAGTTGCGTCAGATTCTTCTTCATGCCATTTGTGCTTCTCTTGGCAGAGGTACTAGAGTGGTTTGGCATTTCCTCCTCCAGCTCATTTTACAGATGAGGAATTGGGACCAACAGGGTTAAGTGACTTGCCCAGGGTCACACAGCTAGGAAGTGTCTGGGGCCAGATTTGAACTCACGAAGATTTGTTGTCCTACTCCAAATCCAGTGCCCTATCCTCTGCTCCACCTATCTACCCTAAATCAAAGATAGGGGTAGCAAATCTGTCTTGACTACCTATAATAAATGTAGCATCTAATCTTTGTTGCATGGGATGACAGAATGTCACCGACTCCTCATGAATCCCAGTAGATTCACCCAGATTTTACTGATTCATAGAATCACAGCTTTAGAGTTGGAAGGGTCCTCAGGAGTCAAGTGCAGCTCTCTCATTGATCAGTCACATAGCTGACTAAGTGGGATTTTACCCAGGTCTTTCTGATTCCAAGCCCAGCACTGCATCCATTCCATCATTCTGTCTCTCAACAGTTTTTTTTTCTTTTAAATAATTGTAGTAGCAATTGACTACCATTAAATTCTTTATTTGCCTATTCTGCAAAATAGAGTGCTTGAAGATCATTCATCTTGATAGAGAAAAGACAAGCAAAATAGGAACTGAGTAGTTCTAGAGTCTTTCTTTGTCCCACCATTTGCCTTCAGAGTAAAGCCAAGTATGGTTCTTATCCTCTCCTTGACTTTCCTCTTACACAGGCTCAAATAATTCCTTTCTGATGGATTCCTTCAGAATTTCTAATTCACCGCATGACTTCAGCACGTTAGTAAGTACTTGTTCTATTTACTATGGTTTCATGTGTTCTGTATTTATCTCCCAGAGGATATTAGGTAGTCTTTGAAGGCAGAGACCAATATCTACCCTCTTTAAGAATGTCTCCTAATATTTAATAGTGTTTAGCAGATAGTAGAGAATCATTTTACGCCTGATAATCACTTAATCAATTGTTATTAAGCTAAAACTTTTGGAAAGTTTTGATTATCATTATTACTATTTTTATTTTGAATTCCATCCACTGTGCACCAGCAACATTAGGATAGACATAGGAGGGAAGTTTGTACAAGATTCTTTCTAGATATCAAGATGACACCTCATCTTCCCAGTAGAAAGAGAGGGTCATGATTACTTCATGTTTTGTTGTTATGCCCCAAATACCTTCCCTACTTCCTTAAACATAATAGCTATTAAATAAATGTTCGACACTGCTTTTGTTGGCTCTGATCACATCTTATCTTTTGCCAATTGCTTGTCCACTAATAGCTCATTCTGCCTGGAAGTCCCATAGTCACCTTAAACTTGTATTCAAAACTGAACTCATGATCTTTCCTCCTACACCCTCCTTCCTTTGACATTCCCAATTACTGCTGAAGGCAACACCATCCTCCCATTCTCACAGTCAAGGCTCACCCTTGCTTTTCAAAATCTCCTGAATGTGCCCTCTTTTCTCCTCTGACCCTGATACTGCTCTTGTTCAGGCTCTCATCGCCTCATGCCTACACAGTTTTACTAACCTGCTGGTGGGTCTGCCTTCCTCAAGTCTCTCCCCTGTCTAATACACCTTCCATTTAACCACTAAATGATTTTCCTAAAGCACAGGTCCAATCATGTCACATACCCTACCTGCCCCTATTCCAATCAATAAACTCCAGTGGCCTACTATCGTCTCCAGGATCAAATAAAAATGTCTCCATTTGGATTTCAAGGTTTTTTATCACCTACCCCATCCTAACTTTCCAATCTTCTTACACTTTACACCCTTCCACATACACTTTGTATCAATGACCTGACCTTCTTTTTGTTCCACATACAAGAGTCCATCTCTTGGCTCTGTACAATTACTTTGGTTGTTCCCAGTGCCTGTTATGTTCTCCCTCCTTATCTCTGACTACTGACCTTCAAATACCAAATAAAATCCCTCCTTCTACAGGAACCCCAACCCCCTGAATGTTAGCTTCTTCCCTCTGTTAATTATTTCCTATTTATCCTGTATACAGTTTGTTTGTGCATATTTCTATGTCTAGTGTCTTTTAGATTGTGATCTCCTCGAGGTCATGTATTATCTTTTGCCTCTTTTTGTATCTCCAGTGCTTACCACAGTGACTGCAGTATACGGTGCACCTACTAAATATTTATTGTTTGACTACTGTTATGTTAAGGCTGAGAAAGCAGTTGTATTTCTTATTACTGGAACATATATTTAGCATCGGAAGGTGTCAGAGACTATCTGACCTAAATCCCCCTCCTCATTTTAGAGATAAGGCACCTGAGGTCAAGAGAGGCTAAATGACTTGAGGAATCATCTAATTGTCACTTAATTAGAGTAAATAGCTGCCCTGAAACTCTTTGAGTCCCCTGGGTCCAAATTCAGCATCCTTTCTATTGTGCCACATTGGCTCTGATTTCCTCCAACTCTAGACCTCAGTTCTGTGAGGGGAGGGTCCAGGTCTCACTCCTCTTTGCGGCCTCCATGTCAGTGCCTGGCACAGGGTCTTGCACACAGTAGGAGATCAAGCCTTTTACGATTGCATGAGAAAGGCCCTTCCAGCAAGGCAGTCAACTGTTTCCTACAAAGCCATGAAACATTTTGTGAGACAGATGGGAAAGTATTTCTGGCCAACAGATCCTGGTGGCATGCAGCTGTCATGGAGTTCTACATGGCTAAACCAAAGAATAAAGTTTTGGAGTAAGCCCTAGTCTATCAGGTGGTGGCCAAGCCCAGTGTTAGCACAATCATCCTTTTGCATCCTGTACCTAGGCTGAGGAATGGCCTAGACAACCTTTCCTATGGAAAGTGGCCAAATGTTTCATGACTATAAAATGACACATATTTTTTCTTTCACTCACCCAGTGTATATCACTTGATGAACTATATACAGTCTCTTCTAAGGTCTTGCACTGATGCCTTCTCATGGCATGTATGTGAGTCAGGGCCATCAGAGGCCTCTGCATGAATTCTGGATAAACCACAAAGTTAGAATGATTTCTGGCACGGGAGAAGTGTGAGAGTGTCTGAGTCGTTCGAGGGGCAGCCTACCTGAGAGATGCTGGGAACCAGTTTATGACTGATTTTCTTCTACATCACTTCACAGATGCTACAGAACCACAGAGATCAGTTAGACAGAAGATCTTTGTTGAGCCAATACAGGATATCATTTTTTAAAAATATTATTCCTTACTATTGTGCTAAATGAGAAATGAGACACAGACAGATTTCATAACCTGGAGAGATTTGTATAAACTGATGCTGACTGAGTGAAGGGACCAGAACCAGGAGAACATTGTACACAATTACAAACACATCATATCTGTGATGACTGCTTTGATAGACTGGGCTCCTCTCAGCAATGCAAGGTTAGAAGACAACTCCAAAAGACTCATGATGGAAAAGGCTATCCACATCCAGAGGAAAGAACGATGCAGTCTCAATGCAGATTGAAGCCAAATACTTGCTCTCTCTCTTTTGTGTTTAGTTTTGTTTCTTCTTTCTCATTGTTCATTCCATTGGTTATAATTCTTTTTTTTTTTTTTTGCCTTTTGGAGGGCAATTGGGTTTAAGTAACTTGCCCAAGGTTACATGGCTAGTTTTTTTATTTTTTTGTGTGGGTATTAAGTGTCTGAGGCCAGAACCAAACTTGGGTCCTCCTGACTCCTGGGCCGGCGCTTTGCTCACTGCTCCCCCTAGCCCCCCCCCCGCCCCCGGTTATAATTCTTCTTAACATCTTGACTACTGTTTAATGTGAAAGTTTATGCAGAACCTATATCGGATTGCATGCTGCCTTTTGGTGGGGGAGGGGGATGATAAGGGAGGGGGAAAATTTGGAACTCAAAAACTTGTGGAACTGAATGTTGTAAACTAAAAATAAATAAATTTAAAAAATATTATTCCTAAATGTAACTAATAGTAGGAAGTATCTGTGAGCTGAGTATTTATTAGGTACCACACCCAGAAATCTGGATGTATATCCTCTCCTTGGGAACTCTTGTGATGGGAATTCCCTCCACCCACACAGATTGCAACTTATCTGTGACTTAATAGATAAATCTTATGGAGGAGCCTGAAGCCCAGAGAAGCCAAATCATTCAATCATTTGGCCAAGGTCTTACAGCTGGTGGAATCTGAGGTCACTTCCTCCTCCCTGGAAGCCCAACATGCCCTCCCTTACACCAAAGGATCTTAACTTTGTCTGTGTCACAGAAGTCTTTTGTGATCTGGTACAGAATCACAAATCTGGTACAGATCACAGATCTGTTACAGATCTGGTACACAATTACAGATCTGTTACAGAAGTCTTTTGTGATCAGGTCCTTTTACAGTGCACTATATTTGAATTAATAAAATATATAGTATTATAAAGGCAACCAATTAGTTTATTACACATTTGTGTGACTATATGGGTGTGTATGTATATATATTTGTATTTATATGCATATCATATATAGGTATGTATCTATCTCTCTGTATTTCATGAATCCTACATTAAGGTCAAAATTTTATGCCATTCAGCATCTCAGTGAGACTATGACATTGCTCCTCCTCAATTATCTCCATTAAAAAATAATAAATTCACCTCTTATGCTCTATTAATATGATTAACTGTTCTCTTTTTAACTAAGGAACACATTTTCCATTTGGAAAATAAAGCATGTGGAAGAACAATGTATGAAATCCAAACGAATGGTTTTCAACAGATTTTGTTTACTCATTAGTTTGAAGAATAGCTTTATTTGTCAGTACAGTCAAGTTCTCAGCCAGAACAGCCTTCCTAAGGCTCAGGATGGGGGGAATTGTTTAATTACTACTTAAATGGAGCAGTTCAGCCCTGAAACCTGAGCTCACTCATCACATCGTTGGGATTTTCCCCTGTTGCATTATTATACACATTTCTGTCAGCCTTATATATTTACCAATTGATCAATACTTTTAGAACTCTTTTATCCTTGGCACATTTATTTGGGAGAAGGAAATATTTTATAGGAAAAAAGTTCTTTGCTTCACCTAAATACTTGTTGTTGAGTCATCTTTTCAGTTTTATCCAACTCTTCAGGACTCCATTTGTGGTTTTCTTGGCAAAGATACTGGAGTGGTTTGCATTTCCTTCTTTAGCTCATTTTTATGCATGAGAAAACTGAGGCAAATGGTGTTAGGCAACTGACCTAGCTTCCTACATACTTGAACAAGTAATTCAATTGTTTCTCTAAAGTAGATAAAGGACTAGATTTGGTGACAGGAAGAACAAAAAATCCTGCCTCAGATATTTATATACTGCCTTAACCTGGGTAAATCATTTCACTTCTCTGAGACTCAGTTTCCTATTTTGCTAAGTGAAGATCATAGTAATGCTTGTCTCACTGGGTGAATAGCAAATGAGATAATTTATGCAAAATGCTTTGCAAATTTTAGAGTAGTACATAAGGATTAGCTTTAATTACTAATTTCTCAGGGGGAACATGATAGAAGTTACCATTATGAAAACAAGGAAACTTGGAACTAAATAATAAAATCTTACTTTGTTTCTCTCATATTTATTTTAGGAGAACTAAGTGAGGCCTAAAAATGTTCACACTTTCATTAACACAGAATATGTTCAGCCTCTCTTTTTTTTTAAAGGTGGCTTCCTCAGAGGATCTTATGATTAAATATTGAAACAGGTTTAAGTAAAGCCAATAGTCACCTGTGATACATACTAATTGCATTATCTTGGATTTAACCTGCCTGGGCTTTATTTTCCTCATCTGTACAATGGAGCTGTTGAAACTTCATAACTTCAAATTTTCCTTCGACAATGTTTTTCTCTGATCTCATGATATTTTGAATTCAGAATTTGATCTATTATATGTGGAGGGAAAATGTTAAAGTCATTATCGATGAAATTGTAAAGGATGAAGTAAGGGTGATAAGTCACTGAATGATTCCTTTCAGCTCATGTTTCTATCAATAGGCAGTGTGGCATAGAGTGGATAGAATTCTGGGTCTAGAGTTATGTTCACATTCCATCTTTGACACTTATCAGCTGTGTAATCACAGAAAATTATTTAAACGCCCGCAATTATTATTGTTATAATAATTATTATTATTTAGGAAACAGTCATACTGGTTAAAACTAGCAAGTCATTAGCTTTGGGGGCAGTTTGCTGTATTTGGGGGGAAGGGAGGTAGATGTTCTAGTTTGCTGATATATTTTTGGCTCAAAATTGTTTACCTTGAGTGTCTAAGACAAAATGAACTCTGTCTTTTGATTACACATGAATTGGTATAGAGGAAGACAAGAAATACAAGTTATATGTGAGTGTCCATTTAACAATGCAGTAGCGACCTATTATCAAATGACTTTACTTCTGTCTAGAAAAGGTAATTATAGTGACTCTTTTTTCTCTTCCATCACAGCTATTGTGAGACCCCAGTGAAATAATGTATGTGAAGCATGATGTTTTATATATATAGTAAGAGCAACCCCATTACTCACATATTTGTCATGGCCTCTTGTTGGGGGACATACTGTTTTACTTGGTTGATGTCTTCTGATTGAGCCCCAGTGACTTCGGGATTTCACCAAAGATGACTGGTTACTGAGAGCCCAATGGAGAATAATCAGGGCCCATAAGCTAGGGACCATAGCATATGTCCTATAAAAAGAAGCTTGTGCACATATCCAGCCTCAGGGAAAGTTCCTCTCTCAACAAGTCATGGCTCCCCACACTACCTTCCCTACCTAGAAATGAATCACTACTTCATATCTCTTTATAATTCTAATGACCTCAATCTACTTCATCTTACTTTATGCTTACAGAACCTTGTTCTTGTCTGCACTTTATAGATGAGGGAACAAGATAAGCAAATTTAATTGGATTTGCCCAGGGCCACACAAATAGTAGTGGCAGAGACAGGACTGAAATCTATGCCTGCTAATGTTAAGTCCATTCCCCTTTGGAGAGGCCATACCTCTCTTCAACTCTTCCCATGCCTGAGACGGCACAACATTGGAGTTGGAAGCAGGCTAGGTTCTGGCTGCACAGCTTCCAGAAGATGGGAGAAGCTGTTCCCAAATCCATTCACGTGCACATTTGCTCCTCTAGAGATGCATGAATTCTTCTGTTCAAATCAGAGTTTATCCTACGTGTGGCAAGGTATCAAACAGTATTCCAGACTGCAAAAGGATACCGCCCTCAATAAGGCCCCTTCCCCCTTCCTCATGAAAGAGAGGCTAAAGCACACTTGCACAAGTTCATGTTTTTTTCAAAATGAATCCATTTATCCTACCATTGAAAGCATAGTCTATTTATTCATTTGGGTACGGGAGTGACTCTGTGTTCACAAAGGCCCCACCCTCGAACACCTTTCCCCAGTGTGGCAAAAGCTTTCAGTGTAAGACCAAGTGATGGGCCCTTACATTTTGGCTGTTTGAAAACCAATTTTTCTGCCTCAGTAGAATTTTTTATTTCTTCCTAAGTAATTTAGTTCTTTTCCCAGCATCACAAAAAACTAATGTCTAGAGGAGTTCTTATCTACAAAGATGGAGGAAATGCACACATATGTGTGTATATATACACATACACACGTATATATTTATGTGTGTATATATTATATTTTATTATATTGTTTTGTATTGCAATTACACTGTATTGTATTATATTCCATTTTATAATATTATATCTTTTATGCAAGAAGGATGAGTACTGCCATCCTCCGTTAAGAAATAGAAAAAAAAATATTGGCCTATGATTTAATTGGTACAAATACATTTTATTGTATTAATTATGTAAATAATTATTCACATTGCAAACTTACTGTTCTCCACTCTCTCAAAAAATATAGAATAAGCCCCTAGAGGGCAGCTTTGTGTCCCCAGTGCATAAAGTGTTTCTGGTAAGTTGTTTTTGTCCAGTCATGTTGGACTCTTTGTGACCCCACAGACAATAGCACACCAATTCTATCTATGGGGTTTTCTTGATAAGTGATACTAGAGTGGTTTACCATGCAGAAGGCAAACAGAGGTTAAATGATTTGCCCAGAGTCACATAGCTATAAAGTGTATGAGGCCAGATTTAAACTCTGGTTTTCCTGACTCCAGGCTCAGTACTCTATCCGTTGAACCACCTAGCTCATAGTAGTCCCTTGATAAGGGGTTGTTGATGAGTTGAATAGGGAATTCCCAGTGAGGAAACTGCCAGGATGGGCTGGTAAATTCTAGACAGATTTCTTGAAGTCTCTTAGAGGTGGGGAGAGAAAAGCCAAGTCCCTGAGTAACTTTGTTATTTAACTAATCATGCTTTATAACATGGTACTTGGGACATGGAACTAACCTCTGACAAAGAGACACCTGCCTCAATGTATTCTTTTTGGTGTGGGGTCCTACAAAGTTAAGCAAGACACTTGGCCTTTCACTATGCCCAGGAAATTTTTCTTTTTAACTTTGTTTTAAATTCAATTCCATTAACAAGCATTCACTTTCTTTCCATCCCACTTCCCCTCCATATTCTTTTAAAAAGAGTCGGGGGCAGGACTTTGCAAACCTTGTAACCATGTAATAATAGCAGGTACCTGTCTACTTATTAGAGGACGTTTACTCACAGAGTCCTGTATTCCAGGGAAATAACACTTCCTTTCTCCCACCTCCCCACAAATAATAACTAAATATACTCACTGCCCAACTAATGCTATTGATTCGTTCCATGAAAACACAGTCTAGGATGAAATTGTATCTGAGGACACAGTTGGTTCCATAGAAACCTTTCTAAAAGTGTTTTATAGATAATGAATGATGAAATAGTAGCATTGGACTCTTCGGTCCAACAGGGACAGCGGGTGGCACAGCGGGGATGCTCAGCCTGGAGTCAGAAGACCTGAGGTCAGTCTGTAGACTGTGAGCTCCTAGAGGGAGCTTTTTCCCTTGTCTCTTTTTGTATCCCCGGCTCTTGGTATAGTGGCTGTCACATGGTAGGGGCTTCATAAATGTGTATGAACTGAAGCAAAATTAAATTCTCAAACACTTATTAACCATGTGATCCTGAAAAATTAAATTTTCCCCTATTTGTTTCCATTTCTCAATTATAAAAATTACCATAGTAATAGCACCTACCTCACAGGGTTATTGTTCGTGGTGCATAGTAGGTCCCATGTGGATGCATATCCCCTTCCCTTCAGTGGGGATTGATTATGACATAATAATGAGGCCATGTTTCATTGACATTAAAGTTGGGGAACCTTATGCAGGGCATAGCTAATGATAATTATTATAATTATTAATTATTGTTGCTGTTATTTAGTCATTTCAATCGTATCCGACTCTTTGTGAACCCATTTGTTATAGTTTGTCATTTCCAGTTCACTTTACAAATGAAACAAATAGGGTGAAGTCACTTGCCCAGGGTCACACAACTATTAAGTGTCTAAGGCCAGATTAGAACTCAGGAGGATGAGTCTTCCTGATTCCAAGTCCAGCCTTCTATCCACTGTGCCATCTAGCTGCCCAAATCATTATTACAGAGGACTTGAAATTCTATATTTGCTTTTTGTTCCACATAACCTATGAGCTATGTTTTCCTTAAGAATAAATAAGATATAGACAGTTAGGTGACTTATAACTGATCACAGAACTAATAAATGTCAGTCAGGATGCAAATACTATCTTCTCGCTTACATACACTATGGTGTATATAAGACCACAATTTTTTGAAAAGGACCTCTTTGGGCCTCTTGAATCACAAATACAAAAATTCATTGAAATGAGTTGAGCATCAAAAAAATATATTTATAATATATATTAAAAATAAATAGGTAATATATAATATAAACAAATATAAATATGTGTTAAGTAATGGAGTGAAGGTACTTAGTTGCGACATATTTCAGAGAGAAAGCTCTAAGTTGCTATAGAGCTCCTTTCCCCTCCCTCCTACCAGGTCATGTGCCTGAGGGACTTAAGAATGTACCCATTTATAGCTCTTGCCTCTCTATATTTATCCTGTACCTTTTACAGATGGAATGACGAAGGGCCATCTGTATTTTGGTCCCAAAATATAATTATTCCCTTGATGGCAATTCCTTCATGTTATAAGGTAAAAATAGAGGAAATATTTTCTTGTTTGCATGTTTTGTGATAGCCTTGTATATACTTCAGTGACTTTTTCCTCCCCTTGCCTGTGTTTTTAGCTCCTTCAGTAACATGACTTCCATTCGCCATAGGAACAGCTAGTAATTCTCTTGCTATTTTAAGGCATCTTGTTTCATCTCCTCCTTCTGCCCCCAAGCCCACAAATGCTAAAAATCCTGGATCTGTAGGGGATGATAATTATGCCTCTGGCTAAAAATAATTTGGAATCAGAAAAGGCTAGAGAAGGAACGATGACTCTCCTTTCTATTAACATTTCAAATTCCGTGGGGATTTTTTTTGGGTAAATACTGAACATGATGGACAACCAATATGTAAATATCAGAAGTAACTGGTAATCGTAATTCGTAATGAGGACAAACATTGATTGAGTGGACATGAAGGCATTTTGGAAAGCAGATTATTTTGGGGGGTATGTGTTAGACTGGGGGGATGCTCAAAAAATTCTGTTTCTAGGATTCTGCAACTCTTAGTGACCCTCCAGTTCTAAGGGTTAAGATCCTTTAGAAAGTACAGTTAGGTGCGTGGAACAGGGAGATGAGTGAGGCAGAGTCTGATCGCAGGGAGTTTGCCTTAGTTGAAGAGAAGGGCATGTGTATCCCTTCCACCTGGATCGTCCTTCACCTCTAGTTACAAATATCTAATTTCCAAGGTTGCCTCACGTTCAAAGGCTTCCCTGATGTCCTCAGTTAGAAGACAGGTACTTACTCCATATTTAGTGAGTGAATTACTGAGTGAGATCTCAGCTGCTCAAGGAGATGTGCTGGATGATGTGAATGCTTCCCTTGATGACATGAAGCCAAACCCATCCATGCCTTTGTATCCTTTGAATCACTCACTCTAGTCTCCTGTAATTTTTGCTAGCACATTTAATGGGCCTTACTCCCTTCTTCAGAGATCGTGTGCTCCATTATAACCTGCAGGTTGTCCATCATTATTCCACACCCTTGCCATGTGTCCAGACAATGTTTTTGGTTTTTTTTTTTACATTTCTGATGTTGTCTTTTACCTGGGTTCTTCTGGACAGTTCCTTATTTGTTATGTCTTGCAACCTGTCCCTCTCAGTTGTCCTCTGAATTATAAAAATCTGCCAGACAGTACTTTTCAGTCTGGCCCTATAATATATAAAATATATATTATAATTATATATATATGAAAATATAAAAATCTGCGCAACCTAGCTGACCTTTAAAGCATATGTAAATAACAATTGGTAGGTTATGGCTTGAGTAATGAAGAATGTCTGTCCTTGATCTCAGTTACTTTCTCCTTAGTCGTACACTAACATTCATTCATTGTCGTTCTTCACACTCTCAGAGGACCAAAAACACATCACGATGTCAGAGTCAATGTACAATATTTCCAACTAAGACTGATCAGGCCAATATAACCTTGGAAGGCTTAGCCACAGTTCAGGCACAAATAGTCCTCATACACATTTGGGATGGGGAGGCTAGGTGGCACAGTGAGTAGAGCACCGGCCCTGGAGTCAGGAAGATGTGAGTTCAAATCCAGCCTCAGAGACTTAACACAAAAAGTAGTTGTGTGACCTTGGACTAATCACTTAACCCCAATTTCCCTCCAAAAAGCAAAAAAAAAAAATTGGGATGGAGATGTCTCTAATTTTGCTCCTCACTCATTTTGTTTGAGCTGCTACGATTCTGCTTTGTTCAATGAGCCCAGTGCCTGCTTTGATACAGGCACACAATGCTGTGCATTCCTTTTCCAGTGTCTCCCATGTCTAAAAATTGATTCCAAAGTTCTTCAAAAAGTCCTTGAGGGGGGCCTTGTATTACTTCTTCTGAAACTGTGTGAGTGCTTATCTTGTGTGAATTCTCTGTAAAATAGTCTTTTAGACAAATGCACATTTGGCATTTGAATAATATAACCAGCCCAATCAGAGTTGCTCTCTCTGCAATAAAGCTTGAATTCTTGGCAGTTTAGCTTAAGAAATGTCCTCAGTGTCTGGTATCTTATCTTGCCAGGTGATCTTCAGAATCTTCCTAAGACAAATCAAATGGAAGTGATTCAATTTTCTGGCATGGAGTTAGTAAATATTAAAGTCACACTCTGGCTACACTCCTCAACTCTCATTATCATTCCCTAAGGGAGACTACCCCATGTTCTAGTTTTTGCTGTTGTTCCAAACTCCTAAGATTTGCACAAACTTTCAGTAACACATTTATCCTTCACATAGCGGACACAATGACCTCCACTAAGGGTATTTGAAATGGGACAGTGACCAAAGTAATTACAAATATCCACAAATACACCAAACATCAGTCAAGAAAGTTGATTCATGGGGCGGTATGAATGCCCAAGAAAGAGCATCTCATCACCACTGCTGCAAGGTTTGAGGATCCTCAACGTACCAGCATTGGTTAGACGGACCTTGGTCTGTCTTACAGGATGCACCAGATCATGTTTCACTGGTTGGTGTGGGATATTTACTGGCCTGTCTTTAGCACCTCTGACTTGTGATACAGCTGAAATCCTTGACTAGGGCATTACTAGTGTCTTTTGGGAAGAATGGAGACTTACACTAGAATCAATATGAAGCCTCTCTTTGTCCCTTCCTTTGAAATTTTGGTTTAATCCCTACTACCTTCCAATCAGGGCAGCTAGGTGGTGCAGTGGATAGAATGCTGAGCCTGGAGTCAGGAATACTTGTGGTACATCAGGCCTCAGACACTAGCTCTGTGACCCTAGGCAAATCACTTACCCTCTGTTTGCCTGCATTTCCTCATCTGCAAAACAAGCTGAAGAAGGAAATGGGGAATCTGAAATGAAGCCATGAAGAATTGGACATGACTGAACAATGAAAACAACAGTACCACCTTCCAATCAGCAGGAACTTGACTCTAGGTACCAATATCTCTCTCCTTCTAAATTCCTCTCTAGCAAGTTTCTTTCTAACATTTTAAATCTCTCCACTTGTCTTTGTTTGCCCACTCCTGAGCAAAATAATTAAGAATAATAAAAATGTCACTAGAGTCATCTGCAACCAAGGTAAGTCCACTGTCTCTGGTGCCACCTAACTCCTGTTTTCCTGATGCTTTTATATGAAAAAAAAATATGACCATTTAAATTCTGAAAGTGATTCTCCCCACCTCCCCACCCCCCTATTACTACAAACTGACCAGTTTGGAATTCCCTGAAGTCCACAATATTATTGAATTTTTAAATGATATTTCATCATTCCTATTTTTCCAAGACACAACATATTTCAAAATTTTAGCTAACATCCCAATTGTCCCTGAGAAGATAACAAACCCTTTGAACATTTCACAAAGATATGGAATTCAATCTGGTTAAGTTTTCACATTTTTAATTCTCTTGCACAAATGATAAAGTAATATATTCCAAACTTTGCCTAAGAATATTTTATTATTTTATAACATTAATTATACTACTTAAATGGTCTCTCTTTCTTTCTTTTTTCTTCTGAAGTTTTTGTCATAGGATAGGGACTACAACTGAGGGTTTCAAGTATAGAAAATGCATATTTTGGGGCAGCTAGGTGGCACAGTGTATAGAGCACTGGCCCTATAATCAGGAAGAGCTGAGTTTAAATCTGGCCTCAGATACTTAACACTTAATATCTGTGTGACTTTGGGCAAGTCACTTAACTCTAATTGCCCTGCCTTCCATCCTCCAAAAAGAAAAAAATTGTATATTTTTAGTACTGTTATTTTTGTATCATTTCTATTTGTTTCTAGGAAATAGGTTACGTGATTCCATAGGTAGGCCCTCTCCTTTAAGCTGCTGGCTTGAGACGCATTTAGTGACTGGAAAAACAAGGTTGCCTTTGATTTTAGATTTGTATTAAGGGGGTCATATGAGTTGGTGGGTTATGTTTTGTTTTGTTTTTTAATGGGAAGAAACATCTGTTGGGGAAGGCTTTAAGGGAAATCTGCTTCTCTCTCCTCAAAATGTGGTTATATACATTGTGTTATTTAACAATAAAACAAAAATAGAAATTGAAATATAAAGACATAAATATTATCCGGTGTTCAACCAAAAAAATGTACATAGCCAAAATGCTAGTTGGAGCCCCTTTTATTTCTTATGTTTCATTTTAATAACATTAAAAAATATTCTCCATTACAGTAAGAGAAATTCCAGGGGGGAAAATCAACAGCAAAAAGAAGATTGAATTGCTTCTCTAAGTAAGCATATAAAACAATTTATTATGTTTTAGCAATTTACTATATATTAGGAATTCATGTTTCTCTTGGAAGGGAACACAAATAAATCCTCAGAATTTTACTTTGATGTTGGTAAATCATCCTAGCATTGTTGAATTTAGAGGTTTGTTGCAATATTGCAGGCCTTTCCTCTTTTCCCAAAGTTGGAGTCGCGGTTGAGGCAGCATCTCATTTCTGATTGGAAGAAACCTGGAAGTGATACGTTCCAATCCCAACTCAGACATTTGGTTGTTGTGTCAATTTCAGGGAGTTACTTTCCCTTGTCTTGGTATCCCTGTCTGTCAAATGAGAGGATTAGTCAAGATGGTCTCTAAGAGTTTTTACATTTCAAAATTCTAGGACACTCAAGCCTGGGATCAGTCCTTGAGAAATGATTTTGATGAGAGAAAATGTTTCATTATATAATATTTATAACATTAGCCTAAATATCCCAAACTCTCCCTAAGTACCAGAGATGGATGTTACCCATGTTCTTATCTTTATGTTTTTTGATCTCATGTATATTTTTCAGACTATGGGACAACAGAATAAAATGTTTCAGAAAAAAAAAAAACATTCTTAGCTATGCCCTGTGGGGTGGTTGTGGTGGGGGGAATCATTATACAGAGATCCTGGTATATTAAGTGGGCCCTAATCTCAAGAATTATGGAGGGCATCATCCTGAAATGATCACACCACATAGTAGTATGTCCAATTCTGAGTGCCTCCTTTTAGCAAGGATATTGGTAATTTGAAGATTGTCCACATAAAATAATCAAGATGTCAGTGTATGTTCAGATTAGGTCATAGTAGGATCAGTTGAGGGAATTCAGGTCATTTAACCCAGAGAAGACTTAGGTAGGCCACAGTAGCAGTATTCAAATGTTCAAAGGATTGACATACAGAAATGGGACATGATTTACTGTGCTCGGTCCAATTAGAACTAGGAGGGAAGAGGAAAAGTGTACAAGCACTGAATATGAACTCTATATTGGGAAAACTTCCTTACCAATTAGAACTAGGCAGCAGTGGAATAGCCAGACTCAGGGGGTAGTGGGTTGCCTGAAAAGGTGTGCTCATAGTTGTTTAATAACCAGATCTTTAAAAAAGAATGTACCCACAACACTCTTTTGAGTTTAATCTGCATTATGAACATTTACTCCATTTCTTTCTTAAATCTATAGTGCAGAAACTGTGGCCTCAAGGCCATTTGTGACCTTTCAGGTCCTAGGTCCTTTTGTCTGAGTCCAAGTTTTACAGAACGAATCCTTTTAGTAAGGGAAATTGTTCTATGAAGTTTGGGTTTAGTCAAAGGACTCAACTTGAGGACCTAGAAGGTCACAGGTTCCCCACTCCTGGTTTAGATAATCAACAAAACAATAAATCAAGCCCTGTTTTGTAAGCCTTTGCTGATTTCGGAGCTATTAATGCTCCCATTGACATTTCTTTAAAAAAAATTTATTCTGAACTTAAGAAATAAATCAAGAATTTCCGTAACATAACATAATAGGGGGAAAAAAATGATTGCACATTAAACTGCAAATCTATTATATACAATTTGCTATCCTCTTGAACATATGTTATCCTGTTACTTTCTGGGTTTTTTTCCATTTTTTTCTTCCCTTTTCCCTCCCTAGAGTTGGTAACCATTAGACACACTTATGTATGTGCATGTATGTACACATATATACATGCATATATTAGACACAAATATATACACACATACCTATGTACACCCACACACATATATATATTTATATATACATACACACATATAAACTTTCTATAGATACTTCTATTTGTCATTTCTTTCTCTTGATACAGATACTTGAGTATCATTTTACACTTATCAGACTGGCTAAAATGATTGAAGGGGGAAGTGACAAATGTTGGAGGGGATGTGGAAAAATTGGGACACTAATTCATAGTTGGTGGAACTCTGAACTGACCCAAGCATTTTGGAGAGAAATCTGGAATTATGCCCTAAGAGTTATTAAACTGTCTATACCCTTTGACCAAGAAAACCTGTCAAAACAAACCCAGGAACTACACAAAGTTAAAAAAATATCAATACAAATAAAATCAGATTTTAATAAATGGAGAAATAGTAATTGTTCATGGGTAGTCAGGGTCAATTTAATAAAAATGACAATTTCACATTGACAAATTAACAATTGACTCCCTTGAGTCAGTTCTATGGGACTCCAGCACACTCATTTAATGGAAGTCTTTAAAAAAAAATCAAAAAGAGGTGACATGTATTTATCAAGTGTTCTTTAGTGGTGATTCTTACTCAGTTTTCTGCTGGACTAGGTGGCCTCTGGTATATATACCAAAGTCGAGAGTCTGATTCTGGGATTCTGAGCTATTGTTTTGCTGTCATGTTGTGGTTTTTTTTTTTTTTTGCTGTATTATAATTCTTCCTTGAGATAGGGGCATAATTCTAATGGTGTGTGTAGTTTATGTAGTAACATTTGTGGTAGTGTAGGAGAAAGAAGAAGAAGAAAAAGAGACAAGTTCCTGGGGGAAAAAAAGGGATGAATCTGTGTGTGTCTTTTTATCCTTAGTAAAACACCCTGCATATTGTAAGCATTTGAACAAATATTTGTTGAATTGAATTAAATGACTCCCCAATGTATTCTTGGTTGCCTTTTTCTTTCGTTACAAATCCCCATGCCCAATATGTATTTCCTTTCTTCACCACAGTCTTCTGGACCCTTGAGAATTTCTTGGCAAGAACTTTTGTTTTTCTTTTAGTAGAGAAGAACAAAATAGGTTAAATGAGATATTTGTATATGATGATCTTTATTTCTAATGAAAAGTCATGCAAAGCTCTCCCTCTGACATTCGAAAACCTTCAAAATCTTGATCACACCTATTGGACCAGGCCGTTCCCACAATTTGCTTTCTCATACACTTTAACTTTGAGTATGTTTTCCATTCCCCACCCCCCCACTCACACAGTCGAACCTTTCTCCTTTGTGTCTTTGCCCCATGCCTAGAATGCATTCTCTCCCCAACTCTGCCTCACAGACTTCCTGTTTCCTTTCCAACAAGGTTCAAGCGCCATCTCCTACACGAGTCCTTTCTGATCCTCCAATTGTTAGCAATATCCTCTTATCATCAAAACGACATTGCTTTTCTTCTGTATGTATTCAGTACATATCTATACATATATTTTCTGGGACAACATCAGTCAGTCAAATAAGCATTTATTTAGCACTTACTGTATGCCAGACACCTATTATATTCCAGGCACTGTGTTAACTGTTAAAAATAGGAAGAAAGGGAAAACACAGTATATGAAATGTAAGCTCCTTGAGGGGAGGAACTAATTCATTTTTGTCTTCCGATTCCTAGTATTTAGAATCCCCCAAATTCCCAGTATTTAGCATAATTCCTTGCAAAGTTTAAGTGCTTAATAAATTCTAGTTGAATTGAAGTATTCCCACAAAATAATAACCAAATTCGGCACAGCAATTTTTTTCAATAGCAACGATAACTAACATTTATAAAGTGCTCATTAGGTTCCAGGCACTGTATTAATCACTTACAAATATTATCTCATTTGCTAACTTACAGCAACCTTGGAAAATAGGTGATGTTAGTCTCCACATTTTACAAATGAGTATGGTTTAATTTGTAATAAATGTTGCACCAGTTTCTTTTAATAGCCAAAAAAGGAAATGGACTTGAGTGTCCTATTATTCTGGCTGGCGAAAATTAGGAGTGCTTCCACTTCGGGTATCCGATGCTTCTAACTCACTGATATTTACCATATTCTTTCTATTAAATGTGTTGGGGGTCATTTGGGGATCAACTGAATTTGTGATTCCTTGATTGTTTTTGGTGCAATTATTCCATGACTGTTATCTTTTGTTTCTGAACGTGTTTGTGTCCCATATTTCTTTGTTCAGTTTCAGATTTTTATAGTTTAAGCTCTCCAATACAATGCAAGAATGTTTATTACCGAGACAAAAAGAAAAATTGTCCCTACCTACCAAGGAACTTATATTCTCAAGGAGGGAAGCAACATGTGAGTGGATAACATACTATACATACTAATTGGAGAGGGGAGAGAGTAATCATACCTTAGAGTATAAAGAAGGGGCATCCTGTATGAAGTGATACATCTAATGATCCATGAAGGAACTTGGATGTCAGAAGTAGTGGGTGTGTGGGGAAAGGACATTTCAGGCCTGGGTTATAAGTAATCTATGCAAAGTCATGAAGGCCAGAGATGTAGCTGTGTGTTTGAGGAAAGTGTCTAGGTGAAGAGAAGAAAAGATCAGCCTGAAAAAAGAGGCCAGAGCTATACCATGAAAGTCTTCACATAGATTCAGGAGTAGATCTGTGTTTTAGAAATTTCAGGTTGGCTGTTCTATAGAGGATGGATGGGAGATGGGACTGGAATCGAGGAGACCAAATAGAAGACTATTGCTGTAGTAATAGAAGTGGGATGATGGTCTGAACTAGGGTGATGGCGGGATAATGCAAAGAAGTGGTTGGTTGGAACATATGTGGATGTAAAATCATCAAAACTTGGCAAATGACTGAATGGTGGGGCTTGATTATGGAGTGTGGGAGTGCAAAGAACCAAGGTTAACTACAGGATTGAGGACCTCAATGGGTAGAAAGATAGCGACTATTTTATATTTGTTCTTCTCACTCTATTTTTCAACCCAACTGGCCTCTTTGATGGATATTTTTCATAGATGATTTTCCATATCCTACCTCCTGCTTTTGCAAGGCTGTTTGACACATACAATGTATGCCCTCCTCAATTCAATCTCTCCACATCCCTAGATTTCTTAAAGGCTCAACTCAACTGTCACCTAAGGCCTTTCCTAGTCCCTTCAGTAGTTAATGCTGTTTTCCTCTATTTGCTTGACATTTATTTATCTGTGTACATGTTCAATCCTTATTTTGTCAGAAATGATGAGGTGAATTTCTTAGATGTTTGCCTTGTTATTGTGGATCTAAGTGGAGGTCTCCAATGTCGACTTTCCACCTTCTCCAATCAGATCATGGAAGAGGCCCCAGGGACCAGTGGAGCTGAGAAGACATGCATTTCCTAGGTGATTTTATCTTGTGGAATGATGAGTTTCTGGAGACTATGAAGTAGCCTGGGTGAGAAATGATGAGGTGAATTCCCTGGATGGTTTCCTTGGGTCAGGGATTTACTCTCCAATATCCACCCTCCACTCTACCTTCTCCATCAGAGGATATCTAGTCGATCCCATTCATTTTATATGTGAAGAAGCTAAATATCAGACAGGTTAAGAAACTGGTTCACACAGCTAGTAAGAATTAGAATCAGGATTTGAACCCAGGCATTCCTAACTTCAAGCTTTGGGCTCTATCTACCATAACACACTGTTTACTACTAGTTGGTGCTTAAATACTTTTTGAGCTGATTTAGGATGCATACTTGCCAGTGACCTTGAATGTCACCTAGTTCAAAATCCTTATTTTATGGATGAAGAAACTGAGTCCTAAAAAATAATGTGTGTGATTTGTACACAGACAAGCAGATAATAATTATTCAAGTGAGGATTAAATGCCATATATTGGCCCCTGCCCCACAGCCAAGTAGTTTCCACTAGAACATAGTCTTCTCAGGTGGGAAAAGTCTATAAAAGAAATAGTCCAGATAGACTCATGGCATGACTGATTTTTCTGGGATGTTTGCCTAGAATGGGGCACTTGTTTATTTTCACCCATTTATGGTAAGTACAAATAATGCCTGCACTCAGCCGGTTTGCCTTCTGGTTCTACATTGGATGACAGATCAGTTATTTAAACAAGCAAATACAAATCTGAATATGCTTTTATTTTTCACTTCCAGTCAGGTTTTTATTCTTACACAGGAATTCTTGCTGGGAAATGGGGCGGGATGGAGAAACGTTGCGTACAGGTCCTGTAGTAGTACCTGTAGTAGTATATGTTAACTTCAATAAGCCATACAAAGATGTAGACTAGGAAAAACTGGCAAGCGTGTTGTGACAGTGTGGTCTAGTGGGAAGAAGGCAGTTTTCCATCCTGGTTCTTTTACTTATCGTGCAAGACCTTATGATGATAGCAGCACAGATTTAGACCAGAAAGTGACCTTACAGGTCATGTTGTCCACCCTTCTCGTTTTAATGATGAGGAAACTGAGGCCCAGAGAGGCGAAATAAGAGGTGCAAGTTTGCACAGGTAATACATGTCAGGAGCTGGGATTTGGAGGGAGTTCCTCTGATACAAAAATTCAGAGCTTTTTCCCCAAGTACCATGCTTAGCCTATCTTCTATAAATTACTGGGGTTGGACTAAGGGCCTTTCTAGCTCTGAATTCTATGAGCATGAATTTATCTCATAGACTAATTGAAAAGAAGGGGACAAGATTTAAATGACTACTATGTACCAAGCAGTGTATTAAACATTGTACTAATATCTCATATGAGAGAATAAGCTCTTATTACACACACACACACACACACACACACACATACACACACCAGACATGAATCCATCCAAATGACCCTCCCAAATGACACTTCCCAAAGACAGACAAGACAAACCATCCTCTCTCCTACCCTCTTCCTTTATTAAAGGCATTTTCCCTCACTTATAAAATGAAGGGTGTAAACCAGCTGATTTCTAAATTCTACTTCAGGGATCAGTTCTCCATCCAAGCTCTGATACTTCCTACTTTGATAACCTTTGCAATCCACTTTATTTCTCAGTTGCTCTGTTGCTTTTTCTGCAAAATTTTAATTCTGAAACTTTATGATGAAAAATTAATGATTCCCATAGGATTTTAAATGCAATTTAATCAAGCACATATCAGCATCACATCAGCACTATGGATCAGATACTATGTTAGACACTGGGGATACAAAGACAAGACTAAGTAGCTTTCCCTCAAAGAAATTTTCTTTGGATTAATACAATGCTAAAGACTAGTATTAAGGTTTACCTGGCTCATAAGTTTTGCAATTTTATCCACATGATTGTTCTAGAGGGTATATTACAAACACTGTATCTATTTCAATTTTTTTGCCAGTTTATCAGTATACAGAGTCTATAAGTTTCATATATGGGTTATTTTTACAAATGTGTGAAATGAGTCGATTATTCTGTCTTTCAGTGTATTATTTTTTTTGCTAACCAGTAAACTAATCCAAATGAAAACTTGTAGTTTTCTATTAATTGATTCATTTATCAAGCATTTGAATAAACTGGTATAGTTCTTTCTCTGTACCAGTTCTTTACTAAATACTATGATACAAAGACAAAGAAAAAAAAGAAAAAGTCCCTAATACCATGTATGCTGAAAATTTGTGTGTATACGAACATACACGTATGCATATACATATATAAAGATGCATATATGCATACATATATGTATATATAAATAGTCTATATCTGTTGATATTATACATACATACATATACATATATATACATACATATATATAATTTCAGAGGGAGCTAGTTGGGGAGCAGGCTCAGCCACTGGTACAAAATAGAAATCAAATTAATACAACTGGGCACAAGGTGAAGAGATTCTGCTCACATGGAAGGAGATACTGCTACTCAGAAAGACGTTTCCGTGGTGTGATTAGATCTCGTTACATTGGAAAGTAGTGGCAAAGAGGCCTTTTGTCTTTAGGTCTCAGGATGGATGCACTGGGTTTTTTCAGCTTATCTGCACCATGGTTTAATCTGACCCTCCAAGATAATTTATATAGGCCTATTTCCTTGAAACAAAACCCGTTTGCCCTTGTCTTCTTAATTCCCTTTCTTTAGTCCTCCTGTCTTCACCTATCATTGGGGCTAAGTGGACTTCAGCATTTAATAACCAACAAGATAGTCATTCTACAGTTCTCTAGCACTGTCTGCTAGTCAATTATTTTTGTCTCAAAAGATGGAATGAAAGTTGGTCACCAGTCAGGTACCTTCATTGCTAGATCAGTGAAGTGTCACAGATGCTTTGTTAGAAGTCACCCCAGGAGGGGTTCTCCATGTTCATATCACTCTTCTAAGGTAAGGAATTTGGTGGGGTTGAGCTGTGGTCAGAGAAGAAGCTGCTTCCTCTGAGGTTTGATACTGACTGTTTTAGCCTGACAGATGGTTCTTAGACGAATGAGTGCTTGGGTTTGAATTAAGGGATGCAAGAAGTGATAAGGCCCATAGGATCATAGAGTAGACTTAGAAGGGACTTTACAGGTAACCTCCTAACAACACTTATTTTATAAATGGGTAAACTGAGTCCCACAGGGGCTAAAATGACTTGATCAAAGTTATACAGATATTCTGTGGCAGGAACTAGGATTTGAATTCAAGTCCTTTGGAATCCAGAATTAATTTTATTTTTCTCATAGTAGCAGGGTAGCCTATAATGGGCAACAGAGTTTGAAATAAAATATGAAGACATTAAATGGAAAAGAAGCAAATTTTAGCTAGAAGCTTCAAGCTGGATTCACAAGCATCAAGACTAATGGACTTCTTAGCTTAAAATAATCCTCATCTCCTGCAAATACCCTCTTCTCCTTTTTCCCCTCTTCATTTATTATAGCAGCCTTTGATTCCCTTTCCATTAAAAATATTGTTTTTAATGCCCTTTGATTTTTATGATATAGTTTCTGGATAAATAGTCCCCTAGTTCCCCTGATCTCAGCATAACAAAGAAAAAAATTAAAAATAATCAATTCCTCAACAGCCTCTAAGACTGTTTATGTATGCAGTGTTCTTCACCTATGGTCCCCACATATCAAAGGAAAAAGAGAGAGTAGTTTATTATCTTTTCTCTGGGCTTAAGATGATTCACTACAGTTATATTGGATTTAGTTTTAACATTCTTTTATATTACTGAATCCTTGTATTTATTGGTTTCATGACTAAGCTTAGGGACTGTAACATTACATAAAAAAATTCCTGCATTTCTTGGAAATACTTCTATTAATTGTTTCTTACACATGAAAAAGATTCCATTAATTCAGATACCATAACTTGTTTAGCCATTTCTCTGTTGATAAGTATTTCTATATTCCCCCCTCCCTCCCTTTCTTCCTCTCTTCTTACTTCTCTTTCTCCCTACCTTTATTTCCTTCTTCCTTCCCTTTCCCTTCCTTTTTTCCTTGCCTCCTTCATTCCTTCCTTCCACAAATGCTGTTAGGAATATTTTGGCCTTTATCAGATGTGTGTGTGTGTCTGTCTTTGTCTCTGTCTGTCTCTCTCTCTGTCTCTGTCTCCCTGTCTCTCTGTCTCTCTCTCTCTCATGTCTCTCTCTCTGTCTCTCTCTGTCTCTGTCTCTGTCTGTCTCTGTCTCTCTCTCTCTGTCTCTCT
>NW_027185797.1:13973335-14002078 GCF_028583685.1 Petaurus breviceps papuanus | reverse complement strand
CCCCCCAATCAGCAGTAGAATTTTTGCTTCAAAGAATTTGAGTAGTTCAGTAGCTTTTACACGTATCATGCCATTCTCCAGAATGGCCAGACCAATTCTCAGTTCTACCAATAGTATTTTAAGATGTCTGTCTTTCCCTATCTTTCACAAGTGACTATTTCTATTTTTAATGATCTTTTTCACTTTTCTGTTACCTGATATTTCTCTATCTCAAGGGAATATCATTGTAAATTAAAGATTTTTAAAATGACTTCCTTACTCTGGGCCTCAGTTTTCTCTTCTGTAAAATGTGGAGAGTTTACAAAATTGCTTTATTCCCACTTTCAGCTCAAGATGTCCCTAAGATTATGATGATTCTTTTTCTTTGATCTAAATGAAGATTTCTTATAACCTGTGTGTGTGTGTGTGATGAGTGATGAATGATTTTGGCAATCTGGTAAACATAGTATTTACATACCTTAAGGAATAGATATGTATGTAAGTGTGTATGTATGTGTTTATATGTGTATATATGTATATATACACATGCCTACCACAAACACAAATAAAATGCAATACAAAGAAAAACAGTTGTATTGAAATACAGTTGTCCAAATACTGAAAAAAAGGTTCAGGGATGCAAGTCAGCAAAAGAAATGTCATAATGTTCAAGGTCCAGAAGCCTGTCTCTAAATTAAGCAAGTACCTGAAAAATGAAAGATTCTGGACCAGGTAATTTGAATCTCTCCCTTCATGTACATTTGTAGAAGAAAGTTTAAAAAAAATGCTTTCTCCACATAAATCATATTGATTTGTTTGTTTTCTTCTTTGTAACAGTAGCTGCTATTTCCACTCAACATATAGTTTGCCCTTGCTAGGTCTGAGACAGGGTTAAGACAACAACCAGCTGCTTAGCATTGGCTTTGGTGGAGGGAGGAAAATGATTTAGGTCAGCCTTGTTGGAATCTGCCATGGGACCATTACTAAAGGGGGGGCAGGGGATTAGCAAGGGGAATAGCTCCTGAATGTGGGAACTGCCAGTAGAAGAAGGTTGAACTAAGTCTTAGTCAAGCAAAAAGCAGGAATGATAAGGGAATCCAGATAGATTTAGCTGGGTTTCAAGATTGCACTGACCTAGGTTACCCTGGGAGGAAAAAGGAGGAAGGAAAGACATGATGTATTGACTCAGATGATATGAGCTGGCAGAGAGAAAGGAAAAGGAGGGATGAGGGGTTCTTTCTAGTGGGCAATGCCAAAACAAACAAAAGGATAAAATGTACAGCTTACTTACAAGCTAGTAATGATTGAATTACTAGTTCACACTACTAGTCAAGTTTCAGGTGATCAATGAGAAAAGAAAAAGGAAATCGTGATTTCAGATATTTGATGATTAGATATAATCCATTCTAACGTGTGCCCAGGGTAAACAAAGTAAATAGAAAGTGATTTTGAATATGGCCACCTGCCCTACTCATTTTTAATTTAATTAGATGCATTTTATATTTACTTAATTCTGCCTATCCTGCTGAAAGATAGACTATAAAGTCCTGAGGGCAGGAGAGATTTCAATTTAAAAATAGAAATGCGTCACTAGTCCTTGCACACTGTCTGTCATGTTAATACAAAACAACAATTATTCAATGCTTGGCAAGTGAATAAGAATAATCGTAGAATACAAACCTGAATAATGCTGCATTCCTTCATTGAAATGGCTGAGTTAAATAGGGGGGCTCTGCAAGGCACTGAGTAGCAGTAAATCATGACTAGGATGGGAAGCAGTTTTCTATTCATCATGGCGGAAGGAAGTGTAATTACTGGTGGGACCATGACAGACTTTACCAAAATCTGCATGTGTCTTGGTTTGGAGACACCTGAAGCTCTCTCCTGGCAGGCAAACTCTCCTGGGGGAATTCTGAGACTTTGACAATGGAATATTCTCCTACTGTATCTGGGGCCATCACCAATTGTCCTCACCTATGTCTTGCCACTGGGCTTTGATGGCTCTGGAGGAGGGAGGGGGGCTTTTGAATTCGCACAGCTATGCCTCACTTAAATTCACTTCACTTGTGAGTCAAGACATCATCCTCCTGATGTCATTGGACCCCTTCAAGAATGAAGGACGAACAATAAACAAAACCCAGACTATAAATATTAAGGGGACTATGTCGGTATTAACTGGACAGGGCTTTCTGGGAACATCTACCCTTGGAAGGAACTATGGCTGCTTCTCTGAAGTCTATAGATTTTAAGGGGGCTTCTTAAGGAAAACAGTGGCTTGGTTATAGATGCCCAGCCCCAGACAGTTATTTGCTGTGCCTCGTCATGGAGGGAGAAGACATTGGAGACCATATAAACATGAACTTTGCTTTCATAAAGTTTAGTAAATCCTTAAACTGTTTGTTTTTTGGTTACCAAGAGTTGCCTCTTTAAATCTGAGCACTTTTTCTTTCTCCTTGGATTAATGATTCAGGTGTGTCAGTTCACTAATCAACTCTGTGGTGATGAGCAGAGGGACATCTCAGCATCAATCTAGGTCTGTAGCAGCTGCCTTGATCCCTTCAGACTAATGGTGATTGTTAAAGGCAAAAAATTGACTCTTTAAAGAAGAAAACGAAAGTACCACACCTTTTTAGTTATTACCTATCATTTTCTCTCCCTCTTTCTTTCTGTTTTCCTATCAAACATAAAATTAAAACTCGTTTTAGGTTACACTTTTTCACAAACTTTTAGGGGAGAAATGTTAGAATATCTTGGATTAAGCTCACCACTGATTCTGGGTAACTCTGGGCAAGCCCATTCTTGAATGTGAATGAGAATCGAAAGTATTATTGAAGGTTGTTGAGCAGGCTGAGGGACTAAACCCAGGAGATCACATAATTTGTTTTCATTCCCCTCCCTCAGATTCTCATAGTTCTCCATTTTAGAATGCAGTTATCATTAAAAAAAAAAAGTTGAAATGAAGATTTTTTTAATATAGTGTAAGGAAATACAGCAGAGAGAAAAATGTTTCAAGAATCAAAGGATCTGGGATCCAATCCTGACTCTTAGAGTTACCAGCTGTCTGACCTTGAGCAGGTGTCCTATCTTGTCCAAGACTCAGTTTCCTCATCTATAACATGAGACAGAATAGATGACCAAATAATATCTATCTCCAGTATCACCCTTTGACTCTTACTATGAGTCAAATAATAGCAAATGCATCCAGAAATTATCCATTAGCTAATGAAGAAACGTGAAATTTAGAGTGTTTTCCATGATAGCAAGGAATTGGCAGTCTTCTCTCCGGGATATTGGGCTCTTCTGCAAACTTTGGAAATAACCTTGAAGCTAATGAGTGGCTAAGTCTGGGCCAGGAGATAAAGGCATTGATTAATTTCTCAAGATCACTCCTAGCAAGAAGTTTCTTAAGTGTAGTCATTTACCTGAATATTTTTTAAGGAGATAAAGCTGAGTTAGGTAGTACACACAATAGCAATGTTAAATAAGAAAAAAAAAGATAAGTACTGTCAGGAAAATGTGCTTGTAGAAGCAGTATGTGTGGGTGTGTGTTAGTGTAAAAATTAAAAAACAAACCTGGACCACCAAATAATTTCATGATCTTCATGAACCCTCATGCTGTGAGTTTTTTTTTTTCAAATTCAATGTTATAACTAGTGAAGGTGTTTAAAAATAATGTTAATAGCTATCCTTTATAAACGTTGGCAATTTACATTTTACAAAGTGTTTTTCCTATCTTATCTCATTTGATCATAAAAACTCTAGATTATTGTTGTTCAGCTGTTTCTTGTCAAAGTTACTGGAATGATTTGCTATTTCCTTCTGTGGCTCATTTTATAGAAGAAGAAACTGTGAAAAAGAGGGTTAAGTGACTTGGCCAGGCTTACAAAGCTAGTAAATGTCTGAGGCTAGATTTGAACTCAGATCTTTTGATGCCAGGCCCATGCTCTATCCACTGTGCCACCTAACTGACCAAAAAACTCTATGAGGTAAATTCTGCAATAACCCACACTTGACAGATGAAGACAGTGAGTCTGAAAGTGACTAATTACCCAGTGTCACTCAGCTAATAATCTGAGGGAAGAATATGAGTCGAGGTCAAGTATTCCTGACTCCAAATTCCATATTCTATTCTCTCTACCAGGTAGATTTATAAGATGTCAGTATGAACCCTTCCCCTAAAGTCTCCAGTTGGGAAAATTAAAACTTTATTTTCACACTCAGACAAAACATTGAGATTTATTTCAGTTAAAAATACAGACATGTTGGGAATCAAAATTTTTCCCTAACAGTTATCCAGTATTTTATGCCTATGATTTCCTGATTTTGTTAGCAAGAACAAGTAAGATTTCATCAAATAACAGCTAAAATCAACAAGCTTTATTCCCTCCCAGTAGAATGTAAGCTTCTTGAAATTGTGGACTGCTTTATCTTCTGTCCTCATTTCCCTGCATATAAAAGGTACTTAAAAATGTTTTTGGATTTGATAGATTAACCAGGTCTCAAATGTGGGGTTTTCCCTTTCCCTATAACCCTATGAATTTTATTTTATACATTCAAAAACATGATTCTGAGATAGATTTAAGTCCATATGTTTCCCAGATTTTCAGAGGAGTCCATGATATAAAACAGGTAAAGAATCCCTGGAATAGGGGCATCTAGGTGGAGCAGTGAATAGAGCACCAGCCCTGGAGTCAGGAGGACCTGAGTTCAAATCTGGCCTCAGACACTTAACACAAAAGCTAGCTGTGTGACCTTGGGCAAGTCACTTAACCCCAATTGCCCTAAAAAAAAAAAGAAAAAAGAGTCCCTTGTATATAAGGATATCATAAGGCTTCTAAAGTCACACACGCATCTGCACACACACATACACACATTCACACACGTACATGCACACACATGCATATGCACACACATATACTCACACACACACACACACACACACACACACACTCCAAAATGAGTCCCTCTGAAAACTGCCCCAGGTCCAAGGTTTATTGTAGATTTAGTCCAGTAACCATTCAAAATTATGGCTCATGACCTAGCCAATACTGACTACACTCATCCTCATCACCACCAACAGTGGGCTGCTTTTATCAAACCAACCAAAAAAGACTCATTAGTTCAAAGAAAAAAAAAATTATTTAATTAAACAAATGACAAGCTCAGTCAAGAAAACCAACCAGAAAAGACATAATAGTTCAAAGTTCAAATTATTCTATTATATATTATTTTCCTTTGAGCTAATATAACTTTTCTATTTGGCTTCCTAAGACAAGAAAGATTCTCTTCCATATACTGTCATGCACTAAGAAATACAAACATGAGTGTATTTCTTTTTTTGTTTTTGTTTTTTTTTTTTGGGGGGGGGATACAGGGCAATTGGGCTAAATAACTTGTCCACGGTCACATGGCTAGTAAGTATTAAGCGTCTGAGGTTGGATTTGAACTCAGGTCCTCCTGTCTCCAGGGTTGGCGCTCTGTTCACTGAGCCACCTAGCTACCCCATGAGTGTATTTCTTAAAACACCATCAATTGGGAAGGGCACAGCAGCAGTGAGCACATACGAGCTTGGAGCATCCATGGGAGCCATCCTAGGGGAGGGCAGAAGGCCATGGACTCTGCCGTCCATGGCACACATCCCAAACAGACATGGACATAAGGTAGAGTGAACTCACACTAGCAAAGTGTCCGAGCAACTGATTTTGTCCATTTGGTGTCTCCTTTCCATCGCTCCTCTTTGTAGCATGTGCACAATGGATGTAGTGATTCCATTAGTTTGCGTTTGCTAAGCTACTCCTTGCTACCATCTATGTGACTTCAGTCCCTTCAAGTCTATCAACCACTCTCCATTACCATCTGTTAATTAGGGTTTAGTCATTAGTAAACCTTTTTCTACGAAGGGAGGCCTAAAACTCTTTTGTTTTTAGTTCGTATCCAAGGCCTGTTAACCCTTTTACCAATCCAAGTAGCCAGTCAAAGCTAGAAGAATGATCTATGATGAGGTTTAGTGCATTATTTTACTGTGGTTTGGAAAAGAAACCCCTGATCTAATCTATCATCTAAATAGGTGTTAGACCATTTCCAGAACCTATTAAATTTCTGATTAATAATCTCTATTCTTAAAATTCATTTCAAGGATTCTAAACAATAAAAAACTCACTAGAGCTAAGTGTGGATTAGGGATCAATGAATCTCCTCTCAGTTTCCATAATATTCCTTGCTTGAAATTCAAAATGGCTGGGGAGAAGCCTGAATGAATGAGCCATATTCAGCTAAATACACGAAGTGATCCATAAAATAGAGGATGCCTCTCTGAATCCATGAAATGAAAAATATGTATTAAGTGCCTTCTATGTGCCAGATACTGTGGAAAGTGCTAGGGATACTAAAAAAAAAAAGGCAAAAGATTAGCCTTGTCCTCAAGGAGATTACAGTCTAATGAGGAAGGCAACATGTGAACAAATATATAAAAAGCAAGTTATATACAGGATAATAAGAAATAATGAAAAGAGGGAAATCACTGGAATGAGGAGGGGTTAGGGAAGGCTCCTGTTAGAAGTGGGATTTAAATTGGGACTTAAAGGAAGCCAGGTCAGCAGTCAGAGGATGGAGAGCATTCCAGGTACTGGGAACAGAAAATGCCCAGAGGTGAGAGATGGAGATTAGTGTCACTTAATAGAAGAGTATGTGCCAGGAAAGTAAGGTGTAACAAGACTGGGAAGGTAGGATGGTGCTCGGCTATGCAGGGCTTTGAATATCAAACATAGAATTTTGTATTTAGTTCTTGAAGCCATAGGGAACCACTGAAGGTTCACACCTGTGCTTTTAGGAAAATCACTTTGGTGGCTGAATGGAGGATAGGTTGAAACGGGGAGACACTTGAGGCAGGCAGACCAACGAGCAGAACATTGCAGTGATCTATCTGTAAGGCACTGAGGGCCTGCAAAGTGGGGAGACGGTGTCGGGGGACAAGGGAGAATATTTAAGGGATGTTGCAAAGGTGAAATAGACAGGTCTTGGAAAGAGATTGGGTTTGGGTATTGAGAGGTGAGGATTCCAGGATAATTCCTATATTGTGAGCCTTTGGAGCTGGGAGGAGGGTGTTAATTTTTTATTTGCATTGCCATATGACTCTCCCCAATAGTAGGGCAGAATTTATAGTAGGCCCTTTGTTGTTGCATGGTACAATATTGATATTCATAAAAAAGTTAAAGAAATTGTGCAAACAGTTCACAATGAAATGGCTGATATGGTATGCATCATTACAAACCTACTTTGTGATGAAACTCAATAACCATGACCTCAGGAAAGCAACAAAAAACCTTCCTTATCTCTGCGTTGTTTCAGTAAACTCTGTTCATGCACACTTGAAGGTTACAGTACAATTTGTGTTGGTGAGAATAAAGAATATATTCTTTAATCCTTTCTCCATGATGATGTTACATGGTAAAAATAAATGCTCACAAAACCAAGGGAAATCTAATCAGTTTGGAAGCAAATGTGATAATTGCCTGTGCATGCCATGGTCACTCTGTTTACAGGAAATTCTCTCTCTTAACTCGCTTTTCGGTAGCTAGGGATGCACGAAGGAGCAGCAGAGCTAACCTTTTTTTTCCTGGAATATTTTAAAACCTAAATCAGGATTCCTTCCTACTTTAAATTTCCAATTCAGGTGTCATCAGCATAGAGTGTGTAGGAATTGACCCTTTTCCAATCTTCTATTCTAATGTTTAAAATGCAACCCTTCCTCATTGGTGTGGAAAAATGAATCACTGGGTCACAGGAATTTCTTCCATTCCTCATAGAAATTTATTGGTATTGACATCATGCTGGAAAATTAAGTAGAGGAAGGTTTATTGCCTCATCCTTCACCCCTCACTTGGCCTGCTATGGCATGGCTCCCATCTCACTGGTGTCAAACTCCGGGCATCATCACTTATCTGAATCATCTCGTGTAGGTAGGTGTTGCTAGAATTTTATTTTCTCATAAGTCACCCAATTGCACATGGAAATTAACAGCCTACCACAGATGGGCCTGGCCCAATCTGTTGCTCACTGCAGTCTTCTGGAATGGTCTTATTTCACACTTCTTATATCACCACCTGTGGGGAAGTCTGCTATGCAGCTCTTCCTTCAGGAAACTTGATGAAGGTTTGCTGGCATTTTGAATATTTGTTTTCAGCAAGGCAACAGTCTTTTTTTCCCTATGTTTCTTTTTTTTCCTATGTTCTTCCCAGATTTCCTAAGAACAGTGTGGAAATCATATAATGCAAGAGATGAAAAGAGCGATACTATATTTGTATTAGGTTGCTATTGCAAGAATCATCTCCCCCTTAAAAATGACAAAATACCCTGAAGGATTAAACATCTCACCCAAGGTCACATAGCTATGGTGTAGTGAAATATTAATCCTGACAGGAGGCTTCGGTTAAAATTCTACATCCAACATTTAATAGCTTTGTGATGACAGGCAAGTTGCATAACCTTTTAAAGACTCAGTTTCTTTATCTGCAAAGAAAGGATACTAATGCTTTCAATGGCAATGTGAATTGCTGGGGAAGAAAAATATTTTATAAATGTAAATTGTTATGATCTTTGCATTTATGAAAAACCATAGAATGAGAAGCAGTATTCCTTAATCATAGTATGTGAAAGCTATCTCAAATTTCAAAAGATATCAATTACAAATAATTTAAATGAGAAGAATCCATGTGACCTTTTCCATTAAAATCAGTGAAGAAATTGTAAAGAAAAAAAAATTAAAAAGAGAGAAAGAAATCAACTACTGAGGCAAAGGATATCTTCCTATTGATAATCTGTAGAAGGACAGATAAGGGTCTACTTTGCTCTCCCCAAACCACTAGTGCTACAGACTGCCCACCACTCCAGCTAAGAATGTCCAGTAGAGGTTGTCACATGAATGTGCATTATCTCAGTAATCTAACAGGAGGAGTCACTGGCAGGACTTGCTAGAGTATATTTCATCAGTGGTTTTATAGAGTTGCATTTTTTTTAATGCTGATAAAGCACTTTCTAGTAACGACTTATGCAAGAAATAGCCTGTGGCTGAAGACAGAAGGAAGAAGTATGCATCCATGTGGCTCTCACCGGTTTGCCTGAAGTTACAATAAAGTGCCTAAAGGAAAGTGGAATGCCTTTGTTGACTCTGACTTGGAACAGCCAAAGAGTTCCTTCTTCCATCACAACAAGCAATGTCCATTCCAGCACAAATTATGCATACATACATAGGAAACAAGAATAGCCAAAATGCTTGATGCTGCTTATTGAAAATTGCTATTTACTATGTTTTTCAATTATGGGGAAAACTATTGCTTTCCTACCTTACCTGACCAAAGCAATGCAGCTATTGATTGTCAATGGTCAAGAAATTTCAAACCCAATTATATAAAGAGGACTCGAGGGGTTTAAGCAATTTTCTGGTGTGATCAGTTCAAATCTCCTGAGGTATTGTGAATCTTTAACATAAAGATGTGAGTAAAAATATTTTTATAATTTTATTTAAAAGGATAGTGTTGCTTGTGTTTTCCATTGTTGGTAGTGGCAATAATGTTTAAATAGGAACCTGTAGGTTTATTCATGTGCACTGGACCTGGAATTGAAGTGCCTAAGTTTAAATCCCAGCCATTCTGCTTAATATTTTTGTGGCCCTGGGTTACTTAACCTTTCTCTGCCTTGGTTCCTTCTTATGCAAAATGAGGGGTTTGGACTAGATAACATTTATTGTACCTTTTTGATCCTGTGACCATAAATGAGTGAGGAAATGTTTTTGAAAAAATAAATAAAAAATAGAAAATGTTTTGAAGAGGATCTAGAATTTGAAAATACTTTCAAAATCATCCAGTCCAAATCAAGAAAGGAGGAGAAGAAGAAAGAAGGAGAAGAAGGAGGAGGAGAACAAGAAAAGAGAATGAAAAGAAAAGAAAAAGAAAGGAAAAGTTTTATTGGTACCTTTTCTGTTTACATACAAGTTATTTCTGGAAATGCCTCTCCCCTTCTTCCTTCTCCATTAATTGAGACATCTCTTGAAAGGGAAAAAAAAAACAATTGAGCAAAAACGCCTGTTAAAGTGATCATGAGTGTTTATGTGTACTGAATTCTACACACATAGAATCCATCCTCTTTAGATAGAGAAGGGAGGTATGTTTCAGCATGTATTAAGATATTCTCATCTATCTTGGACATTTAATTTCCCACTGGGCTGCACTCATTTTGTATTTCTTTGACTTTTCTGGTAGCATTCATTTTAAATTTATTTGACTTCTCCACCGTGACCCAGTAAATTCATCATTGAGAAATCTCATCATCCTGCTAGTTCCAATCAGCCTTCATATATTCACCTCATCAGTACCCACTGCCCTTATGATTGGAGGGTGAAGCAATGAACTCATAAACTTCCATTTAAGGAGGGGACACTAGAGAGACATATCCTCACATATCTCATTTCCCTTCTGGCTAAGATCATTTTGGACTTCTTTGATGTCTCTTCCATGCCCCCCCCCACTACCACTCCTGAACCACTTACCTTTTTCATTCCCTGCCTACTTTTTTGCTTTTTTATATATTGTTTTCATCATTGATTATAAGTTCCTAGGATGGAGAAGAAATAATCTTTTGTATTATTTGTATCCCCATAGCTTAGCGCAATGTCTTTCACCTAGTAGCCATTTAATAAATGTTTATTGACTATTGACTTTTCTGGGAGCATTGTTTGCTTACATTTTTTTTCCAGGTATTCAGACTTTATCTCCTTTTAGCTATCTTTTCATTTTCATTTTAATCACTGTGTGTATTATTTTTTGTTTCTGTTTATTTCACTTGGCTATGGTTATTCTTGGTCTACCCCCTCATTTTATAGGGATAAGGAAACTGAGTCCCAGACAAATGAAGGAGCCCATCCTCTGACTCCAAATACATAGTTTTTTTCCCCTTTCTACCATACTTTTAAAAGTGGAAAATGTTCAATAGAGTTAAATTTCCAAGATTAAAAAGAAAGATTTTATATTTCAGATGTTGTCCAGTAGGGCGTAACGCTTACCTTCTGCTCAGACAACCTTCACTTGATTTCCGCCTCTCTTCTCAGAGTCCTTAGTATAAGCAGCATATGATATGCCAAGGCATATGAAGTATAGTTCCAGAGGTACAGATTGGGGAAGGTCCCAAAGGACAGGTCTCTTTTTAGTACCATTCTACCAGATCATCCACATTCTTTTCTTCTGGTTAATCTGTTTCTATATGGAGACTACAGCTTAAGGATGATACATGTCCCCTTTAGAGGCCAGAAAATGACAGATGGATAAGCAGTATATTTCACAGAGCTGCAATCTTTGGGTACCATCTGGTTAACACACAGAAACAGAATAGGAGGAGCATTTGCTGTTGCATGTCTTGTGGCTTGCCAGAGTTCTTGTCAAGAAAGAATCCCTATTTTGGAAGTAATCTGAAGGCTTACAGCCCGCCCTAGATCAATGAATCCTTTACAGCCTGGCATCCACTTATCCATGCCATGCCCATGCATGTTTTGAATTTTAGCCCTTGGGTGCTTAAGGACATTAATTACTAATGACTCTTTGTTTCAAAGGCCAATTAAGAAAAACAAAAAACAACAACAAAAACAACATGTCTAAGGGCAGCCAGGTGGCACAGTGAGTAAGAGTGCGGGCCCCAGCATTGGGAGACCTGAGATCGGTTCCAGCCTCAGACACTTGGCACCCACACAAAAATAACTGGCCGTGTAACCTTGAGCAAGTTACTTAACCCCAATTGCTTTTAAAAAAATGTCAATCATACTGTGCCCATCTATGAACAAGTAGGGTGTCTCTTTAGCCTCAGGCTCTTCCCCAAAAGTTCAAGACTGGTAGCCTCACCTGAGAACTCTTTGCTAGAACTCTATGGGATCTTTCTGTGCTAGGTCAAAATATTTCCAGGTAAGGTCTGGGTCTTACTAATTGGTATTCTGACCTTCTTAGGAGATCTTGACTGTTTACCATTTAGTACAGAGTCCTTGAGACATCACTAATTTAAAAAAAATACATATTTGCTTTTAGTTTATAACATTCAGTTCCACGATCCCTTGAGTTCCAAATTTTCTCCTCTTCTCCTTCTCATGGCAGCAAACAATCCAATATAGATTCTACAAATTTCTTCACATTAAACATTAGTCAAGAATTATAACCAATGGAGTGAATGAGAAAGAAAGAACAAAGCAAAACAAAACACAAAAGAGAGAGAGAGAGCACATAGCTTGCTTCAATCTGCATTCAGACTCTATAATTCTTTTATCTGGATGTGGACATCCCTTTCCATCATGTGTCTTTTCAAGTTGTCATAACCTTGCATTGCTGAGAGGAGCCCAGGCTATCAAAGTTATTCGTCACAGATATGGACATCGTTAAATTTTTAAGAATAACCCTTAGGATGGGCCATTCTAATAATCATAGAAGTAGGGCTTAAGCAAACTCCTAGGCCACTTAGTCCAACTCGCTCATTTTATAGATATATTTTAAAACAAAAATCTATCAAGGGAGGTAAATTGTCTCATCCATGGTCATCTAAGTAGGAATCATTCTTTGACCATTTATTAAGTAGAGATCATGTACAACCAAACCTAACAATTTTGAAGCTCTTTAAAATTCACACACCCACAAACACAAAATTATGAATCTTTACAACAGTCCTGTGAGGTAAGGAAGATGCTACTGCCCTAAATTTAGTGATATAGGAAACATTTACAAATATGTAAAGTGATTTTTTTACAAAGTCATGTAGGTGATAACCATTGTGATAATGACTGAACCCCAACTCTTCTGAGTCAAGATCCTATGTTCTTACAGAGTACCACATATGCCTTGAGGGGGGAATAGAATTGAACAAGAACCCGTCAAGGAATTTATAATTTAATAGAGGAGATAAGACATTTATGAAAACAAAAATACAGAGAGCATGATAAACAAAAGAGCTACAATGAAGAGCTGTGAGAATTCAAAGGAGTGGGAAGTGCTTTCACCCTGAAAAGTAAGGGAAGGCTTTCTTGGAGAAAGACATTCACTTTGGGCCTTAAAGAGTGGGGAGGATTTCAATGGACACAGATTAGAGAGAAGGTGTTGAAGAAGGAGGGAACAGCATGAGCCAAAGCACTGAAGCAAGAAAGCATTGAAAGTAGACAGAGAAGGATGAGTGGGTCATTGTGACAAAAGTATAGAATATATGCAAGAAACTCCAGGGATCAGTCTGAATCTTGTCTCCATCTGGCTTAGTGAAATCTATGCAAAGTCTGCCCAGTCAGGTAATGAAACCTGCCCAGATAAATACCTTTGTCTCAAACTGCCTAGAGACCTATGTGACACTCTAGGTTGCATACCTAGCAGGGGTATGTATGCATAAAACATCACCCTAATCAGAGTTCTTTAAGCCTCCATTCAGTTTAAAAGAAAGCTGGTTGGTTATTATGCTATCAAGTTAGAGATGACTTTTAATGAGAGATAGACTATGAAGTTTGGATGTTATTTGGTTGGCCCAGGATTTTTGAGCAGAGAAATGATATGAAAAAAATTCTTCAACAGGAAGATTATACTGGTCTCAGTGTATGGAAAGGACTGGAAAGGATCATAGGATTTCAAATGAGAAGAGATCTTAAAGAGAAAGCAGAAGTGGTGAGATCAGTTAGAAGGATATTTCAATAGACAGGTACAGCAAATAATGGTGTAAATTACCATGGGTGCCATGTGAATAAAAATCATCTATCGCTCTCTATCTCTTTCTCTTTCTTTATATTTCTATATGTGTATATACATATATGTGTTTTTACATATAGGTATGTAAGTAGAGACCCACATATATAGTTTCTTACTACATGCAATTTTACTAAATAGACATTTCTAGAAGCTAATTAAATCTAGCCAGCAAACTGATAAAACTGATAATCAATGGACAAGACATACTCGGTGGGGGCTCATGACTTTTAGAATTAGAAATTTAATAAAACAACATCAATAACAAAAGTATCCACTTCCATATTTCACATAGAATGCTACAACCCTGATGGGAGAAACAACATATATGTTCTGAGGAATCAACCTAATAACCAGTTTAGGTTTTTGTGGTAATACTGGTAATGCCAATACTGGTAAGGTAGTAAGTTAAAGAGAAGAAAGAAAATATTGAAATGAGCATGAAGAATATTTATAGGTAAAAGAGGAAGAGATAGCATAACATCTGGGTTTGAATGGTTCATTTATTGATGGTCATTCATCTGATAATTTTATTGATTACAGATTATCATTAGTGAATAAATATGTATTAAGTACCTGTTATGTTCCAGGCACTCTAGCTAAGAAGAGGAATATGAAACAAGTCCTACCTTTAAGGAGTTTACATTTTCTTTGGGGCTCCTATATGTATATACATAAGTATAAAGAAAATAAATTTATTTATGCTACATAAGACAGCTTGGTGCAATGAACAGAGTACTAGACCTGGAGTCAGGAAGACCTGAGCTTAATACAGCTTCAGACATTTACTAGCTGTGGGATATTGGGCAAATTACATTATCCTGCTTGCCCCAGTTTCCTCATATATAAAATAAGCTGGAGAAGGAAATGGCAAACCACTCCAGTATCTTTGCCAAGAAAACCCCAAATGAACTCATGAAGAATTAGACACAACTAAAAAATGACTGAAAACAACAACAAAATAATATATGCTTATAAACTAAATACATGAGAGGCAGTATGGTATAGTGGATAGAGAACTGGCTTGTGGGTCAGGAAGATCTGGGTGCAAGTCTCATCTCTAACACATATTGTCTGTATGACATGGCAAATCACTTCTGTGTTCAATTCCCTAGGCAACTCTCTAAGGATATAAAACTGCAGTCAAAGTGACTATCTGTAGTTGTATATAGAATTTTCTCATTTTGGAGTTCACTCAAAAAATAAAGTTATAGATTCAGACCCTATTCCTATACAAAATAAATACAAGGATGTTTTGTTCTTTTCTAGGATAAACCACAAATAGTTGGGGAAAATAGGGAAAAGCTTCATATTTAAGGTTTTACTTGACCTGAGTTTAAAGGAAACTAGAGATCCTACTGTGTATGTCCAGGTGCAAATCCAGTTCCAGTATTTTGTGATCAAATTTGACACTGATTTAAGCCAGTAAAATGACTAGATATTGCCTGGTTCCATAACTATTTTGACTTTTATTCTTGCATATTCTGGAATTAGCAGTTGTTTGGATATAGATGCAGTATAAATGTTTGTTGAATTACTGAATGATTGACTGAACCAACAAAATGATGGTCCATGGTCCAAAGATTCCATGAATACCTGATTCTCTTTTTTGTAAATCATCTTCTGGCTTAGTAATTCCCCAGGCTCTCTTTGGGGACAGAAGTCCTTCTTAAAGGCTGGAAGCTTATAAAAATTCTAGTCATTACTCTCCATTAAGCCTTAAATAATATCCCACCTTTGTACACATTAGACATGTGTTTCATTATGTACCATATACATCTACAATCTCTCTTTGTATCATTGTGTATGTGATTGTAACAGAAACCACAAACTCACCTGTAACACATTTTGGTGTAGCTCCCTGATGTACCACAGGAAAAAGAAAATAAACAACAGCCTACAAATTAAAGTGAAAACTTAATTTATTTTTTTTAAAGGAAAGACATATAAAATGCTAAACTCAATTATTAAATTTAAAGCAGGAACTTAAAAGTTTAGTAAATTCAACAAAGGTCATGGCAGAACCTTACTGATTTTGCCTTGAGGCTACCACAGGAAGTACACAGCAAAGAATAAAATTAATGTGATATTTAAAATAAAATATAAACAGAATACAGGTAGGAAATTTGTGCGAACAAGGACATTTTAAAAAATATATACTTTAACAAAATAATTTAATTCTTTACTGTGCCCAGTTTCAGAATAGGTATGCTCGGTCTAGTAAACAGTGAATACAGTGCTGAGTTTGATATAAAAAAACAGATCTGAATTTAAGTCCTTTTTTTCTGATGCTTACGCATGTGTGACCCTGTGTGAATCACTTAACCTCTGATTGCTTCAGGTCTCCTTCATCTAAGTGATAGAGTGGTAGCAGTTTCACTTTTGAAGTCCGTCAAAACCTGTCCCAACCTACCTTTCCAGCTTCATTATACATTGCTCCCTCCTTTTCTCACTCAGCAGTCATGCCAGATCAGTCTTGGTGTCTGCAAAACATGGTACTCTGGTCTCAAGGTTCAGTCTTTTGCTCTGTCTGTACCCAAGATCTGGAATGCATTCCTTCCTCCCATCTGCCTCAAAGAATCTCTTCTTTTCTTTAAGACATAGATTAAACTTTATCTTCTGTATGAATCCTTTCCTGATCTTCTAGCTGCAATTGCCCTCTCTTGCTAAAGCTAGCTTGTATTTGTTTTTATTCCATACACATCTATGTATATACTTGTCTTTCTTATAGACAGTAAGTTCCCTGAGGGCAAGGGATGTTCCTGTTTTTTGTCTTTATATCATTTAAGCTTAGCACAGTGCCTGACATAGATCAGGTACTTGAGAAATGCTTTTGCTTGCTTAATTGGTTGGTGGATTGGTTGATTTACAGTGGTCAAACCTAAATCTGAGTTTGGTGATAAAATTATTTGGAAATGTAACATCACCCTCCACTGTCTTCAGTAGAAAAATATGTTTCTTCTAAAACACTTTGTAATTCATGAAATTTATTTTGGATTTAATCACACACACACACACACACACATATACACACACACATTGCTTTTTGGAGGGCAATTGGAGTTAAGTAACCTGCCCAATGTCACACGGCTAGTTTTTGCGTTAAGTGTCTGAGGCCAGATTTGAATTCAGGTCCTCCTGACTCCAGGGCCAGTGGTCTATTCACTGTGCCACCTAGCCGCCCCCTATCTTATATTTTAAGAGAAAAAATAATAATTTGTAAGCCTTTCAAACTATCATGTTGTGACTGGGTATATAACCACGTAGGAAGCAGACAGTGTGGTAGAGAGGAAAGATAACTCTCTCCAGTTGGAGAGGACCAGGATTCAGATATGTTTTTTACATATTACATGTTATTTGACTTTCGACAAATAGTCTAGTGATTTCATCAGCTCCCATGATTCATTTGTTATATCTAGCAGGTGGTCCCCAAATTAAGGGAAAACTAGGTAGTGCATTGATTGGAGCACTGGGCCTGAAATCAGGAAGACATGAATTCAAATTCAGATTCAAACCTTTGCTAGCTATGTGACCCTGCTCAAGTCACTTAACCATTGTCTACCTCAGTTTCCTCAGCTATAAAAAGTGTATGATAACATACAGTGTAAAGTTCTCATGCTAGTACCTGGAACATAATAAATTCTTGTTTTCTTCTCTCTTTCCTCCCTATTTATCCAATCCTAACGCCTTTCTTGTCCTTCAGTGTCACATCTCTGCCAATTGCACATTTAACCTGTCTACAGCTGAAATTGTATTCCTCCCTCCTATACCCTCCCTTTCTCCATACTTCATTCTTGCTATCAAGGACAGCACCATCATCCCAATTACCCAGTTTTCCATCCTGTGCCATTCACAACTACTCATTTCATCCTCTCCCTATATCTGCTTTCTTGCAAAGTCTTATAAAAGTCCACCTTTGCTACATCTTTCCTATGATCCCTTCTCCCCTCTGATACTGCTACCACCCTAATGCATGCCCCCATTACCTCACAACTAGACTATTACACTAGTTTGCTGGTCGGTACCCCTACCTAAATCTTTGCTTATGCCAGTCCTTTGTTTATTTGGCTGCCAAAGATCCATACCATGTTCCCAGGGACATCACCCTGAGGCCTAACCCCTAGGGATGTTGATAACCAACCTGATCTCATTTTTACAGTGATTAACAAATTTAGACCAAGTAGTAACCTTCCCTTTTCAGTGATTCTGAACTCATGGAGCACTCCCATGCCTACTACCTTATTTCAATCTATCTTAATAAAATCTCTAACAATGTCACACTCTAAAAACTACCAACCCTTTCCATTGTGTTCTCTTGAATGCTTGTTCCATAAGTAACAACCTTGCTTTCACCTTAAATCTTTCCCTTTCCTGCCTTTTCCCTCTGTCTCTTATGGAGATCTGGCCCCCACCTGATTACGTATCCTCCCTGATCATGTTTTGCAGCATTGGTTGTACTTGTACTCATTCCTCTTAACTTACTGTTAGAAGTGGGGAAATTGGAATACACCTATTCCCCACTGCCATTCCAAGCTCACCTTCTCCCCACCATTTTCCTCCTTTATAATTCATTCAATCTATTTCTATTACTCTTTCAAAATTCTGGCAGTTGTTCTCTACCAGCCTCCAGAATAACACCCTTCTTCCTTTCATGAGTTCAGTAACTGATTCAGAGTTTTTCTCTCCACCCCATATTCTGCCCACAAAATAGGAGACTTCAGCATACATATTGTTATTCCCTCAAACCCCCTCACCTCCCAATTCATCAATTTATTAATTTCCTATGACCTACTCTGACATTCCACCTTGGCTATATCCAGAGATGCATACAATCTGAACTTTCCATCACTTATAAGTGCGATACTTTCGCATTAATGAATTCTAATTTTCCTTCATCTGATCAGTCTGTTTTTCCACTTCTCCTATTGCATTGCCACATCTGACCATATTCTCTAAATTCATTATGATCTCCAATCCCTTGATTTCTCAGTTGTTTCCAAAACAGTCAACACTACCTTGTTTACATTCTTCTCCCTTCCCAATCTTGTATTCTTGGTGAACCAATTCAAATCTAGATTTTGCTGTCCCCTTCTCTTGAGTTTTTTTTTTTTTGCCCCTGCTCTATTCCAAAAACCCTGTGAAGAGTCCCCTCAGCCTCTTACCCTGCCAATTGCGCTCTTATATTTAAGTACTTTTCCTTGTTAGCTTCCCATGGGCACCATTCTCTTCTTGTTCTCCTCCTTCCTTCTTTGACTCATTTGCTGGGTCTCTGTTCAGGTCCCAGTCACTACTGGTGGCTTCCCCCCTTCTTTTGTTCTGCTTTATTATTTTGCTTACTGATCTCATTAGTTCCCATGTATTCAATTATCATTTCTACATTGGTAATTCTCCAATATACTTTTCCAATAGTAACCTCTCTTTTTATACCCAGTCTCTCATTTCCAACTGCCTGATGGAAATTTTGAAGTGTGTATCTCATATACGCGTGTGACCCATCATTTCCAAAACTGAACTCATTATGTTTGCCCTCAAATCCTCCCCGCTTTCTAATTTCCTTGTTACAAGCACCATTCTCCCAGACATAGTTTTATAACAAGGTATCATCATGGACTACTCAGTACACCTCCCCTGCAACTTTATCCAAGATGTTTCCACATCTTGTTGATTTTGTACCTTTTGCCACATTTTTTACCTTTGCCACATTTTTCATACAAGTCCTATAATTTATTTGGACACTGTCACCACCCCGGTACAGGCCCTCATCAACTCATACCTAAATTATTGCAAGAATTTGCTGGTTGATCTACCTGACTCCAATGCATGCCTGACACCGAATACCAGTTCATACTCCACTCAGTTGTCAATATTATCTTCCTAAAACACCGATCTAACCATATCACCCTTAATGCCATAAACTCCAGTAACTCCTTATCACCTTTGTGACCAAATAAAAAATCCCATTCGACTTTTAAAGTCCTTCATAACCTTGCCTCTTTCCTCCCTTTTTAGGCTTCTCATATCATATCACTGCTACTACTCACTGATAAATGAAACTGGCATACCTTCTCTTCCTTGCACGGGAGACTCTATCTCCTGACTCCAGGCATTTTCATTGGCTGCTTCTCTCACGCTCTGCCACCCAAACTCCATGCCTGGGGTTCTCTCTTTGCCACCAAGCTTTCCGGCACTTCTGAAAGTCTCAGCTACAATAATACTTTTAGCAAGAAGCATTTCCTATCTTCCTGCTATCCTAGCACCTTCCCTCTGAGATTACCTCCCACATATCTCCTATGTGTATAGTTGTTTGCATGTTGTCTCTCCTGTTAGAAGCGAGTTCCTTGTGGGTGGGCATTATTTTTGCCTTTCTTCTTTATTCTCAGTGCTTAGCTGACTGGTGAGTATTTGATAAGTGCTTAATAAGTGTTTGCTAACTTAACTGGACAGCTAGGTGGCCCTGTGGATAAAATCATGGACTTCGAGTCAGGAAGAATCATCTTCCTGAGTTCAAATCTGGCCTCAGACACTGCCTGTGTGGCCCTGGGCAAGTCACTTAACCCTCTTTATCCCTCATGTGTAAAATTAGCTGGAGAAGAAAACGGCAAACTTTTTCCATTTCTTTGCCAAGAAAATGTCAAAGGGTATCAAAAAAAGTTGGACACAGCTGAAAATGGCTGAACAACATCAAGAGTAAGAAAACAACTGAACAACAATCACAAACTTGATTAGTCTTTTAGTTCTCTGGCACTTAGTTTCTTACTCTGTAGAGTAATAATGCTACAGTTAGAGGCTTTTGAGGATTACCTACAGTTCTACATCTTTGATCTTATTCTACAACTTAGGTTCAAATCACACTGAGATCCTTAATAACTGTACAACCTGGGGCAATTCACTTAAACTCTCTTAGTCAGATTGCAACACATACAGATGCCAAAATGACTCAACTGTGTAAGGAAGGTAGCAGAGACTGCTGCGCAGTTGTTTATTTCTGGGGACAAAATGAATGTGACTGGTCTCATTTTAGCTGGATCGGCTGACTCTGAAATGGAACTAAGTCAATTTGACACGTTTGATCAGTGATTGCAATCGGAAGTTTTAAAATTAGTTGATAAATCCTATGGTGGTGAAAATGGATTCAATCAGAAAATTGTGATGTCTACTGAAGTTCTCTACAATGTGAAATTGATTCAAGAGAAGAAATTAATAGGGGGTACTTTGATGAAATTAGTCAAGGCACTGAGAGTGTTTTTTGGAGTTGAAGACACACTAAAAGCTTCTGAAATAGGAATTGTAGACATCCTGAAAGTCTATTAAAATCTAGATATAATGAGATATGCTCTCCATTGCCAAGGCACAAAAGAAGAAAATATTCTGTATTTGATTCCAGAACAAGAAAAGGATAAATCTCACTTTACAAAGAAAAAGACAGAGCAGGAACGTGAAATGAATATGGCGCTGCTGGAATTATTTGGAGCCAACTTGGAACTCGGTACACACAAGTCATAGGAAGGCTCCAAGTGGGTGAAAAGATTTGGTGGAATAAAAGCCATCTTGTAGCACGGAGTTGATTACCAGGAAATGGAATACCAAGGGGGAAAGGATGACTATTTTGACCTTGATGACTACTAAATAGTCAAAGCAAAATAACAACAAAAAACAGGACAAAATTTGATTTGTCATCATGTCAGGGGAGCAGCAAACCACTAAATTCCTAAATGCCACTTTGGACTATTTTTTTAAAAGAATTACAGTTTTTACTTTATTCCAGTGGTGAAATTGGTCACTCTTGTATCTTGTGAAAAAAAAAGACCTTTATATATAGAAGCAAAAAATATGTTAACTGTCATCTTTCAAAAGTTAATAGAAGTAAGACCATACTGGTTTATTTATTTTTTTTATTTTGATTGGAGAAAATTTCAAATGCTGCATTTTGTGGTCACCCATTTACATGGCATTCTCAGTTTAGGGTACATAAGAAGAAATATTTGTGGTGAAATATTAGATCCATTTGTTTTTTGGTCTCTATTTAATGTTGAAAGGTTAAGATAACAGGAGCAATGTCAGTTTCTCTCCCTGAAACCCACATGCTGCAACAGCCAATTCAGAGGGTAAAAGATGTGCAGCACATTCAAACACACTTAGGCTTCACTGGGTCACTGAACTGTTCATTCACATTCATCATGCAGAAGAATTTGTGCCCAAGTTTCAGGATCTCTCATCACTGTATTCTCTAAGAGGGTGCCCAGGATCTGAGCCTACTAGAAATCAACTTGGGGATAGTAGTGGGTAGGGAATGGGGGAGGAGTAACGGGCACCTTGTGATGGGATTGTAAGAAATAAAACTTGCAATTTAAATTAAAAAAAAACAACCTAAACCTCAATTTACTTATCTGTGAAATAGGGCTAATAATAGAACCTGATTTGCAGGGACATTGTGAAATATTATATATAAAACACTTTGTAAATCTTAAAGTTCTACAAAAATGTATTAGTATACTATTTGTAATACCTTCATAAGTGTAATGTGTTTAATGTGGAATTTTAATCATAAACACGAATTTGGAGATTATGCCCCAAGCTTATATGTATGTTTTATATGTGATATATATATATACACATATATATATGTGTGTGTGTGTATACAGATAAATATGTATAAATTCTATGTTCCAAGATTACATTTTTATAATCCATACACCATAACATTCCTCCTTTTTCTTACATTTTTCCCTTGCTTTCCTTTCTGACATTCTTATTTTATTTTCTGGTTAGTGAAAGGATAAATTATTCATTCAGGCTAGACCTACCAATGTGACAACATGTAAAATATAAATTGATGCTTTTCATTAAAGTCTACTCTTTTAAGGAATGTTTATAATTTAAACAATTATATTTCTTGTTTTTTTGTCAATTAAGTTTGTTTCTCTGGGAACTGAATTTAAATGCAATAGCTGAACAGGCTTTTGTAGATACCATCTCTTGGCAAGCCCACCATCAAATGAGAGAAGACTTATCTATCTATGACCTATCTATCTATCTATCTATCTATCTATCTATCTATCTATCTATCTATCTATCTATTTGTCTGTCTGTCTGTCTGTTTGTCTTTCTGTCTGTCTATCTATCATCTCTCTCTCTGTCTATATATATATATATATATATATATATACACACATCTATCTATTTTTCCTTTCATTAAGATTTATTAAGTACAGACAAAAGAAAAAGTAGTTTCAAGTCAAAATCAGAGAAGAAGGCATGTGAAAATCTTTCCACATGGAATACATTAAATTAAAAAAAATTACACTTAACCCTTGAAGTCAACATTATGTGTTGAAGAGATATAATAGAAGTCATTAAACATACCCCAGAGAAAATTCAAATTAGAAACAAACGGTAGCCAATAGCTTTCATACTTCAATTAGTCTGTCAGTTATAATGAACCTGTTCACAGAAATGCTGGCACTGGTCTCAAAATAATAAAAGTAATGATAATAATAACAGTGACTTAAGATGTTTCTCCTGTCCCTCTATAGTTCCTGTGTGCAGCTTTTCCCGGGAAAACCCAAATTCCCTTGAGGATTAGAATTATATTAGCTAAATGCCTAACAGCTGTCTCACAAGCATGAGACTAGATCAAGCAAGCAAGCTGCAAATCTGGCCAGGCAGCATGAAAGCCTCCATAATGCAAACTGATTACTTTAGGACTTGCATTAATGTAGCCAGGAATAAAAATAACCCACTGACAAATCCTCGCCTCATTTTCATGAAGGCTGATGAGAACGTTTTAGCAGCTGGATCATGAGGCCATGTGGAGTCTGGTGAGAATGAGGGAAGTGATCAAAAAGAATGACTGAAGGGGACCCCAGAATGTCTGATCCCCAAGAAGGAAGAGAACGCTGTTCTGTTTCTCGAAAGCCAAGCATTTGCAGCTTCATCCTGAATTTATCAGAAGGACTTCATGGAATTTAAATGAAAAATCACAAAACTGAAAACAACAGGAACATTTACATTTTAATAAAGATAAGGTTTATGATATGGAGACTTTCTAGGGCAACACAGCCTTATCAAAAACTGTTCTCTTATCTCCTTCCTGACCTGCTAGGGAGGAGTTTCATTTTTTTGCTATTTCAATATAAAAGCCATTGAATGAATAAGAGTATGCCATTTGGATCTTCAGGTTAAGGATTTTCTTCTCAAATCAGATTTGGGAGTGAGAAGGTCTAAATATGCAGAATGAGTAACATTTTTTAACATGGCCAGTATGGAAATCTGTTTGCTTAAATATGCATATTTATTGTGAGGGGATTGTTTATCTTTCCCTTACCTTTATCCCAAGGGTAGAAGGAGATGGGAAAAAGAAAAACTAAATGCTTGATAATTGGAAAAAAAAAAAGCGTAGGGCATATTGTTAACTTATGTTGAAAGCAATAAAGGTTTGACAACAGAACAGTTCCAGCAGACAGTGTGGAGAAGTGGAAGGAGCTCTAGATTTGGGATCTGAGGTGAATCCCACCTCCTGGGATGGCTTTGGATATATCATGACTACCTGGGCCTCAGTTTCCTCACCTGAAAATTAATTTACTCCAATCCCTAAGATGCCTTTTAAATCTGAATCCTGTGATCCTTTAACCAGTAAATATTTTCCAACAAATTCTGTGTGTAGATAGATAGATAGATGATAGATAGATAGATACATTAGATAGATAGATAGATACATAGATAGATAGATCGATAGATACATAGATGCATAGATAGATACATAGATGGTAGATGGATGGATAGATAGATTGGATGGATGGATGTATAGATACATAGATAGCTAGATAGATAGATAGATGTGGTTGTGTGTTTCTATGTGGGTATGCACATATAATAGCATTTCTAGAGCTACTTAAAGTTTGTAAAGTGTATAAAGAATATGTCATTTTACCTTCTTGACACTCCTAGTGATAGGTGCTATTATTACCCCTATTTTACACATCAGGAAACTAAGTCAGAAGTTTTGGCTTTCCCAGGGTAAATAGCTTGTCAGTCCTACTTGGACTTTTATTAAAGACTTTAATGCATTTTGTAAATTCTAACTCTTTTTTTCCTTGTGAGACAGCATGGCGTGGTGTACAAAGGCCACTGAACTTAAAATAAGAAGACCTGAATTCCAGTTCTAGTTTCGACATGATCTGCATAACTTTGGGCTAGTTACTCAACCTTTGGACCCTCAGTTTTCTCGGATATACTGCAGGGATAATGATGTCAATGCCTGCCTCAATTGGTCATCGGAAAGTCTTGACAAATTGCAAGAGACAATATAAGGGTGAGGTATAGACTAGCATGTGTTTAGTCATCTCAGTTCAATACAGTGTGACAGGCCTGCAGTTGTTTCATTTGTATCCAACTCTTTGCGACCCCATTTGGGATTTTCTTGGCAAAGATACTGGTGTGGTTGGCCATTTCCTTCTCCAGCTCATTTTTCAGATGAGGAAACTGAGGCAAACAGAATTAAGTAACTTGCTCAGCATCACACAGCTAGTAAGTGTCTGAGGCTAGATTTGAACTCAGGTCTTTCTGACTTTAGGTCTAAAGCTCTATTCACTGTAACTCCATCTAGGTGCCCCATAGAACAGCAAAATTCTTGTTAATGGCATCTGTTAAAGCTCTGTCTTCCCCTACGTTACTTCCCCTCTTGCATCCTCAACTTCAGTCATACTGATCTACTTGCCATTCAAGGTAGATAGTTCATGGCATTCCGTTTGTGATATCCTCACCTTTGCATAGTCTGCTGTCCCTCATTGTCTTTGCCCTATAGGATATCTAGCTTCCTTCAATGTACAGCTCAGGAATAATTTTTTGCCAGAGGCCTTTTCTAATTTCTCACAGTTTTTACTATTTTCTTTCCTCCACATGCATATGGAATCACATGAGCCTATGCCCATGCATACCCGCATATATGCCAATGTTTATATAGTGCTTACTGTATGGCAGACACCATGGCAAGAACTTTACACATATTGTCTCATCTGATCCTCACAACAAGCCTGAAATGCAGATGCTATTATATCCCCATTTTACCAATGAGGAAACTAACACAAACGGTGGTTAAGTGACTTGCTCAGGGTCACATAGCTAATAATTGTCTGAGGTCAGATTTGAACTCAGATCTTCCTGATTCCAGGCTTGGCACTCTATCCATTGTATTACCTACACACATACATACACACAGAGTATTTGTGACTGTATATATGTATTTTCCTGTGTGTGTATATATATATGTATATGCATATTTACTGCACATATTTTCCATATATATATTTTTTTACTTATGTATGTACATCATACACTTTTTCTCTGAGTTTAATGTAAGGTTCTTAAGGGAAGGGCCTGGTTTACCTTTGTATTCTTAATATTCTTTTCTACTGGTTCTTGTATCCTTACAGTGTCTATAGTACATTTTCAATAAATGCTCCTTTAAACATTTGGACACCAATATTCTCTTGTTTTAAAAGATGGCAGGTTTTCTTGGAAAGACTGTCCCACCGAGAACAGCATGGCACCATGTGAACTACTCTGGCTCTGTTTCAGAGAATATTGGTTCAAATATCACCAATGACCTCCACTTCCCATATGACCTTAGGTCTTTCTAGGCATCAGTCACCTTCAATCTAAAATGAAGGTGTGTGCCTTGCTGACTTCTGAGGTCCCTTCCAACATTAGATCCAGGATCCTCCATTAGACAATCATTCCTGGACCATAAGGATGCAGAAAGTCTTTCACAATATTCTTGCCATTGAGGTTCATCATGTTTCCTTGTCATGTCCTGTGCTGTGACACAGCTCACAATGAAATGCTTGCCAGACAGATTCTCAGGTCTTGGAGTCATTCTGTCTTGCTAAACAGAGCTCTCACTGCATGACCAAAAAGGCTTGCAATTTGTACACTGACAGGAAGCACTGCCAAGTGATTCCAAAGATGGAGTGTGATCTCTACCATATGTGACCATACAGCACTCACATGATTGGGAGCCTGCCATGACATGACTGGTTGGGAGGTAGAGGAGTTGTCAAAAGGAGCAGGGTGCCTGGTTCTTCCAGCCTTGGGCCATCAATTAACCACAATATTTCCATTAACCAGTAGTCAAGGAATTTCTAAAGTATTCAGTCCACACTCTGACCATCTGCCTCATCTTCATCCCACTGGATCTTTGTATTCTCACCTTTGAGGGATGACAACTCAAAGCTCTGATATGTGAGCTTGCCCAATACCATGGCACTGTGCCACTTACTGATTATTTCCAAATGATACCTGCCTTCTCACCCCCTTTTTAGCTTCCCTTTTTATAGCATCTTCCCTGTTTGGAAGGCAACTATTTGATGGCACAAACTCTTCTGCTTCTTTTTACATGTATCTCCCAGAACTAAGTATAGTACCTAGCACATAGCAAGTTCTTAATGTGTCTTTCTTATTCCTTCTCCTCTTCCTTCCTTCCTTCTTCCTTCCCTCCCTCCTTTCCTCCTTCCTCCCTCCCTCCCTCCCTCCCTTCCTTCCTTCCTTCCTTCCTTCCTTCCTTCCTTCCTTCCTTCCTTCCTTCCTTCCTTCCTTCCTTCCTTCCTTCCTTCCTTCCTTCCTATAACCAGGAACCACATATGTGATCTGTTTAATTCAATGCACTTTATTACATAGATAAAAAGGGGACTAGCTGGTTAAATGTACCCCTCCATACACAGGCTGAAAGTATAAGATTTCATTCCATGAGATAGAAGAGAGCTATTTTAGTAAGGGGTGGGATATTCTGTAGCTATAAAACATCTAGCAAGACACTATCGCTTCACTGATGGCTCTCTTCCCAAATTTGAAGGTTTCTCATGTTGAAGAGGGATTCAATTTGCTCTGATTGTTTCCAGAGGGTAGCACCAGGAGCAATGGAGAGAAGTTTGTCTGAAAAAAAGACCTGAGGATTTAATGAAGTTCAGAGTCAAGATGAATGAGCCCGGTCATAGGCAGCAGCCAGCAGAAGTGAATGTGATTTAGGCTGTATGGGGAACATGATGACTAGAATAAGGGAAGTGAAAGCTGTGCTGTTCTCTGGTCTTATCCTTCATGTCTGAACTTTGGAGGAAGCACTGGCAAGATTCTGTGGATGCCCAGATGGTGCCAGTTGGAGACTGTCCCTGGGAGTGTTTCAGTTGGGAATTTGTGTGTTGCTTCAAAAGATAACAGACATGAAATTAATAACTTGTGATTGTTAGTCCCTAATGGAATTGCATTCTATCTCAGAAACTTTGAAGAAGATATGGTGAAAGAAATAAATGAGCAAATAGCCAAAACATTGCAGAGTAACGGAAGACATTTTGAGACCTCTTTTTCCAAAATTATGTAACTGCAGGCAAATTGTTTTATGTAAATACACCTTTTTCATTGTCAGTGTAACTGAAATTGAAGTATATTACAAGAAGAGGAGAGAAGGGAAACATAAATTACTAAGGATCTACAAGAAGCAAATTTTCAAAAGTAAAAACAAACAACTTTGAAAGATTTAATAATTTTGTACAATGCAAAGATTCCAGAGTAACTATGATGAAAAAGTTTACCCACCTCCTAAAGGAGAAACAATAGATTCAATTTGCAGAAAGACACATACATTTTGAGATATGATCAATGAAAGATTGTGTGTTGTTTGAATAAGTATATTTGTGACTATTTTTGTTTGTTTTATTGGGGTAGGCAGTGGAAAGGGAATGAAATAAATGCTAGTTAAAATACATTATGAAGATAGTTGATTTAAGGAAATTAAACTAGAACATGGGTAAGATAAAAATAATTCAACTATTTAAGAAAACAAATGGGAAAAGATAATTAGTCTATTTGAGAATACAAGATTTAATTTTGGTGATACACTACAGGCTGTCACTATTAGCTATCTCTCTTTAGGTACCACTATTTTAAGGCATCAGCACTAGTCTGTCTTTTCTTTCTGTCTCTTCTTTATCATCATTGCTCTAATCATCTTCTTCATCTTCATCAT
>NW_027185797.1:13925023-13972935 GCF_028583685.1 Petaurus breviceps papuanus | reverse complement strand
CTCCTTCTTCTTCTTCTTCTTCTTCTTCTTCTTCTTCTTCTTCTTCTTCTTCTTCTTCTTCTTCTTCTTCTTCTTCTTCTTCTTCTTCTTCTTCCCTCCTTCTCCTCCCTGTTTTCTTCTTTCTTTTTCTCCTCTTCCTCCTCTCTTCCTCTGTCTTTTTCTCCCCTCTCCTTCTCCCCCTTTCCCCCCTTAATGCTTCTACCTCATTTTTCTCCATCCCCAAAGAGTAGAATGTATTATGGTAGGAGAGAGGGTAAATTTCAGAATTTAACCAATCCTAATTCATTTTCAGAAAGAGTCAATAAAGCAAGTTCTGAGCTATTTGAAGTAAATCATCACCCTTTCACTAATAGGCTATAGAAAGTCAATTCCAGGATGCTGTCCTGAATCAGCACACTGCTGATTTTGCTGAGTTTGCTGGTTTCTCTGTGCTCTTGACTTATGATCATGTCGCTTACCATTCCAAACTACTTTGGGTCCATCTTGCCATTGCCTTCTGGATTTTCCATTTGTGCTCTGCATGGCTGTCCAATCACAGGGCCAGGGTCTGGTGCATCTTTTCTTGTTTCCACATTCCTCTTTTTTATGTTTCTAGTTTTCATGTCTCTTTTGCTGATCTTTGTCCTTGTTATGGGAATGGAAATTTAAAATCTTACATGCCCCTAGGCCCTTTGATAGGCTTAAGTGACTCTGAGAACCTTCAATGATTTGAAAATATACTCTGCCCCCTAATAGACTGAATGTGGTCACATGGAGCCTGTGGCAAGAGGCTTGTTTTTTCAGGAATACCCACACCTTGTTGCTTTTTTGATTGGGCATTGGGTCAAGAGGACTGTGACATTCTCTGAGCCAGGAGAAGGATATAAAAACCCTGATGTGAGAATTGTTTTGAGGTTCCCTTTGAGAAGAGTTTTGTGAGTTGACCAGATGAGACTCTAGGCAGCTGTTGAGCCCCCAGGCTTTGAAAACCCAGATGTTGGTTCTTTCCTCTCTGGTAACTGACTAGGTATGAATGTAATGGTCAGACAGCTGGAAGCCTGTCTGCTGATCTGTTTCTCTGTCTGCTTGTAACTTCTATTGGTATTCTGTTTGTATTCTTGAAGTTCAGGGTGCTGACTTTCTCCCCTGAACTAGGTAATGATACCTGTTTGTTTGATTAAAGTAAGATTGTTAACCCATTTTGAGTTGGTTTCCTTTAGAAAAGCAGATCTAAGAACCTGTGTTGGCAGCCACCCTGGTTATGCTAAAGTTCTTGCTGCTAAAGTCCTTTGATTCTCTTGGAGTCTTTGCCCTGGTAATTTCTACCTTACAGCTGCATATGTTTGTATCTTTCTTTGTCTAGTTATTCTGCTATCATTCATGGTGACTTTATTTACTCTAACAGTTTTTCTGTTGTCTTTCTTCCTCCTCTGGGATTATCTCAATCCTAAATGCATTGTTATTATTATTATTATTTCAGGTACATAGTGAATAATGGAATGCAGGGATATTTATTTGTCCATTTTCACAGGAATTATTATTTTATAAAAGAATCCTTGACCTCTTAGAAGGAGTACTGATTTAGCATGAGAAGGACCTGGTCTTAATGCTGCTTCTAATATTCAGTCACTTTATTTTTTTTCCTTTGTGTGCCTGGACCTTAGCCTAGAACCTGACACATAAATGACTTAAAATATTGATTGATTAATTGGATTGTGATCTGTAAAGAAACTGTGGTATATCCTGATTCAGGATTACATAAGTATAGAATTTTAGTGACATAGTTTGATAACAATTTTATTTTTAAAATACCCTTTTCCTATTACATGTGCTTTCATTCAGTTGAAATGCTATGAACTATAGATTTTGACTTGTTTCTGGACCACTCTATGAAGCCTTTCTTTTCCGATGTTCTCCTTTACTCTTTTCACCATTCCCATTCTCATAAATCTTTATACATCTCGATCCCTTTTTAACCAGGTGGTATAGGTAATGTCTCTCTTATAATTTCACACTTAACTCTCTTAGTCTTTCTACCAGTTCTATGACATTCTTTTTTCCCAATCACATCTCTCCTCCCCTACAGGCAGATAGATGTCACAACTCTAAAGACAGATATGTTCTCTCCTCCCCTTCATTATGTATGGTACTTGTTAGCATCAAAGCTACTTCCAGCCCCATAAATCTTTGAAATACTAACATATATCCTATAACCCCATCATGCATAATTGTGTTCACTCTGGACACACATAACTGCTAGCCTTTCTCTTTGATGCTATTGTTCAGTATCTTTTCTTTAGGATTCTTTCCTACATCTCTCTCCCCAGATTTCCTGAGTATGACTATTTCATTCTCTTGTACTTTCTTTTCTCTGCCCTTCCATTTTCTACTTCCCTGGGAAACAGCAATTCACCAGTCTCCACAGGGGCTGTGTGTTTCTCTGGGCCTGTGTGTTTGATGTCCCTTCATTTTTTCTCATTCTCCTTTTCTCATCTGCTAGTCTCCATGGGCTACCGTCAACCTGTGCTAAAGAACTCTTCTCATCTGCTCCTTCTAGTCTAAGAGGAGTTTGGCCTGGTTGGAAACCAAGAGAAATCACCTGATTCTAGGAGGTAACATATAGGAATGAACAAAAGAGTGGATAAAATTGGGCACATTGGTGATAAAAAGGACTCTTGCTGCTATCTCTGCATATATATTGCTAACATATTAATATTACTATATATATGACTTACACAACATGCAGAATTACAATGAAATAGATATTGTGATATTTATATATAGGCTTTCAGGTTAAAGGATAATTAATAAGAACATATTGAGAAATAATTTAGAGCAGAGATCCTGTATCATTTTTCATGTCATGAACTCCTTTGGCAAACCTACATACACTTTCTTAAAATCTTTTTTTTTAATATAATTAATGGAAATAGAAAACTTCCATTGAAGTTTGCTGAAAATAAAGATGAAAATTTTCTCCAACCAAAATTATGTACTCTCTGAAATCTATACATGGATACCTTGGGAGTAAGATCCCCTACTTTAGCAGATATTATGAACTAAGACTCTGAGGTAAAATAAATCAAAAAATATTATTCACACCTGATTTCATGTTTCTTTCTCTTTGTGACCTATTACCTGTCCTGCCACCACTATCTCACTGATACACATGAAAGACATCTTTGTATAGTGGCTGGAAGGTCAATCTGGGTCCAAGATTTACCTCTGCTATATACGGACTATATGATCATGGGCAAGCCCCATAACCTCTCAATGAACTGACTATAAATTACAGTTGGGTAAATTCTCAATACTTAGTAGTGGGAGCTCTCACACTGGAATTTCCCTACCCCAATTAAACCTTAGCATAGATAAATGAAGAAATGAAGGAATGAATAAATGTATCTTTGAATACATCTTTCTGTCTATTTCTCTGTATATCCATCTGTAATAAGTACTTGGCATATGACATGTTTGTGTGTATACATATGCATACAAAATATGTGTGTGAACACATACATTATGAACACATACATGGCAATCTAATCTTGGCATGTAGTGATTACTTAATAAATGTTATAATAATGGAATTTAAGAATACATTGAAGGACCATTTTTTTATTGACAAAATGCATATGAGGGTATAAGTATATGTGTATGAAAAAGCAAATAGAGATAAGAGGATAAAAATGTTTCTTTAAGGTAAAATTATAATATAGTCATGTAATTACTTAGATTTAAAGGATATGTATGGATATCTTTTTTTTCCTTTGCTTTATGTATACATGTGTACACACACACACATCCATAAGACAAATAAAAAAGAGTAGAATGAAAAAAAATATGTGAAAGTAATTATAATAACTGCTTATAATTATTTGGATTTAAAATGTATTTACCCAGAGAAAAGAAATTATAGTAAACAATAGTATAATTATTTTAATGGATTCAATTAACATGTTTGATCCTTGAAACAGTGAAATGAAAATCAGAGAACATGGATTCAAATCCTAGGTCTACTATTTTATCTGTCTGACCTTGGTTAAAATACCTAGACTTTCTCGTCCTCAGTGTATTTGCTTATAAAATGATAAAAGAGAAAAAAAAAACTTGTCATATTTTTTGCAAGTTCACCATTTTCGTTTTGTTTGTAGACTTCTTTTCATTCTTGAATTTCCTTAAGATGACTTTGCTCATCTGAACGTCTCTCTAAGCTTTCTTTCCCATCTATTTCTTGCTCCATTTTGAGATAATATGGATAAAAATCCATCATACTTCATATGATTGTACAGATGAGCTTACATTGTAATATTATATAACTTTTGGCATGCATTTCTCCATTTGTCGAATATGGGCAAAAGAAGGCATTTTCTGTTTTCCTTTGCTTTCTTTATTATAATAATTAATTTACATTAGTTTAAATTCTATATTATATTATTATGCTGAAAAAAGAACAGGCCACAGTAGGTGAAGAACTAATACAATTGATTATAGGGTTGGCAGCATCATGCAGGTGAAGACAACATGATTGGTTACAGTAAGGAAAGTGGGCTAATAATCATGTGAGACCAAGAACACCCATCTCTGCCTTAGAGGAATGCTTTATAAGACCCATCTGCATCCTGTTATTGATAATGGACAAGAGATAACAGTCTCACTGCCTCCTGGAAATTAGATAATATCACTTTTTAATTGACAAGCATGGGCCAAGATAACTGGCATATCTTGTGATAATGTACCGGGTCAGTTTGTAGAGATTCAAGGACAACATACAGATGTAATGGAGTGTCTCCAGAGATGAAGTTATGAGGAATAGCGAGTTTTCCTTGCCACAAAGTGACTTGCAGGTGGTGCTGAGGTAAAAAGTCCCTTCGAAAACTGTACTTTTCCAGAGGACAATTGAGAAAGGACAATTGAACTTTTCAAATCAAGACCTTCTTCACTCAGAAACAAGAAAAAGGGCTTAAGTTATTGAAAATACTGAATAGAATTACAAAATGGAATCAACAACAGAGTGGCAGTGTGAAATAAAATAAAAAGTACCAAATTAATGTCTAATTTATCATAATGAAAATTTAAAGAGTACATTTCAATTTCCACTCAAACACCTTCATTTCTTTCTGTGGAGGTGGATAGCATTTTTCACCATTAAGTCCTTTGGATAATTTTATTGGTGAGAATAGCTAAGTCCTTCTCAATTAATCATTGTACAATATTGCTATTACTGTGTATGCTCTTCTCCTGATTTTGTTCATTTAATATTGCACCTGTTCATGTAAGTCTTCTCAGATTTTTCTGAAAACATCCTGCTTGTCATTTCTTGTAGCACAATAGTATTGCAGCACAATCATCTACCAGTTTGTTCAGCCATTCCCCAGTTGATAGATATTCCCTTAATTTAGAATTCTTTGCCACCACCCAAAGAGCTGCTCTAAATATATTTGTACATATATGTCCTTTTCCTTTTCTTTTGACCTCTTTGGGGTACATCCCTAAAGGTATGGATTGCTCTGCAGAATGGTAGGATCATATATAACTTTTGTGATATGCCATTGTAATCTCCATTCTAGAAATTTGTTTAAAGCTTTTGCATCAATATTTATTAGGGAAATTGGTTTGTCATTTCCTTTTTCTGTTTTTGTATTTCTGTAATTTTTCTCTTTTTGCTTTATTTCTGATTTAGATATCATGAGCAATTTGTGTCATAAAAGGCATTCAATAGAATTCCTTTGCCTATTTTTCCAAATACCTTATATAGTATTGGAATTAATTGTTCTTTAAATGTTTGGTAGACTTTCATTTTAAATCCTTCTGGCCCTGAACACTTTTTTTCTCCATTAGGGAAGTAATAAATTGCATCAATTTGTTTTTCTAAGATACGGTTATTTAAATACTCTCATTCCCCTTCTGTTAATCTGGGCAATTTTTATTTTTCAAATGTGTATCCATTTCACTTAGGTTGTCAGACTTAGTGACATTTAGTTGAGCAAAATAGCTCCTAATAATTGCTTTAATTTCATTTTCATTGGTGGTGAATTCATGCTTTTCATTTTTGATATTGCTAATTTGTTTTATTTTGTTTTTACAGTGGTTTATTCATTTTGCTGTGTTTTTTCCCATAAACTAACTTCTAGTTTTATCATTAGTTAAAAGGGTTTTTTTTAACTTTCAATTTTATTATTCTCTTTTGATTTTCAAGATTTCCAATTTGGTGTAAAATGGGGAATTTTTAATTTGTTTGCATTTTTAGGGGCATGCCCAATTCATTGATCTTCTCTTCTTCTGTTTTAAGTATTTAGAGATATAAATTTTCTCCTCAGTATTGCTTTGGCTACATCCCACAAATTTGGTATGTTTTCTCATTGTTGTCATTCCCTGTAATGAAATTATCTTTTTTTCTGGGATTTACTGTTTGACCAAATCATTATCATTATTATAAACCATTCATAATCATTACATTATTTATTTTCCAAGTGATTTTTAATGTATGTATCCATGGCCTTTTATTGAAAATAATTTTTCTTGCATTGTGATCTGAAAAGGATACATTTAACATTTCCTCTTTTCTGCATTTAGTTGTGAAGTCCTTATGCCCTAATACACAGTCAATTTTTGTGAAGGTGTCATGTAGAGGTGAGAAAAGGGTATATTTCTTTCTCTTCTCATTCAATTTTCTCCCAAAGTCTCCCATTTATAACTTTTCTTAAATTATATTCATTTCCTTAATGTTTTTGTCTGTATTTTATGGTTTGATTTATCAAGTTTTGAGAGGGGAAAGTTGAAATCCCCCCCCCCATATAACTTTCTTTTCTATTTCTCTTATAACTCATTTAACTTTTCCTTTAAGAAATTTTGATGCTGACATATGGTGCATATGTTTAGTTTTAATATTACTTCATTATATATGATAACATTTAGGAAAATGTAGTTTCCCTGCTTGTCTCTTTTAATTAAGTCTAATTTTGCTTTTGTTTTGTTTGATATCATGATTGGTACCCTGTTTTGTTTTTTAACTTCAGCTGAAATAATAGATTTTATTCTAAGCCCTTACTTTTACTCTGTATGTCTATCTTTTTCAAATGTGTTCCTTGTAGACAACATATTGCCAGATTTTGGTTTTTAATCCTTTCTGCTATCTGTTTCCATTTTATGGATGAAGTTAATTCCATTCACAGTTACATTTATTAACTGTGTGTTCCCCTTCATTTTATCCTCATTTATTCTTCTTTCTCTTTTTTACCTTGTGTCTCCTTAAAATACTATTTTGCTTCTGACCACTACCACTCTTAATTCACTTTTTCCTTCATTCATCCTCCTTCCCCTTCTCTCATCCTTTTCTTCTCCTTTCCTATAGGTTATGATATACTTCTATCCCCAATTGTGTATATATGATAAACTCTCTTTAAGTCAGTTCCAATGAAGGCAGAATTAAAAGCCACCCTTTATCTTCCATGTCACTGTAAGAAGTCTTTCTTTTTCACATATTTTATGAGATAATTTTCCCTATGTTTTTTTTCTTTTTCTTTTCCACTTGTTTTAGTACATCCCCATTTCTCCCCCTTTAATTTATTTATTTTTAATCATCCCACCATAGTCAACAGACACCCATGCCCTCTGTCTATGTATACTTCTTCTACCTGCTCAAATAACAGCAAATTTCTTTTGAGTTATAACTATCATTTTCCCATATAAGAATGCATTAAGTTTTACCTTATTGATTCCCTTATGAATTATCTTTCATATTTACTTTTCTATGCATCTTTTGCATCTTGTCTTTAGAAGCCAAATTTTCTATTCAGATCGGGTTTCTTCATCAGGAAAATTTGAAAGTTCTCTATTAAATGTCCATTCCCCACAGTCATCTTGATCTATGTCTTCCCACTGGATCCAGATGGTGTTGGAAGAGAAAATGAGCTTAGTCACCTTGCATAGCCCTCCCTCACTTATATCCAATCAACTTGTAAGCCGTTGCATCATCTTAGTGATGATATATTGTTCTTCAAAGATAAATGACAAATAACAACAATAGTTCCCCATCTACCCCACACTCCCAAAGGATTGTACTTCATTTTTCTGTGTAGGTTATTCTTGGCTGTAATCCTAGCTCATTTGCTTTTTGTAATATCACATTCTAAGTCCTCCACTCCCTTAATGTGGAAGCTGCTAAATTTTGTGTCATCCTGATTTTGACTATACAATATTTGAATTGTTCATTCTGATACTTTTTTATTTTCTTCCTTGACATGGAAACTATGGAATTTGGCTGTGATATCCCTGGGAGTTGTCACCTTGGAATCTCTTTAAGGAAGTCATCAGCAGATTCTTTCAATTTCTATTTCTCCCTTTGGTTCTAGGATGTCAGGTCAGTTTTCTTGACAATTTCTTGAACTATGATGTATATTCTATTTAATCATGTCTTTTACCTAATCCACTTCACATTATCTCTCTTGAATATATTTTATAAATCAGTTGATTTTTCAGTGAAATATTTCACTTTTTCTTCTTTTTTTCATTTTTTAGATTTTCTTTTTTTTTTCTTGGTATCTCATAAAATCATTATCTTCCACTAGGCTTATTCTAATTTTGTAGGAATTTTTTTCAGTGAGTTTCTGTACTTTTTTATTTGACCAATTTTATTTTTTTTAATATGTTTCATCTCTTCAATGTATTTTTGAGCCTTTTTCATAATTTAGCCAATTCTGTTTTTAAGCTGTTATTTTCTTCATTTTTATGTGCCTATTTTACCAAGCTATTGACTCTCTTTTTATAATTTTCATGCATAAAACTCATTTTCCCCAATTTTCCTTTAGCTCCTTTATTTTATTTTTTAAATCCTTTTTGAACTCCTTCAGGAATTCATTTTGGTCCTGTGACCATTTTTTTTCTTTGAGTCTTTGTATGTAACTGTTTTACTTTGTTATCTTCTTCCTTGATCTCCCCTACCACCATAATAACTTTCTGTGGTCAGGTTCTTTTTGTTTGTTTGTTATTATGCTAGCATGTTTCTTGATTTTTAACTTTATGTTAAAGTTAGACTCTGCTCCCAAGATAGAGATAACATTGTCTTAAGCTTCAGACCTTTTTATTTTCAGTTATCTCTGGGGGAGGTCTGTAAGGTTTCATGGCTTCCAAGTTTCTATGATCTAAGGAGAGTCATGATCACTGCTCTCCTGATCTGTGCTCTTGTCTTTCCCCAGGAAAGGACCTTGATATCATATAGCCACCAGTGCTAGCATTCCTCCTGGCCCTGATACTATTATCAGTTTCACCTATCTCCTTCAATTGCAATTGCTAGTGCCCTTCTCTGTCTTGGAACTGAGAGCAGGGTCTCTATTCCCCCATGAGTGACCATAGAGAAATTATATGAAGAACTATTAAAGATCTTCCAGAAGAAAATAGCATTTGGTTGAGCCAGAATGACAGAGCAGAGAAATACTCAGTCAAGTTCTCCAAAATTCTAGCCTGGCAACTTATATGGTGAGTAAGAAAAGTCCAACTTACCTGTGTCGAAGTTGAAAGTCTTTAAGCAGGCATTATTTCACCTGAACGGTTTTTTGGTTCTACCTCTCCAAAATTGGATTTGAGATATTATGTTAGAGTTGTTTAGAGGGGATTTTGGTAGAATCTGGTTGTGTGTTTCTCTACTCTGCCATCATGGTTCCACCTTCTATATGTTGTTTTCATGTGGAATATCTTTTTTAGTTCTTCAAAGAATTTCTCTATGACCATCTTCACCAATTAATTTTTGTGCATAAGGTGGAATTCTTTTCATGGTGGTCTTTTTGTAAATACCTATCACAAGTAATGCAATTTGTAATGATCAGGTTCACATGAAATAATATTTTTGTGCCTTTGGGCATAAAATGAAATCCAATCTGCTAACTCTTTTCTTTGTTTCCCAAAGAAGGATTTGTGAACCATCCTTCAACTTAGCTTTAACTTCTTCCCTCCATTTGGCAATGTGTGTCTCCAGCCTAATCTAGAATGATCCTCAGAGAAGAGATATGATGTGTTCCTGGGGCCATAATTGAAGCCTTAATAGTTCATTAAGATTGCTTAGCGCTTGTGCTCCATGAGCATAACTTTTGAGAGTTCATTCTATGATGACCTATTAGAGTAGAACTTCCTTGGAGGATTGACATATTTCCTTGAATTGATCAATTTAATATTTATTTTAAGGTTTATAGGTGATTTATAACATTTATCCCTCTTACCCCTATCTACTCCCTTACCTACCATCATTACTTCAGAAAAAGACCTGTTAAAGAATATCACTTGCATTAGTCTACATCTTCCCTTTTTATTAGCTCATTCAGAATATAATTGATACATGAATAGATTATTTTCTAATCCTATGAATGACCCCATCTTCTGCTAGAATTCTGGTCTGGACAGAAAGCAAAGACGTGAATAGGATGACAGTTTCCCTGACTGTGAAAACTGGATCTACCCTCAGTCAAATATTTCTCAAAAAATACAAATGTATTACTCATTACTAGTTTGATTTTTTTTGTATGTTAAAGCTAAAAGTAACTTGGGAGATCATCTAATCTAAATCCTTGATTGTGTAGATGAGTAAATAGCAATCAACCCAAGTAGCATAGCAGGGATTAGGCCTTAGTTTCCTCAAATTGGTTAATTACTTTATGATATTACATTACTACTGAATAACTATTGCTAAGTAATATTAAAATCCCCATAGTTAATAACTGAAATTTGCCTGTGTGTATGTGTAACTGTGCATGTTACTCAGTGTGATGGGGGTGGGAATAGGGACAATGAATATCTGTAATTTAATTTGTTTGCAATCCTCTAGTGAGCAAATCCCTGCTACTAATTCAACTCTTGCACATATTTATAACTTTTAGTCTTAAAACAGTGTTTGGGGCACTGAGAGGGCAAATCACATGATTATACCATTACATTTCTATCATTCAGGACTTCAAACTAGTTCTTAATATGAGGTCCAGTCCTTTCTCTACAATACATATTGTTTTTTTCTTATCTTAGAAGTGTATTTCCTATAACCAACCATTGTGAATGATCTCAAGAAGATGCTATTCTTTTTCTTTCTCTGTTTCCTTAAAGTGAGAAGAAGGAATCATTTTATACTTATCCTCATATTGGAAAATCAGTACATAAGCCAGAATAGTTTGTGTGCACAAGAAAGAAAAAGATTTTGGAATTTCATTGAATTGAATAAATATGTACTACATGGTGACCATAAGCAGAGAAGTCTATCTCCAGGGGATATACAAGGTTTCCATATCTTTCTAGTGCTTATATGGTTTGATTCAAAATGACAACATAGTGGGAAAAGCCAATATGGCAGTCAAAACAGGAACTCTGCTCAGCTCCAGCTCCAGCCACCTCCAATACCTATAAAATATGACTCTAAACAAATTTTAGAGCTACAGAACCCACACAGTGACAGAGAGAAACAAATATCCTACTGAAGGTAGCCTGGCAGGCTGACAGGAAGGGTCTTTTGCACTAAGCTAGGAGATGGTTACAGCCCCACATGGCCTGCAAGGTCCAAGCCCTGGAGTGGCCCACCCAGTGGCACAGACTGGCCAAAGCATACTTCAGGAGAGTGAATCACCAGCAGCTCAGGTGATTTCCAGACTTCTCAACCCATAAACCCCATAGAGAAATCAAAAGGTCAGTGGGGAACTCTGTTGGAACCAGGAGATGAAAGAGCACTGTTTGGCTCCTGCCCCCAGGGTAAGAAATGGCAGAGGCACAGTGGCTATAGCTGCCATGTGACTGCCTCAAGAGGTCCTGGCCTGCAGATCATGGAGGACCAAGCAACCATTCAGAGGTTAATCTCTCTTGCTTTAACCTGCTTGGATCTGGATTGTGGTCTTGGGTGGTGGTCCTGGGATGTGTGGCAGTGTTCCAGAGCTTGTGGTGTCTGTAGAAAGGGTGCCCTCCTCAGACCACTGACATTTGCATTTGCAAAAACCCCAGTAACTTGGGACATAGTTCTCTCCATTCTGGAAGCAGAGTTCTACTATGGCAAAGACCTCATAAGTCAAGTAATTGGCTGGCAAGATGAGCAAGCAGAGGAAGCAAAATCAGACCATAGAATCCTTTTATGGGACAAAAAGGACCAAAACACGAACCAGAAGAAGACAACAAAGTCAAAACTCCTGCATCAAAAGCTTCCAAGGAAAATATGAATTGGTTACAGGCCATGGTGGAGCTCAAGAAGAATTTTGAAAATCAAGTAGGTGACATGGAGGAAAAATTGGAAAGAGAAATTAGAATGAAGCAAGAAAATCATGAAAAGTGAATCAACAGACTGCTAAAGGAGAACCCCAAAATACTGAAGAAAATAATTCCCTAAAAAATAGAATAACTCAAATGGCAAAAGAGGCCCAAAAAGCCATTGAGGAGGAGAATACCTTAAAAAGTCAAATTTTCCATGTGGAAAAATTCTAATTGTAACTCATGAGACTTTTCTCAGTATGAGGATAGTTGAAGGAAGCTGAAGGATATATATATATATATATATATATATATATAATATATATATATATATGAATGTATGTATGTATACATATATGTATAGGAGGGTGTATAAGTATATAAATGCATATGTGAGCGTGTATATGTGTGTACATGTATATATAGACAGAGGGCACAGGATGAGTTGAATAGGAAGGGATGATATCTAAAAAATATAATTAAGAGGTGAGAGATGAATATAATGAGATGAAAAAAGGAGAGATAGAATAGGGTAAATGATCTCATATAAAAGAGGAAAGAGAAAACTGTTATAATGAAGGGGAAGAGCAGGAAGGTGAAAGAGAATGAGTCAACTTTACTCTCATTGAATTTGGCTTAAGGAGGGAATAATATACACATTGATTTGGGTATCTTACCCTATAGGAAAGTAGGGGGGAAGGGAATAAGAGAGGGGATGATAGAAGGGAGTGCAGATTGGGGGAGAGGGTAGTTAGAAGCACATATGTTTGAGAAGTGACAGAGTCAAAGTAGAAAAAAGAATAAATGGGGGAATGAGATAGGATGGAGGGAAATGTAATTAGTCTTTCACAATATAACAACTATGGAAATGTTTTGTGTAACTACACATGTACAGCCTGTATTGAATTGCTTATCTTCCCAGTGGGGATGGGTGAATAGGGAAGAAAGGAAAGAATTTGTAAATCAAAGTTTTAAAAGCAAATAGTAAGGCAGAGGTCTGGACAATGCAGGGACAGTGCATGGAGGACTGGATGACTTGGTATCAAGTTGGTCAACCAACAGCAAGGGTCATTGCCAGGCCTATCACTGCATGGCTGGGATCTGTTGGAGCTCAGTAAAGATGAATGCAGGGCCCATGGCAGTGCAGCAGCTACTCCTGGGACTATCAATCCACAACCTGGAAATTTAAAAAGCACCTATATGAGCTTCCAGGGACCAGGATGGCAGAGTGAACCCCAGCTGCTCCAAACCACCCCCCGCCCCTGAAAACACAGAAATTATTTCCCCAGAGCAAAATTTTAAATAATAAAGGGTTAGGAGTGCTACAGGAATGATGTGACTAAGGCTCTGTCTCAAAATGGGTTAAAAACAGATTGCAAAGACAAAGACTCTCAAATCCTATTATTGCTAGAGGGAGGAACCAAATTCAGAAGGAGACATCATTGACTCCACATGTACAGCTGAAGCCTCAACATGGAATATGAGCTAGTCTCAAGCCCAGAAAGTGTTTCAGAACAGCTCAAGGACTTTGAAAATCAAATCAGAGAGGTAGAAGATAAAATGACTAATGATTTTAAAATCAAAATTGCAAAACTGGAAAAATATTTCAATGAAGAAAGCACCTCCTTAAAAAGAAAAATGCATGAACTAAAAATGAAATCTGAACGTATGGAAAAGGAGCTTCAAAAACTGAGGGAAAAAATTCACTAAAAATTAGAATCACCCAAATTGAAGCTAAAGACTTTATGAGGCACCAAGAATCATTCAAACAAAACATCAAGAATGAAAAATTAGAAAAAGAGGTAAAATATCTCAATGGAAAAATAACTTACCTTGGAAAACAGATCCAGGAGAGATAATCTGAGAATTATTCATCTATTGGAAAATCATCATAAAAATGAGCTTTGGACAACATGTTCCAAGAGCTCATCAAGGAAAATTGCCCTGAGATCCTAGAATTAGAGGGCAAAATAAATATTGAAAGAATCCACTAGATACCTCCTGAAAGAGATCCCAAATTGAAAACTCCACAAAATGTTGTAGCCAAATGCAAGAACTATCCGGTTAAGGAGAAAATACTACAAGCAGCCAGAAAGAAACAGTTCAAATTCATGGAATTACAGTGAGAATCACACAGGATCTGACAGCTCCTACACTGAAAGATTGGAGGGACTGGTATATGATATTTTGCAAGGCAAAAGAGCTCAAGTTAAAACCATGGATCAGCTATCCAGAAAAACTGAGCATAATCTTTCAGGCAAGGAGATGGTCATTCAGTGATATAAGGGACTTCCAGACCTTCCCGATGAAAAAGCCAGAGCTCAATGGAAAATTCAATCTCCAATTACAAGACTCAAGAGAGACATAGAAAGATAAATAGGGAAAACGCACACACACAGCTTGTTATTTAATAATAGCAAACTGTTTACATCACTATATGGGAAGCTGATAACTGTTAATACTGAGAATTGTATACTTATCACAACATTTAAAAGGGATATAGATAAATAGAGGGTGTGGGTATAAATTAAATAAAATGATTAAAAAACTTATTAAGGGGTGCAAAGGGACTGCAATGGAAGAAGAGGAAAGAATGAAGCAGAAAAGGGTAAATTATGCCACACAAAGAGGCATAAAAACATTATAATAGAGGGAAAGAAGTGAGGGAGATGAACGTTATATGAGCTTTGCCCTCATTGGTTCTGGTTTAAGGAGGGAATAACATAATCAGTTAAGTATAGGACTCTATCAAGAAGAGACAAACAACCTATCATAATAGAGGGAAAGAGGGGAGAGAGAGGAGCATTGCATGAGATATATCCTTGCCAATCTTGGTTCGAGGAAGAAATAACATACTACATTAAATATAAAAATCTATCATATACTACAGGCAGTAGGAAGGAGGAAGGGCTAAGAAAAAGAGGGGTGGTTAGAAGAGAGGGAAGAAGTAGTAATGGGGAAGGGTAGAGAAAGGGAGGGGGGCTGATAAGGAGGGAATACTGAGGGACGTGGCAATCAAAAGGAAAATGCTTAAGGAGGGGAAGGGAGAAGGAGAAAAATAAAAGCATAAACAGTGGAGGGAATAAGATGGAGAGAAAGATACAGATAGTGATTATAACTGTGAAAGTGAATGGGCTGAACTCTCCTATAAAATGGAGGCAGATAACAGAATGGATTAAAAGCCATAATCCTACAATATGCTGTCTACAAGAAACATATTTGAAACAGGGGGATACTTACAGGGTAAAAGTAAAAGGCTGGAGTAAAAGATATTATGCCTCAGTTAAAGTAAAAAAAAAAAAACGAAAAGCAGGGGTAGCACTCCTTATCTCATACAAAGCAAAAGCAAAAATAGATCTAATTAAAAGAGATAAGGAAGGAACCTATATCCTGCTAAAAGGCACCACTGAAAATGAAGCAACCTCATTACTAAAGATATATGCAACAACTGGTATAGCATCCAGATTCCTAAAGGAGATTTTAAGGGAGTTAGAGGAAGAAATAGATAGCAAAACCATACTAGTGGGGGGCTTCCATCTCCCCCTCTCTGAACTTGATAAATATAACCTCAAAATAAACAAGAAATAAGTTGAGGAGGTAAATAGAATCTTAGATAAGATAGATATGGTAGAGCTCTGGATAATGTGGATAATAAGGAATATACCTTCTTCTCAGTGGTACATGCCACATACACAAAAATTAACAATGTACTAGGGCATAATTACCTCACAATTCAGTGCAGAAAGACAGAAATATTAAATGCAATCTTCTCAAATGACATTGCAATAAAAATTATATGTAATAAAGGGCCATGGAAGGATAGACTAAAAACTAATTGGAAAGTAAATAACTTAATCCTAAAGAATGAATGGGTCAAACAAGAAATTATAGAAACAATCAGTAACTTCATTCAAGAGAATGACAATGATGAGACAACATACCAAAACTTGTGGGATGCTGCAAAAGCAGTTCTTAGGGGAAGTTTTATATCCCTGAATGCATACATAAATAAAATAGAGAAAATGGAGGCCAATAAATTAGGCATGAAATTGAAAAAGCTAGAAGAAGAACAAATTGAAAATCCCCAATTAAATGCTAAATAACAAATAATGAAAACCAAAGGAGAGATTAATAAACTTGAATTTAAGAAAATGATTGAATTAATAAAACTAAGAGCTAGTATTATGAAAAAAAATAAAATTTATAGACCTTTAGTCAATATGATAAAAAAGAAAGAAAAAAAAACAAATTACAAGCATCAAAAATGAAAAGGGTGAATCTACTTCCAATGAAGAGGAAATTAAAACAATAATTAGGAATTATTTTGCCCAATTGTATGCATATAAATTTGACAATCTTAGTGAAATGGATGAACACTTACAAAAATATAAATTGTCCATATTAACTGAAGAGGAAGTAAACTACTTAAATAACCCCATCTCAGAAAAAGAAATTGAACAAGCCACCAATGAACTCCCTAGGAAAAAAATCTCCCGGGCCAGACAGATTTACTAGTGAATTCTACCAAACATTTAAAAAACAATTAATTCTAATACTTTATTTAAAAACTATGCAGGAAAATTGGGGAAGAAGGAGCCCTACCAAATTCTTCTTATGACAAAATATGTTGCTGATACCTAAATCAGGAAGAGACAAAACAGAGAAAGAAAATTATAGACCAATTTCCCTCATGAATATAGAAGCAAAAATTCTAAATAAAATATTAGCAAAAAAGACTACAGCAACTTATCCCTAGAATAATACACTTTTATCGGGTAGGATTTATTCCAGGAATGCAAGGGTGGTTCAATATCAGGAAAACTATCAGTATAATTGATCACATCAACAACAAAACTGGCAGAAAACACATAATTCTCTCAATAGATGCAGAAAAAGCTTTTGCAAAATACAACACCCATTCCTATTATAAACACCAGGAAGTATGGAAATAAATGGAGTCTTTCTTTAAAATGATAAGTAGCATCTATCTAAAACCATAAGCAAGTACTATATGTAATGGGGATAAGTTAGAAGCATTTCCAAAAATATCAGGGGTGAAACAAGGATGTCCACTATCACCCTTCTTATTCACTCTTTGACTAGAAATGTTAGCAGTATCAATATGAGAAGAAAAAGAAATTGAAGGAATGAAATTAGGCAAAGAAGAGACTTAGCTATCACTGTTTGCAGATGATATGATGATATACTTAGAGAATCATAGAGAATCAAGTAAAAAATTACTTGACATAATAAACTTGACAAAGTTTCAGGATATAAAATAAACCCATATAAGTCCTCAGCATTCTTATAGCTCTCTAATGAAACCCAACAGCAAGAGATAGAGAAATCCCATTTAAAGTTACTGTAGACACTATAAAATATTTGGGAATCTACCTGCCAAAACAAACCCAGGACCTATATGAGCAAAATTACAAATCTCTTTTCACACAAATAAAGTCAGATCTAACTAATTGGAAAAACACCAGTTGCTCATGGCTGGGTTAAGCTAATATAATTAAAATGACATTTTTACCTAAATTAAATTGCATATTTAGTGCCATACCAATCAATGAAAAAATTACTCTGTAGAACTAGAAAAAATAGTAGCAAAATTCGTTTGGAAGAACAAAAGGTCCAGAATGTCAAGGCAATTAATGAAAAGAAATGTTAGGGAAGGTGGCCGAGCCATACAAGATTTTAATCTGTATTATAAAGTGGCAATCATCAAAACTACTTGGTACTGGCTAAGGAAAAGAGTAGTGAATCAATGGAAGAGATTGGGTACATGAAATTCAGCACCCAAAGACTCTGTAATCTCTGTAATTTACTGTTTGATAAACCCAGAGACCCCAGTTTTGGGGATAAGAACACACTATTAGACAAAAACTGCTGTCAAAACTGGAACATAGTATGGCAGAATTTGGGCACAGATCACTGCACACCAAAATAAAGTCAAAATGAGTGCATGATCTAGGCATAAAGGCTGATACTATAAGAAATCTAGGAGTGCAAGGAATAGTTTACCTGTCAGATCTATCGAGAGGGGAAGAGTTTATGATGAAACAAGAGATAAAGAGCATTATGAAATGCAAAATGGATAATTTTGATTGCATTAAATTGAAAGGTTTCTGTACTAATAAAGCCAATATAACCAAGAGTAAGAGGGAAGTGGAAAATTGGGAAAGAATTTTTACAACCAGGGTCTCTTATAAAGGCCTCATTTCTAAAATATACAAAGAATTCAGTCTAATCTCTAAGAATACAAGCCAATCCCCAATTGATAAATGTTCAAACGATTTGGACAGGCAGTTCTCAGAAGTTGAAATTAAAGATATCTATAAGCACCTGAAAAAAATGCTCCAAATCACTCTTGATTAGATAAATGCAAATCAAAACAACCCTGAGGTGCCACATCTCATTGGCCAGATTAGCTAAGATGACAAAACTGGAAAATGATAAATGCTGGAGAGGATATGGAAAAATTGTAACACTAATGCACTGTTTGGGGAGTTGTGAACTGATCCAACCATTCTGGAGAGCAATCTGGAACTATGCCCAAAGGGCTATAAAAAAGTGCATTCCCTTTGACCCAGCAATACCACTTCTAGCGTTATATCCCAAAGATATCAGAGAAGTGGGAGGAGGAACTGTATGTACAAAAATATTTGTAGCAGCTCTTTTTGTTGTGGCAAAGAATTGGAAATCAAGGGGATGCCCATCAATTGGGGAATGGCTAAACAAGTTATGGTATATGAATGTAATGGAATACTATTGTGCTATAAGAAATAAGAAGCAGATGGACTTCATAATAACCTGGAGAGACTTATATAAACTGATGCTGAGCCAGAAGAGCAATAGCATGAGAAATCTGTACCCAATCACAGACACACCATATGTGTGACGTCTAACTTCAATAGAATGGTCACCTCTCAGCAATGTAAGCTTATAAGACAACTCCAAAAGACTCATGATTTAAAGAGAAATCCACATCCAGAGAAAGAATTTCAGAGTCTGAAGGCAGATTGAAACAAACTACTTGATCTTTTTCTTTTTTCTTGTTTTGTTTCCTCTTCCCCACTGATCTTTCCATTGGTTATAATCCTTTACAAACTAAGGATTAATGTGAGATATTTGTAGATCCTATATTTGAGTGCATGCCTCCATGATGAGGGAGGAGGAAAGGGAGGGGAGAAAATTTGAAACTCAAGGGAGTATGAAACTGAATGTTGTGGACTAAAAATAAATAAACAAATTAATTTAAAAACATGTTAAAATTGTTTTTTGCATGCAACTGGGAAATAAGACATTGGGGTATAGAACTCCATCTTGCCTTACAAGAAAGTCAGGTGTGGATGGAGGAGAACATAAGAGACAGCAGATTGGGGGAGGGGGTTCTCAGTAGGCTCACTATCTTGGGGTGCGGGAAGGGGAAAGATGGGGAGAACATTTGTAACTCAAAATCTTGTGGAAATGAATGTAGAAAACTAAAAATAAATTTAAAAAATAGAAAATGACAACATGAAAGCCACTATAAAAAATGAACATGGCATAGAACAAGTAACACTGTACTTGGATTCAGAAAATCTGTGAGTTACTACTAGTCCTGATCTTTACCATCCATATGACCTTATGAAAATGACTTTACTTCTGGGGTTGGGAAAGCATCTTACATTCTTCCTTTGTAAAGTCGGGCTTTGGGGTTTATGAGCTCTATGGAATCTTCTGTCTCTAAATCCTATGAGTCTATAACACTTCACTATAATTTCTCATAGATACATTATTAATAGTTTTAGGGTGTCTAGTCATGTGAAAATACTTATGAATTATTGAATAGATTACTTTCAGAAGAAACTACTGAAGGGTTTTTAAGATAATCTTCTCATAGAGGCCAGCTGCTAAAAACCATACCAATTCTTGGACACTATTTATAATCTTTGCAAAGCCACATAGAGATGGATTTACAGTTGCAAATGCCATCTCCTGTGTTCATATGTCCTAAGTACAGATGGACAGCTGTACATCTTTGCTTTCATATCACACACCCTAACATAAATGTCCTTTTGCTCCTTTCAAATAGGGGCTGGCTCTTCAGTAGGTACCGTCCCTTGCCAAAATGTGTGGCTCTTTTAAAAATAGAGCACAGGTGCTCAGGGCCCGTGGGCTTGGAGTTGGTATTCTGGATTAGCCTGTCAGTTCATCAAATCCTGTATTCTGCCTTGGGCTGGAGCCCAGTTATGATCATCCCGGGGGGAAATGATCCCCCTCCCACATTGCACAGCTCTAGGTATGCACTGTCACACATGAAGAAGGAGGAAATGCCTCCTCTTCTGCCAGTCATCTGTTTGCACCCTGAAGTATGGTATTTGATCCCTCAATTTGAGCTATAAAACTATCTCCATTGTTGGAGCTCTCTAGATAGAGATATAAACAAAGATAAATACACATAAAACATGCATATGCACACACACACACATATATATATATAATGTAATTATATATACTCGATCATGATAGAAAAAATATTCATATACATGCATTTAGTATAAAAATATTTTTCCTAGAAAATATTAACATACATGATTTTTAGTATATGAATATTTTTTCTATCATAATCATTACCACCATTATCTTTGCTGTACATACAAAATAAGTTATTATTAGTTATATCGATGAACTAACTAGCATTAAAAATAATGAAAATAGCATGGGTCTTCAAAATATTGAATATCCATGGTTGTTTAAGAAAAAAAACAAGTGCTTGGCTCTCATTTGTAATCTGAAGTTTGAAATTAAAGTTGCATGATTTGGTTTTGACATTCTTTAAGGTGTCATTTTCCTCTTTCAAAGCAAAATCTTTTTATAGTCAATAAGCAGCAAATATAATAGAATCTAGTATTCTTTATAGTCTTTAGTCAAATGATTTATGTAAATATGTGTCTTTTAGAATATCACTAGCATTAGCCTTCATCTTCCTTCATCAAGGATTTAATTGATACATGAAGAGGTTACTCTCAAAAAAATGCTTAAATAGATCAGATATCTGGGTCTTGTGGTTATGACTCTAAACCCTGCTACTAGGTAGGCAGAGGCTGGCAGATCTTGAGCTTAGGAGTTCTGAGCTTGAGTGTGCTACATGATTTGCTAAGCATATTAATGTTGATATTATTGCGGAGCCCTTGGTAGTAAAAGGCCAACAGACTGCCCAAAGAAAGGCAAACTAACCCAGGTTGGATGTGGAGCTCTTTGAAGTTTCCATATTGATCAATAGTGGGAGCAGAGCCACTTATAGTTGCTGCACTTTTAACTTGGGCAAGATAGGGAGATCCAGTGGGCAGAGAGATACATAGATATAGATAGATGGATAAGTAATTAAATATATAGGTAAGTAAATATATAGATAAATGCACATACCAAAAAGTAAATGAATGAATGAAGAAAAAAAATATATGTGTGTGTGTATGTAATTGCATGAATTAATAAGGGAGGAGGTGCGTGACTCGGTTGATACTGATGCCCTCTTATTTCTAATCCCCTCCACTATTTTGGTAGTATTCAATATCCAAGCTTTTGTTTTTGATTTCTTTTCAGAAATTTGGTATCTTTTTTTCTCTCTTTCAGATAACTTAATAATGGATCTTTTAATACTCTCAGAATTTTATCACCTCCAACATACATCTCTTCTGTATGTATTTTGTACAGTCCCTTCTTAATTTTCTTCAGTACCATTTCCACTTTGTCTAAGTACTTCTAGGACTGTGAATTCAGGGTCCCAATATAGATTCTCTACTGTCCGTGATGGTGAAGAGAGTTTATTATTTTAAAAAAATCTCTTCAGAACTTCTTTTCTCCTAGATTTGTAGGTTCAATTTTTGTTCACCCCCTTTTTCAAAATCTTTGTATGCCTCTTTGAGATAACTCTCTTCACTTGCATTTCATTTGGATAAGTTTTCCTTTACTACCTCATCATTTTATCAGGTGAAACTGCATCTTCTACCATCTTAGATAGATTTTACCAAAGTGTTTTATTCTAAATTGGTTACCCCTCATAATATGGCCCCAAACTATCTATTCAGCTTCATTTGATATTATTTCCCCTACTGTAATCTGCAATCCACCCAAACTATCCCTCTCTGTTCTTCACATATGATACTTCTCCTATTCTAAATGATCTCTCTTCTCATCTCCAGCTCAGAATGTGTTTCTTCTTTTAATATACAGCTCAGGCACCATATTGTACATAAGCCCTTCCTGATGCCGCCCCCCAACTGAGTTACTAGTGGCCACCCTTCCAAAATGGTTTGCTCTTCAATACTTTGTATATATTTCTGTTTATTAACTTCATATTTGGGCATATATGCAATATGCCTCATATGTCTTTGAGCAGTATTGTGTGGATAGATTTCTTGTTGGCCAAGATCTTGAGGTGATGACATTATTGGTGGATAGCAACACTGACAGAACAGAAACTATAAATGAATGCCTGACCCCAACATTTTTTATACCAAACTCATAGATACATGTAAAACAGCATATGTTATGTTCTTTTTTAATCATCTGCAATTTTTATATTTCATTTTATTCTACCAATTGAGTAGAAGAACATTAAATTGGTTGCATTTGGGAAACTGATCAATGCTTTCAATAATTGTAAATATCTAATTTCTGTCAAAGCCCATGTATTGAATGCCAGTATTCTCTTGGTAAAGACTGGTGTCTATAGGAAACTGATGTGGATTCATACATACATAGCCACAAGCACAAACACCCAAATGAACAATTGGAAGATATGTTGGAGGTAAGCAGATTATGACAAGCGATCAGTGATAAACATTGTAAAATCAGTAATAAAAAAATTGTAAATCAGTTATAAACAGTCATAGAATGAATGGCACCATTGAGGCTATGTATGACTAAGCATGCTAGTCATACAGCAAAGTATGATGAGGCTACATATGAACAATTTGAATAATATACTGACATCATGGAGATACAAATAATTCACTTAACCTCCTTGTGCCTTGGTTTCCTCATCTTTAAAATGAGAGGACTGGGCACAATATCCCTTAAGATTCCTAGTCTAAATCTGTGATCCCCTGTTTCTAGGTCTATGACTTTTGGAGTTTGCTTTCTTTAAGTTGTGCATTTCTCCAGTGACATGTAGAAGGAAGAATCCTAGATGCAGAGACAGAGAAACAGGATTCAACACCTGAGTCTACCTTTTAAAATAAATAATGTTGGGTAAATTAATAAAGGTCTCTAAGTTTCATTTTATCATATCTGAAGCAAGCATCTTGGAGTCTATTATCCCGGAGGTTGCTTCGAACTTTAGGTCCATAAATCTTTACCTTGTCATGATTGGGGAGTGTTACAGAGGATTCCAATTTCTAGCAATTTTTGTGGAAAAGGATGTTTTAACTAGGCTAGGGAACCCAAAAAGCAATAAAAGAAAGTTATTTATGTAGGACCAAAAGGGATTTTCTTTCATCCAAAATAGAGAAATACATAGTAGAAAGTCATCACACTTATTTTTTGACCATTACAATCCAAATCTATTAAATATATATGCCCAGACTGATAACACTGCCTAGTCATAGATTTTGACATTAGTTTTAGCTGCATGGGATACACAGGGGATAACTTTTTTTCTCTGTGCCTTTTCTTTCAAACACTTCTATGAGATATATAGAATAAGTGTTATTATCCCCATTTTATGTTCAAAGAAAGAAGCCTAGAGAAGTTAAATGAGTTGCTCAAGGGCAGGTTAGCTAGAAAATATTAGACAGAGATAGTATGATACAAATCAATTAAACAAGGATTTCTTAAGCACTTACTATGTCAAGTCAAGTATTGACTAAATGTCAACTGTGTTCCAGACTCTATGGTAGGGGTTGAAGATGCAAAAACTAAGACAAAAAAATATAGTGCATGATAATGGAGTAGGAAAAACATTTTCTAATTCCAAACCATGGTGTTCTCTACTATATTCTGCTGCTTCTCTTCTGATCAACGACAAGTTCTTACATTTGCTAAGGTCACAATGACAAAATAAATTTAAATCCGGATATTAAAAAATGATTTTGTGATAGTGGTTCAAATGAAAAAAATCTTTATTGAGTGCCCATTCTAAGCAAGTTATTGGAAATGAGAATTATTAGCACAAGCTTTATTTTTCCCTGATTTTAATATGATCTAATGGTGCAGACATCATTAAAAACTGAATAGAAAACCATCTACTGAGAAATTTCACACCACTACAGAATTTCAAATTTAGAAAAAAAAATGGCAATCAATTCTAACCAAGACAAAAAAAAATCACTCAAGAACTAACTGAATTTTGAAATTTACTCAGTCTTTGCTTAAAAACCCCCAGGGTGAATAGCACCTTACTTTCCCAATAATCAATGTATCTGTGATTTCATGGATGTAGATATTTCCTCCAGTAATGCAGATCAAAACCCATTCATGTCTACACATTCTATCCTGGACAACTCTTATCTAGGTCCTCACAAATGTTTATTATGGGGGGGGGAGTCTACCCAATGTGCTCGAAGCTTTCTTAACTTTCTTTTGACTTTGAGAGGATAACATTAAAGCACATGAGGTATCTATCATTTATCTCTTGTTCTCCAGTATTCTTTCAGATCATATATTTTTCAATAAATTTCTTTTCTCTGGTTAGGGAAAAAGTAAAAATTAGAAGAAAAAGACATTGTGCAATTAAAATTACTGCAATCAAAATATAGAGATAAGATATTAATGTTAATTTCAGATATGAATAGAAGAAAATGCAGAAAATATTTATAAAGATTTAATATAGAGTATCTGATATAAATAAATTAGTAGACTAAGATGATAAATACTTTAAAACATTTAAATTATCAGACCCTTGACTTGTCATGAAGAGTTATATGATAGCTAAAGGTAATCGATATTACCACAGACCAATAATAGATGATACATGAGTTTTGTTTTGTTTTTAAAAACTGGAGACAGAGAGCCAACTAAGGACAGTTATCCTGAAAGCATCTTTAAGAATGAGACTAGAAGCATAACAATGAGGAGAAGAAAGATGGAAAAGATCTGCAAAGATTTTTTTTTTAACAAAGTCTTTTCACCATCAAAAGCACTCAAGTTCTCCACATTTAAACCAAAAGTCATAATTCCTGCTGTGCTTATGGAAAAGATAGAAATAATACTAAAGAGAAGAATGCCTCCAAATGATGGATCATGCCAAGTGTACATACAAAAGATCTATACTATAGATGAACATCAATCTAGTTATGGCGAAAGATTGTGTCACAAGGTATCAGAAAGAGAGGAAACTAACAAAGTCTAGCAGAAAAAATTCTGACTTTTGCCAAAATACAAAGATGACCAAGACATCTCAATAGTTACTAGCCTTCTTGGTTTTTTTTTTTTGGCATTACAATCAATTATGTATGAGTCAAAAATACCTCTTACGTATACCTTTTTTTTTCAGTATCAAATTAGCTTTATTTTCTCTATATTGTTTCAAAATATTGCTAATATGTCTTTATCTTAGGATTATCTTAAACATAATTTATTTCCCATTCCAACATACAACCAACTAGAATCTATGGGATCTATCAGTTTAATTCGAAAGGAGTCCTGTGGCCAACTTATTTTGGGAAACATTGACAGATGTTGTATATAGGCCATTCAGTAGACTCTAACATTTCTGAAAATTATCAAGAAAATACAATTAGCTAAAAAAAAATGTGCTAGCACATAAAGTGATTTTTGTTACAGAAAAAAAAATCATTAAATATTAAAGTCAGTCATATTTTAAGGGAAAGGACAAAACGTTAACTTTAATCAGGAAAATTGTTACTTTTAGGATTGGAACTTTTTGTTTTAAAACCAACCACATGACTGGTTTAAAATGTCTAGTTCTAAGAATTTTTGGGTTTTAAATTAGCCACTGGAGGGAGCCCATATACCATGACTTACTTGAATCATTTAGACTACAAATATTAATTAAAATAATTATTAAAAAAAGAATTTACATTTCAATCAAATTGAGTTTCAATTATTTTTAAACCAGTAGGCAGGAATAGAAACGTAATAAGTCATTTTTTAATTGTGTATCTTCCCCAAAGCCATAAGGATTAAAAAGAGATAGCAGAGATACAAAAGATCTGTCATTTTGTTCTTTCCAATTTGAAACAATTATTTTGCATATAATAAAGAGGAAAATGAACAAAAAAATTACTAGCACATTATTACAAGTCATTGTCCATAGAGTGACAGAGAAAATATATTATGATTTATATTAATAAATATAAAATTGCTTTAAAATGGGGAAAAAAAAGATGGACTCATCTCACATCCAGAGCATAAAGTAGCCAGTTGGCTCTCGTCTGTTCCATTGGTGTCCATACAACAATTTTTAAAAATCTAAGGAAGATCCCCAGTTCATGTAGAGATCTCCCAGGGATATACTGAGAAGAGAATAATGAGTAACACAGGTTGGGCAGGTGTGGATGACATGATCCATATTGTTAAGGGAATATCAACATTGATGAGATCGCAGATCCTTTGCAGTTTTGATACACTGGCATTAGTGTTTTAGATGGATTTTAATTCTGATACTCTGAATGTCAGTTTAACTGATGGTGTACTGATACCACTCCCCCCTGGCTTTCATCCTCTTTTTTTTTTCTCCCCAACATGGCAGTTGTCCCTTAAGCAAAGACTATGTACTAAGAATGTAAAAGCAGACAATATAGTAGGGTTAGGACAAATCAATTTTCAAATATTTAATAATATTTGTAAAGAAATTTGAAAATCGTAAAGCATTATCTAAATGGTAGCTAGCTATTATGTATGGAATCTATTGCTTTCTATAGCAAGTTGAAAGTTGCCAAAATGTTAAATATTTTTTTTCTTCTTGGTGGATTACTCAATTTAGTGATTGTCATTTGATAGAATCATTGAGCTGTAGCTGGCATAATCAAGATGATTTGTCATAACATGACCAGAAAGCTAAATTCAGCAGCAAGTTCATGCTGATATGGGTATTCGGCACAAATAGACACAGTGGGAACAGATGATGCATGATTCAGATAATAAATACCCTGAATAGGGAGAAAAAAATGTGGAATGTTTCTTTGATAATTTCAAGTTGAAAAATAGCTGGATGCAATAAGAAGCAAATTCAAGATATACGGTTTAGGGTACTTTTATTTTTGTTTTTTGCTTGTTTAGTGGGTAGGGATGGGATGAGAGAGTTGTGCCAAAAATTGAAGAGTGTTCCCCAAAACACTATATAACCTAATAGACAATCATCTTTTTCACTTGCTATCTGGCATGTGTGTTTCATAAACCTTAGCCGGATGTGGGAAGGTGATTTGAATGTGTTCAGAGGAAGAGCATACAGGGTGCTAAATTTAACTTGAAGGACATGTTAAAGTACATTTTCAAAACCTTTGAAGAGTTTTATATTCCATGGAAACAAGTTATTTATTGGATAACCTTTAAAAACATTCTTCCTGGAGACTAGGAGTCATCTCTGCATATCCCATGCTTTAGTGCCCAGGTTATAGGCAGACATAGCAGAACATGGCTACTTGAAATGTGTCTATGGGTGATTTGTAGGGTAAGAAAGATATCAGTTAGTTTATGGCATGTTACATTTCATTGTTTGTTTTCTTAATCACCTGTCATTCATCTTTTCCATCCAAATAGAAAGTCAACTAAGGGTATTCTAAAATAGGCAATTTGTTGGAATTCCTTATCACATATCCCAGAATCATTTTTTAGAATATTACCTATATGACAGTGGTTGCAACACACACACACACACCAATTGTATTAGTCCATTTATTTTTACCCATGTCTATGATTCTTCCAACCTGTCATTCACAGATTTACTTTAATAAACCAAAACTTACAGTCCTTTTGACTGATTTTGCTGTCATCATATATACCTGGCTATAGGTCTATCTGCAGCTTTTGATAATTGTTTTTTTTTGGGGGGGGTTAATCTTTTTGGAGGGGGAAAGGCAGGGAAAGTGGGATTAAGTGACTTTCCCAAGTTCACACAGCTATTAATTGTTAAGTGTCTGAGGATGGATTTGAACTCAGGTCCTCCTGATTCCAGGACCAGTGCTCTACTCACTGTGCCACCTACCTGCCACAGCTTTTGATAATTGACTGTTAAATGCCACCGAGAAAAGGAGAGATCCAATTAAAAATAAATGAACTGTAATTTATATTCTATATAATATTCTATATCATATGTTGTTATAAATTAAGTTAAATATATACACATATTCCAGTAGAATTTTTCTATCTGTCTATCTATCTATCTATCTATCTATCTATCTATCTATCTATCATCTATCTATCATCTATCTATCTATCATCTATTTCTGTGTTTTGCTTCTTTGGTCATAAATTGGGTTTGCAAATGCCCAGCGAATAAACCCTAATTTGAAAATTTCTTCAACCACACATCTGGAAGAGCTAGACTAGTGTTCAGAAGACTTTAGCAAATCAAATCAGGGAGAAAAGGAATAGTTTTTAATCTAATGAGAGCAATAAATAGAAATGTCTACTTGGTGAAGCGATATTGAGTTAAGGATAGAAGTACATTTCAAAAATGATTGTTCTACATCGAGATGTCCCTAGAGATTTCTGGGCAAATTTTTTCAGGCAAGCCTAAGGCAGTCATTTACTATACTTTCTCTTCTGAGACTGCTGGGCTGAACTATCCCAATCGTGACACTCTAGTTTTCAAGGGTAAAAAAACAGGGGTGTGAAAAATGCAGATGAGCATCTGTCTCTTAAAATTCATATAATTCTAGCTCAATTATTAAAATTTCCTGAGAGATGTTTTACTTTCCAACATTTCCAACCGTGATATATCAAGTCAGAATCTCATTATCTCCCCCCAACACCACCCAAATCAGTTTTGCTGCTTAATACACTTTGAGCATATTCAGCAATTAATTTTGAAAATAAATTTCAGCTGCATTTCTAATGAACATCTAAAGAAAAGTCTATGGTTAAATTAAAATGAAGTTTCTGTATGCATTGTGATTTCTCTTCATATTATCATGAATTAATGCTTTTTGATTGGCTTGAATACATCTTTCAAAGGGATATTAAGCTGAATGGAATATTTCAATGTTCCAAAATGACAGATAGCCCTTCTCTCATGGGCTGAATTTGTCAAAACAGTAATAACAAGTTTGAAAAATCATAGGAGTTATTGTAGATCACATTGAATTTTCAGAATTATTTTTAGAATGTATCATTTAGTATTAATAGCAGTATAATGAAACTTCCTTCAGCTCCCATTAATTAGAAAGTAAACACTGAGAGGACAGGGTCTATCACTATTTTATATTTAGATTGCCAGAGCCTAGTACATTTTCTGGTAGATAATAACCATGATTTGTCTTACTAGTACAGTCTTTTAGACTTGAACCTGATCTGAAGTTACATCATAAAGAGTATTCTTTTTCTGTTAGCTGAACTACAATCTGGATGCCTGGCTTCTCAGGGTACATTTCTTTCATTGGCCCCATGAATGCCATGAATTGCATGCCATTGGCCCCAGATGCCCATGAAGTTTTTCTTAAGCCGTTCCACATTTGGTAATGACCCTGCTTCAGCTGACCATACAAGATTTGCTTCTATAGTCAGTCTTCTGTTCTCTGAATAGGCCAAACCAAGTGTCATGGTTTTTTCATGACTTCATTGGTATAACTGAAATTATTCCACGTGTTGTAGTTCTTCCTTCCTCTAATGAGGAAGTTGATCAGAATAGTCTCTGATGTGGTACCCCTCATCAAATCTGGGCCCTCCCCGTGAATTTATAGCAGGAGGGGGTACTTTTGTTCACACAAATGTGGACACTTCTTATATAATTGCAGTATCAATGGGTAGAAAACATAACCTAGAGACTTGCTGAGATGGAATATAGCAAGCTTGTGACTCGTCACACATAGACTGGGTGATCCAGTGCCTTAGGACTGACTCAAAAATGATTGCCAATTGTGTATCAAGGGAAAATGATCTTTCCCCGGAGAAACCTCCTTCAGTGAAGTATATAAGAGGGAGAATCCACTCTCTTTTGGACTTATGATTTTGTAGTTCTTGTTTAGTTCTTTCTCAATCTTAAAATTCCAACAAGGAAATTCCATCAAAGGGAATCTCCCCATCCCCATTAAAGGAAATTGACAATGAGTCTCTTTCTATAACGTAGAATCCATAGGACACTCAACACCTTTTTTCAAATGATAACATTTCTCATGATATTTTTTACATTTCTTTTGGAATTGTCTAAAGAGGAAGCAGCCAATTAAACAAGAAAGTCAGTCTGCATAATGTTATAACTCCTGATACTTTCCCTGGGTTTGACCTTTTTCCTCCCTCCCCTTATTTCTTCTTCATTGCTTTGCCAGGTTAGCTATTCCCTTGTCTATCTCATTGGCCCTCTGAACTGTGTTTGTTCTGGTTAGAAACTAAGGAATCCTGTAGAAGGTTAGTAAGGAGGAACATGGAAACCCTGAAGAAAACACATTAGGAAAAAGACTAAACAAAGTAATTTCTTACATATGCTACACAGATGGTTGAAGTTACCCAACACTGTAATGTCAGGCAGCTAGGTAACATGAAAGATAGAGTGCTTGACCTGGAATAAGGAAACTTAAGTTCAAATCCAGTCTTAGATATATATAAACTGTATTACCCTGAGCAAGTCACTTAACATCTAGGTACATCAGTTTCCTTAACTGTAAAATGGAGATAATAACAGTGCCTACTTCCCAGGACTGAGGTGGAGACAAAATGAGATAAGATTTGTGAAATTCCAAGCATGGTGCCAAATGCATATTAAATACTTTGGTCTTTTCTTCAATCTTTCCTGCTTCCTTCCTCCCTCTCTTCTTTCCTCCCTCCCTCCCTCAATCTCTCTCTCTCTCTCTCTCTCTCTCTCTCTCTCTCTCTCTCCTCTTCCCATCCTTCCTTCATTTCTCCCTTCTTTCTTCCTTTTCTTCCTTCTATGACAAGTATGTGATTTGTTTTTCAGAATTCTCAGCTATTTTCTGCTGTCTCACTGATCTACCATGTACACTTACAAAATTATATCCATCATGCTTTTCTCCTCATAATTCTGTATCTTCTTATATGACTATAAAACATTAATATGCAAATTATCTACTCCAGGAGTTTTTAGCCTGTGGTTCATTTACTTGTAGATAGATAGATAGATAGATAGATAGATAGATAGATAGATAGATAGATAGATAGATAGATACATAGATACATAGATACATAGATAGATACATAGATAGATACATAGATAGATACATAGATAGATACATAGATAGATAGATAACTGAATTTGTATGTCATTGACTTCCTTCACCAACCTATTCATTTTATGAAGATAGAGATATTATTCTGATAAGAAATCATTAGGCTTTAAACTGACTGTCAAAAGGAGCCATCCCTTGTGTATCACACACAAATTAATAAATTTTGATCTATTCTTTTCCTGTTATAATTATTATTAGCTAGCATTTATGTAGTGGTTTAAAATTTGCAAAGCACTTTATAAATATCTCATTTGACACTCATAACAAATTTGTACATATGAGCTCTTGTAATCCCCTTTTTTGTGATGAGGAAACCAATGCAGATAGCGTAAATAACTCACCCAGGATTACACAGCTAGTGAGAAGTTTATTCTCTATCTGAATCCAGCTTTTCCTGACTCCCTAGAATCCAGCCCTCTATCCACTGTGCCACATCACTGCCTTTTAAATAAAATCCAGGTTTCCAGAGACCATTCCTAGTCACGAATCCTTCCCGTTGAACTTCAGTAGCATCTATAAGATTAAATCTCCCTTCCTGAATTCACATCTCCAATACACTTTGTTATGCATAGTTTGTGCTTCGTATATAGACATCTATGCCCATATGCTTTACTGCAAGCTCTTTCCATCTCTCATTCTTTACTGGTCCTCTCTTCTCCCTTTCCTTCTATCAGGTACCCTCTGTTTTCATAGGTAGTAGCTTTGTCCCATATCCTTGCATTCATTTCCCTTCTCTTTTCCTTTGATTTTTCACCCCCTTGAATAGATTTTCAAAACGTTAGGAAGATACATTTTTCCTGCTTGGCAGGTATACTCCTGCTTTGCCAAGACACCATCATCCCTATTTCTGACACCATGGTCTAGAAATAGGCATCCTATCCTCAAGTCCCACTTCTGTGTCTGAACACCTCCATGTTTGCCTTTGTCTACTTTAAGTCTTCCTTCAATATGGATGAAGATACCACCTATTCTCCTGAAGCCTTCAGCTTTCTTTAATGTTCTTTTTCTCCCATTGCCTGAGACTTCAAATTCAAATAACGTTCCCTGGGCTGCTTCTGGGGATATCTTTTGTCCCCATATCATCATATTCCAGTCCAGCACCTGGATCTTATGGATGAGGAAACTGAGACTCTGAATTTGCACAAGCCAGTTTAGCAGCAACAGGGAACACTGAATTTTATTTTGAGGAACTGATAGTAAATTCTCAAACATCCAAAAATATCAGTTCATTTAAAAAAATAATTTTCCATCTTTTTCTGAGTCAATCTATGTAGGTCAAATGATCAAATAGTAAATAATGAAGTTCTTTCAGGAAAGACAAGCTATCAAAACACAGATATAAATGTACCCAATATAGATTAGAACATCATTCTTAGCTACTTGAAATCCAATCTGCTGATGATACATTGTACTTTCTGTTGTCATATCTTTAATGTGATAGGAGAGGAAACATCAATTTGTCACCTAGTGATACCCATCAATAACGGTTTTTAGAATGATCTTTTAACGAGGGTATTGTTTAATGTAAGTCCCTGAAAGCTGTCTGACATTATGCAGAGAAAATCCATGGAAGGTAAACACCATTAGTGCTGATCATGCTAATCACTCTCCACCCCTCCAAATGCTCACACATGCCCTTTACAGGGGAAGTGGAAGAGATGAGAATTTTGGCCCTAAGCAGTTTAGGTTCCCTTTAGCAAGAGGGCCTACAGAATCAGCCAAAAGCCTCAGCACATTCCAAAGGGTTATAAAGATACATATTTGCATGGGAAACAGCTCTTCCATTTGCTTCAATGAAAATTAAGGGAAACCATTACAAAGCTGCATGTTGTAGATCATTCTTTATTTTACAACAGATTTTATATTTCTAGAGCCTTTAAAAATGTGCCAACTGGTAGGGGAGGCTGTAATGCCACTTGAAATCCTGATTGGCATACTGGCTCTCAGTAGCCATGATGCTGAAGGTGCCACCACTTTCATTTATTATCTTGCTGCTTCCATAAAGAACATGAACGTTGCCAACAACTGTTTCAGGAGCTGACTGCATGGGTTGTTCTGGGGAAGGGTTTATGGGATTGCTATTTCCTTTCCCTCCCTCCTGGAATTTTTTTCCCTTAGAAAACAGGTGCCATTGGGTATTTGGAAAAGGACCTCTCCCCTCCTACTCTGGTTTACCACAACATCCTGAAACTGATCTGCAATCACTTCCATGAATACCTGATTCTTATCCCAAAACTTAAATAACAACTCTGAAAAGTGAAAGGAAACCTTTCGTACCTTGGGGGTGGCAAGTTCTTGGCGTCATTGGTTTACTTTAAGTGAGATACCATTGCTGCATGATAGCCACAGCTGCCAAAGTATTGTTCACTTTAGGAAGTTCATAGAAGAAGGGATATTCTAGGCAATACTTCATCTGGATAAGTTTCTAGTTTGAGAAAACATTAAGGAAACCACTATGAGAAAACATTAGAGAGAGAAAATGCAGAGACATGATTTTTTCTTGCTTACTGACTGGTATTCCAGATAAAAAGAATCGTGATTAGCTTTTTTGTTTCACTTTGTTTCTTTTTGGGTTTGAAGAACAAAACATCTATATTATAAAGGAAGATAAAGAGCAGATGTAAAGGTAGGAGAGAGCCAACAATCTCATAATTAATTAATGCCTTGTGTCTTCTCCTAAGAAGACATTTTGTCACTTGAAAAGCCCCATGGTTTAGCAGAAACAGATTCGGAAAATAAATTCTTAGGAGTTGAGAGGACTATATTAAATGAACCGAGAGGTTATGGTCAGCAGGCACGGTCAGGATTTTCCATCCATGATTTTTTTCTGATTGTTTTTGTTTTAGGAAGGGACAAAATAACTTGATCCACAAAATGCCTTATTAGAGTCTTTATAGTTGATTAAAAAGCTATAACTGTTACATGTAGCATTGCTTAAGTTAAGAAAAAAACATAGCCAACATTGTAGCATGTGTGTATATATATATATGTATATTTACATATATATATATATATATATATGTTCTCGTTTGATCTTCACCCAAAAATTATGTTTATGTAGGAACTACAAGTCCTATAGTTTCCTTTTTACAGATCAGGAAACTGAATCCTTGAAATTTTCTATGAAGAGGGGAAAGAGTTTCTGACCAAAATAGAGAGAGGCTCACAGAAAGCTAAATGGATAATTCTTATTACCAAAAATTAAATATATATATATATGTATATATATATATACTTTCTTTCCATGAACAGAACCAATGCACCTAAATTTAGAATCTCTTTAAAATATCTCTAATACATTTTTATAGAAATCTCATATTTAAGATATATAGGGAACTAAGTCAAATTTACAAAAATCAAAGATCATTTCCCTAGTAAAAAAAATGGTTAAATGATATGAATAGGTACTTCTCAGAAGAATAAATCCAAACAATCAGTAGCCATAAAAAATGTTTTAAGTTGCTAATACTTAGAGAAGTGAAAATTAAAACAATTCTTAAGTATCACTTGACACCCATCAGATTGGCTAAGATGAAAAAAAAGTAAGGAAAATGCCAAATATTGGAGAAACTAAGAAAACAGTTACACTAATACATTGCTAGTGGAATTGTGAATTAGTGCAACCATTCTGGGAATCAATTCAGAATTTGGCCCCCTACCTATTAACCTACATGTAACACTTATCAAAGCAATAGTACTATTAGTTCTATATTCCATGAGATCAAAGAAATATGAAAAGGGCCCATATGTACAAAAATATTTATAGCAGCTTTGTAAGTGTGAAAGGTAGTATCAGAAGAGAATTGGAAACTGAGGGGATTCCCACCAAATGGGGCATGGCTGAGCAATCTGTGATATGTGAATGTGATAGAATAACAGTATTGTTCTATAAGAATTTGTAAAGTGGATGGTTTCAGAAAAACCTGGGAAGACTTCCATGAAGTGATGAAAAGTGATGTGAAAACTAGGAGAACAGATTTATATGGTAACAACATTCTAAAGATAGTCAGCTATGAAAATCTTAATAACTTTGGTCAATACAATGACCAAATGATCAACCACAGTGCCAAAAGTCTCATGATGAAATGTGCTATTCATAATAAGATAGAGATCTAATATACTCAGAGTACAATCAAAACATATTTTCTTTTTTATATACTTTTTTTCAAGGCTAATGCAGGAATTTGCTTTGCATGACTATGTATTTTGTAATGGGTTTTATGTTTCTTAGGTTTGGGAGGAGGGAGAAAGAAAAGACAGAATTCGAAACTGAAAATAAAATAAAATTGAGTTTAAAAAATAATGAATGGGATATATTCAATAAAACCTGGGGAGTCTTGTATGAAATGATGAATAGTAAAGTGAACAGAACAAGAACAATTTACATAATAAAACTATAAAAAACATTTCGAAAGACATAAGAATGTTGATTAATCCAGTAACCAATCATGATTCCAGGGGAGAGAAAATAAAGCATGCTGCCTACCTCCTGGCATAGAGTTGAGGGATTCATCATACAGAATCATATATACACAAATACATATATGTATTCATATTATGGGTCTATGTGTGTGTACGTCTACACAGATATATTACCAATACAGAGCTTTGGTTGGTTTGTTTCACTCTGCATATTTAATTTTTTTTTGGAGCAGGGGAGGCAGAGCAATGGGGGTTAAGTGACTTGCCCAAGATCATAGGGCTAGTAAGCATTAAGTCCCTGAGGCCAGGTTTGGACTCAGGCCCTCCAGACTCCAGGGCATGTGCTCTATTCACTATTCCACCTAGCCATCCTATGACTGAATATTTCTTTACAAGGGTTTTCTTTTTCTTATTTTATGTCTCCAGTGATGGAGGGGGGTAGTAAGGAAAGAAAATAGATTTTTGTCAATAAAAATAGAACTTACTTTTAAAATAAAAGCTTATATAGTCTTATTGGTTAATTGATAACAGGTAACATTCTAAATGGAAGGCTGTGAATGATAGTACTAGAAACTTCAGATGCTTGGGTTTATCCCTCCTGAGTTAAAAAGTAAGTAGATATTCTCTAGGGGCCTCAAATCACCAATGCAAATATGGGAGGAGTAAAACGGGCTGGAGATAAATTGTCATCATCACCAACATTACTTGGCTTACTATGGTATCATTAAAATATCTTAAGGATCCCATTGGAAAGGGAGAGAAAAAAAATTTTATCTTATAAATGATGTGCAAAGGTAGGCTTCCACTAGAACATTTACTAACTGTGTGAACCTGGGCAAAGCACTTAATCTTGTTTGCCTCAGTTTCCTGGTATGTAAAATGAGCTGGAGAAGGAAAAGGCAAAGGATTTCAGAATCCTTGTCAAGGAAACCCCAAAAGGGATCAGGAAAACTTACACACAGTGGAAACAACTAAACAACAACAAAAGCTATCAGGGCAAAAAGTCCCAAATATGGTCTCGCAACAGTCTGAAAGTCTATCCACCAAGGACCAGATTAGACTAGTTGTGAAAATATCCTCACAGTATTAGCCATAGATTGATGGATTTTTTTCCCCAGTCACAGAAACCTTCAAGTAAGGTTATAGAGGGCCTGTGGTCTGCATCAACAGAGCAAAGACCCATGCCAGCAAAATGAGGGATCCTTGAATTATTGGAAAAATAAAGTTAAAAGAAGAACAGGAAGGACTCAAGTTACACAGTAAGAAAAAAAACAATGTCCATAACTAGGTATTCAAATGCCTTGCCTCTAAGCAAATGGCCTTATGTTTAGAGTTGACTCTTGGATTCATTTATTGTAAATCTGTGCACCAACAGTATCTGACACTGTGGGTCACACATCAGCTGATGGCCCCCTTTTAAAAAAAAATCGGCTTTCTCAAATAAGGACTAAAAATAGTTCATAATCCTCAGCAAACAGAACTGTTCTGAAGCACAGCTGTGATTTCCTTGAACCGTTTCTGAGGCTCCAGAATCAATTATCGGTCTTAGTCTATTGTGCCTTATTTTTGCAGTGAAAGGTCAGGTTAAATTAATTAACTTTAAATAACTACAAAAGTCTATGTGACACTGCTGTCAACCTCCTAATTAAACACGTTTCAGTGAATTTGTGTGTTAGAGAGAATCATGAGCTCGAAGAAGGGGTCCTATATTGAATGTGCTTCCACATGAATCGATTTCCTTAGTGGCCCAGAATTCCAGAGCATGACATGTTTGGGCTGCAGCTTCCGGTCCCTGGAAGGCTTGTTGCAGCTCAATGTCTCATGTTGCTTTAATTCTTTTCTGTTTTCCAGATACATATGAATCTGACAACATAAAATAGTCGAAATTGGTATTTCCCTACAAATGGTAAAAATGCTTTTGAAACTGATGTTATTTTTGCCTTAATGAATAGACTGATGACGGCTCTGGAAGGGGTCAAAGAAATTGTCTAGTTTAACTAATTAATTTTAAGATGGGGAAACTGACACCCAGGAGCTTTGCCCGAGATCCCACATGCAGTTTGGTCATAGAGCAAGTTCTAAGGACCCACGACTCCCATATCACATTGAAAATGACTTTTCCTATTAACATGCTATTGCTGTTCTTGTACATGTCCCAAAGTAAGGTTTTTGTCTTTCCATTATGTACCAACCCCTTCTTTTTGTAATTTAGCCTCTCTCAGCTTCATGTCACGATTGTTATAAGGATCAAATGGGACAACATTTAAAGGGTTTTGCAAACTTAAAAGTTTTCTAACAATACTAGTTGTTTATGTTGATTATTTGGTTAATCATCATCATCATCATCATCATCATCACCATCATTATCATGTCAAGTATCAATTACTTTGAAACATATTTTTCCAGCTGTGCAAGGAAGAGCAGATCACATTCTCTAGGAATCCAGAGTAGACAGAAGGATATGAGTTCTTAAGGGAACCAATCTCATCTTTTCTTTTCCTTTTTTTTTTTTTTGTTTTTTGTCTTTGACTTCTTCTTGCCTGGCATTTGTGCAAATACATGAATATGGAAGTGAGCTGTGACTTCACCAACAGAAGAAACTCCCCCAAAGCATAACTATTTAATACTTAGCAAGCAAGGAGATAGATGTCACTCAGAAAAGTTGTGACATGTCCTAGAACCCACAGCTCCTGAGTGGGAAAGGAGGGCATTTAATTTAAGTTTTTCTGACTCCAACTCTTTCTGCTCTGCCATGATACTTTACCCAAGTGACTTGTACATAGAGACATTTGAGTGGCTTGGTGGATAGAGCTCTGTGCCTGGGATCAAGAAGACCTAACTTCAAATCTGGCCTCAGACCCTAACTCTGTGATGCTAATTAAGTCAATTAATTTCTTTTGCCTCAGTTTTGCCCTCTATAAAATGTAGTTAACAGTAGCACCCCCCAGAGTCGTTAGGATCAAATAAGATAATATCTCGAAAGTGCTTAGTACTACGCTTGGCACATAAGAAGTTCTATATAAATATTATAAATGTGCAGCTAGGTGGCACAGTGTATAGAACACTGAGCTTGGAATCAGGAAGACTGACCTTGATGAGTTCAAATTCAGCCACAGACATCTACTAGTTGTGTGACACTGGGCAAGTCACTTGACCCTGTTTGCCTCAGTTTCCTCATCTGTAAAATGAACTGGAGAGGAAATGGCAAATTTCTTTAGTATCTTTGCCAAGAAAACACTAGAGGGGATGAGGAAGAGTTGGACATGACTGAAATGACCCAACACAAATATCTAAATGTTAGCTATCATCATCAACATCAGACATTATCATTGTCAGCACTGTCAACAAATGCTTGTTGAATAAATTTGGTCTGTTTGTACTTTAACATGCAAAGGCTTCCACAGAAATTAAGCTGAACTTTCATTATGTAACATTTTCTCTTGGTCCTTTCTTATATAAGTTTGGGAAGCAAGAACACTATCTACTCTTCTTCTTCTTCTTCTTCTTCTTCTTCTTCTTCTTCTTCTTCTTCTTCTTCTTCTTCTTCTTCTTTAAAGCAATTGGGGTTAAGTAACTTGCTCAAGGTTACACGTCCAGGTGTTTCTGGGTGGGTGCTAAGCTTTTGAGCCCAGATTCGATCCCCAGGTCATCCTTACACTGGGGCCGGTGCTCTTACTCGCTGTGCTACCTGGCCACCCCCATTTACTCTTCTTAATGAGTGCAAATATCATATAAGCAATGTTTCTTTGCTAGATTAATGACCTTGGACAGCCCAACCAAATGGGGAAGCATTTGGATGGGAGGTAATATTATGGCATTGACCTCAGGAGAATAGCACTGATTGGATTTCCATAGTGGGTGGGATCTTCCTGAAATCAGCAGTCCAAAACAGGCATACAATGTTGGCAATTATCCTACATTATACAAAGCATTTAACATAACTTAGTTTAATTTTCCACCCAAAATTAGTAGGAGTTCAATCTCTTCCAAGCTTCCCTAAATTTTAGGCTTTAGTGTCATTCTCCTGAAAGATAAAGGACTTATGTTTGACCAAGAAAATCTAATTCATAGACGTAGAAGTGGAAAGGTCTTGGGGGTCATCTAATAATGGGGTCATAGATTTAGAGGAAGGAATCTTAAAGTACATCTAGCCCAACCCTCCTATCATAAATGAAATTGAAGCCAAGGGAAGTCAGTGACTTGACCAAAATCACATAGGTAGGAAGTGGAAAAGATGTTTGACCACAGGTCACCCGATTCTAAATACATTGTTCTTTTTGCTATATTACCTTTCCTCTGTCCCCCTTTTTTAGAGATGAAGAAATTGAGTCCTAGAGAGGTTTTGCATCTTAATCAATGTCACACAACTAGTAAATGTCAGAGATGGGATACACACTGATATCTTCTGACTCTCAGATCATTGTTCTTTCCACTTCACCCTGCTGCTTCTATTCCTTTATTTTACACATGAGTTATGAAGGCTTAGAGTGATTAAATGACTTGTCTACAATAAAAAAGAAAATAAAAAGTAAATGGCAGAGCCCAGATTGCTTTAGGGACTCACCCCACCTGATATCTCTCCTCCCCCCTTTTTGTACTCATCAAGTTTGATGACCAATTGAATAGTTGGAACCATACCTTCTGCATTCAGTCCTTGCTTCCTCACAACTTGGGGGAATAGTTCATGATCAGGAAAGGACAAAGAAGATCATTTGACTCACCAGGCAGTTGGAGTCTCCCCTTGTTCTTTTAGCATAGCTCACAATCGGTGCTCAACACCAAGTACAGAAATAACTGGCACCACAAATGTATGCAGCTCTTCAGCTCGACATTTTAGCTCCCTACTTCCTGCTCACCCCAAGCCCCTTGCTCTTCTTCCATATACCCTGGGCTTGTCTTATGCTTACCCTCAAAACTGGGAGATTGTTTATACTAACAAAAGGAGAGGCCTGATGGAGGACCTTTGCTTCATCCCAAGTCAAGGATAACCCAAGCTCCATGTATACACATTTACTTGGTAAGTGTATTTGTGTTCTTATATCTGGGAAGTACTTCCAATACAAAAGTGAATTCAGCAGACATCCACTATGAATTGTTTTCTTTTATTTTTCATTTTACTAATAGTGGTGATGAATTTGTGCCTCTCAATCCTTGAGTTTTCCATTTGTGACCAAGGTCATGCATCTGTCATTTGGATCTCTGATAATAAAAATTATAGCAATAATAATAGCTAATACATCTAAAGTGTTGGTGCTTACCTTACCTTATCACATTTGATGCTCACAGAAAATGTATTACAGGTGTTGCATGTTACCAGCACCCCCATTTTCCAGCTGAGGTAACTGGAGGCCCAGAGACATTCGGTGATTTGCCACTGGTCAACTAGTGAATAATAGCCAGAAGTTAAACTTGATGCCACATTTTCTCATTGCTAGTTCAGTTCTGGGTCAATTAAACCAACCTCCCACTAATGATTAAGGCACACTGCAATGCAGTAGTTCCAGGACTGGGCTTTAATTTTTCCTCTGCTGTTGACCAGTCATATAGATGGGGAAAGTCATTCTTTGAGATGAGCAGAAATATTGAATGAATGAAGATTTCAAATCGCATTGACCTTGGAACTATCTTAAAAATAATGAACTAGATCTACTGCAACAAAAAAGGCATTTATTCTGAAGTGATGAAGTATGTTCAGAATGTAATCTCTGCATACGGTTTGGTTTGTGGTTGTTGTTCAATAAAACCAAGGGACTTTGATTCCGAATATGGAGAAACAGTATATAACCACTTGAGTTCATCTTGGTTTGCCATATTTCAGAAAGCACATTGACACAAAGGGGGGGGGGGGTCCAGAAATGAGAAACTGGGAGCACTTGAGACTATAGAAGTAAAGATTAGTTGAAACAACAGAGGATTTTTACCCTGGAGAAGAGAAGATTTCAGGGCAGGGGTTTTTAACCAAGGAATTGCGACCTTATTTCTTTAAAAGGTTGATAATCTTGTTTTTAGTATAAATGGTTCCTTTGTGATCCTACATCTTGTTTTTTCCACATTTATAACATAATTCTGAGATGAGGCCCATAGGTTTCTCCAGACTTTCATGGTTTGTGACCCAAAAATGTTGAGAACTTTTGCTTTAGGGCAAACATTTTAGCTGTCTTCAATTACAACTAGAGTTTCAACCTTGACAGGATCTTATCTTGGGATTTGTAGTAGAGAGGGAAGAGTGCACATGCCAGTGTTTACTCTAAGTAATTGAAGGACTGCCTTATGTATGGAGAAATGCTCACACTTGATCTATTTGGCCCTGAGCTTAGAATTAGTACCTAAAAGTTGCAGAGAAACAAATTTAGCTTCAAAGTAAGAAATAAAAAAGAAAAAAAAAGCTTCCTACCAAATATAAAATGATCTCTTTGCCATTGAAAGGCCTTCCCTTTCTTTTGGCTTCTGCATACCTTTCTCATCTTCTTGCACCTTATTCTCACTGGTGGATTCTGACCCAGCATCACTGACTTCTTGGCTGTTTACCCTACATTTGCTTCATCTCCTACCTCTTGGTGTTTTCACTGACTGAACCTTGTGCCTGGAATTATCTCCTTCTCATCTCTGTCTTCTGAGGCTTCTCTGGCTTCTTTAAAATCTGCCTTAAAATCTTGCCTTCTTCAAGAAGTATTTCCTGTTCCTACTGATTGCTAATGTCTTCTCTCTGTTGATTATCTCCAATTCAGCCTGTCTATACTTTGCACATAGTTGTCTACATACCTCAGCTTTTTGAAGAAATAGGCTATATTTTTTGTGTTCCTAGTGTTTATGACGGTGCCTGGCTCATATTAGACCCCAAATAAATGTTTGTTGGATTAGGTCACAATTTGATCTAGTGGTAAAGATAAAGTCTACCTGGGGGTGGGGAGTACTAAAAGTTCCATTACTGGAATTTTTGTTTCTTTGTTTTATTTTTTTTATAAAATAAAAAAAGGATAGGTCATCAATTGTTGAGTATGTTGTATTGGGAATTTCTGTCTAGGAAAATGTCAACTAGGTAGCACAGTGGATTGAACATTCAACTTGGAGTCAGAAAGAGCTGAGTTTAAATTTAGCTTTAGACAATTGCTAGCTGTGTGACCCTGGCCAAGTCATTCATTTGCTTCACTTTCCTCAATTGTAAAATTGACAATAGCAGTGCCTACCTTATAGGTTGTTATGAGGATCAATGAGAAAATATTTGCAAAGCTTATAGCGCATTACTGGGTACCTAGTATTTGATATATAAATGCTTATTCCCTTCCCAGGAAAATGTCAGACTAGATAAGCCTTTTTCTGACTCTGAAATTCTGATTCTCTAATAAATATAAAATCATATTGTTCTGTTACATGTAAGTGTGTTTTAGAATGCTCAGGAAAGAAATAAGAGGACAAAGTTTCTTTAAGATTCTTGAAAAGGGCTGAGAGTTCCTAGGCAGGATAAAGGATAATCTCCAGCCATTCTCTTCAAATTAACAGTAATTCAAATGGTGAGCTTCAAAGGAGTTGGGAGAAGGATATACAAAGATTTTTGCCAGAGTAATCTTCTAATGATTGGAAAAGCAAAAGTCGCAGGGTTATTCATAGACTCAGATCAACGTCACATAGCTTGTCCTTTTTCTCCTGCCTTTTTTGATCTGAAAGAGGAAATATGAAGCATTAATGATCACAAGAAAAAAGCTATTATCCTTCTACTAGTCAGGCAGTTCCCGTTCTGGAGAGGTGCCAGCTAGTTTGAGCTAAAAGCAGAACACTACTACTATGATGCTGACATCCTAGGGAAGCCTTCCTTATAAACAAGGAGGAAAGTTACCACCAGTCTTGGAGCAGGCACTGCAGAGGTCAGTTCACTGAGATTTGGGTATTAAAATGGGAGAAAATGGAAAGGAAAATTCAGATTTTCTTAAGCATATAGATACTTGTAATACCTTGCCCCAAGTTCCTCTAGAGGGTGCTGGAGGAAGATGCATTCATGGGAGGAGGCTAATGAATATATTAGAGAAGGTATACTTATAATGATGGAAACCAGTTGAGTTTAGTTATAAAGGCCCCAGTTCCTACTTATGTAATTCTTTTATACATTTCTTTCAAAATGTTTCCAGATTGGATTTTAATTTTAAAGTATTGTCAGAGTAAAAGTAATTAATATTTTGCTAATAATTTAATGGTTATTTTAACTTTTAAAAAGGTTTGCTTTTGAAGTAGAAGGAACATAGTGTGGCAAATGGAGATCTCACCTCAGAGCCAAGAAGACATCAGTTCAAGTCGCATTTCTGACACATGTTTACTACTAGATATTGATCAAGTCATTGTGTTTCTTAGAGCTTTGGACAACTCTCTAGGATTCTCTGGTGGAGAACAATACTAACACGCATTGGGAGAGAAGGCGTTTCCTCACCAAGATATCCTCTGTACCAGTGAAATTGCAGGACTAAACCATGTTCATATCCCTCTATTCTCCAATTAATAAATGGCAAAGGGATATGAACAGGAAGTTTTCAGAAAAAAAATCATATCTATAATAATATGGAAAAAATGCTATAAATCACTACTAATTAGAGAAATGTAAATTAAAACACATCCAAAGTACCACTTCACACTTAAAAGTAAGGACAAATACTGGAGAGGATGTGGGAAAATAGGTCCACTAATGCACCTTTGGTAGAGCTGTGAACCAATCCAATAACTCTGGAGAACAATTTGGAATTATTCCGAAAGGGCTATAAAACTACCTACCATTTGTCCTGACAATATTGCTACTAGGTCTGTAAAAAAAAGAAAAAAGGATCTATAAGTGCACAAATATTTATGGCAGCTCTTTGTGCGGTGACAAAGAATTAGAAATTAAAGGGATGTCCATCAATTGGAGAATAGTTGAACAAGCTGTGGTATATGATTGTGATGCAACAGTACTGTGTTAAAGAAACAATGAGAAGGATCATTACAGAAAAAAAAATACCTAGATGAACTAATACAAAGTGAAGTGATCAGAACCAGGAAACCATTGTATGCAGTAACAGTGATATTGTAATGATGATCAACTGGAGATCCAAGTAGTTTTGGAAGGACCCTTGATGAAAATTGTTATCCACCTCCAGAAAGAGAACTAATGGACTCTAATTGTAAATTGAAGCATAATTTTCTCATATTTTTGCTTTTTTATGACATAAGGAATATAAAAATATTGTACATGATTTAACATGTATAATGGATATCATATCTCTTGCCTTCTCAATGGATGGGGCAGGGGCTGGAGGAAGGGAGAGAATTTGGAAATACTTTTTTTTTAATGCTAAGAATAATTAAGTAAGAATTCTTTTAAAAAGGGAGTAAGAATGTTTTTCACTCTATACAGTTTGGAGGTAGAATTTTCAATATAGAAAAATCGATCAAAATCTGTTTACATTTTGGGGAATCAATACTATGTTTACATAATTAGATGTAAGTTTTTTTCTGTCATAATGTTCTAAAGCTACTATATCATTTTTTTTCTTAAAACCTTAACTGTATTTTGTGGTCTCCCTTCATAGGATGGAGATTTGTGACATATTATTTTATGAATTCCCCTTTTTTCTATGTATTTGGTTAGTGCTAAATTATTGTGACCTGTGGTGGTGATGATATATAGTTCATCCCTCCAATTTCATTAAATTATCTGCATTAATCAATAAGTCCTAACTCATTAAGAAAATATTTTTTAACAATTTATAATTATGATGACTTCCTCTTGCATCACTGTAGTAAGTCCTTCCATTTCTTTTTTTTTTTCACCCTTTCTATAAATAAATTGACCTGACAGCCATTTGTTTGATACTTCTCTTCTTGACCTTTTATCTTGAGTTTCTATGACTGTTATCTATGGATACCACTATCATATCTATGATTTAAATGTGTTCTTATTTGGTGGAGTTGAGGGGTGTGTTGGTGTGTGTATACGTGTGTACTGCAGAGAGTTCTGATACAACTTGCAATGCTTTTTTTATTCTTTTATATGAAGTATTCCATGGAGTATTGTACAGATACATGATATATTTTTATAGTTAGATAAAAGTGGTAGAATATAAGATTTTCCTCTATAGGCTCATTGAAAGTATCTTTAATATCACTCCAAAAGGAGCTAAGCAGATGGGATGATTTGTACCTCATCCTATTTCCAAATGATTTTGTTCTCCTCTGGCATATCTCTGTATTTTGAAAGACTTTCTCCCAAGTGATTTATAGATTATAAGTATTCGGTGTCATGAAATATATTTAAAAAGTAATGTTCTTAAATTGTCCTGCATTGATGTTATGTCCAAGAGATTTGGGGGATATTTTAGTCTACGATAAAGCTATTTTTCAAGGTCAGTTTATTTGTTGAAATCTCAAGTATATCTCAAGGTCAGTACTTGTAGCATAGGCTTTTGTTTTCTTTCAATCCATAAAATTAAACTAGATTTTTTGTAGAGAATTCAGCTACCAGTTCATTTTTGTTGGTATTTTGTCAGCTTACAGTGGGCTACTGGAGTTTTTACCTTGTCAAAAAGCTTCTCTCCCTCCCTTGAATATTCTACAGTGTCCATTAAGTCTGGGCTCCTTAACATAACATAAAGAATCAATCTTGTATAATCTCTAGTGCAATGACAAGATCATGAATTCCTATCATACTCTCTTCTGTTTCCATAAACTAATTCATATGGCTAACCAATTATTCAATGCATCTTTATCAACATAATATTGGATTACTTTTTGTGGAGGTCACCCTTCAAGCATCTTTTGACTTTATTCTTGGATTTTAGCTCTTTCTAAATTGGAAAGTAAAATGTTTTCAGTTAAATAGGACAAATCAAAAACGATGTTTCTGTTATGAATCCTTCCATTTTCTCATTGAAGTGATATCTTCTTTTTCCAAAGATATATCTAGGTGTTTTTTTTTAACTTGTTTATCAAGAGCAAAAGTAAAAATGCTTATTAGTCCTCTCCCTCCTTTTGGAGGAGGAAGTTTGAATATTTTTAGTTGCTTTCATTTTTTTAGTTGGGCTCTAGGCTTAGATAATATTAAATTGATTTTATTGTTACTTTCAAGTCTGTGACTGAAATTTCCTTTTTTTATTTTTACATTTTTAAAATTATGATTATACATACACACATTATTATTCCCTTCAACTATCCTCGTACTGAGAAAACTTTCATAAGTTACAATTATAATTTTCCATATAGGAATATAAATAGTTCAACTTTGATAAGTTCCTTATGATTTCTTTTCCCTGTTTACCTTCTCATTCTTCTCTTGCTTCTTGTATCTGAATGTCAAATTTTCTATTCCATTCTGTTTTTTTTTTCATTAAGAATGCTTGAAAGTCCTCTATTTCATTGAATGACCATATTTTCCCCTGAAATATTATACTCAGTTTTTCTGGGTAGGTTATTATTGGTTTTAATCCTACCTCCTTTGATCTCCAGAATATCATATTCCAAGCCCTTTTATCCCTTAATGTAGGAGCTGCTAAATTCTGTGTTGTCCTGAGTGTGTTCCTTTTTGACTGCTTGTACTATTTTCTCCTTGATCTGGGAATTTCAGAACCTGGCTACAATATTCCTAGGACTTTTCTTTTGGGGATCTTCTTTAAAGAGGTGATTGGTGAATTCTTTCAATTTCTATTTTGCCCTCTGGTTCTAAAATATCAGGGCAATTTTCCTTGAGTATTTTTTGAAGGATGATTTCTAGATTCTTTATATGATCATGGCTTTCAGTTAATCCAATAATTTTTAAATTATCTCTCCTAGATCTATTTTCGAGGTCAGTGGTTTTTCCGATGAGATATTTCACATTGCCTTCTATTTTTTTTTTTTCATTTGTTTGGGTCTGTTTAATAGTATCTTGATTTCTCACAAAGTCATTAGCTTCCATTTGCTCCAGTCTAACTCTGAAGGAATTATTCTCTTCAGTGA
>NW_027185797.1:13907027-13924623 GCF_028583685.1 Petaurus breviceps papuanus | reverse complement strand
TGTGTGTGTGTGTGTGTGTGTGTGTGTGTGTGTTAAGTTTCTGAGGCTGGATCCAAACTCAGGTCCTCCTGACTCCAGGGCCAGCACTCTACTCACTGCACCACCTGGCCGCCCCATGTTAATCTGTTTTTAAGGTGTTATTTTCTTCAGTAAGGTTGTTGACTCTCTTTTCATGATTTTTTTTTCAATCATTCTCATTTTTCTTCCCAGTTTTTCCTCCACTTCTCTCACTTGATTTTCAAAATCTTTCTTGAGCTCCTCCATGACCTATAACCAATTCATATTTCTTTTGGAAGCTTTTGGTGAAGGAGTTCTTACTTTGTTGTCTTCCTCCAGTTCCATGCTTTGATCCTTTTTGTCCCCAAAAAAGGAATATAAAGTTAGATTGCTGTGCTTGCTTTGCTTCTTTTGCTTGCTCATGTTGCCTCTCAATTACTTGACTTTTTTTGGATATTTGCCACAGTAGAATTCTGCTTCCAGAGGGCAGAGCTTTGTCCCAAATTGCTGGGGTTTTTTCAGCTGCCGGATCTCTTAGGAGGGTGCTGTCTCTATAGCCCCCACAAGTTCTGGCTCACTGGTCATACACCTCAGGACCACCACCCAAGACTACAATATAGATCCAGGCAGGTTAAAGCTAGAGTGATTAACCTCTGAATGGTCGGTTGCCCACCCCCACCCCCCCACTGTGATGTGCAGGCCAGGAGCTCTGAAGAAGCCATGTGGAGGTGGCTTTATGGATGCCATGCTTCTACTGCTTCTCACTCTGGGGGCAGAAGCTAGACCACACCTTTGTCCCCCCCCCCCTAGTTCCAACAGAGTTCTACACTTGCCTTTTACTTTGTCTTTGACATTTATGGGTTGATATTTCTGGAAAATGTCACAGCTGCTGGTGATCCATTCTCCCAAAGTCCACTCCAGCCACTGCTGGTCGGGATGCCTTGGGGCTAAAACCTCAGGCTAAGCAGGGGCTGGGCTCTGATCGCAGAGCCTGTGATGGACCCTTACTGTCTGCCTGCCAGGCTTCCTTCAGTGGGAAATTTTTTTTCTCTGTCACTTTGTGGGTTCTGCAGCTCTAAATTTGTTTACATTCATATTTTATAGGTGTTTGAGGTGGTTATAGGGGGAGCTCATCGAGTTTTCCTGCTTCTACCCCACCATCTTGGCTCTGCCCCGTGTTAGTTTCTTTAAATATGTTTAACATCTCACTGCCCTAGGACACTCCCCAAGATTCTAAGTTCCAGAGAAGGGACAAACTCCTTTGGTAGAGAGAGAACCATTTGGCCGTCTGTTAAAGCTGATGGAGAACTCACAATAATGTTTTTAAAAGCATAACATGAAATACATCCAGCTAAAAGAAAACCTACTGTAATATTGAAATAAAGTTATAAAAAAATTAAGAATAAGTTCAAAGATTTCAAGTTAAGAAACCCTGATCTAAGAATTTCCTATATCAATGAAATCACAGTGACAGGCCCTTTTATTATTTGCATTAATAATGTTGTTACTATTCTGTTCTTTCCTTTCCCAATTGTCAATGCAAATTATTTACCCTAATTATCCATTAGGCTTATGTAACCAAAATACAGATGTTCCCTTCACCTATGGGCAATTACTTGAATTATAGGCATGCTGACTAGAACATTGTAGTAAAACGTTATAATACTGACTAGCATGGCAAATCCAAACTCCTTGACTGATGGCAAATAACAGAAAGGATGAAAAGAAAAAGAAAAGTCTACTTCAGAAACTGTGATCCTTGTCAGAGATAGTATTAAACTTTTAGGGGTAGAGTTCCATGAAACTTTGAGCTACCCAATATGAAAGTGACCTTAAAACTGGCTGCTATGTCTTTTTATTTAAAAGTTTTTTAAACGAGGGACTGCTAGGTGGTACAGTGAATAGAGCACCAGCCCTGGAGTCAGGAGGACCTGAGTTCAAATCTGAACTCAGACCCCTGACACACTTACTAGCCATGTGACTTTGGGCAAGTCACTTAACCCCAACTGCTCTCCAAAAAGCAAAAAAAAATTTAAAATGATATTAGATTTTGCCTATGTGCATATGTGTATGTGCATATGCCCACCTAGATGGTTCACATCCTAAAATCCTGTTTTTTACTGATCCTGGAATATAATCCAAAAGCACCTGCTTCACACTTTGCCCCACTTATTAACTTCAATTTCTCTAGTTTCAAAACAGCAGGCTACTTTAATATCCCTGATTTTTTATCTGAGTAAAATAAATATTATCATTTAAGTTGAAAAGCAGGGCAACCTTTTGGGGCAACCCTTCACTGAATGTATTGCTTTGCTTTAGAAGAAGACATTGACTGCTGTGTTCTCCCATCCCCCAAATGTAATTGTCTCTGTTCACTTTTGTTGGAATATACCAATTAGTGTATTGAACATCAAACTGGGCATCACTAAGAATGTATTGCATTGCATAAAATCATTTATTGCTTTTCTTCCCATTTAATGACTGTGCACGTTTGACTAATTTTGTACCCCCCAGTGTGCATCTGAAATGCTTCACTAAAAGTTCATCCTTCTGCTAAGACTGTATTTATCTTGTCAATTATTCATAATTGATTAGTCAGAATATTGTTTAATGGAGCTTAGTCAACATAGTGGGTTCCATCTTGCTTCTCTGTTCATGGCTGCTCATTGATTCAAGTTTGACAGAGTTAGAGCTTCCATTGGAACCAAGTGCCAGCTTTCTTTGGGAAAGAATCTGTTTTGGGGGGTTCTATGAAGGGAAAAATAATCAGAAATTTTTATAGTAGATCAGCATATTTTTAGGGTATTAGGTCTAATAAATCAGGGATGTAACCTTAAGTCATATTTTCACATCAATTTAATTCAGAGCACTTTGGTGTTGCTTTGACCCTTACATTTGCTAATATAGCATGACAATTTAAGTTTCTGCTAACAGTACAATGTTTGGCATCAGACTTTGGCCCCATGGAAATATACTTACCCATTAGCACTGGTAAAATAGTCTTTAAGTGAAAGGATAAACTAATCTCTTTCCTTTGGCTTTCTCTCTTTGCTAATGTATTTCTGTAATGTTTTTGCAAGGCGTTTTGCTGCACAATTATGCAGTATATGACTTCTGTATAAGGGAGAAAACAAGGCAGTCTATATATTCTTTTTAAAATAATGCCTTCCGAAATGGAGATAAAATGTATCTTGTTTTCCCCCATCACTCCTGCCAGATGATGTTATAGCATTTTAATGTGATCTATTTCAAGCTGTCTGTGGAATGTGATGGAGCCTAAAATTCCACCCCCACAAATAGGTCCAATTTCTGCAAAGCGCAATTTGCCTTGAGTGCCCATCTAACAGATGGAGAACATATTCTGGCCACAACAAATACATAACCAGGAGAGAGTGGCAGAAATCCCATCCCGTATTTTGAATTTATTTCTAACATCCTCCTGAAGCCTCCTTAGACCATGGGGAAATATCTTTAGAGGCTATTCAATGTACAGACCTTAACAAAATAGGCACTGTTGCTGGATTCTTTTAAAGCATCCATCCTTAAGAATGACAACATTCCTAAACAAAAATACCACCTTCATTTACTTCTCATCTAACAGTTGATTAGATTTTAGCCAAACAGTACCCAAAATTGTAAATGGTTTCTATTCAAAATGAATCAATCAGCAATCATTTATTAGGTGCCTTCTTTGAGGTAGGGGCTGAGCAAGGTGCAGGTTACATAAATCTAAAAGTTAGATGGCCCCTGTGATCACAAAACTTACTATTTATTGTATGAAGATGTAAGAATTTTCTAAAAGTAAAGATAGTACGTTTTGAACACTTGTTTCTGCAATAAAATATGTCTACAAATGTAAAAAATATGTCACTACACGTATGACCTTGAACAAGTCATTTAACTACAGAGAGTCTCAATTCTCTCATCTGTAAAATAATAGAGAGTCAGAGGAGATGGTTTCTAAGCTCTCTTCCAGATTGAATTAAGTGGTAAGAGTGTCAGAATCAGATTCAGGGACCTGGAAGTCAAATCCTGGTTCTGTCACTTAACAACCTGTGTGATCTTGGGTAAATCATTTAACCTCTTTAAGTCTCAGTTCCTTCATATGTAAAATGAGGTGATTAGACTAGATAGTTTCTAAGATTGTTTCCAGATCTATATCTATGATCCCAAATTCTTTTGAATCAAGAATAACAAATCAGCAAGAAACAAAACGAAGGAGCTAGCCATTATTTTATGTCTTCTGTAAGAAATCTTGACTACATTTCACTGTTACCTTGACAAGTTTTGGTATAATATGTTTGGACAACTAAACAAAAATCCCTACCCTATCTTCTTCTTCAGATGAGTAAGTATGGGTGTGTTGCATCCCATATGTTAGAAGGGACACTTGCATGGATCAGATTGGGTACTGGAAAATTAAGTGAGTTAGACCATGGTCCCACTGATGGGTGAAAGATAAATAAATTTACTTTTGTCCAGAAAGTAATTAATAAGATTTTATTCAGATTTATCTCTTGTGAAAATACACAATTGTCATTCATTGCTGTTATAATCTGCTTTGATTTTAGTGGTTGCAAGTCTTCCCAGATGAAGCCCACCCTCTAGACACCTTCTCTTACTTTGACTTTCCTCTGCAGCAGGATATACAGTCTGTAGTACTTCAATTTCTACATTGCCTTAGCATTTTTCTTCAATCTTTCAAGTTTCTTTGTATGCCTTGCCTACTAATGATATTACCAACTCCCCATAGCCAGAGAACCACATCTTCTTTATATGTATTCTACATGAATTTAGCAAAGTTTTGATGTGGTGCAGATACTTCATAAAATTATTATGCTAAAAACACAAAATTCCAATGATCCTGCAAAACTACATATTATTTAACATATGTTTAAATATAATGATCAATATTTATTAAGTATATAATACATATGATCATGGATAATGTGAGAGGTTAGGATGGCCTAGCTGTAGCAGATAGAGAACTAGCCTTGGAGTCAGGAGGAGCTGGAGTCAATCCCTATGTCTCACACATACTGCCTGGCTACCTGTTAACAAGTCCCATAACCTCCCTCTGGTCCCACAAGACTTTCAAAGGATTATCAATTGTGGAGTAATTGACATACTTTAGTAGAGGGAATTTCCATATTGGAAGGGCCCTACACCAGTGGTGTCAACACACTGTTTCATAAATATGTATCCCTATGGATTGCATATTAAATGAGTCTAAAATGTAATGATATCAAAGTTTTATTGTATTTTTATTTATAGTGTTAAATATTTCCTGGTTCTGGCAATATTCAGGAGGATGGCAGGCTGCAGGCTACGTGACTCAAGTGAAATCATAGAATCAGTCTAAAATGATAATTTGCATATGACACTATACTGGAAATTGTGGGAATAGCAAAACAAAGAATTTGCCCTCCAGAAGTCTCTAATTCATACCAGAACATCATCAGACTCTATAATTTAAAAACAAACCAAAAACGAAAGGCAAAGAATTGACTATGGATACTACATTTTGCAGCATTCTGTGATTTCAGATGAGATACTATATATAAAGTACTTTTAAAAATTTACTACTTCAATTCATTTTGGAGAACTCCTGTCTATGGGAGCTCCCTCTATCAATGGCTACAGGAAGCTGAGTGACACAATGTATAGAATTCGGTCTTGGAGGCTCTAATGGGTATGTTAAAGATCCCTCTGTATTAGCTTGGTTTTCTGGTTGAGTGTTGAAACTCAGAGTTTGTGAATCCCACTTGTGGGATAGACTTGTTGACGTGAAAAGAGAGTGCTGAACTGGGAGGAGTTGGTGTTGTGAATTTAGAGAGAAGGCCCAAACAGAGAGAACCAGAAGAACTTTTGGGAGCAGCATTGTGAAGGCAGAGAGAGAGAGAGGATTGCTGAGGGCCAGTTGGAGCTGCCCAGGACTTTTGGAGCTGCCACCCAGAGCTGGCAAGAACTGAGGAGGCATGGCTGTAATTCTGGAATTTTGTCTGTCTGTTCTGATGTTGTTTTGTTGATTCATCTGCTGGTAAAGTACAGTGCTGTTGTTTCAGAGGCCCTGAAACCTTGCTGTTGGTTCAGAAGACCTAAAGAAGGATTTCCTGGTTGTATGTTTACAGAAATCCTGAAAGAGGGTCTTGTGGATGTTTCCAGAGGTTCTGAGACTGTTCTGCAGAGAGTGAATTAATGAGGACACTGGCAATGTATCTTGTGGCATTGTTAACATTTGTCTCCAAGGAACACAGATTGCTGAGAACTTGCCTTGCATCAAGATAAAGAAAAGACCTCTCTTTGGGTATTAAAAGTTGTGATGCTCTCTTAACCTTGATGTAGCTCAGGAGTAGATGGCCTTTGTGCTCTCCACTGCCCCATTTTAGAAGATGCTTGACTTTAACTGATGATAATTTCAATTCAGTTGTGATTCAGGATTGGGAAACTTTTGACTTTTTTGTGCTGTGACTGGCCAAATGAATGCACTTTGTTTATGGTTGGAAACTAATCTCCATTTAAGAAGAGAGACTTTGTGATTGACTAAATGAATTTACTTTTCAAGGGTGGAATAGTACTTGAAAATTATTGAATTACACTTGGTGAATGCTGTATTTTGATTTTCTCTTTTCTGTGGATGTTTTGCCTTAATTTGGCACAGAATAAAATGGAGAGTTACTATGCTGGTATTCTGAACCTTGGAAGTTGCTTTTGCTTGGCATTACAGAGGCAGAAAGTTCTGAGCTCCAATCTAGCCTCAGTCACTTAAACAGTAGTCAGACCCTAGGCAACAAATTTAATCTCTCCCAGTTTCAACTTCCTCATCTGTAAAATGATGGTCATAACAGAACCAAGCTATACTCCAGTCTTCCTCTATCATACCCTGATTCTTCATCCTGAAGCCACATTCCACTTCTCAAATTCATTGGGAGGTGAGGGGCAGGAAAGGAGAAGGAGAAAGAGAATCTAATTTGGAATTTTCAGTCTGGTTAGAGGAGAAGTGATAACCTGATACATATCCAAAGAGGATGACATGATATTGAGAAGATTGGACCCAACGTAATTTGGGCTGATTAATTGAATCTTAAGGTGGTTAGCCAGGAGTAGCGAATATTTAGGAAGAAAATGGTAGCTCTTTGTATGTACTTGAAAGACTGCCATTTGGAAGTAAGAAGTGATCATTCTGTTTTAACCTAAGAATGGAAATAGGACAAAGAAATGAAAGTGAAAGGGAGGTAAACTTTTGAATCAGTGTAAGGAAGGTTTTTCTAAAACTGAAAGCAGAGCAAAAATGGAACAAGTTGACTCAGGGGTCATTGAATTTTCTTTCACTAATTTTTACTATGGGTATTACCTAAATCAGATAGATAGATAGGTAGATAGATAGATAGATGATAGATAGGTAGATAGATGAGAGATAGATAGATAGATAGATAGATAGATAGGTAGATAGATAGATAGATAGAGATAGAAGTAGATGGAATTTGTTATAATTATTTAAGGGTGTGTTGATAAATGTTTAACCAACAGCTCTCCAGAAAAAAATGTGATCATGGCACGCTTTATGTTTAATCTGCCTTATTGACATTTTCTCCCACACAAATGTAGATGATCAGCAAAACAATAAAAAGAACTAATTTGTTGTCCAAGATGTAAATTATCACACTGAAAATTAAACAGTAACTCTCCTGAACCAGTATAAATTGATGCCAGCACACTCTTAACTTTTATTAGCAAATATATCAGACACAAAATAAAAATTATGTAACAGATATTTACAACATAAAGTAATGATAATATTTGTTTGTTGCATTAACTTATTTTTTGGTGTAAAATTTCTTAAAATATGGTGTCCAATAACACTACTAATAATAATTGTTTTTTCAACTGCTCATTTTTTCAATTTGTTCCTCTCACTACCTTAGCCTCCATTGAGAAAAATGCAAATAAATGAATAAACAAATAAACCAAGCACTCAACAGATACATATTGATAATACTTGAAAATGTATGTCTCTGCATTTTAAGTTCATCACCTCTCTGTTATGAGGTAAGTGACATGTTCCATCTTCATTCATTTGAATCTGTTCTTGATCATGGTATTAACCAGAGTTTTAACATCTTTAAAATTTGTGTTTATTTAATAGATTCTTCTCCTAGTCCTGCCTTCTTTTTTCTGAATCAGTTCATAGATGTCTTCTCAGTTTCCTCTGAAACTAACCATGTCATCATTTTAAAGGCCCCAAAATATATAATTTCATTCCTATATTATAATTTTTGGTGCTATCTTAGTTTCCAATATTTGTCTACTATGAACAAATTAATTGTGTAGCACTAGAATTTGAGGGTATTCAGAGAATAAAATGTTATTCCCCTTGATCCATTAAGAACACATATGTGAATAAATGAAGAATTTTAATTCTGTATTATCTTAAAAGTATTTTATTACTTTTAAATGCCTAAGCACAGATGAATTAGAGAAATACAAACACATACAATAATTGACAATTGAGAACTCTTCAGTAACTAGCAGAACATGACTCTTTTTTTCAGTATATATAAAATCTTTATGAGAATAACTTACTTATATATCAAAGATACCCTTGATAAAGAGATGAAAATTCAAGCTTTCTAAAATGATTCTCTAGGCCATGCCACATCTTTTCAGTCATACAAATGACTAAGAGAAATAGAAAACACAAAATCTCACTATTGTTTTTTGATTGCAAAAAGACATTTAACTTGATAAAACAACATGCATCCTTAAAAGCATTCTTCTCCAACCAGGTGCCTCTCATTGATTGAATTCCAACCATGGAGATAAATTTAACAATCCTCTAGAGGAGGAAAGAAAGATAAAGGGGGAAGAAAGAAGGGGAAGAGGGAAAGAAGGAAGAAAGAAAAGAAATAAAAAAGGAAGGAAGGAGAAAGATAGAAGGAAGGAAGGAAAAGAGAGATGGAGATATGGGCATTTAGATACCTAGGTTCAAGCTTAGTCTATTCACAAAGAACTGTAAAACTCTCATTTATTTGAACTAAAAATGGGTATGCAAATACAAATGCAAAGACTGGCTGTTATTATGGAAGGAATGGTGATAGATGGTTGTATGGGGTCATAGTTTACTCACAGCTTCCAGGAACATTGGTAGGCTTGATTTGATTATGGCTTATGCTTTTAGAACTGTAGGAAGAAAGATTACAAAGAGCCTATGGAGGAGTTGGGAAGGAAATGAAATATGGCTGTGGTTTTCCTGGGGAAAGGAAGTCAGCTATCTGGAAAATAGAGGCCCAGGTTAAGATTTTCCCCAGGCTGTGGTTTCTGGAGAGCATTACCAGGTGGTTATTGTGGAGATGGCCAGATGAGGAGGGAATAGTCTTGGGTGTTAATTTGGAGGATAGAGTTGTCTAACTGCTTCTCAATCCTTTTTCACTCTCTCCTTCCTGCTTGCTAAAGGCAAAATTAAATCTTTCACAGATCTTTTTCTATCTCCACTCTGAGTTGTAGTTTAGTTTTTAGTAAATTTGGAGTCTTGTTCAACACAAATACAATTGAGGGGCCACTAATCTATACATGGGGCAGGTAGGTGACACAGTGGATAGAACTCCAGGACTGAAATCAGGAAGAACTAAGTTCAAATTTGCCCTCAGATACTTACTAGCTGTGTAACCCTGGGCAAGTCACTTAACCCTGTTTGCTTTAGTTTCTTTATCTGTAAAATGATCTAGAGAAGAAAATGGAAAAGGACTCCAGTATCTTTGCCAAGATAACCTTCAATAAGGTCAGTAAGAGTCATATACAACTGAAAATAACTGACCAGCAACAACAACAAATCTATAGATAGGGAACTCTGTAGCCCAAGCAGCAAGCTATGCATTTGACACCTCTGGTTTAGGATGAAGCCTTTATCTCTGCCCCCTGCTCATGAAATAAGATGGGTGCTCACAAAAAGATGCTTGCATGTGCCATTAAAAAAAAAATAAGCTACCAGAATTTCATTGCTAAGAATTACTAGTGAGATGACTTCTGTTCCTCACATCTGCTCCCATTTTGATTTTTAGAAAGCTTCCTGGATCACCAAGAAGACAAACTGACTTAATCTACTCAGGGTCCCAGCAAAGTACATCTCAGAGGAGAATTGTAAAACAACTCCTCCTGATGCCAAACCTAGCCCTCTACAAACAGTAAATAGAAAATATGTGTATGTCAAGGTAGAAGTTTTGCAAAGCACTTTACATTCATCATCTCATTTGGTCTTTACAACAAATCTGTGAATTAGGTGCCATTACTATCTTTATATTACAGAGAAGAAACTGGCACTAACAGAAAGTTGCGTCTTCTTCTGGGTCACACATTTAGTAATGCAGTAGGTTTCAAACACAGATCTTCTGAAGTCTCATATGCTGTGCACTGTGCCAACTAGCTACCACTACGTTATATTGATGGAATTTCATGTTTGAACTGAAGGGCAAGGGGAAAGGGAAGAACACATTGTGATCAGAGGTAAAAAAAAAAGTGATCTTCAATAGATGATGAGGTCTTCTGTGTGGGTGACATTCTGAACTTTACATCCCCCAGAAAACACAGAGCAGCTTCTCAAAGAGGTTCATAGATGAGAAATCAATAAACAAGTATTTGTTAACCATCATCTATTAATCATTTACACTGTCCTAAGCCCTGGAGGTACCAATGCAAAGAGTAAAGCAATCACTAATTTCAAACACTCACACAGATTCATTAACATTGTTGTCATGGTTGTTGTTACATTAGAATAGATATGTACACATATAGTTATTAAAATAAATGCATGTTGGCTTCATGGGAGAGATTGATTGCCTTAGAAGTTGGGAGAATTAGGAAAGACCTCAGGTACGAGGTCACACTGGAATTAAGCTTTGAAAGGATTTTTTAAAGGCACTCATGAGGGATTAAAATATATTACTCCACAAAAGTGGGGAAAAGTACATGAAGAATTCTTATTGTCTGAATAATGGCATGCCATTGGATGGGTAACTTATCAAGCAAGTCTATCTCTATATTCCTCTTGGACAGACATTGCAGATTTACAGTGAGTTGGATCCAGAATGTAATAGGAAGAAGAATGTAGGTGGAGTGCTTTTTGGAAATTGGCAGCACTTACAATGATCCTTAGTGGTTTCTTGACATAAAATCTATCTTTTCAACAAACATAATCCCCAGGGGTTGCCATATAATTTCACATCATGAAACATCTGATCTCAGAAAAATCAAAATCATGGGTTCCCCAAAGAGAAACAGAGAGAAACATTCTGATGGTAAATGGGCTGTAGTTTATTACTGATGATGTCTTTTATTCACAAAGGATTATGACAATAGCAATGACAACAACAACATACAATCATGTCTAGGACATGGAAGGGAGATGAGCCAGTCAAGTTCAAGTAGAATCAAGGGCTAAGTAATGGGTAGCACTGGTGTTACAGTGGTATGTAGAAGGTAGAAATAGATATAAATATATGTGTGCGATATAGCTATTTAATATGTATATATACACATATGTGTATGTGTTGAGTATTATGCATACATGTCTGTGTGTTTATTTGTATGTGTGGGTATATAAAGAAACACCTGTACCAGCAAGGCAGTCTCCAAAATGTTAGAGAAATCCCTAATGGAAGACACACAGAAGGGCTTGGTCAAGAAACTCAAGAGTGTGAGAAGAAGAACAAGCTGACATTTGGGAGAACCTTCTCAATCATCATTACATTGACAGAGAGTAGGTTATCAAAAATTTTTATATAGATTATTTCCCATAATCCTCACAATAGCCCTGGGAGGTGAATGTTATTGCCATGCCTACTTTCCACAGAAAGGAGCTGAAGTTAATGCAGAAGGAACTTGCCTGGCATCATAAAACCAAAGTACCTGAGCCAGAATTTAAACTTAGGTCTTCTAGAATTCAAAGACACAACTCTATGATATCCATCAAAGTCAAACTGCATCCACGTGAATATGAGAATAATTTATTCCTGTAAAATTAAATAATTTTCTTCTCCAAGGTTCATTCCTATTAACTTACTCATCAACAATTTTTTTTGGTTATTCCAAAGGTGAGCTTCAGTCTCACCCTTATTTGAGGAATCACAAATTCCAAATTAGCAGGGTTTGTGTTAATTATGCTTTATTATACTTAAAAAAATCAGGTGTGTGCAGTGGGTGCACTTTGGCTCCTCAGTGTTTTTAAACCTCAAAATCCTTAGCAAATCCTCTAATTACTTATCATCATGTAGTCTCACCTCACAAAAAATAATAAATTTTTAGAAGCAGTATAATCCTCTGCCTCTCAACATATGTCTTTTCATTATTCAATAAAAGTAGGAATGGGAAGTAGTTGCTTTAGTATTTGTTACACCCTATTTTTTAAAAATTACCTACGTGGGTTTTCCACATTCCCTTTGAGTGCTTGTATATCCGGCATAGGCTTTTGTTTTTGTTTTGGTGGCTATTTTGCCATGAATCCCCAGGTGATACCCACTTCTTTAATCCATGAAATCAATACAATGTGCAGGCTTCCATTAGGATGTCACTCAAGATTCTTTAGCATATATCCACTAGTTATTATGATAATAAATAATAATATTTGACCATAAAGTTTTCAAAATTGTGTTAATTCTGTTAATTCAGTATGAAGGTAAAGATTAAAAAGATCTAACTGAATGACAATAGAAAAAAAGAAATCACGGATTGAAAATATCTGGGTCATATTTTTAAAAAATCTGACTGAGAAATTCATTTGGATGTAAAAAAAAATTCAATTCTTAGGTACATTTTTGGTCACAGAATCAATGGTGATAGAGATAGGCATTTTTACATAATTTATCAATCAAACAACAAGCAATTATTAAGTATCTACTGTATGCCAGACACTGGAACCACAAAGAATGAAACTATACCTGTCCTCAGGGAGATTATACTGGTTTGTGGATATTCAGACAGGGTGTGTTTTTCATAGACAATTAAGTAGGTGGGAAGACAAGTACGCACTTGGAGGATGATCATTTTGCCATCCACGTCTTCATTATCATCCAACTGTCTCCACTTGCTGTAGTGGCAACCACACTGTCATACCCAGGATGGCTGCTAGCACAGGATCTAAGAACTTTACCTTTACTAGGGAAGATAGCCGTTTAAGGGGCCAAAATCTTTTTAAAATTACATTAATGAATTCAGCGGAAAAGTCAGCAGCCTGAACTTCAGAGAAAATACTAAGAAAATACAAGCATAGAAATAATGACCAACAGACAGGGCTCTGACTGTCTGAATCAGCTATACACTTTACTTACATCCCTGGATCAAGAGAGCAGTGGGGGAGCTCTGAAAAAATGGCTCCTCAGAATCTCCACCATGGAATCATAAGAACCTTCTCATAAGCAAGCTCCCAAATCAAAATACCAACTCAGAGTATGTATGTATATATATATATATATATATATATATATATATATATACATACACACATATATACATACATATATATACACATACATATACATATATACATATATATGTACATATATACACATATATATTTCTCAGAGCAGAAAATATCACAACACCCCACCCCCACTCAGTGCCTACTTAGAAATTAGCAAAAGCTATGAAAGCTTTCCTACAAGCAAGCCTTCCCTAAGCAAGCTTGTCTTAATGGGCTTCACATGAGGCCTATTAATGGGTGGGAAGATCTTATATACCATTAACATTATACTTTCCCATCTTTTGTCCAATACTACATCACAGAGATGAATATTTACATAAATTAAACTGGATCATTGCCATAATATCCTTGAATGAATAAAAAGCATTGAGAATTGAATGTGATATGAGTACAGGTTTAGACCTTTTTAAATCAAATTAAATTAACAAATATTATTCTGGCCCCTACAATGTGCAAGGGATCACACTTGAGTCATGACAGGAATAAAATCTCAATGGAAAGTGGGAAATTGGAAAATTCAGATGAAGAAGGAAATATTTACAATTGAGGGTAGGGATGGCATGTGGTTCTCCAGCTGAAGTAACAGTTGGACAGGATTGAGAAGTAAGAAGGGTGGGAAACAGTTCATTGATAGGAGCGAGTATGTGGGTATTGAATAGCATTTGGCACTTAAAATGAAAGGTGATATTGGGAAATGGAGGAGGAAATGTATATGGGAACAACTGTTGGCTGTAGGGTATAGAGAAAGAATTTGCGGTGAGGGTGAAATGGAGGTCCAAGATATAAAGTATATATAGCTTCCTTCTGGAAAAGAGTATTTGGGATTGGAACAATGACTGAGGTCTGTGAAGAATAAATATTTGCAAACCAAAAAGGGAGTGAAAGGAGAATATTATTGGAGTTTTGTTTATGCTCCACCAAAGGCTTCAGTCTCTGATTTGATGATTCTTGGATCCTTAAAAAAAGAACATTGCACTGGACATAATATACATTCTAAGAATATAGCCATGGCTGGAGGTGGGGCATAAAATAAGTCTGAGTAGGAAGTAAAATGAAAAGTTCAGAACATAGAAATTAATTATACTTAAAGTTTGGTTGAATTAGATGATCTGTAAGTCACTCCACCATAGAAAATCTGTGATTTTTTTCCCAAGATTGCTGGTCTCTAAGAATGAAATAATTAAAAGTTGATATCAACACTCTATTATTTCACAAGTGTCAAAGTTATCTACAATAATGTAGATTGTAATAGTATATAATTTAGTAGTTGTCTTAGAGAGTTGACTAAGATTCGGAAAAAAAATGTGTGACTTGTTCATAGTCACATAGTAAATGACAGAGAGGGAATTTGAATTTCTAAGTCCAAGTCTATCCACTGAATCATACTCTCATGGTAAAACAGAACTTTGTTACATAAAATATATATGTAATATAGAATATTTCCTATATTATGTGAATTTATGTTATATAAACACTATATCTATATTCTCTTTATATATAATATAAATATATAAGTATATGTGTATGTGTATGTACATAAATATGCCTATATATATGTGGGATAGTATGGATATGTACCTCCACATATATGTTTTAGTTACCACCAAGAAAAAATAATGGATATTTTTGTTATAATCAGTCAGCAACAATGTAGTTTCTAGTCACTGATCACATTATCTTAATTTAAATGGTAATTATGTTGAAGAGGAAATAAAGGCACCAGTATTTTCAGGATTATAGATGTAGGCATAGATGTGTCTTTAGAAGTTAGCTAATACAACCACATTTTCTTAAAAATCAGATAACTGTGTAATAGAGAGGGGAGGTTGAATTAATACAGGCAAAGCCAGGATTCAAATCCCGATCTTGCAAATCCAGCTCCCTTTTCCCCACAATACTCAATATGCTTAATATGATCATGGGCATTTCAAAAGTGTCTAGAACAGAGGTGAAGAAAAGAGTTTAGGAAAACAACTTTCAGATGGAAAGAGATATGGAGGATTTGTCTCAAAAAGAAGAAATGAACACAATTAAATGGAGTGAGGAAAATGCTGAAACTCATAAAGGAAATTAGTCCAGGACATTGAGATGTAGATGGAAGGTTATGTTCCGCTGAACTGTTATTAGGACACACCTTTTGATCTGCTATTCTAATTGTTAATAATGGTCATATTACTTCATTTCCAACCTTTGACAGGGTAACTGAGAATCCACGTGTGAAGCTATTGCTTAAGGTCTACAGGAAATAGTCCCAACCTAACAACTCTTCTGACCTCCCTCGCTCAGAGCTCAAAAGTACTCAAGGGAGCTGAGCTCAATAACTACAGAATAATAGCAACTCTCTGTCTCACACCGAAAACCACACACACACACACACACACACACACACACACACAACAAAAGTAAAAACAGAATAGAGAAAGGAAAAGAAAGTCACATTGTAAGTTGATTTTTCAGATATCACAATAAATCTAGTGTTAGCAAGAAACCGGTCTGCTTTCATTAGGTCTGTGTGAAGTCAGAAGCAACTGAAACCACTTGTAATTGCACTAATAATTCACAGTCACACTTGAAGTCAACCTTGTCCTTGGTCATTAGGATTGTTGGCAAAGAATTCATAGGTCTGGACCAGCTTGTACACAGGCCATCACTTGCCAGAGTGAAAGGGGCAAAGGCTGTTTTTCAACAAGCATTTGTAAATGAGATTTTTCCAGAAAGGAATGGAGAAATGGCTAGAGAGGTTAAACAGGATTAACTGACCTGGATCTGACTCCCCAAACTCATGCAGGTTGGCTATGCATCCAGCCGTCTGTCACTCGGCTTGTTTGAGCCTCCAATTTCTAATAAATCAATTGGAGATAATAAAGACATATCAGAGGAAATGGGGTTTAGGGGAGTGGAAGCTGGCCTCAGGGAAAACTGGGTTGAAGACCATCCCTTAGAGCTAATGGCATGGTGATTTCCAGGAAAGTTGTTTAACCTTTAAGTAACTTCAGCAATTATTGAAGCATCTAACTTTTCCAGCAGGTGTTTATTTGTACCAGCACCCCTTCCTTTACTGGGTTTTCCTATCCTTGACACTTTTCCTTATGACTATGAAATCATAAGTCCAGTCCCCAAAATAAAAACCCCAACTAAAAATACCTCTCAGAAACAATCTCATAGGGTAATCATTAGACTGAAGTGTGAGAACATAGGTAAAGTGGTTTGTAAATCACTAAATAAAGGTCAGTTGTGTTTATGGGACACAGCAGCAGGTACCTTGCTTTTATTCAAGGCTGTATGGAATGTGGGGTTTCATGAGTTGTGGTATGAGAGACAGCACATTAGATCTAGTCCTTCCCATGAACAAATGTGGCATGTTTCATGTGATTGAGCATTTAGGACATTGATTATGATGAATCCTTCAGACTGTAATGGCAGGGTGTCTCTATCTTGATGACTGAAGAGTTATCTCTATGGGAGAGCTGGTGCATGGCATGGCAAGAGTGGTGTTGCTGGGGAGGCAGACAGAGAACTGTCCTCTACCTCTATGTGGCGGTACCAACCTCTCCATCCAGCAGCTGCTAGAACTCACTGCTCAGGAGATAAGGCCGCCTCACTCATTTGTCTGGGCTGGCCATTCTCCATACATCTAACATTCTCTCTACGCAGTCCAAATGTTACCCGCTGCCCTCCCTCTGCTCTAGATTTTGAATGTCTCTCAAAATCTATAGGTATCTTAATCTCTTTTACCATAATTCAGCCATGAAAACAAGAATTGGCAGAGGTGTCCATGGCAGCTTTGGGTTGGGGGTGGGTGGTGTGGCAGGGCAGCCAAGTGAGAATTAGGCAGTGAGCCTAAAGGGAATTTATTACATTTTGGCCTCTTTTAATCTGGATTAACAAGGAAACATCACATGGGAACATCGCCATAGACAGATGTTTGTATTCAGATAACCTAATAAGCCTGAATGAGGGCAAGGCAAAAAGATTAAAATAATGAAGATGTATGGGAGAGGGCATAAAAGTGATTGATAATTTATAAAAAAAAATTTTGGCCAAATATATATATATATATACATGCAGATAGATGATAGATGATAGATAGATAGATAGATAGATAGATAGATAGATAGATAGATAGAT
>NW_027185797.1:13897106-13907017 GCF_028583685.1 Petaurus breviceps papuanus | reverse complement strand
AGATAGATAGATAGATAGATAGATAGATAGATAGATAGATAGATAGAACTGGGTTTGAAACCTGTTTACAAGATTTCCTTAAATCTGGAGAGAAAACAAATGTGCCTTATTACAATATCTCATTGTTTATCATGGGCATTCCTAATAGCTAAGAGCTGTATATAACTAACAGCTAATCTTTAGAACTCTAAGTTTTGCAGATGACTTTACCTATATTATCTCACTCACTCCACACAACTTTTACAGGTAGGTGCTGTTATTTATTCCCATTTTCCAAATAAGGAAACTGAGGCTCAGAAAGGTTAAGTGACATGCCAAGGATTGCACAGTAAATAAGTATCTGGCACAGGATTTGAACTTAAGTTTTCCTGACTCCAAGGCCATCCTTCTATCTAATGCACTATCAACCGGGGTGAGGAACCTGCCACCTCAGTCACATGTGACCCTCTAGGTACAATCTTTTACCTGAGTCCAAAAGGTACCATGCCACATAATGGAGAAAGCTCTTCATTTGTAGTAGGAATTCAAATCCCTCCTTAATCCTGAAATCCCTCCTGTGTGATCCTAGACAAGTCAACATTTGTGAGTATCAGTTTCCTTTTCTGTAAAAGGGATCTTATAATAATAGCACCCACCTTCCTGGGCCATTGTGAGGTAATGTTATGGAAGTGCTTTGCAAACTTGTGAGTACTGAAGAGATGAGAGCCATGGTGAAAGTGTTTTTGTGTTGGTAGCATGTAGATATCTCCTACTTAAAGCAAACATAAGAAGATAGAGATTTACTAAAATAGTAAAGTGGAAAGTATTTATTGATTTGTCTTCACTTTTACAATAGGATTTTGTAAATATTAGCTTTCTTGTGGGAAAATCCTAAGAGCATTGACTTAGCACTGGAAGGGACCTCAAAACCATCTAGCACAGGTATGCAAAACATAAAATTTTGGCGGCCAGCAAAAATGTAGGGTTACCACTGCATGTAATCCTCTTTGTCACGTTGCCCGCAGGCAACCAACCATCCCCAGTCTGTCTCTAATCTATGTGAGGCCCAAAGAAATTTAGCCTATTTCAACTTTGGCCTCCTCCCTATTGCCAAATTGTGCAGGTCTGATCTAGTCTAACAGATTCACTTTACAAATGAGGAAACTGAGGCTCAAAGATTTGTGTGTGATTTGTCCACACTCAGCCAACCACTTTTTAGCTGACAAAGCTTCTAGGGGCCCTTCTTCTTCTTTATCCTGTTATTTTAATTTTAGATTACTTCATTATCCTTGTTATTTTAATCCTTTTCTGAATTTCATACCTCATGCCCACCTCCCATCCCCATAAGTGACATCTAGTATTATAAATGGAAAAGAAACTTTCAGAGCCCACCCAAAAGTCTGTGTCCTAAGGTGGTTTTTTCCCAAGTTTAGTTGTTTCTTCTAGTCAGACTCTGTCTGAAATTATTCCCCCATTTCAGCAGGATGTAGAGTGTGACATACTGTGTCCCAGGGAAGCAAGGCATACATAATGCATGAATCTTTGGGAAGATCGGAGCCTTGGAATACACAATTACTTTCTGGATTAAAATGGAAAGAGACACATTTGCAAGGAACTTCAAGTTTGTCCCCTCTTCACCCCCCAAAAAGAAAATATTTGTTTGCCTTTCTAATTTCAATAATTAACATAGGAATTATTATTATTTTTTCTTCCTTTGCCTTATCTTCCAATTCCAGGAGTGAGGTCAGCACCCTGCAGCTCCATGGAAAATGCCATTAGAGACACTTCCAAATTCAAAGCTATGGCCTGTGGCTGCACAAGAAGCTGATACTAGAATATGACTGCTGCCACAGCAATGGGCCTGGGCCTCCATATGGGGAGAGTTGGGCTCTTCCATCTCTTTCTCCCGGATCCCCCTTCCTTCTGTGGTTCTCTAAGAACAGAGGGGGAGGACAGATAGAGAAGGCAAGTGGTTCTGCATAAGAAGAATAAAAGCCAAAAACCACAGGGACTCTCTCTTCATTTGTTAAGCATTTGGACTAAGAAAAAAGTCTGGTCTACCCCTAGTAACTCCAATTGCCTGGGACTTCCAGCAGGATGTAGTTAAAGGCCAGTGGGAGGTTGATGTAGGTTGTGTGTGTCCTTTGTTCTTGAAGAGGACCATGACATCAGGGAAATTGATGACATGACTTGCAATTTGGCTTTGACCTGAGTGAGCGAGGGCTGTGCAAGGTCAGCAGCCTCACTTTCTCCTCCAGAGTCATCTGGGTCCAGTGGCCAGATATTCATCAGGAGGACTGGAGATGGCCCAGGATGCAATGGGTGACCCTGGCCCTTGTAGGCTAAGGCCTTCTCAGGTTTTCACTTTGAGTGAGGTAACACCCATTCTTTGAATAGGCCACTTTAAGAAGTTAGTCAAGGGGGTGGTCCTTTTAATCAAGAAAGAAAAAAAAATCAAACTGAGAAGGGAGGATCCTCAGGCTTCCTGGTCAAAAGACAAACAGTTAGTATTTTGTATTTACATTCATTCTGTGATAGGAGGGCAGGGACTATTGATGGAGGGCCAGGGGGCAGTGTTAACTAAGGAAGGCTCAGGAGTTCTTGGAGGAGCAAGCTCCAGGTGCCATTTTTACTAGTTCCCTCTCTTCACTTTCTATTTATAGGAAAATTCAGCTCAGAAACTCAAAAATAATAATTAATAATTAGCACTGATACATTGCTTTAAATTTTGTCATTTCACTTGTTTTTCAATCATGTCTAATTCTTTGCAATGTCATTTGGGATTTTCTTGTCAAAGATACTACAGTGGTTTGTCATTTCTTTCCTCTAGTGCATTTTACACATGAGCAAACTGAAGACTAAGTGACTTGCCCAGGGTCATATAGTCAATAAATATCTAAGACTGGATTTGAACTGGATTGGCACTTTATCCACTCTACCACTTAGTTGCCCAAGGTTTGAAAAGCACTTTACAAATATTATTTCATTTTTTTCTGCACAAAAATTCTGGTCAGTAGGTATGATTATTTGCCCCATTTTATAGATGAGGAAATTGAGGTGAGTGGTTTACTTTACTTAGCTCTAAGTATCTAAGGCAGAATTTGAACTCTGGTCCCCCTGACTTCAGTTCCAATTTACTACTATGGAATCTACAATCCCATATAATTTCAGTGCTTGCTTTCTCTTCTCTGAGTTTTCCTGCTTGGGGACAAAGTTGAATTGTGCTTATCCCATTGCCCCCTTTAATTAGCCCTATGTGGGAAGGGTGTTGGGCGATGTTATGGTACTCAAGGGGGTCATATTTGGATTCAGAAGACCTGAGTTCTAAATCTTAAATCATTACATGCTAATTTTGTGACCTTGGATAGGTCACAATTTCTCTGAGCCTCAGTTTCCTCCATTTAAATGAAGAAGTTGGATTAGATGGCCTCTGGGAGATAATATGGGGCAGCTGGGGATGCCTTAGTGCATAGAGTGCTGGGCCTAGAGTCAGAAAGACCTGAGTTCAAATCTACACTCAGATATTTACTATCTGGGTGACCCTGGGAAAGTCACTTCACCCTGTTTGCCTCAGTTTCCTCCTCTGTCAAATAAGCTGGAAAAGGAAAGAGCAAACCACTGTGGGATCTTTGCCAAGGAAACCTCAAATGGGGTTACAAAGAGTTGAACAAGCCTGAAACAACTAACAACCACTACGACAATAGCAACAAGAGGGTATATGTGTTGCCAAAGTTCTCACAGGAGAGTTAATAGCAGAGGCAGAATTCAAACCCAACCCTTCTGACTTTAAATCCCATGTGCTCCCACTACATCACTTCTGCCTTTCTAGGACTGAGTCTGTAAGGATCCTCACAGCTCTAAATAGATTATCCTAATAGGATTTGATTAAAATAGTGCCTTGTTTTTTTTTAAACTCTTTACATATAAATAGACTAATTCATTTGCTAAATAGCTTCATAAGTCTGAGCTAAGAGTCTGGGGCCAATCCATCTTATTGCCTTGTACAATGTGGGATGTCTCCATGATAAGCTAGATTTATTAAGAAGGTGCCTTAGAAATGACCTCCTCCAAAACTAGATGTGGAAACTGAGGCCCAGAGAAGTGAAATAAATTATCCATAGCCACAAAGTAATATGAATCAATGGATGGAAAAGCTTTGGTTAAGCAGTTCCTATATGCCAGGCACTATGGTTAAGTGCTCAGGGTTCAAATACAAAAATCACAATTGCCCTTGCCATCCAGGGTCTTGCATTCTAGTGGGGCAGACAACACCTAGAATGGAATGAAGACCAGGATGGGTGTTTGGATCAGGGAAGGCCCAGGGATGGCAAGCGAAGCCAAAATGCAGTGGATTGACTCGGTTTCTCAGAAATCGCAGTGGTGTATTAACAGCCCTTTTAAATTTAATAATAGCCAATGGTTAGCATTTATATAATGCTAATTTAATAAAATACTTTATGTATGTTATCTCTTGATTTTTGTGACAACCCCATGAAATCTGTACTATCACTATCACTATTTTATAAATGAGGAAACTGAGGCTGCAAGAAGATAAGGGACGTGCCCAGGTTTATACAGTCAGTACATGTTTGAAGAAGGATTATAATTCAGGTCTTCTTGAATCAAGTCCAACGTTCTATGTACGGCACCTTCTAGCTTCCTTATGATTACCAGAGCAAGTGACATGAGAAAGGAGGAGTAATATAGAGGGAGTAGCTGTTGTTTTGTCATTCCTAGTCATTCCGATTCTTCATGAGCCCACTTGGGGTTTTCTTGGCAAAGATACTGGAGAGGTTTGTCATTTCCTTCTCCAGCTCATTTTATATGTGAGGAAACTGAGGCAAATGGGGTTGTGACTTGCCCAGGGTCACACAGCTAGTAAGATTTGAATTCAAGTCTTCCTGACTCCAGTCCTGGAGTTCTATCCACTGGGCCATCTAGCTGGCCAGAGGAGATAGTAATATGGCACAAAAACATCTGAGAGAATTAGACTGTGTGGTGGGTCTTCATTGTCCTCAAACTGTTGAAGGCTCACCACTGATAAAGCCATTCCCCCATGGCAAGAGCTGAATTTCCTCATGCAAGATGGAGAGACAGAGAGAGAGAGAGAAAGAGAGAGAGAGAGAGAGAGAGAGAGAGAGAGAGAGAGAGAGAGAGAACAGTAATTTTGAAAAAGGCTACAGGAAGGTAAGTGTGATGAAGCTTGCTCACAGAGCTCTGCATGGAGTGGGGACTTTTAAGCTGCATCTGTAGAGTGAGCATCTTGTCCTACCCTGAGTACTGATTAGTTCACTGAGTAGCACAGGTGCGACCTCAGCTGGAATGATGCAGTTTGGAATAGATAAGTGCTGAAATTTGTCAACAATCTGGAGACAAGGCAAGGAAAGAAACTGAAACGCTTTGGTAATGCTAGGGATCAGATCATAAACTAAGGCAAGAGAGAAAAAAAACCAGATGCTCATCACTGTAACTCCTTTCAAAGAGGGAAATAGGAAAGCTGACGGCAGGAGTTCTGTACTGTGTATAGACATAAGCCTCAGAGTATTATGGAGTTGATACTATCCATAAGGAATATGAGGGATTAATGCCAGCCAAAAAACAGGGTTTCTCCTTCAGAAATCCTATTCAGCCAGATGAATGGTTTGGGAGTGGGGATTGGAAAAGCTGGCGTCAGCTTTCCTAATGATTATTCCTTTACAATAGTGGTATCAAACTCAAAATAAAAGAGACTATAAGCCCTACATAAGGATTCTTGCCAGTTGCATGTTGACTTAGAAAACAGCAAATTGACATTGTATTTTTATTTATTTGGTTAAATATTTCCCAATTATATTTTAATCAGGTTTGGGTTTCCTTTGTGAGTGTTCCTACGCATTTGACACCTCTCTGTTAAGATGTCTATATCTCAGCCTCATATTAAGTGGATATGGAAGTAAGTCTTGGGCAAAGCAAATGAGTGTGGCTTAAAGTCAAATGCAGCAGGCTTAATGGTAGGAGGGAGAAAAGAGAGGAGGATGGCCAAAAGAAACTGAGTCACCTTCCAAAAATTTATTCAGTAGAAATGTATTAAGTACCTAGTATGTTCAAACCCTTGTGTTAGGTACTGAGGACACATAAAAAAATTAAAACAAAAAAATCATCATATCTGCCATCAAGTGACTTACATTCTATTTGGGAGATCTTCCAATTGTGGTTGTTGTTATTTGTATGGGTTATCTTTGGTCTACGATAAAATCTGAATTAGTTTTGCTTGGGGTTATGAGGAAAGTATCGGAACCTATTCAACAATTCAGTTCAATTCAGTGAGCATGTATTAAGTATCTACTATGTACAAAAACTACCTGACAGTGAGAATATATAACATAAACATGGAATAGTTCTAGCATCCAGAGAACTCATGTTCTGCTAGGGTGGGGAGACTACATCATGTACACAAATAAGTATAATATTTTTAAATATTTAAATATTACAATAATTAGTAAGGATGGGGGTATCAACAGCTAGGGAATGAAGGATAAAATGGAACTGTTGCTGAGCCTTCAAAGGAGAGAAATATTTTGAAAATGAAGTGAAAAGAGTAACCATTCCAGTCATATAAGATGGTTTTCAAAATTACTGAGGTAGGGGATGGAATTCTGTGTTCAGAGAAACATAGATCTATTTGACTGCAATGTGAAGTGCATAAAACTGAATAATGTGTAATACCGTTGGAAAGGTTAATTGGAACTATATTAGGAGGGGTGATGGAATAAATGGAGAAGGTCATGTACCAGAATTATAACTTTGTGTTTTATTCTAGAGTTACTAGGGAGCCACTGAACATTTTTGAGCAGGAGATTAACATGGTCTGATCAATACCTTAAAAAACATTATCTTGGTAGTTATGGAGAAAAAGGGCTAGTATGAGAGAATTGTAACTGGATAAAAGTTGGGATGGTCTTACCATAATACAGGTAAGACTGGATGATAGGACTTGGGCAAATGACAATATGAGTTTAAAAATGGGAGGAAATGGATGCAAAAGAGATTATGGATATTCAGTGAACACAGCTGGACTGAACAGAGTGACATGTGAAAGAAAGGATCCATGTTAGAGAAGGAAGTCAAAAACAATTATGAATTGCTACAGCAATTAATTTTTACCTGGGTAACAAGGAACAGTGCCTACTACAAATATCAGGAAATTTAAAGGAAAAATATATGCTGGGGGTGGAAGGATGTTAGTTTCATTTTGAAAAATTAAGTATGTGGCACCAATGACCCAGCCATTATTACCATATTACTATACCATAATTATTAATTGCTACCTATTAATAAGGCGACAGCTAGGTGGCACAGTAGATAGATAGAGCGTTGGAGTTGGAATCAGGAAGTACTGAGCTCACATTCAGCTCCAGACTCTTATTGGCTAAATGCTGCCGAACAAGTGACCTGATCACTCTCTGTCTCAGTCTGTTCATTTGTAAAATGGAGATAATAGCAACTATCTTCCAAGGTTGTTATAAGTGTATGATATTTATAAAACATGGGGACCTTAAATGCTAGCTGTTATTATTAATTATGATGATTTATTTTGAAATATTTTATTGATGTTTAGTGGAAAGTTGAGCACATGGGTCTAGATTTCAGAAGAGATATTAGACCTATATATAAAGGAGGAGGAGGAGGAGGAGAAGAAGTAGAAGAAGAAGAAGAAGAAGAAGAAGAAGAAGAAGAAGAAGAAGAAGAAGAAGAAGAAGAAGAAGAAGAAGAAGAAGAAGAAGAAGAAGAAGGAGGATGAGGAGGAGGAGGAGGAGGAGGAGGAGGAGAAGGAGAAGAAGAGAAAGAAGAAGATGAAGAAGCAGATGAAGGAGAAGAAGAGAAAGAAGAAGAAGAGAACGAAGAAGAAGGAGAAGAAGAACCACAACAAGAACAACAACGACAACAAAAGGAAGAGGAGGAGACGGAGATAATGACGTTGCGAGATCTCAGGCTCCTCTGCGCAGTGAGTTAAGACTGAGTAGAAGATTGTGATCAATTTCCTTGGCAAATATTAATGGCTATTGCAAAGGATATGAGTCAGAAAGAATACTGACATGCTTTATTAATGCAAAAGATAAAGTTGGAGATATTCCCTATTTTTTATTAAATTATTAAGCTAACTTGTGAACTGACAGTCTAGTTACATTTGTAGCTCCCGCAACAATCAGGAGTGTAAGGAAAACTTATGAAGTTCACTTAAAATGAATATCCCTTACCCCTAGCCCAAATGTAATTTAGCTGTCCATCTTTTTTCTTCTAAATTTTTACTTGTTCTTTTGGATAAATGATAACATACATTTACATGGCACTGTAAGGTTATGAATGATATTTTCCTCACAATAACTGGGATGATTTATCATTATTATTGCCTTTTTATGGATGTGATGACCAAATACTCACATACACAATGACTTGCTTATAGTCAGACAAGTTAAAAATGTCACAGGCAGGACCCAGTTCTCCCTGACCCCAAATCCAACAACTTATCAAATAAAACAGAAAAAAAGTATTTAAACAAGATCCTCCAGGTTGCTCCACACTGACTGTTGATCAACCGAGATACAGAGAAGATCATAGGTAGTGTCTTGCTATGGTTGCAGGTTTAATTTTCTTATTTAGTCTAGCTAAGAAAACTTTACTAAAACAGCTTAATTTCCAGAGAAGTGGAAGGGTTCCTTTGGCATAGTTGATAGAATAATGAGATTATATTACTGAAAATATGGGTTCAAATTCCTCCATAATGTCGGTGCTCTGTATCTGACTGTCGCTCTCTGAAGCTGAGTTTCTTCACTTATAAAATGAGAATATATATATATATAACACCTCACAGATTCATCTAAGAGATTTGATAATAAAAAGTGCTTCTAATGTATGAAAACTAGGTAAATGACAATTATCATTATTTAATTTTAAAATAAAAATATCATGAACAGGTCTTTTGGTAGTTTAATTGTAACTTTTTTTAATGTATGTTCATTGTAGCAGAATGTAGAGTCAGTAATCTTGTTGATTTTAACCAATTGAGATGGTAACTTAAGAATAAGGTCTTAAGAGATTCTATAATAGTTTGCTCAGTGGAAATGAGTGAAGGAAATTAAACGCAAATCCACATGGTTCCCAATTTTTCCTGTCCCTAAGTATTTCATTGCTTTCCTCCAATATATGGAGAACTTGGTTCATTCAAATCTAAAGTTCCACGATCATATAATTAGAGCCAGAAGAAAATTCAGAAGCCATCAAGTACATCTCTCTCATTTTATGACTAAAACAAACAAAACAAAACAAAACAAACCCCCCAAACAACCAAGATTTAAGGCCCCTCTGATATTTCCTTCAGACTTTTCTCTTTCTAACATTGGAGATACCTCTTCTTCCTCCACTTATAACTTTCTGTAGAATTTTTGCCATTTGTTCCTGGTTTTATCAATCAAAATATCCCTTCTAACTGTTCTTTTTATTCCCCTTAAATACTGATACTTTACCAAAAACAGCATTATGTGTCCCTGTATATTTCTGTGAGAACAAGATGTCCTGATTTCCCAATTGGAGCCATACCAATGGAATGATTCCATTGACCTTCTTCTGATCAATAAAAATATGCAAATCAACTATTTAGTATTATAGTCATTTTCTCTGACTCTTACACCTTAAAATATTAAAAAAAAACCAAGAAGCTAGGAATCCATAAAACCATGTATCTGAAGTTGACAACTTTCATTTTAAAGCTTTTCTTCTTCTTTTTCTTTTTCTTCTTCTCCTTCTTCTTCTCTTCTTCCTTCTTCTCCCTCTTCCTACCCTTCCTCCTCCTTCTCCTCTTCCTATTAAGGAATATATTTTAGAAATAAAGGTTTAAGCAGTGTTGGTGAAATGTTGAAAATCTTGATTGAATTAACTAATGCCTCAATCTCTCT
>NW_027185797.1:13896828-13897006 GCF_028583685.1 Petaurus breviceps papuanus | reverse complement strand
TCTCTCTCTCTCTCTGTCTCTCTCTCTGTCTCTGTCTCTCTCCCTTTACTTTTCTTTCTTTTTTTAAAAAGAAGAACAGGGAAGACAAGAAGCAGGTCCATGGAGGCTTTATATTCAGGAATTAATAAAGTACATTAGTGAGCATAGTAACTTTAGGAGATATTTTAAAGAAGTATAT
>NW_027185797.1:13887884-13891828 GCF_028583685.1 Petaurus breviceps papuanus | reverse complement strand
ACATTAGTGAGCATAGTAACTTTAGGAGATATTTTAAAGAAGTATATAATAAAATCTCTGTATATTTATGGTTCATTTTCAATATTATCTTTTGACCATACCTTAGAGTAAGTGTGAGGATGTAAAGTCATTGCAGCAAAGAACAGCATAAATGTTTATGAAATTGTCAGACATCCTGAAACGAGCAATTTTTTAAAAGCTGGATTTGACAGTCAGATGATAGAGTTCTTTTTTTTTCTTTTTGAAGGGGGCAAGGCAAGGCAATTGGGGTTAAGTGACTTGACAAAGGTCACACAACGAGTTAAGTGTTAAGCGTCTGAGGCCGGATTTGAACTCAGGTTCTCGTGACTCTATGGCCAGTGCTCTATTCCCTGTGCCACCTAGTCACCCCTAGAGTTCTTCATTCAAAAGCAGTTTAGGCTATATTTTGGTTTAAAAGCATAAAATATGTTTAGCAAAAACAGCAAAAGTATCTAAAGATCACACTGTAACTAGGGCAGGAAGGTCTTGAAACAATGAAATAATTTTGATTTTCATATGCTACTTCTTCTATGGTCTGTTTGATCTGAGTACTCACTGAAATGGTATTAATACCAACTGATTCACCTCTTCTAACATTTTTAAATGAGTAAAATAAAATACATAGAGTTACAAAGTAGCCCAATTTTATTGAACAATATTTTGTATGTATGTCCGTCAGTTGACTGACCAATAGATAAATATAAATTTCAAGGTCTCCAGGTTAAGACCCCCCCCTTATGGATAAAAGAGATCTATTTTAATGGAGGGAAGAGCGAGGCACTAGTGTTTGGGGATTAGGAAAGTAGTCACGGAGAAAGTGGGTCACTTGCCCACCTTGAGGAGCTATGAGAGTCTTTTATATGTGCACACCCTGATAACAGCTTTTCATTCCTCAGACATTTACTTAGTATCCTGCCACTAATGCAAAGAGTAATTAATTGTCCAATTCCAAAGCAAATTTTGACCAGTTAGCAAAACCTTTTTCTCCTATAACTTTTCCCCTTTATAGCTTGAAATCTATAAAATTTTAAAAGAAGTTAAAGGAGGAAGAGAAGGGGAGGGGATGAAGAAAAAGAAGACAAAAAGAAAGGAGGAGGAGGAGAAAGAGGAGGAAGACACTACTGTTATGCAGTGCTTCCCTCTGACCTTCTCCTCCCTTGCTCCCAGGTTTCTCCTGCCCAGGCACCAAGCGAGGCTTAGCTGTGCCTGCAGAGGCCAAGGAATTGAAAATATTGGGATGAGCTATTTTACTAGCCTGCAGTTAGGAAACACTGCTCTCGAGGGGCTCCTTGTTTATGATATAGCAAATGATAAAGTCAAAGAATGTACTTAAAAGGAGAAACATTGTTGGACATATGCATGTCCAACAATATATATGTATACACATATACATATCTATGTAGACATACATAAATACAAATATACATACATGTATGCATATATACATATAATGATCACCCTTTGAATTCTGCCCAATGAGTATACTGACATTGTAATATGAAATTTCTGCAAGGTTATTCATGTGTCTTCGGCAGGTTATTAGTTTATCCATCAGAAAGCACTTAAAGGATGAAGGGGATGACCACATTGTGGTTTGAAATGGCAATTTGGGGTGGGGGATGTTTTCTGGGCTAAATGGAAAGTAGTACAGCTTTGCTTAGTTCATTTAGCTGAAATGGGAGGTAGAAAGGGCTTATTTGTGTTTAGGAAGGTCTCTATCAATGTAGAGAGTGGTTTTCCAAGCTGAAAAAGACTTTAAAAAACAATGGAATATAGTATCCCCAGTTGTAACAGCTGTGGTATATTTGGAGCTTTTATGTCTGAGTTCATGCCATATCCAAAATTATTATCCTTATTATATTCCATTACACAAAAAAGTCACATTTATGCTGAAAATACTGCTTTCAGACACAATTTAAGCCTCCACAAACCCCTTTTTTTTTCTTTTCTAAATCAAAAGCAACCATTCTCTATCACAACTGGCAATTTAACAAATATGGAGATGCATCTACCAGTGGTTTTCCATTCTTTGAAAAGATCAGAGGGCAAAAAGATAGATCATAGGATGACATAATCATAGATTTAACAATACAAGGACAACCTTCTAGTTACCCCAAGTCCCAGAGGTGTAAGTGACTTGTCCAGATTCCTGAGGTTACACAATTAGTAAAGGTCTGACAAAGGAATTTGACATGACAAGTCTTATTGACTCTGAGTCTTAAATAGTGAGTTGGAGGGAGGAAGAAAGGAAGAGGAAGAGCAAGACAAGGAGAGGGAGAGGGAGGGATAGAGGGATAGACAGAGAGACAGACAGACAGAGACAAGGATAGAGAGTGAGAGAGAGAAAGAGGGAGGTAGGGAGAGGAGGCACTATAGTACAGTAGATTCAAGATGGATCTAGGAGTGAAGAAGGCAAAGGTTCAAGTCTTGCCTATGCTGGCTCACGTCCCCAGTTCAGGCCATGGCAGAATGCTGATTGGGTTTTAGCCCATCAGTGTATTTAGAGTTGTTGGTGGCATATCTGACTATTGAGAAAGGCCGAATTTAGTTGGCAGTTGAGGAAAGAGTAAGATACAGACATTGTGGAACACCGGTGCAGGGCTGGTGATAGAATGATGTAGGTTTGTGTAGGGGAATGGTGACTGTGGAGGTGGTCACTAGTTGCACTATGACTTAGTTTTCTAACTTGAAAATGTAAAAAAAAAAATGGTGAATTGGGGTGAACTGAATGATACTTAGGTTCCTGTCCAGCATTATACCTGATGACCACACACATCAAAATCTTAAAGGTTTCTTGCTCTACCTTCAGCAAGCTATCAATTCAACAAGCATTTATTGCATACTGACTATGCACCAGGCATTATGTTCGGCCTTGAGAACACAAAGAAAAGGAAAGGAGAGTCAATCCCTTGTCCTCGATGAACTTACATTCTTACTGGGGAGGCAAAATGTACCTTAAAACGTATACACAAGAAAAATGAAGAATGGATGGAAGGTAACCTTTGAGAGGAAGGCACTAGCAGCTGCAGAGACTGGGAAAGGCCTGCAGAAAAGGGCATCTGAGCAGAGCTTGGAAGGAAGCCAGCAATTACATCCACAACCTACTCAACCTTTGAGGTTCCGAAATAAGAGAATGGGAGCATCCCTTAGCCATTTTGCTTTGAGACTCCAGCTATTTGCCAGACACTATTCTCCAAAATAAACTGCTGTTTCCAATTTTTTTTTAAAGCTAATGCACATTGATTATACAGACTTTTTTTTTCTACTTTAAAGCATTTCAGATGAAGACCAGGCATTGAGCTGGAATGCTGGGTAATATCATTTGAAAGGGAACAGGTTTCTAGCCATGCTGCCACAATCTCCAGCCGAGCCCTATTTCTTTGACATTAATGGTGGACCCATAATGCACTTGCTTTGAATTCTGTCTTAAAAATGGCCTTATCAAAATATTCCTCTAGTATCAACTTGAGTGCCATTTGACAGAAGATCAAATATAGAGGCAACTGGTGCTGAAAATACTCTATTTCTACACAATTCTGGCATTCAAAAGATGATGACTGACTGTGAAGTTGACGCTGACTTAAACAGGCAAATACTTTCCTTCTGCTTTATTCTGCAGCTATAAGAAATCACTCCCTGTATATAAATTCCCATCTTCAAAAAGCACAAGGACAAATATGTCATATATCTAATTATAGGGTCAATTTGAAAAACAATACCTAATTGTGAACATTCATGGCCACTACAGAGAGCCAAAAATTAGACAAATTCAGTTTGAAAATATCCTTTGTTTATCTTGCCCTGCTCCCCCTTTTTATTTCTGATTTTTAATGTTTTTTAATAATTAAATTATTTTTAATGTTTACAACACTCAGTTCCACAAGTTTTTGAGTTCTAAATTTTCTCCCCCTCCGTCTCCTCTC
>NW_027185797.1:13875943-13887784 GCF_028583685.1 Petaurus breviceps papuanus | reverse complement strand
GAGAGAGAGAGAGAGAGAGAGAGAGAGAGAGAGGAGAGAGCAAATAGTACCCCTCTTTGATCTCAATTCATATTTCTCTGGATGGGATAGCATTTTCCATCAAGAGCCTTTTGGAGTTATCTTCGAAACTTGCATTGCTGAGAATCTGGCTTCCCTTTTTACAGGATTTAATTTAACTCCATAACTGCTGGAGAGATTAAAAGGGGATAGGCAAGATACAACTTCCCTTTGAAAAGAAGGATGGGTGAATTTACCACATAATTGTATAGAGGAGAAATCACAAGAATTAGAGACAGAAGTTGTGGGTTCAGACCTGAGCTATGTGATTTTGGCTTATTGCTTGAACTTCCTAAGTCTTAGTTTCTTCACTGGTTGAAATAAATCTATAGAAACATCTTGATATGGCAATCAAATGGTATTGACCAGCTATCAAGGAAAGTCAAGTAAAAAAGTGCTTAATGTTTGCTACATATAAAGGGTATTTTATGATAGGGGAACAAAGAAAGGAAATTATTATCTGACTGTGAACTTTGATTGAACTACTAGTGAGAGCTCACATCATGTTACTAGCATAATCATTTTGTAATATGTTCACATTTGAGTATGTATTCACATGGAGGTAAGCTTATATGTGTATATACTTTGTGTATTATTTGATAGCGAAGTGACCTCATTGATATGATTCTACCCTCCAGTGTTGCAGGTCACAATACAGCTGGGCCTTCTCATCCTGTGTGACACCTGTCTAAATTCTCCACAGGATATCCAGTCAGCATGATGGAGGCCTTCTCCTAGAATCTTTGGGATTGGGTGTATACAAGTACACTGCTGTGTTGTTGATTTCTTAGTCCTCTTCTTATATAACAAATTAAATTATAATTTATGATCATAGATCTCTTCAATGATATCATTTGTATTGTTTCTTCTGTGCCATTGTTCATTGGTATGTGTCACAGCTTCCCTATACCCAGCATGCACTTTGCCATTCCCCTTTGGGAGATGCCCAATTTTAACTCTTCAGAGACTTTGATATTCCATGATATGTAACCATATATCAGGAGAAAAAGTAATATTTGTGTAACATTTGTTACATGATAAAAGTAACATTTGTGAAGAAAATAACATAACTTTAGGGGGGTAAAGTTTTTTCCAGGAATAGTACAAGAGAACCAGATGATGACTCCTGGAGTCTAAAATTTAAAGGGAACCTTAGAAATGTTTAAATCCAGGAAGAGGGTACCAAAGTCAATTGTTTGCAGATATTTGACTTAGATTCAAATCCCTCCGCTGATATCTACTATCGATGTGACCTTGGAGATGAACCCTAACATCTCCAAACCGCAGTTTCTTCATCTGGTCAATGAGTTGTTTGGAATCTATGGCTTCTAAAGCCTCTTTCAGCTCTGATTTTATGATCCTATAATATGATTGAACAGGATGCCCCTTTAAGCTCATGATCAATTATCCTGGGGTCTAAAGAAAAGGGCACATAGGTGTAGGAATATATTTGGGGAAGTGTTTCATCCAAACAAAATTAAGTATGAGAGGGTAAAAATGGTAGTTTGTGAACTATATTTCTTTAATACTATATTTTATGATGTCAGTGATTTTTCAATAATGAATATTAGTGAGCATTGAGCAATGTAGAAAAAAAGAGAATAAGTAACCATGGAATTGGAATGATATACTGATCTTTTGGAAGACTTAGAGAACTGATATTGGTCTGTGATGGATTTGGGATGGACTGCTGGCTCAGTAGATGGCATGCTGTTCCTGGAGTCTGTAAGATCTGACTTTAAATCCATTCTCAGTCACTTAGTAACTGTGTGACCCTGGGCAAATCACTAAACCCTGTTTGCTTCAGTTTCCTCATCTGCAAAATGGGCTGAAGAAGGAAAGGGCAAAATGCTCCAGGATCTTTGTCAAGAAACCACAAAAGGAGTCAAAAAGATTCAGACACAACTAAAAACAAATAAAGAGCAACAAGAATGCATCTGAATGGTGCACTCTTTCTCCTCTGCTAGTTTGTGTACTTTTGCTCAGTCAGCCTCACCCTAGGGGTTTCTAACTGTAATTAGAAGGGTTGGTGATGAAGAAAAGATGCCCTGTAATGTCCATGTGCAACATGGAGAATGTTAATATCACTTCTACAGTGGACACAGTAGGTTACCTTAGCCTTTCATAAGAGTAGGTCTTTGGATTCATATCCCCTCAGGATTACATTCTGGAATACAAGCTTAATTAACTAAATCCACCATCATGATTTATATTAAGTTGTGATCTTGATCAATTTGACCAAATTAAGCCAAACCTCCGGTGCCATCTTGCCATAGTTGAGAACATAATAATAGAATGCTCTCTCCATTATTTCTCCTGCCCTAAAGGGTTCTCCATTTGGTTAGGAGCCAATGGACCTGACACTTTTATGAGGACTAGTCCTATTAAGAACATGTCCCATGGAAATAAAATAAGCATGCAATAATCCACAAGCTCCTGCTGCATTCTAATTGCTGTACTAGTCACAGAAACTATACAAACTATACAAACAAAAGGGAAGTAGTACCTGCCCTCAAAAAGCTTGTAGTATAATAGGAGAGGAAATGTGCACACATATTTTGTTGTTTAGTCAATGATTTGTGTCTGACTTTTTGTGACCCCATTTGGGGTTTTCTTGGCAAAGGTAGTGGAGTGGTTTCTCATTTTTTTTTCTCATTTTACAGCTGAAGAAACTGAGGCAAGCAAAATTAAGTGGCTTACTCAGTGTCACACTGCTTGTAAGCATCTGAGGCTGGATTTGAACTTAGAAAGATGACTATAACTCCAGGCCCAGCATTCTATTCATTGAGCCACCTAGCTACCCCCATAATAGGTATATACTAAAGACAAACACACACACACACACACACACACACACACACACATATATATATATATATGTACTAAAATCAAATGAATTTAAAGCAAATACAAAGAACAGTAGTGCATGAGAGGAATAGGGTAAACAATGAAGAATAGAACCCTTGAGGTGATTCTTGAAGGAAGCCAGGGTTTCCAAGAGGCAGAGAAGAGGAGGGAAGGTAATCTAGGCCATATACAAAAGCAAAGAGACAGGAGGTAGAGTCAGTTGGGTGAAATGAAGAAAATTGGCCAATAGGACTGGAAAGGTATAATATGTAATAAACCTGGATTAGTCTAAAGGGACCAGATGTGGTGTGTTTTGAATTATGACCAGAAGAATTTATATTTGATGATACAGTATGTCTTTATATTTATATGTAATTGACATATTTGTTATATAACAACATAATCAACATAGATTATTAAATATACATATATATTTAAACATAAATTAATGCCTTACCAGCAGTTTTTTTTGAAACAACTGGAGTTTATTCATTCTGCAGGGGTCAAAGGATGGGGTAGTAACAGAGTCTGTTTTTGGCTTTAGGAAAATCATTTCAGCAGCTGTTTCAAGACTGAATTGGATTGAGAAGAGAATGGAGTCAGGGAGGCCAATTAAGAGGCCATTGCAATAGTCTAGGCAAAAGGTGATGAGGACCTAAATTAGTGTGGAAGGTTATATGAATGGAGAGAAAGGGACATTTGTAGGAAATATGCTGTAGAGAGAGATGAGTTTTGGCAACTGTTTGGAAACATGAACTGAGTGAGAGTGAGAAGTTGAGGAGGATAATGAGTTTGTAAACTTGAGTGTTGAGAATCCAGCACCTTCAAAGTCTGGAAGAGGGATGAATTGGGGAGGGGGGGGGCGAGATGCTGTGTTCTTTTTTATTTTTCCTATTAGATAGAATGTGAGCTTCTTGAGGACAGGAAATCCCTACCACTCTCCACAATTATATATGATCTCTTTTGCCTTAATTTCCCTTTTACTATAACTGTGTACATGTATGCTGGACTCTCACTTATCCTACCCCCATTCCCACTGAAACAGAATTTAAGATCCACAAAAGTAGGAGCTGTTTGGTGTCCTTTACCACCTAGCACACTGCTTTGGATGTAGTAGGCACTAACATGGCTGTCCACTTGAAATGATTTGCTGGTGGCCTGTCACTCACCTATAGCTGTTAAAGAGGGGATGTTCTTTACTTCCCCTGAATCTAGTATCACTGATCCTCTACTTTCATTTGCTTGAATGCCAAAGGTCATGTGAACTTTGTATCTTTGGACCTTGGCATGAGAATATCTTTGGCAGAATATGCTCAGCAAGAATTCATAATCAAAATAATCTCCATTTGAAAGTTTATTTTCTATTTGTTAAGCATATATGATAAAAATATGTATTGATTACTTTGTGAAAAAATTAGCTCAAAGGAAAAATGTATGAATTTGGATTGATCAAAAATGAGAAACTACCTCAAGGAAATAACTATATATGTGGAGATTATATTTCTAGTAATAACAACAATGATGATGGTGATGGTTAACATTTTTAATGCTTTAAGAATTTGAAAACAATTCACATAAATTATTTCATTTAATTCTCACAATAATTCTGGGAGGTATTGTGATGGTGAGGATGAGAATGAGGATGATGGTGATGGTGATGACTGATGATATATAACTTGGAGATGGATGGGGATTTACCTTCTTTGAGATCTCATTTTTTACTCCTTTGCTCTTCTTTGGAACTTCTCTGACTGAATGACTCTCTCTCCTTCCCTCTCCCACCTTTTCAGCTTCCTTTTCTATTTTGTCTTCCCTCATCAGGTTGTAAGTTCTTTGAGGGAAGGGATTGTCCTTTTTTTCCTGACATATAGTAAGCACCTAATAAATGATTATTGACTATTAACTCCTGATGAGCCACTGCCGAAATGGAGGATAATGTGGGAGAAGGTGACAGGAACTCCAAATATTTCTCCAGTATTAAAGTCTTAGAATCAGAGAGACAGAGACAGACAGAGAGAGAGACAGACAGAGACAGAGACAAACATAAAGAGAGAGAGACTTAAAAATCCCAAAAGAAAAGGGTTCCACTCTTCATTTAAAAAATTATTTCTTTCTAGCAGAGTTTTACACCTTTCATCTTGGGGATAAAAAGGGGAGAAGGGAGAGAATCCTTGGCTCTTTATCAAAGGGTTTGAGTGGGAAAGAGGTCATTGGTGATAATCCTAGGTTGGTTCTGGAGGAAGACCATGTTTCTGATGGGGTAAGGAAGGGGAGGAAGATCAAAATGGAGACAACAGAGTCTGGAAATGGCAAAAAAAAAAAAGTCCCTGCCTTTACTGAGAAATTAGGGGTATATATGGATGTCCTATAACCATCTGTAATATTCATTTCTCTTGCCACACAGAGATTGAGTCTTTGTATCTCCCACACCTAACACAATACTTGGCATTTGGTAAGGGCTTAATAAATTCTTCTAAAAATAAATTGAAGGATGAAAGGCCTCATGTTCACAGTTAAGTGGATAAGTTGAAGGAGTGGCTTCATAGGATGCCACTCTTGATCCTTTGGTTGAGCTATTCTTCACCTGGAAGAGGGAAGATCCTAGGTAAGGATGATAGCTGTCTTCCAGTATTTGAAGGATCATTGTGGGGAAGAAGATGTAGAATTGTTTCTGCTTGGCCCCTGAGGGCAGAAAAGTGAGTAGTCAGTAGAAGATGGGATGAGGAAAGTTTTGGGGTGTTTTGTAAGGGAAGCTACTTACATGATTAGAACAAGTTAAAGCAGGATTTGCTTCATCAGGGATCTGTGTCCACCCCACCTCCCCATAAATGGGTAATAACTTATTTATTAGGCTATAAAAAAGATTCCTTTTGGAATCCTTCAGAATGATTGATAGATGAAGATAAGTGGAAATGCATTTATTATATACCTACTGTGTTCCAGGAACTTTATTAAAATGTAAAGATACAAAGAAACCAAATTACAAAAAGGAAAATTTAAAAAAAAAATTAGTTTCTGCTCTGAAAGAGATCACAATCTAATGAGGTAACAAATAATCAACTTTGTACAAACAAACTATGGTCAGGATAAAGTGGAAACAATCCAAGAAGAAAAACATCGAGATTAAGGAGGACTGGGAATAACTTCTTAAAGTTCTTCAAACTATAGCCGGGATTAGAAGGAAGCCAAGGAGGGCAGGAGGCAGGGATGAGTAAAGAGAGCTCCCCAGGTTCTTATGAGTATATGGAAGAGCATACGGTGTAAGAAGATGGAAAAAAATGGAACGGAGCCAGGATACAAAGAGTTTTAGAAGTCAAGCAGAACATTTTCTATTTGATCCTGGGGTTTTCCAGTTCTGGCATATATGATTTGTCCAATAGGCATGTTGGACTCCACTCCTTTCAAGCAGAGATTAGTTGATGAGACTAAATCTTTGATGGATCCTACTTCCTCTGACTCCATTCTGCCCTCCATCTAGGCGCTGGCACCCTGGAAATCATGTGAGATTCATCAGAACATTGATTCGTTGACTCCATAACCATGTTACAGTCTAGCACTAGAAGTCATTGGCTATCCTAGTTCCCATCTCAACAATATTGCTGTTGGGATCTTTTAATTCTCTTCTCACCAACAAGGACCCTGTCCAGGGTGAACGGATGGCTTTTTAGAGCATCTCCCTCTGCCCTCTCACTTCAACTACTCTGGCCTTTATGAGAACAACAGTTGCTTCCCAAATGCCTTTGAAAAGGCTCAGCTTGTTATCTTGGTGAGTTAGGGTACTGTTCCAAGCAGAGGAGGCCTCAACACTGAGTGGAAACAGCTACACTTGGAAGAGATGCTTCTTCATAGCTCATCCAGGACATAACTATGGTATGACTAGACCTGGCAGCTCTTTCTATCCCACAATACTGGGGAGATTATATTGTGTGTCTGTTACTAAGAAATTCACATAAATTCAGCCTTGCCATCTATATACCATGCCTGAGCTCCAATGCCCTGCATGCACCTGGTCTGGTCAGTTAGCCTGGAGTCTTTGGAATGACATATTTTTGGAACCCAGTATCGGTTTACCCTGACCATCATTTTCTTTCTTTCCATAGTCAATCTTCTTCCTTTTTTAAAATTTTCCTTATTACAAAAATGACAGGAGCATTCTCCAAACAGATCTCATAATGAAGTATTTCCTGCAAAGGGTGTTAGCTTCCATTGTACTGAATGTTTATTCTACTTTGCAATTATACAATCACGGCAATTTCTTTTTGTCCACAGTTAAGGGGAAATGCAATAAAGGAACAAAAAAACCTGGAAAATGTGCCTGCAGTGAATCCACTAGACCTGAGCTGAAGCGAGTTAGCAAGTGCTTCTAGATAACTGGAAGGCATGTCTCTGAGGCAGGGCCTAGGGGACTTAGGCATCTGAAGAAGAAATCTGACAAAGCAGCTGGTGAGAATTAGACATCTTTTCCTTATCCTCTGGTTTCTTGTTTATTTGTTTGTTTGTTTTCACTCTATTACCTGTAACACCTGAGAGGCTTTATAGGCTTGTAAAGAGGCCTACTCTGAATTTCTATAGCCCCTTTCATCTAATTGAACTCAAAGAACCTTTCAAATAAGGATCCCTACCCTATTTAACTATGGATTGGGAGGTTAAGCAACTTGCCCAAGGTCAGATAGTAGGGAGGGAAAGGAGGGAGAGCCAGAAATAGAACACTGTTTAGCATCTGTTAGTCCCATGTTTTCCCTGTTAGATTTGAGCTTTATGGGGATCTAGAAGGCTGCTTAATACAGATTCTCCTCTGACTTCCCATGCCACCCACACCCACATACTCTATCCTCCCCCATCTCTAACTGTATTAGTGTTGGGCCATAAATACACATCCCTGACTCCATCTCCCTTCTCCAGCCCAGTCTGGGTACCAAGATGGCCCATGACCAAGAAATATAAAAAACATAAAGGTCTAAGTAGGGTCACGAGCCTAGCTGGGGGTAAGACAGTAGATCACAGGTTAAGTGGGTATTAATGTTAATATAATCAGAAAAGTGACTCTTAAAAATGATTTAATGTTAAGTCCCCTTGTATTTCTCTGTTGACAATGCCGGCAATAGATGCATTATTTATAGGTTAAAAATATATGCTGAGATCAAACACAAAAAACAAAAAAATCAAACAAGTGACTATAGGCCTTGAAAATCCTTCTTCCTCCTACCCTAGAATATATTGTCTGTGTAACCTGAGGCAAGTCATTTAATATCTCAGTGACTCTCCAAGATTTTATGTTTCAGAGAAGGTGCTGGTCTGTACTAGGAGAGGAGGTTTTCTCATCCTGGACCACCTTACCTAAAGGCTTCATAGACCTAGTCCCTATTCCTGTGATAATTGCATCCTTTCTAGGTTAAACATATACTTATATATTAACCATATGTATATAAAATTATATAATATTACTATAGTATATGCTGGATATCATATTTATATATTATATAATGTCATGCAATATTTTGTATAATTATACTTATATGTAATCTATAATAACCTAATATAGTATATTAAAATATATTAACTTTATAGGTTAAATATGTACTCCAGGTCTCAGAAAAAAAAATTAAACAAGTCAATAAGAGTCCTGAAAATCCTTCCTATGTTCTCCCATCTCCAGCTTCTAACATATGCTGCCTCTGTGGATCTGAGTAACTCACCTTTCATCTATTTGGGTTGATCTCTAACTCTTAAGTTTCAGAGAAGGTGACTATTTTTATATCGGGAAAAGTTTCCCCAAGTGAGAGCTGCCCAAATCAAAGAAATGATACACCCTATTCTTTGGATATCTTACCTATCAGTTAAAAGTAGACTCAAAGCCTTGGAAAGACAAAACAAACAAGTCAGCATGGGGTTGAAATTTTGCTTCCCCCATCCTATCATTTCCTCCATTCATAATCAATATTTCGCTAAAACGATCGAGAGTAAAGAATAGGGCTAATAGAAACTGCCTCATCCTTTGCTCCCTGCCATGTTTTGGCAGTGGTAAAAGCTGTGGTTGACAAGGTACTTGTTCCTGTAAGAGACAAAGAGGAAAGTGACAGAATCCATAGAGGGTAAGAAGATGGATAACCCTGAGCAGCTGTTACCCACTCACTTTAATGGCAGCACTTGTGGAGATCACAAATTAACTGTGACAGTCATAAGGTCATAGAGATTCAGAGGAGCCTTAGAGAGGTTAAGTGACTTACCCAGGAGTTAAGGGATGGCCACTAAGCCTCAGACAAAATTTGAACCTAGGTCTTCCACATTGGAATATCAATGTGCTATCTACCTGGACAGTGCATTTTCAAAGTATAGTTGGGGGCCTCCAAGGTTTTCTAAATCCCCTTTGGCCTTTGAGGTCAAAATGATTTTATGATATTTCTAAAATATTTCAATTTCTAATATAAATATCAATAGTTATAGCCAGCAATGTGATGGTAAAGCTTTAACAAATGGCTCTTCGTGAAAAACAACAAAAAAAAGCCAATAAAACAAATAAACTGTACACTTATAAAGTTAATTTCACCATTCACATTTTTCAGAATATTCTTAAGTCTAAAATATCTACAAAAGAAAAAAAAAATCAAGCCCTGATATATAGTGAGGCCCCCCCCCCTCCAATTTCCAAGTTGGAAATGTTCAAACTGAAAATCTAAAAGTTAGCTCTCGTGTGCCAGTTCAATCTGGCTCCAGCATATCACAACATAAGCAAAAACTCTTTGGGAAAGATCTTCAAAAATTCTTAAGCATGCAAGAAGGTCTTGAGACTCAAAGTTTGACAGCTCCTATACTAGGCTATGCTGGTGATTATAGCTTTATCCCATATTTAGAATGTTGTGATCAGCCCTAGACTCTACAGTTTAGAAAGAATAACAACTTGGGAACTTTCCAGAAGAAGGCAAGCAGGATGCTGAAAAGCCTCTAGTCTGTACAGGATCACAGATTTTCAGAGCTAGCATGAACCTCAGAGCCTACTTAGTTCAAACTGCACCAGAGAAACCATCCTCACTCTAGTTTGGCCAAAAAATGCTCATCTGGCCTCTCTTTGGTGACCTCTAATGATGAGAAATCTATTCCATTGTTGAATAGCTCCAATTAGGAAGAAACATCTTTTGATATCAAGTCTAAATTTCAATTTTTTCCAACTTCCACTCATGGTTCCTACTTCTTCTGTCTGGGGTCCAATAAAATACCTCTAGTGCCACTTTTTGCGTTTTAAGTACTGGGAAGCAAAAAGATGGCACCATGGATAGAGAACTGCTTCTGGAGTCAGGAAGGCTCAAATTCAATTCTGGCCATGTATGCTAGTTTTGTGAACTTGAGCAACTCATTTAGTCTCTGTTTTCCTCAGTTTCCTCATCTGTAAAATGGGGATCATTGTAGTACTTACCTCCCAGGGTTATTGTGAGGATAAAATTAAATAATATTTGTAAAGCACATAGCAAACCTTTAAGTACTTTATAATTGCTAGCTATTGTCATAATTATTATTGCTTCTTCTATTACTTTGTAACTTCTAGTACAAATTAGGAATTTAGTAGTAGGCTCTTGATTGATCGGTTGATTTTTCATCCTACCCCACTTCTAGAAATAATGGAGTCTAAGATTTTTGCCTCAGCTTAAGGTAAAAAGACCTTCCTGGGGGCGGCCAGGTGGCACAGTGAATATGAGTGCCGGCCCCCGTGCCCGGAGACCCAGGATCAGTTCCGGCCTCAGACACTTGGCACCCATACAAAATAACAGGCCATGTAAATGAGCAAGTTACTTAAACCCAATTGTTTAAAATAAAAGACTTTCGTGACATGTCTCACAAAACCTCCAAAAAATAAGAAAATTTCATATACATTACCATAAAAATCAGGAGAACAGAGGTCATATTTCCAGGATATGAAACTTACAATGGACTCTAGGAAGATGACTGGGTTAGCATTACAGCCCAAAGGACCAACTTCCTCTTAAGAATAAGATCAAACTGGGCAAGTATATAAGAAGTAAAAAGTAGTCAAGCACAGGTTCTTTACAAATGGAGAATGCCAGGGATATAATTTTCTCTGTACCAGGCACCTTTTTCAAGTAAGGAAAACAGCTTTTCTTTGTTAAACTGAGTGTCTCAGTTCCCTGGTCTCTGGGTTTTCTATTAAATCACATGAACAACTCCTTTTGTTTCCCTTCCTTTGCAAACAGAAACAGGGATATTTCAGAGCTGTTTTGTTGTTGTTGTCATTGGTTTGTTTTCTTTGGAAAATTCTGCCATTGATCTACCCTCAAAGTCACCCTCTGCTTACAACATTCTGCTCAGAGAGGTCACACAGAGTAGAGCAGGTGGGGGATCCGTATTCTAATGTAATGTGCCTCTGGAGGGCCATCTTGTGAGAGGCTGACTTGATTTTGGAGGAAATGAGGGCTGCATGCCCAACCACACAACACTGGTTATATGGCAGCAGCTCATTTCTGTCTCTTCTTGTCTGAACTGAAGACCAGAGAACCATACTGATCAGCAAGGTCAGCATTGCCTTTACCTTTGCTTCTTAGCAGGAATCCATTTCCCATATTTCCTGGTGGGACATTTTACTTAGAATGTTTTCATTTGTCTTTGGAGTGAACATATTTTTAGGAAAAAGGAAAGGTGATACTTCCATTCTTTTACTAGATGGAATGTGGCTTTTTCTTAGGGGACCCACATTCTCCATTCTGCATGTGTTGTCTCCTCACTGGCAATATTTCTTTAATATTATAGCCAATGGATTGGGGGCAAGGAAAAAGAGAAAGGAAGAAAGGGAGGGAGAGAGGGAAGGAGGGAAAAAGAGAGTGAGAGAGAGAGAAAGAGGGGGAAAGGGAAGGAGGGAGGGAGGAGGGATAAAGGAAAGAAGGAAGGAAGGAAGGAAGGAAGGAAGGAAGGAAGGAAGGAAGGAAGGAA
>NW_027185797.1:13873444-13875933 GCF_028583685.1 Petaurus breviceps papuanus | reverse complement strand
GAAGGAAGGAAGGAAGGAAGGAAGGAAGGAAGGAAGGAAGGAAGGAACAGGGAAACTCCTTCCCTTACTCAAAAGTTACTCCCTCCTAGATATTAGGCTCTAACTCTGGTTTACTATTTTTTTTACTAAATGTTTAATGGAATTACTGCCTTTATATGTAGTCCAAGAGGCATGTCTTGATCTTCCAATCCAGTTAAGATACTTCCTATGTAGTATCAATGGCTCAGTGTCCCATATGGTCCATTCATATTGTATGATGGTTTGTCCATACATTATGGTGAGGTTATGGGGAAATTCTTTAATACATAATTAATTCAACTGATTAACTAACTGAAATGAGAATAAACCTTTTAATACATACTTAATTCAATTGATTGACTTATTGAAAGGAGAATAAACCCTACCTTTGTGTAGCACAGAATTAATTACAATCAATTAATCAACAACTTAGTACCTATTGTAGCCCTAGTGCTGTGTTATGTATCATAGAGTGCTAGATTTAAAGGAAGTATGTTTGAATTCTAATACGCTTTCCCCAGTTACTTAGATTTCCAATTCTTGGCAAGTCACTGAACCTCTCTATGGTTCAGCTTCCCCATCTGTAAAACACAGGAATACTTAATTCTCTCAGAGTAGAGAACTCCTGAGATAGGAGGTCCCCAATTCAAGAACAACTATCATCAGCATCATCATCAGCATCATCATAGGTATTATTGCATATTAGCTAATAATTATTGTTATTATAGCATACATTCATATATCATTCTAAGGTTTGCAAAGCATTTTACAAGTATTCGATCATTTTATCCTTTTCAGATCCAACCCTCTATGACTTAGTGTATAATTCCTAAGTAGCTGCCAGAGGTACAGGGAAGTTGTTTGATTTGCCCCAAAATAAATATCGGGGTTAGAATTTGGAATCAGGCTGCAAAGTCCAAGCCCAAGATTCTTTTCCTTCTGCCCTGCTGCCTTAGAAGAGGACTGATGATACTGCACCTTCACCACCTCCCTCACCTCAACAAAGAGTTGCAAGCAACCCTCTATAAAATTAAATAATGTGACATTACAATTGTCAAGTCAACTAATAGTTTTGATTTCCTTGAGTTATTGGTGTTTCCTTTGCCTTTTTGTTCCTTCATTTCTGCCATGAGGGAAGCTGGTATTATGGTTTGTGAACCCACAGTAGATTTAGAACTAGAAATTACCTCAGAGGTCACCTAGTATACTGCTTCTTAAACTATGGCTCAGGACCCCAGATAGGGTCCTGAATGTACAATGACCAAAAATTAATTAGAAATAAAACTTGTAATGAAGCCTAAGTGTTTCTGGCAGTGCTTGCCTGTGTTGCATCACAACTTCCCTGTGGCCTTGGTTCTGAACACAAAGCATACACACTTTGTACTGTGCATGCCCTCTGGACATGCAACACCAAGAACTCTGAAGAAAGTCACAAAGGGGTAGTGAGTGGAAAAAGTTTAAGAAGCCCTGACCTAGTCCAGAGACATCAAATACATGACCCTAGGTCCCACATGACTCACTACACTCCAAACCACACTAACATATTCCAAAACCTTATCTACTGATTAGGAAACTGATAGCCAGTGGTTAAGTCACTTGCTCAAGGCCACTCATCATTACCAGAATTTGAATAGGGGTTGGAGGCATGGGGAATGAGGGATTTCTCAGAGTCCTGGGAAAATTGATCCTATAGAAGTAACAACATTGAACAGAAGGGCAACTAGAGAGGCCTAGAGCTACTAACTCCTGAGAAAATGGTAATCCCTGTTCCAGGAGATTTTGAATGTTCCAGAAGGACTACTCTTGAGCATCTGAGTACTTTTTGAATATTAAGAATACTTAGCATTTTAAATGAAACCCAAGAAGTTAGGTCCTGGACTGCTTTTGGAGGAGGGAAGAAATAGTCAAGTTTAGAATAATATTCGGTGAAGAACTCTCACATAGCATCCTTTAAAACCACCATCCAGTCCTTGCCTGAGATTTCCAAACATCAGGAGCTTCCCAACTTCCCAAAATCCAATTCCATTTTTGCACAGGCTGATGATGAATATGATGAGTAGCACCAGCCTTTAGGAATACATTGACTGTCATACATGGGGAAGCTAAAAACTCTCATAAACTGAAGCAACAGATTGAGAACCTTAGCAAGTCATTGAAGTCAACTATCTCACTGAATGGAGAAGTGAACTGGGACACAGAAAATAAGTAATTTCCAAAGGTCACACAAATAGTTCAGTGGTAAAGCTGGGATTTGAACCAGAGTCCTTTGACTCCAACTCTTCTGATTTTGTTTCTACAGTACAGTATCAGAGGTGGTTGGGAAGTATCACTGCAAGGCTTAAAGAATAGAAACCTGATTTCCCCTCTGGAAGAGCTAAAGAGCTCTACACCATTCCCTAATTAAACATTTACTGAGCTATCTGTTATATATATATATATATATATATATATATATATATATATATATATAT
>NW_027185797.1:13850585-13873434 GCF_028583685.1 Petaurus breviceps papuanus | reverse complement strand
TATATATATATATATATATATATATATATATATATATATATATATATATATATAAGACCCTGTGCTAGTAGACATGGAAACAGAGGCCAAAAATCAAACAAACAAATAATCCCTAAACTCAAGAAAGTTGTATTGATTCAGCCATAGTCTCATTCATCTTCCTACATAGCCAATTAATTGACACTACCCTTCTCTTTTTCCTTCTATCCACTCTCTCCTTAGTTCTAAATAAGCCTAGCCCTAATGTGAATGTCCCCTTATGTCCATCCACCCTAATTCAAGTACTTATCCCTTTGTTTGAAATAGCTCCCTGGTTTCACAAAAGCTTCTGGAATTGGAATGAATTGAATTCATTCAACAAGTGTTTATTTTGTATAAGAAACTGTATATAAAAATGACCTAATCTGGAACCTCATGGAGCTTACAATGTAGAAGACTGCCTCATCATTGGCAAGTATGCAGTACCTAGGCTTTTTCAAATACACTGATTATTGAAAATTGTTTATAATTACCCATAATATCAGGCAAGAGGAGGTCTCAGTGCTGTATATAAAATGTCAAACAATATAGAGATCCAGTGAATACCACTCAGACTTATTGCATTTGAGAATAATTATTGTAATTATGATGAACATTTTCAATGATTTCTTTTTCAAACATGAGTTAGTATGCAGAAAACATTGTCAAAATAAGACAATGTAGTGAGTTTCAACATGAAGTATTGTAAAATCAATTAAAAACAAAAACTTGAAAAATGACTATAGAAGAAAAAAAAGAAGGAAGAAAGAAGTAAATTATTTCACCAATCCTGTCTGCAAAAGTCATTAGGTTGATTTTTATTGTTTTTCAATGTAAATCTGATTGGGTAAAGGCCATGATAGTTAAAGGAATTTTAACTTTAAAATTCCCATATTCTAAAAGCAAAATATCTTTGCTATTTTTTAAACAAGTGAAAACACATGATAAAGCCAAGTTCCTCTTCCCCTCAAACTCTAGTTCAGTCAAATTGGTCTCCTTGCCATTGCTCACATATAACATCTCATTTCCCACCCACTTGTCTTTCCACAGACACATGTTTGGAAGTGTCTCCTTCCTTAACCTCATCTCTTGGGATCCCTAGTCTCCTCCTAACATCACTTCCCACATTTGACTCTGACATGGGAGTATTACTTATATCCCAGTGGCTAATACTACTCAATTCTCAATAGAGCATAGACAGACAGACAGACAGACAGATAGATAGATAGACAGATAGGAAAGATAGAAAGAAAGAAAGAATGAAAGAAAGAAAGAAAGAAAGAAAGAAAGAAAGAAAGAAAGAAAGAAAGAAAGAAAGAAAGATAGAAAGGAAGGAAGGAAGGAAGGAAGGAAGGAAGGAAGGAAGGAAGGAAGGAAGGAAGGAAGGAAGAAAGAAAGAAAGAAAGAAAGATAGATAGATAGATAGATAGATAGATAGATAGATAGATAGATAGATAGGTAAATGCATAGATGGATGGTTAAATGGATGGGTGGGTGGCTAGATGGATGAATGGTTATAGATATAAATAGATTCAGAGATACGCATATATAGAGATAGAAGTAGAAGTAAAAAGGGAGATAAAGAACTAGATGGAGGTAGAAATAGATTTTTTTTATTTCTAGATTGTTATTCACCTATACCCATCCTAGTTTCCATATAAACTATTATATCCTTGGGGGACAAGGACTTCTTCATGTTTGTTTTTGTTTCCTTGGTTCTAGGACATAATAGTAACTGAATAAATGTTTGTGGATTGTGCCTTTTCATACAGACAAGAAGTTTTTTCATAGATTATTTTTTTAATTATACCTCATATTTCCAATTTAAAAATACTTGCATATTTATTTGTTTATTTAGTCATTCCTCTATTTTCCAGGTTTGTGGTGAAATAGATAAGAGTGTCAGGCCTGGAGTCAGGAATACTCTTCTTCTTGAATTCAAATCTGGCCTCAGACACTTACTAACTATGTGACCTTAGACAAGTCAATTAACCCTGTTTGCCTCTGTTTCCTCATCTGTAAAATGACCTGGAGAAGGAAATGCAAATAATTCCACTATCTTTGCCAAGTAACCTTAATTGGGTTCATGAGGAGTTGGACATGATTGAAAAATTACTTAACTACAGCAAAAAACAATGTTTTTTTTTTTTTTAAATTGGGAAATCCTCATCAGGAACTTTTCCTACAAATGCAAATCATCTTTGCACAGCATAATATGAGAGAGTATCCTGGGGTATTATGAGGTCAAATGACTTGCCCTGGGGCATGTGTCAGACAGAGGATGACCCTATCCCAGCTCTTAGACCTGTTCTCTCTCTACTATACATACCATACCATATCTCATCTGCACATAGCTGTTGTTTTTATTAATGTCACCAACATAAAAGAGCTAAAAAGCCACAAGCCCAAACCAAATTACAAAATACACAGTTAAAAAGTTCAGTTTAGGAAGTCACGTGCTGGAACGTGGCTTAGCCTAGGAATGGGAGCCTAGGCAGGCTCCTATATGATGAAAGGAGGAAGGCTCCTTTGTCCTGCCCAAGCACCAGGAGGATAAAAGAGGGACTTTCTCTCCTCCTCTGATACTGAAGGCACAGTTACTCCCCATGGAGTTGAGAAGTAAGACTGGAGATGAGTGGTTTTAAAATAGCTTCCTGATTCCTGTTTTAAGTGAAGTACAGAGCTCTCTTTGGGAATGCAATCATCTCATTGCATTCAAGGGATAGAGGAGGAATGTGGAGATCGCTCCTCAGAGCAATATGTTCATGTTATGGGGAAATACTAAAAAAAATTAAGTCAAGATTTCTATCCTTGAGGAATTTAGAGTACATTTGGAGAAGACGATGAAAAAAAAAATATTTGCACTCACATGTGCATACATACACACATGTATGTATATGTATACAATGCAAATATGTTGTTCAAACATGTATGTATACATTGTGTATATCCACACACACGTGTGTGTGTGGGGGGTAAGGGATGATCAATTCTAGCAGTTGTAGAAAAAGTCCTAGATTTTGGAGCCTAGAGGATCTTGGTTCGAATCTTTGTTCTGCTCCCAAATACTAAGGACAAGTCATATTATCTCTCCCAGCTCCATCTTCCTCATTTTTGACTAGATATTCTCTGAAGTTTCTTCAGCCTCTATAATGGGGATTCTAGAAATCATTTAGCCCAAATTTGACATATTATATCTCAAGCCAAATCAACAAGCATTTATAAGGTACTTACTGTATGTCAAGCATTGAACTCTATATCCTGGATGCAAAGAAGGATAAATATCTTCGATGCCCTCAAGGAACTCAAATTTTGCATATGAGGAATTTGAGTCTCAGAGAAATGACTACCCCCAGGTCACACATTAGGGCTGGGACTCCAAGTTCTCAGTTGATCAAAAGAAAACATCAAATGATTCGATTCCTTATCAAACAAATTAATTCCAGATATACTCAGCAGATTCAGAGCAAAGGAATGATCATGGTTGACTAGGGTTCATTAGGGAATGCTTTCTGGAAAAGGGAAGTGTTGACCTTGTTGTTCCTGTTGTCCTGTCTGACTCTTCAGGACCTCATTTAGGGTTTCCTTGGCAGAGATACCAGAGTAGTTTGCCATTTTCTTCTCCAGCTCATTTTACAGATCAAGAAACTGAAGAAAACAGGGTAAAGTGACTTGCCCAGGGTCACACAGCTAGTAAGTGTCTGAGGCTGGATTTGGACTCAGATCTACCTGACTTCAGGCCCACCACTATATCCATTTTGTCACCTAACTGCTCATAAGAACAACAATTTGGAAAAGTTTCCCAGAATGAGAAAATATTAACATAGTCTTTAAAAGGAGGTGATAGGGTCACAGCAAAGACACAGCTTTGCAAATGCCTGAAATGTCTTCTCTTCTCACCTCTACACCTAAGAATCCATGGTTTTCTTTAAAACTTGACCTCCTACAGTAGGTCCTTTGTAACCCAGAGATTTCTAATTTCCCCTCCCTATTATGTGGAACTTGTGTATTTATTTTGCACAGACTTACATATGTACATATTACCTCCTTAAATAGAATGCAGTGTCTTTGAAGACAGGAGCAGTCTGTGTATTTATTTACCTTTGTATTCTTAATAGATGGCACACAGAAGGTACGTCATAAATATCTAGAGATTGACAGATTCATTGAAAGAAGGGGGACAAAAAGGGAAGAGTTTGATCATAAGCATTTTATGGCCAGAAGAGCACTGTATTTGAATCAGAGGACTAGGGTTGAAATACTCATTTTGTTACTTTCTGCCTGTGTGACTCTGGATGAATTCATTTCTCTAAGCCTCAGTTTCCTCATATGTAAAATGAAAAGGATTGACTAGATCAGTGGTCTCAAACTCAAATAGAAATGGATCCTTGATGCCGCCTATTGACTTAGAAAATAAAAAATCAGTTCCATTTCAAAAAATAACAAAAAATATCTATGTTTTTATTTATTTTACTAAATTTTTATTTATGTATATTTATTTATGTATTAAATATAATAAATATTTATGTATTTATTTATTTTACTAAATGCATTTTAATCTCATTTTGGCTATACTCAGAAGTTTTTCTGGTTACAAGTTTGGCACCTCTGGATGAGATGATCTTTAAAGGCCCTCCCAGCTCTAAATCTCTGAATGATCTGAAGTTTGTACAAAGAAGAAGAAAAGGAGGGGAACTGGGGAGAGAGTTTAACCTAGGGAAACAGCTCATTTTATATAATGACTGATGTGTATTCTAAGACCATGTAATTTTCATTTTGAAAATAAATGTCAAGAAACCGTTTCTTTTGAGCTTCATTCTCTTTTTTTCTGGGTATGCATATTCTGAAGTGTAAGAATCTAAGGCCCCTTGCTGTATAAATCTGATGAATACTAAATAGTATGGCTTTGGCCAGCATCTTTGAGGCCACCCCTTTTTGGGCAGTTGCAGTGGAATGCCCCATTTGGAATGCTGGGGAGCAAACAAATTCGATTCCTTTAGTGGTTTTCTTGTGATGGGTTCCAGAATAGCTTGGGCTTTCCCTGCATCCCAAGCCAATGGGAAAAATGCAAGTGATCACCAATGGCCTCTGAGAACACAGACTTTCTTTGTACACTGAGAGCAAAAGTTCCAGACACAAATATTTGCTTAAGGGGAAAAAAAATCACCAACATTGAACACCTACTTAAAAATGTAAGGGATCGTTCTGAACTTCTGTAAATGAATACTCTGTGGCAAGATGTTTGCAGGAGGTCAGCTAAACTGTGTACAGATGAGGGCAGGAAAGGGAGGCCAGAAAAGAGGACAAGTGCTACCTGTGAATGACTGGGCAAATTAATACTCTGTTGACTAAGGCACAAGAATACCATTAACTGGCAATTGTTATGGTGCTTGAACATTTGCAAAGTGCTTAAAGTAGATTATTTCCTTAGGTATTCCGAATCACCCTGTGAGCTAAGTGCCTAAGTCTCATTTTACAGATTAGGAACATGAGTCTCAGGGAGATGATGGAATTGTCCCCTGCTCATGCTGCTAGTAAATGTCCATGGTGGAATTTGAACTCATGGATAACTGATAAGTAATGAAATCCATTTTAGGAAACCCTCTGGACAAATGATAAGTAAAGGCTGCCCCATTGAAACGAGCCGGAAGATCTAGGAGAGGCAGCGTATTAGAGGAGAAGGAGAAAGAGCCTGGTCCTAGAGGCTGAGGAACTGAGGTGAAATCCTGCCTCTAAGTTTTTATTTTTCAAAAGCTTTATTAACTTCTCGTTTACATCATTCATTTCCGCCAGATTTTGAGTTACAAATTTTCTCCCTGTTTTTCTCCTACCCACCGCCCCAAAACAGCAGTCCCACAGGATATCCCCTCCTCCAATCTGCTCTCTCCCAAATCTTTTCCCATACCCCCTTTGACTTTCCAGTAGGGCATGGTGGAGCTCTATGCCCCAGTGCCTGTATATCTTATTTCCCAATTACATGCAAAATAGTATTAATAATAGTATACATATATTTTCAAACATTTGATTTTAAATCTTTGAATTTCAGATTCAATCCCTTCCTCCCTTGTCACCCACCATTACTGAGAAGATAAGCAATTCAGTATAGGTTGTACATGTGTAGCTATGCAAAACACTACTATAGTAGATATATTGTAAAAGACTGACTATATTTCCCTCCCTCCTATCCCACCTCTCACTTGTTCTATTCTCTACTTTGATCCTGTCCCTTTTGAAGTGGGTACTTCCAACTTCCCTGCCCCCCATCCTGCCCTACCTTCCATCATCCTCCCACTCATTCCCTTTCCCCCTACTCTCCTGTAGGACGAGATACCCTATTTAGTGTGTATGTCATTCCATCCCTAAGCCAAATTCAATGAGAATAAGGTTGACTCATTCCCTTTTGCCTTCATGTTCTTCCCCTCCATTGTAATAGTTTTACCTTGCCTCTTCTATATGAGATAATTTACTCCATTCTATCTCTCCCCATCTCCTTTCATTACATTCCTCTCTCACGTCTTAATTTCACCTTTTAAGTATCATCATTTCCTATTAAATTGGTCCTGTGCTCTCTGTCTATTTATACCTGTAAACAAATATACACACATTCACATATGTATTCATATGCCCATATACCCTCATATATATATATATATATATATATATTCCCTTCAAATATTTTCATACTAAGAAAACTTTCATCAGTTCCAATTATCGTTTTTCCAAGTAGGAATGTAAATAGTTTAACTTTGATAAGTTCCTTATGATTTCTTTTCCCTGTTTACCTTCTCATGATTCTCTTGCTTCTTGTATTTGAATGTCAAATTTTCTATTCAACTCTGGTTTTTTCATCAAGAATGCTTGAAAGTCCTCTATTCCACTGAAGGATCATATTTTCCCCTGAAACATGATATTCAGTTTTGCTGGATAGGTGATTCTTGGTTTTAATCCCAGGTCCTTTGACCTCTGGAATATCACATTCCAAGCCCTTCAATCCCTCAGTGTAGAAGCTGCCAGATCCTGTGTTATCCTGATTGTGTTTCCACAATATTCAAATTGTTTTTTTTTTTTCCTGGCTGCTTGTAATATTATATCCTGATTGTGTTTCCACAATATTCAAATTGTTTCTTCCTGGCTGCTTTTAATATTCTCTCCTTGATCTGGAAATTTCAGCACCTGGCCATAATATTTCTAGGAGTTTTCTTTTTGGGATCTTTTTCAGCAGATGATTGGTGGATTTTTTTTTACCTCTATTTTGCCTTCTGGTTCTAAAATATTGGAGCAGCTTTCCTTGAGAATTCCTTGAAGGATGATTTCTAGGTTCTTACTTTGATCATGGCTTTCAGGTAGTCCAATAATTTTTCAATTATCTCTCCTGGATCTATTTTCCAGGTCAGTGGTTTTACCCATGAGATATTTCACATTTTCTTCTATTCTTTCATTTGTCTGGATCTATTTAACAGCATGTTGATTTCTCATAAAGTCACTAGCTTCCATTTGCTCCAATGTAATTCTGAAGCAATGATTCTCCCCAGTGAGCTTTTGAAATTCTTTTTGCATCTGGCAAATTCAACTTTTTAAGGCATTCTTCTCCTCATTGGCTTTTTGAGCCTCTTTTGCCATTTGAGTTAGTCTATTTTTTAAGGTGCTATTTTCATCGGTCAGGCTGCTGACTCTCATTTCATGATTTTCTTGCATCATTCTCATTTCTCTTCCCAATTTTTCCTCCACTTCTCTTATTTGCTTCTTAAGGCCCTCTATGGCCTGTAACAATCTTGTATTTTTCTTGGAAGCTTTTGGTGCAAGAGTTCTGACTCCACTGTCTTCCTTCTGTTCCATTTTTTTATCCTTTTTGTCACCAAAATAGGACTATAAAGTTGGGTTGCTCTGTTTGCTTTGCTTCCTTTTTCCTGCTCATGTTGCCACTCAATCACTTGACCCCTGGGCTTTTTGCCACAGTAGGACTCTGCCACCAGACAGGGGAGCTTCGTCCCAAATGCTGGTGTTTTCTCAGCTGCTGAACGTATTATTTGGGTGCCCTCTCTGAAACCTACACTCACTCTGGCAAGCTGGTTGCACACACCAGGACCTCCATCCTAGGCCACAATCAAGATCCAAGCAGGTTAAAGCAAAAGGGATTACCCCTCAGACTGGTCACTTGGTCGCCCTATACTCTGAAGGCCAGGAGCTGAAGCTGCCACATGGCAGTGGCTGTTACACGTCTGGGGAGCCTCAGTGGCTTCTTGACCAGGGGGAAAAGGCCAACTGCACTCCCAACTACTGGATCCCTAAGTCCACACTGCACATACGTCTCACTTTGTCCTTAGCCTCAATGGGTTGATAATTCTGGAAACTGCCAAAGCTGCTGGTGATCTGAAGTTACTCCAGCTGGTGGTTGGTCAGGTCTGCCCTGGGACCAAAACCTTCGTTTTTTGTGGGGCTGGTCTTGGCTCCCAGAATGCTGCTCTGCCCTATTCCTGCCAGCCTGCCAGGCTGTCCTCAGCAGGAGATTAGCTTCTCTGTGTAATTTTGTGGGTTCCGTAGCTCTAAAGTTTGTTCAGAGTCCTCTTTTACATTAATTGGGGGAGGTGGAAGCTGGATCCACGGAAGTCCTGTTTCTACTCTGCCATATTGACTCTGCAATCCTACCTCTAAGTTGATTGTCCTTTGGTGCATGAACGCATTTAACCTCCTCAGTCTCATTTTACTAATGTATAAAATGGCCTCTGAGGCTGGCTCTCTCTCTCCCCACCCCTGCCCCTCCTCTCTCTCTGTCTCTGTCTCTCTGTCTCTCACTCTGTCTCTCTCTTGCTCTGTCTCTGTCTTTCTCTGTACATATTCACGCATGCATGTATATGTCTATATACATATAGGTTTATACACACAGACTGCATACATGTGTGTGTTCAGTTGATTTTCAGTCATGCTAGACTTTGTGACTGCATTTGCAAAGATACTGAAATTGTGACATATTTTTCTCTGGCTCATTTTACAGATGAAAACTGAGGCAAACAGGGTTAAGTGACTTGCCCAGAGTCACACAGCTAATGAGTGTCCACACATACATACATACATACATACATACATACATACATACAGATGTATATATGCTTTGATCCAGTGATCTCCATGACAAGGGATAGAGATTCTGTTTGCTGGATTGTGTTTCTTTTGTTTTCCTTTAATATCATGACTGATTTTGAAAACAAAATGTAGACAGAATCTCAGAACCAGAAGTACTTTTGGGTGTCTCTTCTAACTGATTTATTTTATATGTAATGGGGGGGAGGTTGGCATGTAATGCTATTTCTGGGCCTGGATGAAACCCTGTTGGATATAGATAAGATAATTGAGGCCCAGAGAGCATCAGTGACTTACCCAAAGTTACACAGATGGTTGTAGAACTAGAATTCAAACCCATATCCTCCCATTCCAAATCTTAGAGCCTTTTAGCTGTGGCTTTGCTATCTCTTCAAGAAGGAGTCACCCCAGTATCTTGTCTAGACTTTGGAACACCATCCCCTTACCCTCGCTCCCAGTTCTTAACACAGAGTCCAGATGGCAGTAGACATTTAAAAAAATATTGGCTCTTATTGACTTGAAAGACAAGACAAAGATTCAAATTGATTTCCACAAACTGGTCAGTTCAGTTAAAAAAAAAAATTGGTCAAACCAGCTGTCTGATTGGAATTGACTAGTATGTTTATAAAAACATTCAAGACCTTTGATGTATCTAAAGGCTGTGCTCCTGGGCTAGAGGCAAGGTGGCCAGTGGTCCCCTAGTGGTCAGAAAAGATGTATATACCCTTGTAACTGCTTAACCAGAATGACTGGTATTTCACGTCTCTGTGTACAATATGTGCCACTCCCTCCATTTTCTGTTTTGCTTGTCTGTATAATGGGCATCAAAACAAAGCAGCTATGCTTTGGACTTAAATAATTCAGAGCATATTGGAGGCAGACTTAGCCAGAAAGCAGCTACTAGAAACTGATCCTAATGTGTCCAATGGAAACCTGGCAAAGTCTGCCAAATCTCACAGGGAATGGGATTGGTTCCATTGAAAGTGTTACTGGCACTTGGTTTGGTCAAGGAAGTAGCAAAGCAGTGTTAGTTTGACTGTTGTACAATGTTTTATCCATATGCTTAAATGTAGTGTTATTTACTGGGATAAAAGCAACCTCTATTTGAGTTGGAAGAAACATCAGTTAGAATGCCCTCTTAGACGCTTACTAACTGTGTCCATATTCCATGTACTCTGAAGATCAGTTTCCTCACTGGTCTAAGGAGATAGTCTAGTGCGTATGTGCTAGAGCACTGTCCAGCACAAGGCATGCCACATCTCGAACTCAGAGTGCTAGGGAGGAAACCTAAGATGTTGGGCTTGCCTTCTCTACTGCTGTGAGCTATATTCCCTCCATTGCGAGGAGCTACTAACTATGTGCCCAGTTCCATTTAATTACGTATTATCAGCGATCTTTTTCAAAGGGATATTTCCTTCAAATATTTAGCAAGAACAGAGTAGAGACACTTCCTCCAGTATGTTAGAGACATACTTTCCCCCATGCCAAATCAGTATCCAGGGACTTGGCTCAGTTCCTACATAGCACTGGATGCAGAAAGTTCCTGGGTAGATGCCATCAGAGCAGGACAGTTTCTTGGGCTGGACTGGGGTCACTCCTAAACATCTCTGCTTGCTGCTCAGGACATTTATCTCTGGAGCCCAATCTCTGGACTGCAAAGTCACCACAATATCCTAATAATGACCTTTCCAATTCACTAGATGTTAAGGGTCCACCTCTTTCACCCAAGATGGAAAAGAACACAAATGAAGACTAAGGACCAAATCCCATTTCTTGAGGCACCATCATCATCATCATTATCAACCTTATAACTAGGCAAGAATAACTTCTACAAGATGCCTGAAAAGTGATCATCCAGCCTGTGCTTCATGATCTCCAATAAGGAGAACTTCATCAACTCATCAACTTCTTGAGAGCTCACTCTATTTTGGGACCACTTTCATGGAAAGCTTACTTTACAATTAAAGAATTGCATTAGAAAGATATATGTCTGTGCATGCCTGTATATGTACATACATGTGCATACCATAGAGAATTACATCCCAATAGATGTTAGAATATGAAATACACATATATAATCATAATTATGTATGCTTATGTGTCTGTGTGTGTATCATGAATCTAGCTCTGAGGTCTGTTCCAAGTTTTCATCTAGATTATAGAATCACAAGATCAGATATCTAGGGGAAAAAAATATTTTGCCAATACTGTTGACTATATATCAAGTTATAATGTAGGGCAAAGGGAACGAAGCCTTTATTTGATGTTAAAGCACCTGAGTTCAAATTCTGCCACTTCCTATTGGTATGACCTTGGGTGAGTCACTTAAATTCTCCCAGTCTATGTCTTCCTTTTTTAAAAAAGAGATTGGTTAGCTGACCTGCGTGACTGAATAAATGCTTGTTGAACCTGACCTCTAAGGCTTTTCTCAATCTGGATCTGTGATTCTACAATCAGTAAGTTGGATGAATGGCACACACAGAGAAGACTGACCTTATTATATAATCTGCTATATGTTCAGGATCAAATATAAAATTCTCTTTGACTTTCAATGCTCATCCCATCCTGGCTCCTTCCTAGATTTTCAGTCTTTCTGTGCTTTACTCTTTTTTTTGTTGTTGTCTTTTTGGAGGGGGGAAGGCAGGGCAATTGGGATGAAGTGACTTGCCCAAGGTCACACAGCCAGTAAGTATAAAGTGTCTGAGGCCATATTTGAACTCAGGTTCTCTTGACTCCAGGGCTAGTGCTCTATTCACTGAGCCACCTAGCTGCCCCTGTTGTGCTTTACTCTTGTACAGACTCTCTACGAATCAGCCACATTGGCCCTGTCACTGTTCCTCAAAAACTGCCCCCCCTTTCTGTGATCTTATCTATACCTGGGAAGCTCTCATCCTTCCAGTTCTTGGCCTCCTTTTATCTTCAGTTCAAATCCTGCCCTCTTCTGGAGGCCTTTCTAAGGTCCCTTCATTGTAGGTGTCTTTCCCCTCTTAGAGTACTTTCCACTTATTCTGTACTTAGCTTGTATGGCCTCATTTGTCTCCCCCACTAGAATGCAAGCCCTTGCAGAGAAAGGACCATGTTTTTGCCTTCCTTTGTATCTTTTACATGTGTCCTGGGACGTAGATCTGTGCCTTGACTAACAAAGTCTTATTATTGACACCCCCGGGAGAAGCACAAACCTGGGTTTTTGCCATCACTCTATCTAAGAGCAAAGTAACTCCTCTTCCTTGTTCTTCAAACACAAGTATGTCAGTTAGCAAATAAAGGCAATTTTGAAAAACTGTTTGTGTGTGTGTATGTGTGTGTGTGTATTTGCACGTGTCAATGAAGAGGGAGTAAATAATTCAAAATTATTCTCTCCAAAAGTCTCACGACACTGTGAGGCGCACTGCACTGTGATGTAATGTATTTTGAAAGAAGTCATGTTTTAATTAGTCACCTTTTGTCATCTTCTTTCAGATTTGGGTTTTGCACAGATGGCTGTGTCCCATTTGGGGAAATGACAGAAATGCATCATTTTCCTTCAATAGAATTCACTCCATCTCACAGAAACACACACACACAGGCTCTCTCTCAGTCTCTCTCTGTCACTCTCTTTCCCTGTCTCTCTCTCTGTCTGTCACACACACGCACACACACACATATGTAAGCTCTTTTTATCTCTGTCTCTCAGTCTCTTTGTCTCTCCCTCTTTCTCTGTCTCTCTCTGTCACACCCACAGATGCACATATATAAGCTTTCTGTCTCTCTCTCTCTCTCTCTCTCCCTCTCTGTCTCTGTGTCTATGCTTCTGTATCTGTCTCTCACACACACAGAGATACACACAAACACCCACATATACACACACACCAATCTTCACAGTTGTATTTTCTCAATCACACATCATTAAGCAGTTTAATAATTTAATGATTTCTCAGGAAAATGACAAGTTCACCCAGTTTTGATGTACAGGTCTTTTCAATCTATTAACATAAATTGACTTTCAATAAACCTAAGTAAGGAAGGCCTTTTGGGAGATCTGGTGGTAGACAGTTTTCTCTTGCAATTTTATCTGATGATGGGGCCTTATTGGCTTTGATCCTGACCAAAGGTAGCATGTTACATGTGCATTTCTTGCCCTGCCTCCCATTTTTAACAGACCCTCTGTGGTTAAAGACTTTTCTCTTCTGATATTGCTATTGAATTTTGCTTCACCAACGGAGGTCCCTGGTTCACTTTGGGGATATTGCTATTGACTGTTTGCAAAATTATCTCCTTGGGCCAGAAAATTCATCTGTACATAGCAACGCTTGACTTCATCCCCAGAGTGAGTCTGCAATGTCTGATGAGAAGAGAAGTGAATTAAAACAAAATGTGTCTGCCTCCCATATACACAGTGCGTGCTTTGGACTGGTGGGTACCAAGTGTGGGGATGAATGCAGAAGCAACCAGGAATCAATGTTTATGGGACAGACTGAAACACAGAGCGCCTAGGGAGGGATCAGTGGGGAGACCATGCTAGAATGTTTCTTTGGCTCGCACAAAGCATATGTTTAGAAGGAAGAGCTAAGCCTGAATGTGCATCTATTTATCATGAAGAAGTGATGTTGTGTAGTGAATAATGAAGTGAAACGAAAACCTGAAAACTTGGGTTCGGGTCTCATCTCTGGGACTTAGCCCTGGGAAATCTCTTAACCTCTCCGAGTGCTGAGATAAGGTTCTGACACAATCTCAGATGGTGTTATGCAGACAAGGTGTTGACAATGAGGTGATAGAGGGAGTGTCCTTACCTGGAAGTTCCTTATGCCAATGAAATCCTGGTACAGACCCTATCATATAATAACAAAATCCACATTTTGTAAGAGTAGTTGGCGACTGCAAGGACAAGTTCAAACTTAGTACTGATAGAGTTTTGTGTGCCTGTGCCATTCTCTGAGATTTTCAGATATAATAGAGCACTTTTACCCCTAAGGAAGAAGAAAGCTTTGTGCCACTGTCTAGTGGGTGATTTGGTGAGTAGTGAGAGCAAGAAGAGCTGCTTAGAAGCAGTGCCCAGCTGTGGGCATTCACTGTGGTTTGGGGTATTCACACTCTTCATTCTGTGCCATCCACATTCTCCTATTTTCAGGAATGTCGTATACACACATATAATATGTGTATGTATATACACATGCATGCATGCATATATTATGTATATACACGTGTATATGTGTGTGACATTACTTTAGACTTCTTATTGGCATGAATCAGCTCCTTTTTGCTGGGTGCTATAGGAGGTTTTGGTTAGCAATCAGAGACTTTTGGAGTCAAAGCTGAATTACCTTCTACTTTTCTCCACCTCAAGACAACCATATTGCTAAATTTAATTTCTAGTGGCATCTCTTTCAAATCATTTAAGAACTTTTATTTTCCTAATTGATTCCCAGTCAACCAATCTTGTCATGTCATATATTAATTAGACTCAAGTAAATATTCACTGGTCAGAATATTTCACTCAGAGAAGCCTATTTATTGAAAATTCCACTGCATTGAGGTTAGCAGGAGAGGGGACATTACTTGGACATTTTCCTATTTTAGCTTTCTGGCAAAGAGAAAAGACATTTTGATCTGTGGTTTACCTCTTTGGGAAAAAAGGCCATTTTTAAACATCTCCAGTAAAGTTCCCAGGTCCTTTTAGAGACAGTCTTCCTTTTGGACATATTACACAGTGCTTGATATATAGTTGGTGCTTAATAAATGTATATTGATGAACTCAATGGATGAATTCCAGCCTCAGGTCATCAAAGTATAAAATGTTAGTTTTAAGAGTAGTTTTCTCTTCTTCCTTAGGTGAAGTTCCCATGGAAGCTGGGAAGACATAGGGGGAGAAATGATCACTATACAAATACGGACAGTTTGTTTAACTTCTCTATGCCCTAGGAAACTGTTTAAGGATAGAAATTGCAAAGAAGATACTGACCTGCATTGGTAATGGTAGTTTCTTTATCTGGTAGCTCCCTATAACAAATCTCAGATCCCATTCTCTACATCAATCAGGATAGATAGATAGATAGATAGATAGATAGATAGATAGATAGGTAGGCAGACAGATATATAGATGATAGAGATACACACATATTTGTATATTTATAGGTATATATGTATATACATATACACATACATAGGGGATGTGTTTTATAAAATATTTACATGTGTACATACACATGTAAATAAGCATTCATGTGTGTGCATATATATGTATATATTCATATGTTTGTGTTATATACTCATACATAATATACTATAAGGCATATACAAATATGTAGGCTTGCATTTGCATTCGTAAGTATATGCACACTATATGTTATCATTTTATGTGACACATGTATGTATGTGTATATATAGGCATGTATAGACACATACATAAATAACATAAATGTCTATGTATGTGTGAGTGCATGCATGTGTGTCTTCAAAAATTATCCCTCTTTTCTGTGTATCATTCTACATATATTGTTTGGCACCATCAACTGGTCTAACATAGTTAATTTAGCACAAAGTAAATACCTACATGCCAGAGTGAGGTGGATTTTCTAGTATTTAGAAAAGTCTCACTTTTAGGAGTATTTTCCAAAGTCCTGTCTGCTCTCCCCACACTGTGTCCCCTAGGTCACAGTTCTCCCTTGCCTGGTTCTGATCAACTGTGAGTCTCAACCTCTACAATGCACTGTTTTAATAGGGCCTTTTATGCTCCCACTGCTCATTAAACAGTGAGAAAAAATTTCAGCGTATCAAGGCCTCAAAGCATCTGAACTTATCTATTAATTTGTAGGGTGATTTTCTTTGCAAGCAAATACATGGCATTCATGGTAAAAACTCAACAGAATGTGTCATGTAAAAGCTACCAAAGTGAGCTAAGATGCCATGGGAACAGTGCATAATGGCAGAGCAGCTTCCTGTGTCAATGACAGTGTTAGAAATGCCATGTTTTTAAATATGTTAGCTCCAAGAACCTGGTTATGTGGACTTCAATATTTTTTTCAAGAGATTATGATGTTTCCAAGCAATTTATCAGGCATAAGGAAAGTGTGCATTCCAAGATTGTTAATTGTCTGACAATGACTAAAAATGATTTACCTAGGGCTGATGGTGTATCTAGCAAGTCAATGGAAGAAAACCATTAAGACATCTCTGACTCTGACCTGTGATCCTACTGTTGTCATCATATGCATAGGGTACATCTTTTGCTCATGCAAGTCATGGCTATGTTCCCATGGGTAGTCTAAATATGGTTCACAGGATGGTGCAAATAGATATGTCTGGAATCTCATACACTCCTTTTCCAGAGAGTCTTTGTTCTGTTAGACTGTAAGCTCTTATAAAAACCAAACTGCTTTTTGTTTTTTTTGTATCCCTGATATTTAGCACACCTCCTCTAGCCCATATTAAGTACTTAATAAATGTTTATGAATTGATTCGTTGATTCTTGCCAAGAGGCAAACAAGAAAAGGGGTCATGAAGTTATCTGCTCTGGTCATCTTAGAGAGGGTAATAGATTAGAATTATATCTATCTTATGCCCTAAATAGTGTTAGTCTAATGAAAATGATTTTTAGGTTCAAGCTGTTTTCCTGGTCACTAGCCCTTAAAAGGAAGAAATGGTCCCAAACTTATTTCCAAAGATTCGGTCTCTTTATATATAATGCTCATTTTACAAAAGATCTTTTCAAATGGTGAAGAGGGAGTATAATCTGTTCATCCAAGCATATAAAAATCAGAAACCTGAGGAGTTATAAAGATTAGAATGTTCCAGACAATAGAGAAAGTGACTATTTTCTGAAGAGGACCAGTGACATCACTGATGGTAAATTGAGCCATCTTTTATCTTAACTCTTACCTAGCCCTCAATCATTGTATGGGTGTGGCCTCAGACAATCTGAGACCTTAATTTAGAGAAAGTGAATAAACTCTGAGAAAGAAGGAGGAGAAGGAGAAAGTGAAAGAGAAGGAGGAAGAGGAGGAGGAAGAGGAAAGAGGAGAGGAAATTTTATATATTTTATACAAGACAAAAACTATGACCACCTTTCTACCTCAAACCTGTCTTCATTCATAGTACTGCAAATAACCCTATGCTACTGTACCCTGCAAAGTCTGTGTCTTTTACCAGACCATTGTGTAAACAAGAAAAAGAAAGACATCCCTTTTTAATTAAGGAAAAAGTAATATCCCTGACTTAATGAGGTAAGGTGTACCTGTTAAGAATGGTATGCAATAAAACAAATTAATACTATAATAAATAAATAATGTTATACAAGAAAATAAATAATAATATGCAATGATAAATAAGACAATGATAAAGCTTTTTTTTTCCAAGTTTGTTGAGACAACCTTTTTTGAAGTGTAAGGACCTGAATTTGAATCTCAGGGGCTTTTTTGTTTATTTTTTAAGCAATTGGGGTTAAGTAACTTGCTCAAGGTTACACAGCAAGTTATTTCTGGGTGTGGTGCTAAGTATCTGAACCCGGATTCGATCCTAAGTCATTGCAACTCTGGGTCTGGTGCTCTAACTCACTGCGCCACCTGGCCACCCCTAAGCAATTGGGGTTAAGAAACTTGCTCAAGATTACATGGCCAGGTGTTTCTGGCTGGGTGCTAGGTGTCTGAGCCCGGATTCGATCCCAGGTTATCCCAATTCTGGGGCCGGTGCTCTTACTCACTGTGCTACCTGGCCACCCCTGAATCTCAGTTTTGCACCCACTTGCCTTTGTGACCTTAGCCAAGGTAATTCCAGTTCTCTGTGTCTTAGTTTTCTCATGACTTAAATGAAGGAGTTTTGGAGGCAGGGAATTATTATGAAAAGAGGAATCTTCCCCTTGAATACCTGGGTCCCCTATTTGACATTTATTGTCTATCCTTAAGTTATTCATTTAATCTCCTTAGGTCTCAGTTCCTTCTTCAGAGGACATCTAACCCAATCTTCTTGTTTTAGAAATGAGGATATTGAGGATCAGCTATTTAAAATTATTTGCCCCCATGACACAGGTAAAATATGTCAAATATGTGATGTAAACTCACATCCTTGGAGGGCAAAGTTTCTTCTGTGTCATGTTTCTGCTAACTAGCATTTTAGGTACCTTCCAGCTCTAAGAAGGTGATCATATTTTCCTATAAATCTCTAAGGCCCTTTCAGCTCTCGACCTATGACCCTATGATTTTAGCTTATAGTCAGAAAAACTTCCAACCTTGACTTTCAATATCTCTCCCAGGGAACTCAAAAGTAGCGTTGAATTTCCTGGAAAAACAAAATGATTTCCTTGTGAAATAATGGCTTAATTTTTCATCTGATTGATTTCTTGAAATCTTTACCCTCCATTGATAACAGCCAGGGCTACATTTGTGTTCCCTTTAATTACAGTTTATGTGCAAAGGCTGATTTGTCTTTCTCAATCCCTACTGACAAATTTATTTCATCATGCAAGTAAAACAATTAAAAATGCATAAAGGACAATAACTATGAACAATGGACATGAAATCAAAGCAATACTCTGAACCTGGTTTGCTTTTTTTTTTTAACAAACATACCACTTGTATCCTTCATAATCTTATCTTCCTTATATCAAATAGCTTCCATATGAATGAAAGCAGGCTTGAAGAACATTGCTCAGTTCAAAAAAACTGCTTTTGTCATTGAGATATGCTTGATTCTTTCAAAAATCTTTTTCCTTTACTTTTTGGGTGAACTGATATAAACCTACTGGCATGTAGTCCTTCATTTGTAATGATTTAATGAACTTTTTTTAAGAGGCTGGAAAGAAGACTCTGGGCAATGCAAGGGGCTGAGTTACCAGTGCTCACAAATACAGCAAAGTAGACAGGGTTGAGGGCTACAGAGTAAGAGATGATTAATTATCCTGTGGGGACCATTTAGAAGTGATTCACCATCTCTCTGAGAGGCCCTCAGGATGAATGGGGTCAGGCAGACTGTAGTTCATGGATTCCAACTAGAGTATTGTTGAGTATGTCTAATCTGCTCTAAAAAGTCTGCAATTCTGATTCTGGCAGTATATATGGAATTTAGAAATCAAAGAAAATAATAGATCTGTTAAATACTGCCCATCTGACACTCAGTAAACACTTATCAAGTACAGGAGAGTTATATTTTATTTGTATCAAAGCATCTTTGGGGTTTTTTCATGTTATCATTTTTATTAGGGAAATAAAAGCAGTTCGTCATGCAATATTTTCTCTCTTTTCATGATTTTCTTGAATGATTCTCATTTTTCTTCCTAATTTTTCCTCCACTTCTCTTATTTGGTTTTCAAAATACTTCTTATGCTCCTCTATGGCCTGTAACAAATGCATATTTTTCTTGGAAGCTTTTAATGCAAGATTTATGACTTTATTGTCTTCCCCCTGTTCCATGCTTTGATCCTTTTTATCCCCCAAAATGGAATCCAAAGTCAGATTGCTGTGCTTGCTTTGCTTCCTTTGCTTGCTCATGTTGCCCCTTAACTACTTGACTTTTGAGCTTTTAGCCACCTTACAACTCTGCTTCCAGAGATTAGAGCTTTGTCCCAAATTACTGAAGTTTCCTCAGCTGCCAGAACTATTGCTTGGCTTCCCTCTCTGAAGCCTCCACAGGCTCTGGCACCTGGTCACACATCCCAGAACCTCCACCCTAGAGAGCAATCCAGATACAAGCAGGTTAAAGCAAGAGTGATTACCCTTCAGATTGGTTGCTTGGTGCCCCTACAATCTGCAGGCCAGGAGCTCTGAAGCAGGCATGCAGCAGCAGCTGCTATGCCTCAATCACTTCTCCCTCCAGGGGCAAAGGGCAGACCGCTCTTCTGGACCCCCTGTTCCCACAAATGCCACAATGAACTCTCACTTTGTCTTTGACAATTATGGGTTGATAAATCTGGAAACTGCCACAGTGCTGGTGATCTGAAATCCCTCAAGCCGGGACTGGTTGTGGCCACCCTGAGAATAAAACATGGACTCAAGCAGGGCTGGGAGCAGCTCCCAGTGCTCTGTAATGGACCCTTTCTGTCAGTCTACTGGTCTGTCTTCAGTTGGACTTTTGTTTCTCTCTGTCACTTTATGGGTTCTGAAGCCCTAAAGTTTGTTTAGAGTAATTTTTATAGGTATTTGAGGTCATTATGGAGGGGGCATACAGAGTTTTCCCACTTCTATGCCACCATCTTGGCTCCACCCTCTGTCATGCAATATTTTCAAAACTATACAGGACAGAACCTAATGAAAAAATAAGTTCTTTTTTCAAGCTATAATTAGCAAAATATTTCCATATATTTTAATAGGTTATTTTGTTATGGAACAGTGAGATGTGGTATTATGCTTTCTTCTCAGGTGTGGAATGGGGGAAGAATCAGCATTTACATAGTGCTCACAATGTGTCAGGAAGTGTACTAAGTGCTTTACAAATATTATCTCATTTTATCCTTACAATTCCTACTTGCAAGATAAGTACTGTCATTATCCCCATTTTGCAGTTGAGGACATTGAGGTGAGCAGAGGTAGAGTCCAGGGGGTCAAAAGTCTCATGTCTGAGACGACATTAGAATTAGAGTCTTCCTGACTCCAGAACCAGCACTCTATCCACTTGGCCACCTAACTGCCAAATCTACGTGTATAAATCTATGTGCTAATAGGATTCTGGTTATAGAACTGTAAGGAACATAAATCTGTTGGAAAATGTCGACGAGAAATTGATGTTAGATACCTAATCAAGGTCTCACAGGGAGGATGAGTTCTGAACCCACTCCTCTAACTCTAGAATCATTGGACAACACTGGTCCAAAGAGCTTGGCCTAAAACTTCACATCTTCTCATGTCCATAGGTATTATAATGTTTTACACACACACACACACACACACACCTCTCTGTCTCTCCTCTGTGTGTGTGTATATGTATGTATGTATGTATGTCTCTGTGTGTGTATCTTCAAAGGTTATTTCTTTCTTTGCCTTTCTAGAACATGAGAATTTAATTCTTGTGTGACCTTAGTAATTTTACCTAATTGTGCTTCTGTTTCCTCATCTATAAAAGGATGTGGTTGAAGCACATGCCCACTGAGGTTCCATTCCACCTCTTTACCCTTAATCCTGTTATTCTGATGTTGGCTGAGAGTAAACTGAGAGAGAAATATGTTTGATGGAATGATTCTCCAACTTTTGTCTCCTGGATTTTAAAGGGACGTCTTAGAAGCCCAAACTAGTAACCTAGAGAAAAGAAAGTTTGAACTGGTCTTTATGCTTTTGAGGACAAGGAAGACAGTAGATTGTAAACTGTGGCTCCACATGGATTTCTTTTATTTGCCAACATGCCCAAGGCAATCTATCTTTCCATCTTGGTTTGCTTGATAATATTTCCCTTTGAAAGCAGAAGTGCCACAGTTTAGCCATAAGCTCAACTGGAAAGAATGTGCCATCACTAAGATATACCCTGGAATCTGCTCTTCTCTGCAGCTTCTCTGTGACCTTGGGCAAATTTTATTTTTGGTCCTTGGATATTGCCACCCCCCTCTTTATTATCTTACTTTTTAAAAAAAGAAAATGTTGGTAACACACACTATTTGTGATTTCTGAGTTATTATCATAAAATAGCATGTGGATAAATGCTTGTATTGAGAGGGATTGTGGTATAGTGATTCGATGGAGAAGTCCCCTTAATCAGGAAGTCCTGTGCTCAAGACTATTTTGAAATATACTGACTGGATGACTAAAAGAGAAGAGCATCCCTTAAAGTAAAAATACCAGGCTACCTGCAGCCTGCAACACTCCTGAGGGTGGCTCAAATGAGATTTTATTTAACAAAATAAGTAAAATGACAAAGAGAATGAGAGGGGCAATATTACCTCCTTTTGCATCAATAGATCTAATCTCCATCTTTATAGGATCTTATATTGATGCTTTATTTCCTTTAATATAGCTTTCCTTTCCCAGTAGAATATTATTGGCCAGTAGAATGCTACTTTTGTAACAAGGGAGTACAAAACAATACAAACATTTTAATCATATCTGATAGTATATGCCTCATTCTGTACCCATAGTTCACCACCTTTCTACTGCAAGGAAGGTGGCATTCTTATCAGCAGATTTCTTGAGTCATGAATGGTCAATGGATTTGAGTCTGAATTCAAATGTCCTTTTTTTTAAGCAATTAGGGTTAAGTAACTTGCCCAAGGTTACACAGCCAGTTGTGTGTGTGTGTGTGTGTGTGTGTGTGTGTGTGTGTTAAGTATCTGAGGCCAGAACCAATCCTGGGTCCTCCCAACTCCAGGGCCTGTGCTCTTACTCACTACACCACCTAGGCTCCCCTCAAATGTCTTTTGACATGTCATTATGTCTGACTCATCATTCATTAAAGGCTTACCACACATAAAGCATTTTACCAGGTACTACTAAGGAAAAGGAAAGGGGAATAAAAGTTCATATAGGGGCCAGGTGCTAAGTACTTTTACAAAAAATATTTCACCAAATGATAGGAATAGGGACTTGACCTGTGATTTTGCTGGTCTATTGACTTCCTTCTGCCAATTACTGATTGGCACCTGCCAAATATTAATAGTCTCAGAAATTGAGAGTTTAAGTGATTTGCTCAGCATCCCATGGCCAGTATTGTTAGAGGCAAGATGTGAACATAAATCATAAATCATTAGGTCAGCTGTGTATTCATTATACCACACTATTCATATGCTGGCATACAGAAAACATAGGTGATACAGGGGTTAGATAGATAGATAGATAGATAGATAGATAGATAGATAGATAGATAG
>NW_027185797.1:13840878-13850575 GCF_028583685.1 Petaurus breviceps papuanus | reverse complement strand
TAGATAGATAGATAGATAGATAGATAGATAGATAGATAGATAGATAGATAGATAGATGGATAGATAGATGGATAGATGGATGATAGGTAGATGGATGAAAGATAAATGATTAAATAGATAAATGAATAAACAAACATGCAAACAAGCCTGTAAACAAACAAATAAATGAAATTAAGTGAAATGAAAAGAAATGAAATGGAATGAAAAACAGTCCCTGCCCTCAAGGAGCTCATATTCCACTGCAGGTAACCCTGGAAAGTCATTTAGTTAATGTACCCTGCACACTGTGTGGAATTTATAGTCTATGCTGCATTAATCACATGACTCAAACCCTCATTAGCTTACAACAGTCGTCTCCCCATTGCTATCCTCCCAGGCTCATGTTATTAGCTGAAATGGAAACAGAGCCCATGGGAATTCCATCCAGGAGATCATCTCTCAAAGAGAGAAGAGACTACTTTTAACCTGGATGATCATTTTTTGTGAAGTACGGGGCTTTGGTTGAAGACTTTCTTCCACACCACTGCAGGTAACAATCCCTTTACATACAGCCCTAGTGGTATCTATTTCTAGGTCTAGAAGCAACCTCAGTGGCTATCTATTTTAAACCTCTCATTTAAATATTAGGAAACTGACATCCAGAGAGTTAGGTGACTTGATAAAAGACATTCAGGTAATAAGTAACTGAGATGGGATTTGAAGTCAGTTTATAACTCTTCACTCATTATTCTTTCCACAGTGCCAAACAGTACCAGAGACAAGATGATCCCCTATTTTTAAAAGGGATTAGAAGGAGTGATAGTATCTTTTTTTTGCTACCCTGTTGTCCATATAGAGACTCAATTTTCTGAGTCATAAAGGACTTGCAGGGAAAAATATGGCATCTTTTCTGCCAACTAAGTTGATTATTTCAGGCAATTTCAATTTTGTATCTGTAGATTCCTGTTGCCTAATCATTGACTTTGACTTTCCAAGTGGCATGACATCTTCTAGTTCATCAACATTTAGAGGAAAAGGAAAAACACTTACTATAAATTATAGAAACAGCACTGGGAAGCCCTGTCAGGAGGGATAGAATTGAATTGAATTCTCTGCAGAAGGGGTAATTGAATCTCCCAAACAAATGGCTCCATCTCCATTATCAGAGCTTGAAGCACCCTTCCTTTGTTCTCATTTACTACTTTGAAAGTGAACTCCATTTGAATATGTCACTCCCTGCTGGAGTAGACCATCCAAAAGAGGAGACATGTGTGGGGGTGGGGATTGGGGGGTTGTGGCTTTAATAGAAATTCTATTTACCAGTAGAAACTCTTTCATGGAGGTTTTTTTTTTTATGTTATGATCTATTTGGGGCACTAATACATGAATCATTATCACTTTTTTCCCCCTTTTAAAACTCCTACTTGGAATAAAAAGAATTCTAGCTTTCTCATTACAGATTTACTAAACATTGATCAATCATGTATATAACATTGGGCTTTTTCTTTTCTTTTCTATAAAATTTGTGCAAAGGGATCTTGAAAATCTATGTTGTTCATTGCACTGGCTCTATAAGAATGGATTCCAATGCCTCCAAGAAGGACACTTTACAAAGACAGAATGAGAAAGAGATTAAAGTGCTAATTCTAGACTCTGAAGATCTAGGTTCAAATCCCATCTCATATACTAGCTGTGTGGTCATAAGGAAGTACAGCATCCCTGGACTTCAATTCCCTCACCTATGAAAATGGAGAAAAAAAAGCATTATTAATGTCTACTTTATGGAATTAATGTGAAGACTTAATGAGCTAATGTATGTAGTAGAGGGCTTTCTATTTGTTGTGGCATAACTACTGTTTATCCTGCTCATTTAAAAGTAATTACTTTTGCTAGAAAAAAAAAACTACTTTTTGACTGACTCATTCAATCTAAATTAAGTATGAAAAGCACCTTTCTGTTAAATATAAAATTAGGCAGAGAAACTAATTGTGCTATTCCTAAATGTCAGGCATTTTCCTGACTGAGGACTCAGAGCTACTGTGGCTGAACTTTATTTTTTTTTATCTAAAATAAACACCATGAAGTTGAAAAAGAAGGAACCATGTGAACCATAGAGGCCACGATACCCCTCCTCTCTCAGGCTTTAAATGAGTTAGTCATTACAACAGGTTATTACAGAATAATGAAAGCCCTATGCAAATGTTAGTTATGATTTTATAACCCTCCCCTGACATGCTACATTGTAAAGTTCTGTTCCTTATTTCTTTTGACATTTTATCTTTATTTCAGAAAATATCAGCTCAGATCTAGCTTACTAAATTTCTAGATGATTTATAAGATGATTTCTAAAAATTATTGGTGGAAAAACAAAAGTCCAAATAAATTTCATTAGGATTTTAGAAAGAGAAGTAACTATGACAGTTTCTTCTTATTATTTTTTAATCAAATGATTTATTAACTTCTAGTTTACATCATTCAGTTCTGCAAGATTTTGAGTTACAAATTTTCTCCCCATTTTCCCCTTGCCCACCACCCCAAAATAGCTATCATACTGGATATCCCCTCCTCCAATCTGCTGTCTCCCATATCTTCTCCCATTCCCCCTCCAACTTCCAAGTAGGGCATGGTGGATCTCTATGATCCAGTACCGATACCGATATGTCTTATTTCATAGTTACATGTAAAATAATATTAATAATTATAGTATATATATATATATGTATATATAGAAAACATTTGATTTTAAAACTTTGAATTCCAGTCTCATTCCCTTCCTCCCTTGTCACCCACCCTTACTGGGAAGATATTCAGTATAGTTTGTACATGTGTAGCTATGCAAAACATTTCCATAGTGGATATATTGCAAAAGACTGACTATATTTCCCTCCCTCCTATCCCACCTCCCACTTGTTGCATTCTCTACTTTGATTCTGTCACTTTTCAAAAGTGGGCACTTCCAACTTCCCTCCCTCCCAGTCCGCCCTCCCTTCCATCATCCCCTTCCTCCCTACTCTCCTATAGAATGAGATACCATATTTAGTGTGTGTGTCGTTCCCTCCCTAAGCCCAATTCAATGAGAATAAGATTGACCCATTCCCTTTTGCCTTCCTGTTCTTCCCTCCATTGTAACCATTTTCCCTTGCCTCTTCTATATGAGATAGTTTACCCCATTCTGTCTCTCCACATCTCCTCTAATTATATTACACTCTCACATCTTAATATCACCTTTTAAGTATCCTACCTTCCTTTTAAATTGGTCCTGTGCCCTCTATGTATACCTGTAAACATATATTCACACATTTACATATGTATTCATATACCCATATACCCTCCTATATATATACATGTATATGTATGTATTATATATTTATATGTATGTGTGTTTGTGTGTGTGTGTGTGTGTATATATATATTCCCTTCAACTATTCTCATACTGAGAAAAGTTTCATCAGTTACAATTATCATTTTTTCCTTTTTAGGATGTAAATGTTTCAAATTTGATAAATTCCTTATGATTTCTTTTCCCTGTTTAAGTTCTTATGCTTCTCTTGTTTCTTGTATCTGAATATTAAATTTTTTATTCAACTCTGATTTTTTCATCAAAAATGTTGAAATTCCTCTATTCCACTGAATGATCATATTTTCCCCTGAAACATGATACTCAGTTTTGATGGGTCGGTGATTCTTGGTTTTAATGCCAGCTCCTTTGACCTCTGGAATATCATATTCCAAGCCTTCAATCCCTCAGGGTGGAAGCTGTCATATCCTGTGTTATCATGTGTTTCCACAATATTAAAATTGTTTCTTCCTGGCTGCTTGTAATATTTTCTCCCTGATCTAGGAATTCTGGAACCTAGCTACAATATTCCAAGGAGTTTTATTTTTGGGATCTTTTTCAGGAGGTGATCAGTGGATTCTTTTGACCTCTATTTTGCCCTCTGGTTCTAAAACATCGGGGCAATTTTCCTTGAGAATCTCTTGGAGGATGATTTCTAGGTTCCTTTTTTGATCATGGCTTTCAGTGAGTCCAATAATTTTTAAATTACCTCTCCTAGATCTATTTTTCAGGTCAGTGGTTTTCCCAATGAGATATTTCACATTGCCTTCTATTTTTTCATTTGTTTGAATTTGTTTAATAGTATCTTGATTTTTTATAAAGTCACTAGTTTCCATTTGCTCCAATCTAATTCTGAAGGAATTTCTTTTCAGTGAGCTTCTGAGATTTTTCCATCTGGCAAATTCAGCTTTTTAAGGCATTCTTCTTCTCATTGCCTTTTTGAATCTCTTTTTCCATTTGAGTTAGTCTATTTTTAAGGTGTTATTCTCTTCAGTCAGGTTGTTGACACTCATTACATAATTTTCTTGAATTGTTCTCATTTCTCTTCCCAATTTTTCCTCCACTTCTCTTATTTGGTTTTCAAAATCGTTTTAAAGCCCCTCTATGGCCTGTAACCAGTTTGTATTTTTCTTGGAAGCTTTTGGTTCAGGGTTTCTGACTTCACTGTCTTCCTCCAGTTCCATTCTTTGATCATTTTTGTCCCCAAAATAGGAGTATAAATTTGGGTGGCTCTGCTTGCTTTGCTTCCCTCATTTGCTCATGTTGCCACTCAATTACTCAACTTTTGGTCTTTTTGCCACAGTATAACTCTGCTACCAGACAGGGGAGCTTCATTCCAAATGCTGAGGTTTTCTCAGCTGCCGAAGGTATTGATTGGGTGCCTTCTCTGAAGCCTCCACAAATTCTGGCAAGCTGGTCACAGACTCCAGGACCTCCACCCTTGCCTGCAATCAAGGTACAAGCAGGTTAAAGCAAGAACAACTACCCCTCAGACTGGTCGCTTGATCCCCCTGCATTCTGCAGGCCATGAGCTGAAGCTGCCACATGGATGTGGCTGCACAGCTGCTTTGCCTCAGCCACTTCTCACCCCAGGGGCAAAGGCCAAACTCATTCCTGAACTATTGGATACCAAAGTCCACACTGCACTGACCTCTCACTTTTTCCTTAGCATCTATGGGTTGATAATTCTGGAAAATGCCACAGCTGCTGGTGATCTGAAGTCCCTCCAGCCAGTAGCTGTTTGTTGCCACCCTGAGGATAAAACCTCAGACTTAGGAGGGGCTAGGCTCAGCTCCCAGAATGCTGAGCTGGCCACTTCCTGCCAGCCTGCTGGGCTGTCCTCAGTATGAGGTTAGCTTCTCTATGTCATTTTGTGGGTTCTGTAGCTCCAAAGTTTCTTCAGAGTCACCTTTAACGTGAATTGGAGGAGGTGGAAGCCAGAGCCCTGGGGAAGTCCTGTTTCTACTCCACCATCTTTAATTTGCCTTCTCTCATTATTATTCTTAAAATTTATTTCCCCTTTTAACCACATGCTACCGAAATAATAATAATTTTGATTGTAATAATTTTTTTAAAAATCTTTTCTTACAACAATCTCATGATACATATAGAAAAAATTTTTTTATTATCCCTATTTAACAAAGGACAAAGCTAGAAGGTTTTATTTCACTTTAAAAACATAGAGTCAAACTCAATTTTTAGACCACAGACATCTCCAAACAGATAGAACAGCATTATAACTGTCCCAAACTGACACATGCTATCTCTTCTAGACACATATAAGTAAAGACTAGATGTCTTGGTATGTAATAGAAAGAATTTTCATTTAGGAGCAGCTTTTCTGGATCATCCAGACTTTGAGATTCTTTGATAGAGATTTCCTATATATTGTTTATTTATTTATTTTGCCAAGACCTTTGAGATTTTCATTCAAATTTCCAGGAAAGGATAAGCATCTGTTTGATAGGTGAATTACAAAGCAGAGAGCAGCTGCTGTTGTAAAAAGGTGACTACAATAATGTAACTAGGTCAATAGGTTTAATGATGTATCAAAAATCAGGGCCATTCAACATGGGACTATAAAGGATTAGCCAAGGAAAAATAAATTTTATCTTCAATTTTGTTTTGGGAATCTGTTCCAAAGAATGGGTCTACAATTTCATTTTCCTAGTATTGTCTGCATATATATCATTATTGCTTAAGTAACAAACTATCTTTATAATGTTGTTCAGGAGTCTGCTCACTATTCTACCTAGCATTTTAAGAAATGGTATTCCTGAATCAACTTTCTGGCAATTCAGTTAATCATTATAACAACAACAACAATAATGTCAATGATCATTTACCTTTATGCTGCATTTTAGGGTTTATAGAGAAGATTTCTCAGGGTACTCCTCTAACTTTGTATTGTGGTTGCACAAACTCATGCTAGAATTCATAATGTATAATGCCCTCTGGATACAATTTTGTATTCTAAGTTACTTCCAGCATGATTAGTTTGTATCGTAGACTGTGGGAGTTTTCTTTACAACAAAACCAATTTATGCTCTTGATAAAGAAGTTTTCTTATTACCACTACTACTATTATTACCACTATTGTTTAATATAATCTCTTAAGTGCCTATGAGGTTCCTAGGACTATAATAGGCATGCTGAATTAAAAGATAAAAATTAAAAGACAAAAAGAGAATAAACCTCCAAGAGTTAAAATTATACTGGAGAGAGAGAAAAATAGAGAGAGGGAGGGAGGGAAGGAGAAAGGGTGGGAGAGGGACAGATAGAAACAGAGGCAGAAACAGAGCCAGAGAGACAGAGAGAGAGAGACAGAGAGAGACATATAGAGACAGAGAGACAGAGACAAAGAGAGAGAGACATATAGAGACAGAGAGACAGAGACAGACAGAGAGAGAGAGAGAGAGAGAGAGAGAGAGAGAGAGAGAGAGAGATCCAAAAGTCAGTGTAGTTTTAAGCTAAGTTATTAAAACTTATAAGTGCAATAAGATTATAAGATTTTGGAGCATTCTGTATATGTAAATGTAAAACACTTAAAAAGTAAGGACAAATCAATTACAGAGTGGAAGCACAATTACTACTGCTATTACGACTCCTCTTACCACTGCCGCCACCACCACCAACTACAACAAAAATGCTGATAGCTGACATTCATGCAGTTCTATAAAGTCACCAGAGTGCTTTATACCCATTAAAATTTTCATTGGTATTGTAGTTGATATCATCCTTATTTTATACCTAAAGAAACTGAAGCTTTAAGGAATCACAATGCTTTCAATAGCTCTGGTGCAATTAGTCACATCTTCTGCACAAAGTCTAGCATCCTTTACTGTCTGATTTAGGAGGATGAAATGCTGAACAGTCAAATCCTAACCATATTGGATTAAGGATATTTGAAGGGGATGTGATGTGGAAGAGATATTGGGCAGCAAGGGCCAAGTTCCTATGTACCTCTCTTGCACACAAAATTCCCAAACATTTTTATTTTTCACATTTATACCCTAAAGGATTTCCTAAAGGGTTTTATACCCTCTAGTTTACATGGTGCCCATTTGGGGGTCCTGAAACTATCGCATCTAAGAAGCAGGAAGCATTTATGACCTCCCTTTTCCAAAGAGAAGCAGCAGTTAACATTGACTTCAGTATTTCTATTTCCAGAAATAGAATTAAAGTACTGATTTTTTTTCTCTCCCTAGCCTCCAACAAAATCCCATTATCTCCTTCATTGTTGATTATTTTTAACCACCACATTATGTATACATGTTGCTGCCCCTCCACTGAATTACAACAGAGGGCTAATGGTCATGTTAGCCAGTTTCTGGCAGTGGCTACTAATAAAACCATCTGTTACTGGGGAGAGTTGTAGCAGATCAGTGTTGTAATTTGGGAAGGCACATACTTCCGAGACAAGACTGTTATTAGAAGGCTAGTAGGGCCCCTGAGACCTCTAGCAACTGTAGACATAATTATATGGAAACAGCTTCAAGGGGATATCCATTCACCCGGGGTGATTATACCATGGGCTAATTCTGTTGCTAGATGAATAAGCCTGAAGGATGAGATGAGGATACAACAAACAGAGGCACTTAAGATGTAGATACTGCTACAGTTGTGGATATGATCTTCGAGTAGGTGGCAGAGTGGGTTAGATATATTGGTGTCGATAACTGATGTTTTCTTATTGGGTTAAAGGATCACAAATACAGAACTAGAAGCAATGTTGGAAGTCATTTGGTAGAAATACCTCAGTTTATTAGAGGTTAAAAACTTCCCTAGGGTCACAGAAGTAGTAAGTGGCAAAGCCAGGATGCAAACCTACCTCTTCTTACTGCAAATCCAGGACTCTTGTATCTATTATTAGTTTTGTTTTGACTTATGAAACAATAATTATGCCTACGTATTTATAATAAAATGGTATATATAAATGTGTTTGTAATTTTCATAGATAGATATTATTATCAAAGAATCTTCTATGTAAGTGTATGTACCATTAGGTCAGCAAAGTCTAAGATCATTAAAGGAGAGGGACAATTAACTATAAGAATGGGGCCTTTTCCAGAATAAGAGAAACATTCCATATCTAGTTGGCAATCCCACACATCGAGAAGTTAAATTGAAAAATGAAAGGGCCAGGCAAATAAATCTACATACCCTGATGTCTGAGATTTCCTCAGTATTCTTTTTTTTCCAACTACTCATTTACAAAGACCTGAAAAGAATTTGGGAAAGGTACCTGTATGGACAGTATTTGTTGGGGTAAGATTCCATCATTGAGGGAGCTCAGCTGTGAATCAAGAACAGTTGTTGAATAGGAAAGGTTACATTTTTCCCAACCCTACTCTAACGGGACAAAGCTAATAGCAGAAGTCTGGAGGAAATACAACTAGGAAAGGTGCTGTCGGTTCTAGGCTAAAGGTACTACTCCTTTGTGTAAGAGCTGAAAGAGAAAGTGGCATCATTTCAAGTGGTAGAGCCCAGTAGCATTGACCTTAGCCTCAGACTAGACATAGCAAAAATAACAAGTGCCCATCTGAAAAGTAAGCCCAAGGAGTTCAGTCAATTAGCTCATCCAATAGAGATGCCTTCCCTGCTAGGAACAGATCCAGTTTAGCAGCAGAATCCCCAATTCATCAGTAACACTCAGCAGTAGTCTTCATGAGAATTCTCCAGAGAGAGAGGACATCGAAGCCATATCCTCTTGTTTGGGGTTGGCAGTTGCTTTGGCCACAAGTGTTTCTTGTGTCTTACTATCAATGTACTTTATGTCTATGCCCACTCACTCTCCATGCCTTAGAGACAATAGCCTTTCTGTATATTTTCTGTTAAAGGAAATCCTCATGTTTGGGAGGGAAGAATGCTTTAAAACTATTGTTCTTGTCATGTGATTTGAATAAATGCTTTTTCTCAGAATTAATTGATCTTCAAGCTGATTGTTAATAGAAAGTACAGTGGTAGGGGCTCATGAGGTTCATCATTAGTAGTAGTTACCTTCAGGGTTAATCCCAGAACATGAGGGAGGAGCTATACCTGCTAGTGCAAGAAGAATTTGTGGGAGTGAGATAAGAAAGGGCACTGTAGAGTTGGAACAAACTTAGAAATCTAGTCCACCCCCCTCCAAAAAGGCAAAAATCCCACCCTTCTATAACTTTTTTCTCTCATTAAATTAAGAGGTTTTCTATTCTCATTTCCTCTTCTTCTCATTCCTCTCTTTTGTTCTCACCAATCTTCCACACATTTTTTTTACCCTCATAAGGTTCTTGGGATGTCATAATGGAATTGGCATAATTCTCCCTGTCTCTCCATCTCTGTCTCTGTCTCTCTTTCTGTCTCTCCTCCCCCACTTCTCTCTGTCTCTCTCTGTCTCTGTCT
>NW_027185797.1:13806769-13840778 GCF_028583685.1 Petaurus breviceps papuanus | reverse complement strand
CTCTCTCTCTCTCTCTCTCTCTCTCTCTGTCTCTGTCTCCCTCTCTAGTCACTATCTCTGTTTACTTGTCTCTCCGTCTCTTGTCATGGATTTGGTAGCTAGGCTTAGACTACATCTCAAATTTAAATTCATCATTCAGTTCTCTTTCTTCTAGAAAATAGTGTCAACATTTAATAAAGCTGGTAAGAAGGGCTGCATCTACATGACAAGAAACTATACAATTAAGTTCTGCAAATATAAATTAAGGACAAACTATGTTCAGGACACTATTATATGTTTTGGGAATAAAAAAGAAATACAACATGTAATGAGAGAAGTAAATACAAAACTGTTAGTTAAAATCAAATATGATTTCAAGAGTTGGGGATAGCTAACACCTTTTGGTCAATGAAGGGTCTCCATAGAAGATGTTATCTGAATTGTGTTTTAAAGGTAGGTGGGAATTCTAAGAAGTTTAGGTGAGGAGGAAAATTTTCAGACATGAGTGACAGCTGGCTGTATGAAGAAATGGAGGGGGGAAGATGCGATGTTAATGATGAAGATCATGAGGATGATGACACTATCAACAAGATTTAGTGTTTATTGTGTGTCATGCACTGGGCTAAGCACTTTTCAAATATTTTCTCACTTGTATTTAAAACCTGCTAAGTGTCAGAGAATATTTTTTTAACTTTGGTCCTCCTGACTCTGCACAGTGGTCTAACTATTGTTCCATGTTACTATACCAGGTGACATGACATGTATGACACGTGAAGGGTTTCCCACCCTATTGACTTGTGTTTTATCTTAAGAATTTGGATTGTTGCACAGTTTTGTTAGAATTCATCTCTCTGTGATGTAAGAATGAAGCTTCTTTGGGAGATAATGCTTTCCCCTCACATAAAGGCAGAAAGTAGAGAAGAACTAGATAGATAACCATCATTACTTATTTGGAAGAGAGGACTGTTTTTTTTACTTTATAGGATGGACCAGATGATTGTGGAGCCCTTCCCAACTCTGACAAATTCTGAGATTTCTAGTTGGGAGGGGTGGCATTAATAGTACAAGAAAAGAGATTTATGAACACTTGGAAGACTACCCTTTAAGAACTATCATATTAAAGATTCTGTGTGGAATCTGCATGAAACATGTATTCACTTGGATATTACTTCTTTCATAGAGGAAGTAGAACATTTTGGCAATGACAAAACACAAATTGTTTAGAATGTATTGACCATTCAGTGTTCCTTGCAACTCTATTTCTGAAAAAGAAACAGAGGGAGAGATATTGAACTAATCGGCCTTTTAATTTCCGAATCCTTCTAAATTGAACTCCCATACAAATATCTAAATGCTGTTTTCTGTATCTCCCATATTGTTGATTTAATCAGTCTATTGCCCCCTTGTGATGATGTTGTTTTGTATCCAGAAATACTCCAAATATTTAATACAATTTTAGGCTCAACCAGATGAAAAAAATTCAACACTCAAAATGTATGGGGAGTAATTAATTCACAAATAAACCTACAACTTGCCTTTAGAATTAGAATGGGATGTTCTTTTCTTTTACTCAGATACCTGAAAAAATCCCTGAACACAGGATATCCAAATATGACCATAAATTGTAGCATCAAGCTATGAGCAAGAATAAAAAATCTCCTTTGGAAAGAATACTTTTCTATGTTACAAATGAATAAAGATGATGCTTGCAAAGGCAGTATATGTGAGCCTAATTATTGTGTCACGACCTAGAGGAATAAAATAGTTGCTGTTCTCATAGTAGTGAACTGGTCAAGGTGTTTTTTAAAAGAATTGCAAAAGACATTGCATTTGTTTAATGATGAGAAATATCTTTGTCCAGGCATCAGTGAGCAAACTGCACACACAAATTCTCTGCAGAACTCAAAAACCCAGCACCATTTGGGCTATTAAGTCTGTTTGACTTGGAACACTCAGAACCTTTAGACAAGTCACTTAAGTGGGAGTTCATATCCAAAATAAATCAGGATATCAAACTGAAAGGGAACAAGCCCTTACCTGTTATTGAGAGGTGAAAACCACCAGGCTTAGATGGAATATATTTCAAGGTACTTACTAGAAAAGGAAAAATAAAACCCTGCCAGTTATGACTACTGAACCACATTGAGTGATCAGACAGTGATAAGTGTGCATAGTGGTATCTACAAATTATAGGCTAACAGACTTGCCTTTGACTATATATGTGTGTATGTGTATATATGTATATATACATATAACACATATATGCATATATAATCTCTCTGATATGTGTAGGCAATATGTGTGCATGTACATAAATATACATATATTTGAACAGAATATGCTATAATATATATTATGTTATAAACGGGTTCTGGATAAACAAAAAAAAAGGAAGTGCTGATCTCAAAGAGCCAGCATGGAAGTTAAATCAAAGTTCATTTGGGGAAAAAATACTTATATTCCATTTTTGAAAGATCAGAGTCATATCAGAGAGAAAATCTGCCTAGATTTTAGGAAAACACTTCATAAAGTATCTCTAGATATTCCTCTTTAAAAACAAAGGAGAAGTTGATTATTTTAACACAATGTATTCTGAAATGGTTGCATGGCCAAACCTAAAGTTCAGTTACTAGTGGTGCTATGTCAACTTGGAAAATATCCAGGAGAGTGCCTCGGGAATCTTTTTGGTCCTGTGCTGTTTAACACACACACACATATACACACACACAGATTGTTTATGTGTATATATGTATGTACATATGTAGGCACTGTTGTTATTGTTGTTTAGTTATTTTTATTGTTTTCTGATTCTTTGTGACCCCATTTAGAGTTTTCTTGGCAAAAATACTGGAGTGGTTTGACATTTCCTCTCCAGCTCATTTTGTAGATGAGGAAAACGAGACACTCAGTGTTAAGTGATGTGCCCAGGGTCACACAGCAAGTAAGTGTCTAAAGCCAGATTTGAACTTAGGAAAATGAGTCTTTCTGATTTTAGTCATGGAACATACATACATACACACACATATATGTCTGAACTGGATATATATATATATACACACACATGTCTGTTTGTATCTATGTATGGGGGGTCACATACCCTTTTGGTAATATGATGAACCCCATAACTCCTCAGAATGAAGGACTGAAAGAAATGCTAAATTTTGTTTAGAGATTACTGAAAATAAAGGTGTATTTTTTTTAAATCCAAGCTGATTGAATTCAATTTAAGTTTCCATGGTCAAAAACATGGAGTTAAATGAAAGAATATGGAATTTGAAAGAGGCAAATGTAAAGTCCTATATTTCAATTTTAAAAGTCAGTTCCCCCAGTGCTAGATATAGGGTACATGCTTAGACAGTTGTTCATCTGAAAAAAGATCTCAGAGTTTTAATGGACACATACAAAATATGAGTCAGTAGGATATTGTTACCAACAAGGCTAATTCTATCTCAGGCTGCATTGAGGGAGCCATAGTATCTAAAACTAGGGAACTGTCGGCTCCAGGGTACTCTACTTTGACCCTACAATAACACTTGTATTTTTTTTTTAAGCAAAGCACTACATTTTCAGAAATAAATGAACAAGATGAAGAGCTTCCAAAGGCAATGCATCAGTATGGTGGAGAGGCTTCAGGTCCCACATGATGAAACTAGGGTTGCTTAGCCTAGAGAAGAAGAGAGTTAGGTGGAACATGAAAGTTCTCTTATGAAAGTTCTTGATTTTATAGGCTGTCCTAAAAAAAGAGGAATTTTACTTTACTCCTTAGTTTCAAAGGGTAGAACTTGAAGTAGTTTGTAGAAATTGAAAATAGGTAAATTTAACTTAAGCTTGGTAAAAGCAGGAAAAATGTAACAATTAGAAGGATGAAAAAGTAGAATGGGTCTCTTTGGATGGCAGTATGTTCCCAATCACTGGAAGTCTTTGAGCAAAAACTAGGTGAACATTTATCATGTGTGTGTAAGGGAAAATTCCTGCTTGGGTTTGTGTTGAAGATTGAATGTCCTTTGTGAATTTTTCTTTTGCACTTAGTAGTATTTTTCCAATTACACATAAAGAAACTTTTCAACATTCATTCTTGTAAGATTTGGAGTTCCAAATTTTTCTTCCTCCCTCCTTCTCTCCTCCCTCCCCAAGACAGCAAGCAATCTGATATAGGCTAAACATGTACAATCATGTTAAACATATTTCTACATTACTCTTGTTGTGAAAGAGGAATCAGAACAAGAGGGAAAAAGCATGAAAGAGGGGAAAAAGTGAAAATGGTATGCTTTGATCTGCATTTAGACTCCATAGTTCTTTCTCTGGATGTGGATGGTATTTTCCATCATGAGCATTGGAATTGGATTGAATGTCTTCTTAGACTTCTTTAAAGTCATAGATGCTAAGGTTCTGTGCTTTTTTCTAGGCCTTAGTTTCATCATTAGAAAAGTAGACAGTTTTTCTCTAAGGTTCTTTCTAATCCTAAAAATCTATTACTTCGTTCCTCCATTTTTAAAGCTAGCAATATAAAACATCGGGCTTTTTTGTGGGAATATCACATATATTAAATTGATTAGAGGATATTCCTACTTTTGCCCCTCAAGGCCAATCAGAAGACAACTACATATTTCAAAGCCATTCTAAGTCTTTTGTTCTCTAAGCTACATATTCCCAGTGTCCTCAAAGGATTCTCTTATGGCAAAATTTTTACTTCTCTAGACATGATGATGTTTTTCAATATGTCATACCTAAAACTTGATACCCAGAACTACACACATTACTCCAGATATGGTCTAACCAAGAGGGCATATAATGTTACTATAATCTCCCTTGGCTGGACTCTGTGCCTCTATTAAAACATGATAAATATAAGTTACGTTCTTTGGCTTGTATGCCATACTGTTGACTCATTGGGAGCATGCAGTCTACTAAAACTTCTAGTTCTCTTTCACATGAACTTTTCCAAACAAGCCTCCCTCAAAATCCTAAGTGGGCTCATCTAGGACAGCATTATAGGATACTGGATTTACACAATGAGAGGCATAACCCTGGACCAATATGTCATTAATTTATCAGGGTCTGCAACGTACATAATATTGGCTTAGATTCTTTTCTTTAAAACATTAATTGAAAATCCAGACAATTGAACTACAGTGAAAGAACATGTCACCTAATACTGAAATATAGGAGGGCAGATTTTCATTTGGCTCTCTGTACACCATTTTAGTTTCACTAATTTCTTTCTGGCTATAAATCAGGGGGGAAAGATTTATTTTTCACTCTTTCTCTGAACTAATATATCTAAAAATAAAATTTTAAAAAAGAAACAGAAAAATTGTTGAAAACATGGGTAGAGTCACTATGAAACATTGGTACGTTAAAAGGAAATCGCCATTTTTTCAGTTATGTTCATTTCATAAGCCCATTTGGGGTTTTCTTGGCAAATATTGGAGTAGTTTGCCATTTCCTTCTTCAGATTATTTTACAGATGAGGTAACTGAGGCAAACACTGTAAAGTTACTTGCCCAGTGAAATACAACTAGGAAGTGTCTGAGGCTGCATTTGGACTCAGGAATATGAGTCTTTCTGACTCCAGTAAAAGCAATCTAGCCATTAGGGCACCTAGCAGCCCACTAAAAAGACTTAGATCCTTGGAATTCATTAGTCCTTCAAATGTTTAAGGAATTCTTGTATTCACCCATTTCCTCAAAAATTAAGTACCTACTTCATGCAAAGTAGTGAATGTGTTCCAGATCCCAGAGATGAAAAATGATCTGCGGACCTAGTCCTTGTTCTCATGAACACAAATACGAATAATAAAAATTAGAATGTGATTACCATTCTTTTAATTTTGTTTTATGATTTCATATTATCTTTCATGTCTTGTAACATCATTAATTTTCCCTTGTCCAATTTATGCTATCTGCATCCAGAGGAAGAACTGATAATAAAAATATGTATAGCGTAGTTTTATGTGTGTATATGTATACACATATATTTAATATATGTGTGTATGTATATATACACACACATCATATATATATATATATATATATATATATATATATATAATCTGCCTAATGGTAGCCACCTCTAGGGGGGGGGAGGGTGGAAATATAGTTACATGACAACTTTATTATATATTTAAAAAGGAATAGCAAGTTGGGCATAATAGGTTTGTAGTTTCATGTGAAATTATCTTTTTTTCTATTCTACTATATTATGGAAATAGTTGTTTTATTTCTTAAGTTCAAAATAAAATAAATTTAAAAGAATGCAATACAGACTGAAGAAATGTAGAAAGTATCAGTGAAAATAGTATAGAATTGATATCAGAACACCTGAATTCTAACTCTACCTCTGACACTTCCCATATGACCATGGGGAAATCACTTCAGCACTTTGGGTCCTAATTTATACATTTATATAATGAGGATATTGGGTTAGATGATTGCTGGAGCCCTCTCCATTTCTTGAGTTTATACCTATAAAATTATTAAAATAATAAGAGTCAGAATCCTAAATTTGATGAGGTCCTGAGAAATGTTAATGGCATTGGGACTGCCAAGCAGGATGGTGTTAAGGCAAGGGTTGAGTGGTATTTGGAAGGCAGAAGAAAAAGTATTTCCTGACTGTTTGGAAATATCATGGCGATAAGCAAACATGTCTTAGATAATGCAAAGATTTTAGACATGGGTGGCTTGGAGAATAGTGGTAGCATGGCCAGAAGCTTGAGGAAGTAGGTTTGGGGGAAGAGATTGGGGAAGCAGGGGAAAGTATGATGGGTTCAATTTAGAAAATAAACTTCAGTTACTGTCTGGACGTCTAAGTCATGATAAACAGGATGAGGCTAGAAAAACAGGACTATAAGTTTAGGGTAAGATCAGGGCTAGAGATAGACATCTCTGACTCATTCACAGGGGGGTGATCATTGACAATACAAACGTTCAGGAGAATAGCCCTGGACCTAATGATGATGATGAGTAATTGCATCTCCAGCTTCTTCCCCTAAGGTGACTGTTCTATCTTGGTCATTAGTTGATTGCTCCAGTGTTGAACTCTACGTGATCATCAACAGAAGAGAAATTCTGCATTCGTACCACATATCTAACATTATTATGGACATTTTTAAACACTTCAAACAGAAACGTGGGTGGGCAAAGTGGCTATATAGCAATGTGAATACCCTTTCTGAACCAGCAAAGAATAAACAGAATTCATCAAAATAGGTTTAGTGTCAAAGATTTGTTATGCTTTTGATTGTCATTCTGCATCTCATTAAGTCATTTCATCAGTACTGTTTGCTGCCCTATGCTTCTTTTTACCTTTCAAAGGCAGGTAAGTAGCCCTGGGATTTCCTTCCTTTTTCTCCCTCAATTTGAGACTTGATTTGTCTTGAAAAAAGATTTTGAGAGACCACTGTATTCTACTGTGCTCAGACTATTTCTTGAATATCAGATCCCATTTTGGGTGTCCCATTTTAGGGAGAACCTGGAGAAGCTGGAGAACTTTTATAGGAGGACAAGAAGGAAGGAGAAGAGGGGGCTTGAAGCATGTCATCTGAGTGTTTTGAAGAAATTGGGGATATTTAGTTTAGGGAAGAGAACCGTTAAGAAAGACATGCTAATAGTCAACTCCAAAATCCCTTCCAGTTCTGCCCATGAGTACATGTCTCAACATTTTGAGGGTGATCATGTGGAGGAATGATCAGACTTATTCACATAGTCCTAGAAAGCAGAAGCAAAAGTATTTAGTATTTATATATAATCATAAATATTTCAGAATTGTCTTGCATCGCTGATTTGCTGAGAATAGTGAAGTCATTTACAATGAATCATCATACAATACTGCTGTTACTGTGTGCAATATTTGCTGGTTCTGCTCATTTCACTTTTCATCAGTTCAAGAGATCAATGAATTTTGCATAAAGAAAACATTATTTTGGATAGAACTTTTTATTCTTGTAACAGTAATAGTTTGAGAATATTTCAATGGGATAATATAGTTGTGGACCAAATATGCCCTTTAACCTTCTTAAACCTTTAAGCTTCTCATAAATGCATATCCTTAAAGAGGTACTCTTTTAGAGGACACCTCTGTACTTTAGATTCCAAGTGATTTTGAACATTTATATTGGGGATCTTTGGGATTAATGGCTTCTTTTTCAATATTTTGTGCTTTGTTTTTTCCTCAGTAATAACATTAAAAATGCCAACTGTGTGCTTTTCAGTGAATAACTGGTTTCAGTATACATGGATATCTCCTCTTGCTAAAAAGAAGATCACACATTAGATACAGCACTGATCCTGGAGTCAGAAAGACCTAAGTTCAAATCCAGTCTCAGACATTTCCTAGCTCTGTGACCCTGGGCAAGCCACTTAACCTATATTTGCCTCAGTTTCCTTGTCTCTTAAATGGGGATAATAATACCTTTCAGGGTCGTTGTGAGAATCAAATAAGATACCAATTGGAAAGCACTTAGCATAGTGCCTGGCAAGTGCCAAGTCCTATGTAAATCTTGCTATGGTTGTTGGTGGTGGTGGTAGTGCCAAAGGAAATTCCCCAAATATGCTCAGACCTTATGCTCTGTGGGAATCTCCCCCATAAAACATTACATTGAAGACCTGTGAATATATTGAAATGGGAATTCCCTTTACTACCACCACAGCACAGTCCTTTTACAACACAGTAGACAAGTTTTAGAGAGTAACTTAAGACTTCTTCCTGGTCACCCAGCTAGTTAGTTTCAAAGGCTGGACTTGAACCCATTTCTTTTGAATTCCAAGTCCAACACTCTACTATTCCTTTCTATCCATTATCCATCCATCTATCTATCCATCCACCTATCCATCTATCTATCCATCCATCTATTTATCTATCACCTATCTACCTCTCTGTCTCTTTCTATCTATCCATCTCTGTCTATATGTGTGTATATGTGTATATTCATATACACATATACATACACATCTCTCTCTCTCCACACACACACACACACACACACACACACACCACACACATTATGCTACCATCAATAGCCATGATAGCTATTAGTCCATCACCTACCCTCATACTGGCACATGAGGCACTTACTAAATGCTTCTTGATTGATTAAAAAAGAGATTTCATTTTCCTCCCTGCTGCTCTGCACACCCTTACATTTTACCTGTGGGCTGGGAGGAACCTAAATGCATTTTCAGCTACTTAATCTTGAAATGGAATATCTACTCCAGCTTCAGATTCCCAGACTCATCCATCAGGATCATAAAAGCCCAGTTTAATTGAGAAGTCCCTTCTAAGTCATCTGATTCAAAACTAACCTTTTTCCCTCCTTCATTCTCCTTGCATTTTGAGCCTTGCCCTAGGCTCTTTGATGTATCCATAGTATGACCATAGAAATACAAAAGTATTAGCTCAAAATATGCTCCATAAGAAAAAAAAAATTAAAAGAGCAGCTCTGGGCCAAACTCAATGATCTTTTTCTCCCATATGACTATAGGTTCATTTATGTGAAGACAGAAATGTTCAAAGACACACAATATAGCTGTGGGAAGTTAAGCCTTTCTTAAAATATCTTGATTGACATATGCTTTCTTATGACAAGCCTAAAAATAAGGATTCTTTTCGAGTCTTATGGAATAATTTAAATTTTTTTTTCCTATTAGACCTTATAGCCCTCAGTATGGAGTTATCAGTGCTGCCAGATTAATTCGGCGGGCAATCAGTTTCTTTCATACAGGTGCTTATCAGTCTCCTATAAGAACTTTATCGTTTAGTGCAGCATGGGTATTAAGAGAGAGTTACTGGGAGAAATTTCTGCTCAGAATAAAACTTAAAAAGAAAAACAGTCAGGAAACAGGAAAAATATTCCTCTGAGTGTAAAAACCACAAGTTTAAAAAAGGGACACTCTGATCTGCCTTGGGACAAAAATTCTTAAAAATGGAAATTTCTCCCCTGATGTCAATTCTAATCTTTGATTTTTTAAAATTTATTTATTTGGGACTAACTCTCCCCCAGAGGTTAATGTTAAAGATGCAGGCTCAAGCAAATTAAACATTGGGTGGTAGAATCATTGAAAGCATATTCTAAGATTGACTAAGGATTATTCCTCTACAGAAAGCAAGAGCTAGTATGAAGGATACAGATTATAGAGAGGACACATATAGGATTCCCCCTCCCTTATTAATTATAGATTTGCTTACTTTTTTTTAATTGTTTAATTCATCGGTTTGGTTCCTTTTAAAAAAATAAAAATACAAATAATAGGAAATTTAAAAAATAAAATAGGTCTAAATAGATGAAGTACCCTCCTTCTATGAGATTGGCAGTTAGTGGCATTTAGTCTCACTGGATGCCATTGTAAACCATGAAACTGAATGTATGTTGTGCCAGTGATACCAGAATTTCTGCATCATTTCCTGAAAGACAGTTGGAGGAGGATAGAACTCAATTGATGTATTTGGAGCAATTTGAAATTATACTAGAAAAGTATACTAAGGAACTAAATTTTAAATACTTTCTGGTTCAGTCATACCACACTAGTACCAATATGCCCCCAAGGAGGTCAAAGATAAAGGAAAGAGTCTTAGGTATGTGAAAATATTTATAGCATCACTTTTTTTTGTTGTAGTGAAGGGTGAGCAAAAAAATCAATGACAATCAGTAGAGGGGTGGCCCAATAAATCATAATGCATGAATCTAATGGGATGTCATTGTGCTGTAAGAAACAACAAAGGCAAAGAATCGTTAGAAACTTTAGTTGATTTGTATGAATCAATGGAGAATAAAACAAACAGAACCAGGAGCATAGTTTATACTATAGTCACAAAAACATTTTAAAGAAAAAAGAAAGATTTAATATTCTGATCAATTGTTAGTTAGGTGACTTGACAATAAAGTAGACCTCCCACCTATCAGCAGAGAAGTGAAGGACTATGGGTGCACAGCAGAACATGTATATTTTAGATATGGTTAACCTGCTGTAATAAGAATGTAAATTTTAAAGATCTTCCCTGCCCCTAGGCTAATGTGCACCTGAAGCCTGGGGTGGGGGAGGCTTGTTTTTCAGTAGATACTCCTTGATTGGCCAGTGAGTCCATGAGGTTGTTACATTCTCTGAGCCAGGAGAAGGCTATGTAAGCCCTGATGTGTAGCTTTGTTTTGGGACTCACTTTGAGAAGTGTTCTGTGATTTGATCTGAATTCTGGGAAGCCGTTGTTGAGAGTCCCCCGGCTTTGAAAAACCCAGAATGTGGAAACCCAGATGTTGACTGGGTATGGATGTAATGGTTGGACAGTTTGGAAATCTGTCTACTTGATGTTTCTGTCTTGATAATTATGCCTGTATACTTTGAGGTTCGGGGTGCTGACCTTTTCTCCTGAACAAGGTAAACGACATATGTCTGACTGATTAAAGTAAGCTTGTTAACCCATTTTGAGTTGCTTTCCTTTAACAAAGCAGATCCAAGAACCTGTATGGGCAGCAAACCCTGAGGACACGCTTGGGGTGCTTGCTGCTACACCTGCCGACATATAGTTACTTATTTGTTAAAAGGCAAGAGCCAGAAGTGGGCAAGAGGAGATTGGGAGAGAGTATTTGGAAAGTGAGGATGATATATAGAGTATATCAATATAACCATAGAAAACTGAACCTGTACTTTCATTCGTATGGCACTTCTGATGGGTTAATAGCCTCTGCCATGCAAATAAATGCCAGTTCTGCGTTTATAGCCTGAGAGCAGTGGTTCTTAACTTTTTATGTTTTGTGAGTATCTTTAGTCAAATCTTTTTAAGCCAAAATGTCCTTTCTCAGAATTATAGCTTTAAATTACCAAAATTTTATCTATCTATATGTGTATTATGTATATGTGGGTATATATGTACATATGTATAGATGTGTATATATATACACACACACACAAAAGAAACCAGTTATGTTAATATATCATTATAAAAATATATATATTTTTAAGTTCATGACCCACAAGTTAAGGATCACTATTATTTGTCTCTGCTGTTGAGAGGTTAAGTCCCAGAGATCCTGCACATACAAAAAGCAGGGTGTGAACAGAGGTCTCCCTGATTCTAAGGCTGGCTCTCTATCTACTATGTCTTCCTGCCTGTCTTCCGATAAATATATTTTAATTTTAAAAATTAAAAAATATGTCATTTTTAAAAATAGACCACTGAAAATTGAGACAGAAGGGCTTACATTACACATACTGTTAGAGAGGAAAGAGTGAAAAATTAAACCTCAAAGTAATGAAGTAGTAAAGTTAATTTTTGACACTTTTCAGTAATTTTTGAAATGATTTTTTCAATCTACTATAATTAGGAAACTCCTTGAGGAAAGCCAAACATATGCCTAAAGAGAATTTCTAGCTGAATTGGGTTTGGCAAACTTGGGGGAGGGGATCTCAAGCATAAAATGATTGAACTGCTGGGGTTTGAATTACAACTTGTGCATTTGCAGTAACTGTTTTCCAAGGAGAAAGTCTGCCATATGTCAAAAATGAAGTCCATCTGCAAATGTGATACCCAGATGCTTACTCTCTTTGCATGAAAGCTTCTCTTCAATCTACATGTACAGTTCCCTTCTATGTGTTTGTGGGATACACAGAGACAGAGATACATAGAGAGATAGACACAAGAAGGGAGGAAGGAAGGATGAAGAGATAGATATCTGGGAAGTACAGATACCAAAAAAGAAGTGAAGAAAATGTTAAAAGAATTTAGACCAGCTTTGCATATACCTTAAGCCCTGACTATAATCATTAATTATGTCATATCATTAGTTATATGTGCAAAGTTTGTGAATTACAAATAACATTCAGAGCTCTGCTAGAGACCGATAGTGTTATTATGGAAGCTCAATGATACATTACATTTGATTTACATTTTCCTTGGGGTCTGAGGTCTTATTTAAAATATCTAATCATGTAAACAAATTTATTTACTGAAGACAGACAAACGAGTCTATTTCCTAATAAAGGGAAATAAACAATGCATAGCCTGATTCCTTGTGATAGAGATAAGTTTATTTGTGGTAATGTACTTAAAAGAAGCCTATTTGGTTTAAATGAATGTGAAAGATTTATTTTTTTAACAGAGAAGCTAAAATAATAGGCATACATAAAGGACTATTTCTCAGAGTCACCAGCAATTATATGTGGGGATTGACTTTGGAAATTTTGTTCTGGTTTGGAAGATAAGGCTCATTTATATGAAAAAAGAAAAAAAAAAGGTCATTAGCATAATTCTATTCTACAAGCATGGAAAAGCTTAATGTTCACAAAATTATATAGATGGAACTGGATTTTATGAATTACAAGCAAGTAAAGATATAAATGGGTTTATTCTGTCATGTCTAGTGCTGTTCTGTTCCAGAACATAGTTTCTGTACAATGCAAAATATTCTGAAGTTTTGATATGGTCTGTTTCCTCACTGATGCCCTGGCACAGATTGTTTCCCAAATAGGCTACAAGCTAGGAGTTGTAGAGTTTGAAGGCAAAATCTTCTGATTAAAACATTTAGAGTAATTCTTATTCTAGGCACAAAATTCTCATTTTGTCAAATCATCTGTATTTTAATCTCTAAAGTTCCCCAAAGCAAACTGTTATAATAGAAAGTATTCTTAGGAATTTCTTTTTTTTCCACAAATCTTTCTCGAAAGGAATAAGACTGGGAGAACCAGTCAAATGTTCTGTCAGACATTTAATGGACAGTGTCATCATGTTCATGACATTATCTCCTGTAATCTAATCACCTTCAGAAGAGTTTGTGCTCTAGAAAGGCATGGCATTTCTTTCAGTCTAACAATGCAGAGATCAATTATTTCTTGCATTAAATTGATTTTCATTGTTGTTTTAAATCACTGAAGTTTGTGGAAGACCATCTGGGTTTCAGATTTTCAGTAATTATATACAATATTAGGTACCCATGAACCCTTCTCATTGGATCTCCAGAATTAGTCATTTAGTTCATGTACTGTCAAACACATATACCATTCCTCTAGTTCTGAGAAAGGGTTTTGAAGGAGAGAAAAAAATGATGGACTTCTCAACATGAGATTTTCCTCAGCATCTAGAAGAATCAGATACCACTAACTAGACCATAGGTAGAGCCGACATCTTGAGCACTTTGTAATAGAGAAGCTAAAACCCCAGACTGGTGTCTTCTATGCCATCAAAATCACTTATAATTCATATTCCTCTAAAACAAACATTATCTTGTTATTATTTTTTGTTCTCGTCAGTTCCCCCTTGCAAGTATTTTCTTTATTTTAAATATTTGGCAGCTTTTTTTGGGGGGGTGGCATGTATTATATCCTTCCAGGTGAATTTAAATTTCACTGGGCCAGAGATTGCTTCATATGTTGTGTGTGTGTGTCACTAGCACCAAACACTGTACTTTGCACATAGTAGGTCCTTAATAAATTCTTATTGGATTATTAAATTAGGCTTAAAATATACCATAATAAGACAGCATCAACTTTGATATTAATGATAAATTTTTAACATTAGACTCTTTTCCAAATCAGGTGTTCAATCCCCAATATGTATGGGAATTCAGAGAAGATGTTATAAGCACACCATTTAGGAGGTAGGATTTATAGCAATGTGAGGAGTTAGCATTAGCATTTTTTTCCCTTCTGGGGGAGAGTCCAAACCAGTGGATGGTGCTGTGAATATGAAGGACTGTATAGGTTCTTGGTTGTCTAATGTGAGACTTTCCAAGTCAAGTCAAAGAACATTTTAAGTGCCTATCTTCCAGGCACTGCTTAGCACAAAGGATACAAAGAAAAATGTAGGGGTTGGGATTGGGCATGTCAGAAATATAGTCGGAAAACAGTCCCTGTTCTCCAGGAGATCTTAGTCTAATGGGGGAGACAAAAGGTAAACATCTATGTTCGGATAAGATAGTTATAGGATAAATTGAAAATAATCAGCAGAAGAAATGGACCATTAAAGAGGAAGGAAGAAAACCTATGGAAGTTGTTGATGGGCTACTGTGAATACTTTATACTCTTTTGCATTTTCTATAGTACCTTCTCATTTGAATCTATTTTGAGTAAATCCGAAGTTTGTAATTTTGGGTCACTGGTTACAAACATCTTTGGGAAAAATAGTTTTTTTGTGTGTGTAATGTAAGTTCAATATGTCTTCAGTGTGAAATGACAACTAGAAAAGCTAATGCAAATTTAGGCTGCATTATGTGACACGCAGTGTTTGGAACAAGGAGAGTGGTGGCTCCAGTGTCCTTTGCCCAGGTCAGATCATATTTGGAGTGTGGTGTTCAGTTCTGGGTGCCAAATTTTTAAAAGAACATTCAGCAACAATTTATTAAAATTGACAAACTGGAAGCCATCCAGGGGAGGAAAGTCAGAAGGGTGAAAGTACTCAAAACCATTTCACATGAGAATTTATTAAAGGAACTAGGGGTGGTTAGCTTGGAAAAGGGGGAAGGCTTAGGGGGAAAATCAAAGTATTTGAAGCCTTTGAGATAAGGCAGGGATTTGATTTATTTTCTTTGGCCTTGAGGGCAGAATTAAGAGAAATGGAAAAATTGTAGAGTCATATTTCAGCTCAATATCATCATAAAACAAAACAAACAAAAAAAATCCCATGGCTTCCTAACAATGATATTCCTTGGGAAAGAGTGTCAGCAAGATATTGATATCAAGAGATGTCTTGGCCATGTAGATTATAGGAATTTAACTCTAGGAAAGCTAGGAAAGTCTCTCATCTGCTCTAAGGTACAGTTTCTTCACCTGCAAAATGGGTTAATGCTCTGTCTGCTAGCCCAGAGAATTATTGGAAGGAATCAATGAGATAAGATCCATATGCATTTCTATGATCATGAAAAGTTTCATCAGTGTGAGGAAGGAAGGAAGGAAGGAAGGAAGGAAGGAAGGAAGGAAGGAAGGAAGGAAGGAAGGAAGGAAGGAAGGAAGGAAGGAAGGAAGGAAGGAGGGAGGGAAAGAGAAGGAAAGGAAGAATGGAAAAGGAGGGAAGGGAGGGAAAGAGGAAGAAAGGAAACAAGCCTTTACTAAACATCTGGTTTGTGCCATGAATTGTGCTAAGTACTTTACAAATATTATGTTTTTTGATTCTCACAACAACCCTGGGAGGTAGGTATTGCCCCCATTTTATGAGGAAACTGAGACAAACAAGACATTGACCACAGTGATGCATCTAATAATTTTTGGATATGGATTTGATCTTGAGCCTTCCTTACTCCATACTCAAGACTCAAACTACTTTAACCCTGATTGCTTTTATCATGACATGATCATAATTACATTGGATGAGCCTCCTCTAATGTATGTATCAACAAAAGTCAAATTGTGGCTGCTGTCAGTAGTAGTAGTAATAACTGTAGTGTAGTTAGTAGAAGTAGTAGTAGTACTACTATGTAGCAGCAAGCACCCCGGCGTCCCCAGGGTGGCTGCTCACACAGGTTCTTGGATCTGCTTTGATAAAGGAAAGCAACTCAAAAGGTTAACAAGCTTACTTTAATCAGTCAAATATGTATCATTCACTTAGTTCAAGGGAAAAAGGTCAGCACCCCGAACTTCAGAATATACAGACAGAATTATCAACACAGAAACAGATCAAGTAGACAGATTTCCAAACTGTCCAACCATTACATCCATACCAAACAACATCTGGGTTTCAAAGCCGGGGGGCCCTGGACAACGGCTTCCCAGAATCCAGATCAAATCACAGAACACTTCTCAAAGTGAGCCCCAAAACAAAGCCTCACATCAGGGCTTATATAGCCTTCTCCTGGCTCAGAGAATGTAACAACCTTATTGACTCACTGGCCAATCAAGAAGTATCTACTGAAAAACAAGCCTCCCACCCCAGGCTCCAGGTGCACTTTAGCCTAGGGGCAGGGAAGATCTTCAAATTTACATTCCCATTACATACTACTACTTCTACTACTGCTGCTGCTTCTATTAATATTGCTACCTCTACTACTTCTACTAGTTGTAATAATTGAGGTAGGTGTGATTATTATCCCTGTTTTACAAATGAGGAAATTGATTCTGAGAGAAGTTGAGTGACATTCCCAGAATCACAACCCTAATTAATGTCTACATTAGAGCTTAAACTCAGGTCTTCATGACTTATCTAACAAGGCACTACCTAAGACTACTTAACAATGACAACAAGATTTTAATGTCTTTGCTTTATTTGCTCTCCCACGAGGAAAGACTCTGCCAATATTATTATAGGTGGTACTGTTACTAGAAAAATAGTAAACAGAGATCCAAAGGCAGAGTCAGGATGACCTCAGTTCAAGCCCTGTATCTGGTACGGATGAGCTGTGTGATTTGGGGCCAGTCATTCAGTCTTTCATTGTCCCAGGTAACTCACTAATCCAGGGATTTTTACCCCTTGTATGTGAATTTTGTTTTGTTGCTGTTGTTTTCTATGGTTTGAGTTTTCATATATTGTTTAATGGATTTCAATATAATTTGTTTCCTTTGCAAAACTTTGTATTTTATTTTATGTATTTAGATATATTCTGAAAAAAACAATATTTACATTTTGCTAGATTTCCAAAGGCATCCATGATACCTAAATGATTAACACCCATTGCTATGAGAATATAAACTGAAGAATAGTAGCTGATCTGCCTTGGTAAAGATATTTTCTTTACCAGGATTTCCCTACAAAATAAAACTGCAAGCCTGGTCCAAAAGGAAAAAAGGAAGTGGTTATGATTTTCACCTGTCTGATCTAACTGCATTAGAGTTCCAGGGTTTGTAGGTAACAGGCTGCTTATATCACCAGTCAACAATGCCCATTTTGGTTATATTTTACAGCACTTTTCTGAACTGATTCTCATTTCTGGGGGATCAGATTCTTAATTTGTCTTGGTCTGTGGGCCAAGAGTCCAGTTGCAAGGACCTAACTCTGTCAATCTGGTAAAGAGGATAAGCCTACCAAATCCAGTCTGCCCGGATGTACATGACCTATGTGAAGCTAATAATAAAAACTAGACTTAAGCCTTGGTTTGAGGTGTCTGGCATCCGCTGCCAAGAACAGGAAAGACTCCTTAGTCATTCTCCATCCTGAATTTACACAAGATATTATTAGAACTGGGACTCATGAGGCCTTTGTACCCAAAGACTTGCCCAGAAAGCATTATTCAAAAGGTGTTTCTATAATAAGTTATTTGATTTCTCAGAATGCCTCAGATCACACCAAAGTCACATATCCACTTCTACGTGAGGTTGGTTCCACATAGTATCAACCCGGGCTGCTGTCTTCTATTATTTGCTATAGAAAGACCATGCGACTTAAAAGATATCCTTTGTCTTTTTTTACCTACCTTAATGTGTAGCAAGACCAGACACCTACATATATCAGGATTTGAGTTGTCTGTCCCTCTTAACACAATATCCTCCAAAAATATCCTTCTCTGGTATCTATTTTCTTTCCCTCCTTAGTTCTCCTCTCTCAAAAAAAAATAGTTGTTTCCAAAGAATAAATTACAATCCTTCTACTTCCTTGTTGGCTCATGATTGTTCTCCTATTGAGTGGAATTTCAAACTGATCCTTCCTTACACACACACACACACACACACACACACACACACACCAAGTTCTACCCAAACTCAGCCATTCTTTGATCATCCCTTCTATTGTTCCACTCACTTTTTCCAAGATGGACAGCCCAAACACTCTATCTCAAGGAAAGGCAAAAGTTTTCTGGCTTTGAGGTCAGGATTATCAGTTTTTATCAGTATCATAAAATTATAAATGCCATATATATATATATATATATATATGTATATGGAGAGAGAGAGAGAGAGAGAGAGAGAGAGAGAGAGAGAGAGAGAGAGAGAGAGAGAGGAGAGGAAATTCAGGCATAGTCTGATGTACACTTTCCATTTCAAGAAATCAGGTTTCAAAGAATGGAGAGGAAGAAATCTTTACTTGGGATGAATGGGACAAGACTAACTGAAGAAAGAAAGAAGAACTGCATAATGTGCAGAGTGAGCAAAACCAAGACAACATTACAGTAGTAGTAACAGCAACATTATTCAATGACCAACTTTGATAGCCTTAGCTCTTCTTAGCAATACAATGATCTAAGACAATCCCTGCAATCTCATGGTAGAAAATGCTATGAACATTGAGAGAAAGAACTATGGAATCTGAATGCAGATCAAAGCATACTATCTTCTCTTTTTAAAATTTTTCTTTCTCAGGGTTTTTCCTTTTTGTTCTGATTCTTCTTTCACAGCATGACTAATGTGGAAATATGTTTAATGTGATTATGTGTGTATCGTCTGTCAGATTACATACCATTTTGGAGAGGGAAGGAAGGAAGGGAAGGGGGGAAATTTAAACCTCAAAATCTTATAAAAGTGAATGTTGAAGACCAGACATAATTTAAAATAAACCTTAAATTAAACCTATAACCAGTCTGATTCTGTTATAATAGCCTTTATATTAACCCAGTAAAAATCTGTATGATTTAAAACTGCATGATTTTAATTTTACTCCTTTTTTCTCTGCCAAGGAGACTGGTCTTTGCATTAGAAATGACATCCCGGGGTGGCCAGGTAGCACAGCGAGTAAGAGCACCGGCTCCAGTGTCAGAACGACCTGGAGATCGAGTCCCGGGCTCAGACACTTAGCACCCACCCAGAAACACCTGGCCATGTAACCTTGAGCAAGTTACTTAACCCCAATTGCTTAAAAAAAAAAAAAAAGACTACGGGAAATGTGATAGTTACCACACACTTATAAAAATACAAAAATGTCTTGAATTTTTTTAAAGAAGAAAAGAGTACCTGCACACTGAGAGCTTGACTTCAACTCCTGTGGAAATTTTAAAATAGATCATTAAAGAGATGGTTGGTTACATCTTAAAAAAGAAAAAGTGATTACCAAGAGTCAAAATGGTTTCATCAAGAATAATTTGTGCCAGATAAATCTTATGTCAATTTTTAACAAGGTTACAACATAAGTAGATAAAGAAAATTCTTCTGATAGGCTGTAAGAAGAACTTACAAGCAGGAGAAAGTGGGGAAAAGGACTGGCAGAAAGTTGGTATTCTAGATTGGCAGGCCGGAGAAATGGTAGAATGTTCTAGAACTAAGAGGCCATAGGTAGTGAGGTAAGTTTTGGGATGAAACAGCACTAGAGATGTTATTTTGAACACCAGAAAAATCAGAAACAGGGTTGTGAGGGGACTGTAGCTAGCCCAGCCTCGTCCCTTTCCAGAATGGAGACTCAGGAAGAGATAAGATAATAATACAGTTAGATGGATTCTGATTTGACTTTATGTTCACTGACAATATGGGAGCAAGTCTCAAGTACAGTATGTATGTGTGTATATATATACATATATATATATATACATATATATATATATATATGGCCTTCTCATCAAATTTGTTGATGGCACTGCATTGATAGGGAAAGGTAAAGTCTTACATTTGAATAGAAATACCAATTTCTCCAATAAAATGTAGGAGAAACATGGGTAGATATTTTATCTAGAAAAGATATAGGAGTTAAAGTGAACTACAAATTAATGTGAATCAACACTGTGACATGGCAGGCAAAGAAGTTAATATGAACTTGGACTGCATTAAAATAAATATACAATCCAGGAATAAAGAGGCAGTAGTTCCTGAATAATCTCTCATCATGAGACTTCATTGGAAGTACTGGCCGTACTTCTGGGTCCCATGATTTAAGGACCTAAATCAGCTGGAGGACATCTAATGGAAAGCCAATGGATGGTGAAGGCTTTGAGTCCCTATTATATGCAGATAATTTGACGGAAATAGGGTTGATTAGCATGAAGAAAAGAAAAGTGAAACTAGGTATGTCAGCTGTGTGCATATATTTGAATGGTTGTCATGAGGTAAGTAGGTGGTACAGTGGATAGATTTTCCAGTCCAGAGTTAGAAAGACTCATCTTCCTGAGTTCAAATCTATCCTCAGACACTTACTGTGTGATTCTGGACAAGTCACTTAATACTCTTTGCCTCAGTTTCCTCATCTGTTAAATGAACTGGAGAAGGAAATGGCAATATATTCTAATTTCTTCTGTCATGAAATTTCAAAATTGGGTCACAAAGAGTCAGGTTCGACTTAGAAATGGCCAAACAACTACATGTGGGAGAAAGAATAGGCTTGGTTTATTTGACTCTAGCAGACAGAATAATTGTAGGCAATATGAAGAAAACACTTCAGCTATATGCCAAGAAAATTTTCCTAAGAACTGTACCTATTCCAAAGTAGAATGGACTGCATGGAGACATAATGGTTTTCTATTTTGTGGGAAGTCTTCAACATTAATGGCAACTTGTTAGGTATGTCATCAGGGTGATGCCTTTTGTATATGGATCAAAATGGATGCCTCCTTAATCTCTTCTAACTCTTAAATTCTATAATATTTGGTCTATACATGTTTCTATAAATAAAATTTAAGCTGAACAGAATGTCATGAGATTTTTTTTTTGCCTTTGATCTATCTCTTATTTTGATTTATTTAAAATTATATGGTCTCTGGGGTGGCTAGGTAGCACAGTGAGTAAAGCACCAGCCCCATAGTCAGGAGGACCTGAGTTCGGTTCCAGCCTCAGACACTTAACACATAAAAAAAGTCTCAATTTGGCAATTACCATTTGGAGATAATTCAGCAAATTCCAAAATGTACTCAAATATTGGGAACTCAACTTCCCATGCAAACTAGATTTGAGGGCCCATGGCATATCAGATGAGGTATGGTTCTGAAGTGGACTTATACATGCTATTATGGTTGAACCACAGTGAAATTCTTCTTGGACTATTTTTTCAAAAATCAGTCAATATAATATTGAGTAAGAGCTGATAACTTCTCAATGTCCAAAGAAATCAAGGAAGTCCCCAAGCATACTGCAACCCACTATGGCCAATGTATGTGGGGACATGGAAAATAGTCACATCATGGATGGATAGATTGTGATTAGATGGCTTGAGAAATAGTGAAAGTCAGATACATCTGTGAATATGCCACCCAGCCCTTGTAGCAGATACAATGAACTGTGACACATAGCTCTGAAAGAATCAATATCATAGAATTTTAGAGTAACCTGTGAGGTAAAAGCGTGGAAGCTGTCATTTGCAATTGAGGACACTGAGGGTCAGAGAAGTTAAGGGGTTTTCTTGACATCTCACAACTAGTTAGTGGCAGTGACTAGAACAGGTTCCCAGGCTAGTGCATTGTCTACTATGGAACCTATACTTTCATTGGAGAAATGTAAGATTCATACCTTTTCAGGTAAGTATGAAGGCAAGGTTGTATATGATGTATCAAATAACTAACAGGCTCATTGAATAATCAAGGAATTTGGACGAAGGAGCGAATACTAAGGATGCAAAGTTTCATAGAGATAATGTAAAGGGCCATGGTGACTGGGTCAAATATGCACAGGTAGAGAGGAGGAGGGAAAATATTCCAGGTAGGGGAAGCAGAATGATAAAGAATGGAAGTGATGGAAAAGGAAGAGACCTTTATGAAATAGAGCATGGAGTAACATTGTGATCATGAGACAACAGAGACAGCGGGTGCTGGTAAAGAGTGTATTCCACACTTGTCATCTGTGATCCCAAGCACAACAATGAGTAAGCAGGGCTAACTTATGGATGTCCACCAACACTCCACACCTGGTCTTATTACATTGGCCCAACCTTCAGTGTTTGGAAAACTTTTCCACAGAGAAATATACCAAATATAAGGCATTCAATTTCCTTTTTCAAAGGGAAGATGCATATTAACTCTTTTTTTTAATTAAGAGAAAATGTAAATGCATTTAATTAATTCAACAAATAAAATGTAAATATTGCTTTATATTATAGTCAGTAAAGGAAAAAAGAGAGACAGAGAAATAGACACACACAGAGAGACAGAGAGAGAGGGAGGAGAGAGGGGGGAGGGAGGAGAGGAGGGAGGAAGGAAGGGAGAGCACTGAGGTAGGCACAGTAGTGGTTAAGGCGAGTGTGTTAGTAAATAGCTCTTATCACAGACCCCTGCCTGTTGACTTTGGCTATGGACCCCAGATTAAGTTCACACCTGTTATGATTGCCTTTGAATTTCTTGGTAGCTCTCTAACAGTATAGAATTGCCATTTCTACATGGACAAATGGCTTGTCAGTTTTTATTCTCAAACTGAAAAGCTTATTTTTGAAATAAAGACATACTTTCCCACAGAATTCTGAAGATTTCACCTGTGCATGAGGAATGCCTTTGGTTTCCGACACACACTTAGGATGCTTCACGGTGATGGTTGTATATAACACTAATCCTCAAAGTTCCTTTATCCTTCCAAAGCTGACATGTTGTCTTGCCTTAGTTCTATATTTGACAATGCCAGAAGGTTATATTTTGGTCTATAGCTGATTTCATTATGCTTCTTTTGAAAACAAATCCACTAATTTGGTTTATGATTTGGTCTTAATTGGTATATTAAAAACTGGAGGAAAAAAAGAGACTAAAGTAAGCATATGGTGTAAGAGTCCTTGAAGAAGAATGTCAACACAAGGCCTCAAGTACAGTAGGAAATAATCATACTAGCTAATATTTGTATAGCTCCTACTATGGATCTGCTACTCTACTAAATGCTTGACAAATATTAATATAATTTGATGCTCACAACTCTGGTAGGTGAATGTTGCTATGATTCCTATTTTATCCATGAGGAAACTGAGACAGAGAAAGTGGCTTGGCCAGGGTCATAAAGCTACTAAGTGTGTCTGAGAATGGATGTCTATACACACTGTATACACACAGTGGAGAGAGCACCAGGTCTCAAGTAAGGAGTATCTGAGTTCAAATCTGACCTCAGATACTTAGCAACAGTGTGACCATAGGCAAGTCACTAAACTTTTCCTCAGTTTTCTCCTCTGTAAAATAGGGATTTAATAGCACCAACTTCTCAGGGGTTTTGTGAAGATCAAATGGGAGAAGAATTGTAAAGCACTTAGAATAGTGCATGGCATATAGTAAGTGACACATAAATGTTAACCATTATTATTAGGTGTCTATTAAAGAAAATATCTACAAACATGAATACCACCGAGGACAGAGAAGGAAATTGTGGTATGGGGAGCTCTTTTTCCAAAGCACAGGGATTATCCAGAACAGGCATTTGTTAAATGTAGGTTGATTTTTTTGTTTTTAAATAATAATAGCATCATCTAGTGTTTCAAAGTATTCAAAGTGCTTCGCATAGATTTGCCTGCCATAGACACCCCTTAGATATAGAGATTACAGATGTTAGCCTCCCAATTTCAGTCAGTCCACAAGCATTCCTACAATGCCTACTGTGTGCTAGTCAGCGTCCAAGCACTAGATATGCAAGAATGAACCCAAAACAAAACTCCCTACTCTGTAGGAGCTCGGAGTCTAGTGGAAGACACAATTTACAAACAACAGTTCACAAATAAGCCTTACAGAAGGAAAGTTGGAAATAACCCATCGAAAGGGTTAAAGTTTGGGAAGGGAGAGAGGAAGGAAATACACATTTATCGAGCCCTTATGTGTTCCAGGCACTATGCTAATAGAAAAAGGATTCCTGTAAAAGACAGAATTTTAGCTGGGACTTGAGGGAATCCACAGAGGGCAAGAGATGGAGGAAGAGAATTCCAGGCATAGGGTATTCCAGTCTAGAGATGGAATACCTTATTTAATGAACAGAAAGGAGATGAGTGTTACTGGATCACAGAGTACATGGAGCTGAATAGAGACAGATGATTGGAAATGTAGGAAAGGATCAGGTTAGAAGAACTTTGAATTGCTGGAGGACGTCACAATTAAGGAAACAGAGTTCTTAGGTAGGTTTGACCTCCCTATAATCACACATCTAAATTAGTTGTTAAAGGTAGGAATTTAAACCAAGTTGATGTGACTCCAAACCTAGCATTCTACCCAGTATGTCATGATGACTTTGAATTAATGAATGAGTAAAAGATCAGTGTACACATAGTACCCTTGTTCCAGCAAATGGAACTTTTATTTTTGTTTTGCTCGGACTGCAGTCCAAGTGCATCCAGCACTAATCTCCATATAGCCTGAAGCCCAGGCCTTGGCTCTCATTGGCCTCCCTTCTTGGACATTGTTGTGAGTTGGGGGGTTTACTCTTCCTTTTACCTCTGGTCCCACCTCCCAGCTCCATTCCTTTTTTACTTGACTTATTTATGCAGTTACTATTATTGTTTTGGTGTTCTTTCTTCTGTTGGAATGATTCTGCTATTCTTTTCTCCACTCTCTAAATAGGGAAAAGTATCCTTCATTCAGCATATAGGGACTTCATTTATCAGGAGGCAAGCCCAAACTCCAAAGTTCAGGTACTCACATTCCCTAAACTCCCCTCTTCTACTGAATAGGGAGGTAAAGGTTATTAACTGGACCCTACATTGAGGTAAAAAACTGGAGGCTCTGACAAATCTAACCATCCTCATTTACTTCTGCTCCAATTCCCAACTCGGGAGAATTGCAAAAGTTCCTGTGGTTGTTTTCTTTGAACATGTCTCCCTCTTCCCACTCAGAATTCTATGCATTCACCATTTGGGTCTAGCTTATGTCCAAGGATGCATGAGTATCTTATCATTTGAAAAAATGCTGCCTATGTGCCAATCACAATTTTTTTTTCTCATTCCCCATTCACCTTCATTAAAGTACACCTCCTTCCTGCATTCCACATCAAATCCCCTGGGGCCAACTTAGCTAAATATAGAACCTCATGATCAGAAAGCTGACGACCAGGTAATGAATAATTTGAGGCATAATAAACCTATTAATATACTTGCATTTTCCCCTTGCTATACTATTTTATTTTATTTTTAATTCATGGAATAAAATAAGCATCTACATAACATAATACAATAAAAAGTCGATTGCACATGAAACTGCAAATCTACTATGTGCAACTTGATATCCTTTCAAATTTACAATGGAATGGATAAAAAAAATGAATGGGTGATGAAGTGAAAAAAAAGTGGGATGGGAGTGGAAGAATTATATAGTTCTTAGACTCTTTACATATATTAATTAATTAATTTGTTGCCAAGTCATTTTTATCATGCCTGACTCCTTGTAACTCCATTTGGGATTTTCTTGGCCAAAATACTAGAGTAGTTTGATATTTCCCTCTCTAGCTCATTTTATAGATGAGGAAACTGAGGCAAATAGGGTGAAGTGATTGGCTCACGGTCACATAGCTAGTAAGTGTCTGAGGTCAGATTTGAACTCAGGTAGATGAGTATTCTTGACTTCTGGTATAGCAGTCTATCCACTGTGCCACCTAGTTTCCCTAATTTATTTATACTCTACACTATTTTTGTCCAAGTGGACACCCTAGTGGAGGAATCAGATCGTATTCATTTAGATATCATCAAGTTCTGCAGATCAAACCAGCGGACAAAAAAGAAGTTACAACAAAATGAAAGGGTGGCAGGCTCTCCTTGGAGAGCTGACCACTGGAGTTTGGGAGCTAATTCTGCACTTTTTCCAGGGACAACACAAAACTTTGTTTCCTGGTTCATTTGATCACCTTGCTTTGAAGTACTCCTTATGAGCATATGCGAAGAGACCACCATGAACATAATGGCAGTTTAAGAGACAACATCTGTTAGACACATAGAAAGTAGAAAAATTCTCTGAAGAATGTAGCAAAATCTGAAATTATGAAGACTCAGGTTGCTCCCAAGGAAGAGATAAGAAGACACATTTGTAGAAAAGAGGGTCCACAGGTGTGGAGTATTACAAACAATCTCTTTTTTCAATGACTTGATTATAGGTGTGGGGCTTCACAGGTGTGGAACATTACAAATATTCTCAGAATTTTTTCAATGACTTCATTGATATTCCTGATTTTTTTCTCTTGTTCCTTTTTTTTTTTTTATAAAAAAAATGCTTTTTCTTGTAATGAACTTCAGGAGCAGGGCTATATGAGAAAATACCGGAATTATAAAAAGAAACTATATTAATAAAAATCTTTTTTTGACTATACAAAAATCTCCAAGATAAGCCAGTATGCACCTTTATACAAAGTGATTTCAAGGAAAAAGTGGGCACAGGGTAGAATGTTGAAATTGATCTTGGAAAATATGGCTCAACATGAACATACAAATTTTTGTGTTCTTCACTTAATCCTCATACCCACATACCATGAATATAATCTTTAATAAAAAAATCCAAAGGCACTGGGCATGATGAGTACTGAACAATATTAAAACACCTGGGCAAGGGAGAACAAGTTTGTAATCCTTACTGCTGGGAAGGCTCAACCGGTACGTAATTTAGGCTTAGAATTTCTGAGTTGAAATAGAGCTAAATTAGTTGGGTGTCCTTGTTCTGTCCAACTCCAAAATAAACCATCAGTATCGAGAAGCCACCAGGCTGCCCATATAGTAGTGAACCAGTCCAGGCCAACAATGGAGTAGGCCAAATATCTCATGCTGATTAGCAGTGGGGTCAGGTCCATCAGTGGCTACTAAGCTTATAGCACAAGATAGGGATACTGAGTTTCAAAAAAAAATGTAAAAATGAAACAATTTAGAGAAAGAACTGAGAATTAGAAGTATATATATAGAATAATTTTATCTGTGTGTGTGTGTAGCTAGTTGTTTCTAATAGTAGCCATCTCTAGGGCAGGAGGAGGGAAAAATGGGGTGGGGATTATATGATAATTTTGTTGTAAATTTGAAAGGATATCAAGCTGTTACATAGGAGATTTGCAGTTTCATGTGCAATCGACTTTTTTTTTTTTATTGTACTATGTTATGTTGATGCTTATTTTATTCCATGAATTAAAAATAAAATAAAATAGTATATAGGGGCAGCTAGGTGGCGCAGTGAATGGAGCACCGGCCCTGGAGTCAGGAGGACCTGAGTTCAAATCCGACCTACTAGCCGTGTGACTTTGGGCAAGTCACTTAACCCCAATTGCTCTCCAAAAAGAAAAAAGAAAAGAAAAGAAAAGAAAAGAAAATAGTATAGCAAGGGGAAAAGGCAAGTATATTAATAGAATGGAAAATGAACCATTATACGTATTGTATTAAGTTCAAAACCAGCTATCTGTGTGATCAGATTACTACCTGGCTTAACCAAAGGCCAACCTTAGAAAAAAGCTGATCTGAAGAAATAAACTTGAGAAGATAGCATGTGCAATTAGATCAATTCTAGCAGTACTTATTAAAAAAAAAAACAAGATAAAACAGTTCAAATCACATAATGCCTCTCTATAACTCTACCCAAAAGTGGTGATCTAGACTTTGATTGATGATCACAGATATAGAGGAATGCATCAGCTCCAGAAGCAGTCCATTCCATGGTAGGATAGCTCTAATTGTTAGATATCTTTTTTTATATTCTTGCTAAATATTTCTCTTTGAACCTTTGACCAGTTACTCCAAGTTTGCTATCTGGGACCAAACAGAAAAAACCTAAGCCTTAATCCATGTGATAGACCTTTAGATAATTAAAGATAGCTATCATCTTACCTTCTAGTTACTATTTTCTTGGAAAATATGACTCAAAATGGGAAATGGCTAAGTATAAATATATTGAATCTATCACTATTCCTTTGGAAAATATAACTTAAGCAAAACAGTTGTCACAATGAGGAGGTTGACTGAATCCCCAAATGGCCTCGATGAGTAACCGTTTCATTTTCTTGCCAAACAGAAGGGCCTACCTGTGGAGGAAAATAAACATTGAGAGTATCAGCCCATTTATGAAAAATCTGGAGGAGGGTGGTGGAAGTCCATGAGCAATATCACGTCACAAAGAAAGTGAAAGTGGGTGAAGACAGGTCTATGTTGATTCAGATGGGAGACCCAACTAAACCAGATAATGCACAAGAGTATTTGCAGATGAAAATGGCAGAAACAAAAAGGCATGGAATAGAAAACCTCTAGAAGCATCATTATAGTGCTATTTCACTGCAACTAACAATTTTAAAAACTTTGAAGGATCAAGTGAATGACTAGTTTAAGATTACTGCATGTGACCTCAGAATTATAAATTGCCCAGATTAAAGATGTGTGTGTGTGCAACCTATATTATTTTTTAGTAGGTCATGCTTAAATATTATTAATGTTGTATGAGCAGAACAGGAGGTGGGTCAGTCATGTACTGCGAATGCCAGATAATAGATCCCCAGTCTACACCATACACTGATACATTGAAGACAAGAAAAGAATATGAGGTTGACCATAGATATGTGGGTAGACCTAAGCAAGAATCACATGAAAGAGGAAGTCATAAAGGGGTTTTGTGATTTACTTTATTAAAGAAAGTACTAGCAGTAATGAAATGTAGTCTTCAGACTAATGAAGATGAAGTTTTAAAGCATTTTATTATAGATAGACACCTGATGGAGGGAGATAAATGACACAGTGAGAGCTATTGAAAAGGTCATTCTAGTCCTCATCATCTGTGATCCTAAGCACAACAATGAACGTGAAGAGGATATTTTATGGGCAAAAAGTGCATCTGTGGCCATTTCTACCTCCAATATTTTAACAGTGCATAGTGAAAGGAACTTGGATACATTTTCTTGAGTGCCATGGAGGCAGCAATGGGATCCAGTTAATAGTCCTTTATTAATATTTTCCATGAGCATAACTCATTGATGCATTTTTCTCCAGGCTCAAAATTGTGTGGTCCTATTTCCAAATGATATTATATGTGTATGTGTATATATATATACATATATGTATGTATATATACATATATGTGTGTATGTATATATGTATGTGTGTGTATCAGCCAGCAGAACAGATCTGAGGTCCTACTTTCTTAACCAACATGGTTTTCTGTTGGAGAGATTTCACTAGGCAAACTTAAACGAGGCAGGTTTGTTGCCTTTACTAAAAGGAGAGATATTAATAGAATCTTGAGCTGCACATACTAACATAGCACACTGTATACCAGACAGTGACTTTGTTTAAGTAAAACTAGTCTTTTCATAACAATATGTTTTCTGTGGTTAGCTGGCTGTTTATAAAATATTGGGCTGCCAAGATCATTTACTCACCAGCTCTTTAATTGATTTTGCCTCAAATGAGTCACACCTTGACAAGTTTACAGGTTTGAGGGAAGTGTACTCAAGATCTGTTTATTTAACTGTCAGAGAATGGAGCAGAGGCACTGTGTCCACTGGCTAGAGAGTTGGCCTCAGAGCCTCACCTCTGAAAGCTACTGAGAAAGTCAGTGAAACCCTTAGTGTCCCAGGAAAATTTCTAATATTATATAGTGCAGAGAAGGAGATGATATTCATTGGGAGAGGGAGTTTTCTTAATGGGAGTTCTCTGTGCAAAGAAAAGAGGGAAGAAAGGAAGGAAAAAGGAAGGGAGGAAGAAGGAAGGGAGGAAGGAAGGAAGAGAGGGAAAGAGGGGGAGGAAGAGAGGAAAGGAAGGAGGAAGAAAGGAAGGAAAGAAGAAAAGAAGGAAGAAAAGGAGAAAGAAAGAAAGGAAAGGAGAAATTAAGGAAGGAAAGGAGAAAGGAAGGAAGGAAAGGAGAGAAAAAAGGGAAAGAAGGAAAGAAAAAAGGAAAGAAGGAAGGATGGAGTTTGTTTTTCAGTTAGCCATGCCCATGATCAAAATTGTTTCTCTTTGAGGTTGTCATTGAGTACAGGTGGAGTGTAACCCTTAACTGATTGACTATACAATGGTGCAGTGATCATATTACCCCTGGGAGGAAGATATGAGAATGAAAATCTTTTTTTTTTCCATGTTCATCTGCTATCACTTTCAGGCTCTTGTAGCATCTGTGGTATCTGCTGGTTGGAGTAAAAACCTGATGAGAGATTCATGTTTAATGTCCAGCACAAAAGCAAGAGTCCAGGTGGGAGGACCTTCTTGAATCTACCTTGTAAACGAAGGAAAACCCAGTCCCTCAACAGACACCTGAATCTGAGTTTTCTTTGCGAATGAGGACTTTGCAATCTGTGCACTGGATGAGCACGTTGTATGTACCTGAAGGGATCTTGATGACAAAACCTTAGACATTCATTCATTCGTGTGTTTGTTCATCACACTGCATGTGAGGTGCTCTGCTAAGTGTCAGCATTACAAAACCCCAAATCAAAACAACCCCAGTCCTAAATTTTTTCACATTCTCCTAGGGAATGTTTGTGCTATGGCTAATTCCTACCTGCTCAGATAGTGAAATTTATCTGAAAATATGCACTATAAGCATTCCTTCAAAATCATCAACAAATGCCGCACATAAGGGTTTGGTTTGTTGTTTTGATCATTATCTGGACTTTAAAAAGTGATGGGAAAAATGTTAACAATGAAGAATAAATCTTAAAATGTGTCCTGTGTACATTTTTTGAGAGTGGGTTTTTGTTGTTGTTCAGTCATTTTAGTCATTCCTGTCTCTTTGTGACCCCATTTGGGGTTTTCAGGGCAAGGATACTGGAATGGTTTGCCATTTCCTTCCCCAGCTCATTTTGCAGATGAGGAAACTGAGGCAAACAGGGATAAGTGATTTACCCAGGGTCACACAGTTTTTGTGTTTGAGATCAGATTTGGCATCAGGCAGAAGACTCCAGGCCCAGAATTCTCTCCACTGTGCCACCTAGCTGTAAGAGTGAGTTGTTATACATCTATAAGCACACCTCTGTCCTGAAAGCTGGGAGAGCAGGGAAAGGACAACATATAGGAGATGGAACCTAAACTGTGCTTTTAAGGAAACTAAATTCCAAGAAATGGAGTTGGGATAAACTTATATGCCAGATATGGAGGACCACTTGTAATGGACAAGAGGTTGGGAAGCCACAGTCTCCCACATTTTCTCTTTCTGGGTCTGATTTTTCTGAAGACCATTTTTCTGTGTGTGTGAAAGAATATTTTTTGTCCTAGGTATGACTATCAGCATCACTGTAACTGCAGTTTCAGTGAATTCATTGATGGAGGGGATAACTTTTCATCTCCTTCCCTTTCCTTCCTCCACCCAAGGCATTTGGTGATGCATTTGCAAAGAATGTGAATTAAGGCAGAGATGCCTTTTGCAAAATTTTATAAACGTTTATGGAAAAATAAACGTAGCCCAGTGTGATGAAAATGAGTTCCTGACAAAGATCAATAAATGCTGTATGCTGCTGAATGGATTTATCAAAATGCAAATGTTTTAACCAAAACAGAGGTTAACAATTGCCCTGTGAATGCCTGAATTCCCTCAAAGCCTACCAGAGACATTTTCTAGTTTACATAATGTAATTAAATTCAAGGCTGATGAATTCAAATTCATCCCAAAGACATTATTGGAAACATGATCTCGTGGTGATAAAGCTGAAGATATGGCATGTTAGTAGGCTGGGAGAGTATCAGAAAATCCTCTGAAGCAGTCACCAATTGTTTGCAAAAATCCATGGGCCAAGATCTTCAGGAGTGGTGTTACAAAAAAAGAATGTCAATTTTGAACTCACAAAAACAATCATTTTCTGCAAAATGCTCCAAAATAGCAAATACAATAGATAAAGGAGGAAAATCAGTTTCTACTAAATAAAAAAAAATGGAAGCATTTTCTGCCTTGGGTTCTTACAGGTATGAATGTATCGAAGCCATTGCTTAAATATCTGCAACTGGAATTGGTAAACTCAAAATCTACTATTTCTTCGTTGTTACCCTGTCCTTTCTTTCACATGATGATGACACTTTGAGTGTCATTTTTAAAGACTGTAAATCATATCTCTGAAATATAACTAGCTGGAGGATGGTATTTTGACTATTTGCTAGCCATAACTTAAGAAATGCAACCAGAAAGGTAAACTACAACTTTTGATTTTCCCTTACATTGAGGATGGTTCAAGGAGTCATGCTTTCCTAGGTGGGGGTGTTCACTTCACTGAAAAAAACAAACAAACAAATGAAAAAACAAAAAACAAAAAAAACCTGCCAAATCCATGCCTTAGCAGATGGTGCAACTGAGAGGGTCCTGCTGCCATAGGTTAACTGCTTTGATGATTCAGGCAATTTCCTTTCTTTCTGGGATTAGGTTCTTGATCTTCAAAAATGAGGGTTGGCCATCTTGACTTTTGAGGTCCTTTCTGTTTAAAAAAAATTAATTTTTAGTTCTCAGCACTCACTTCCATAAGATTTTGAGTTCCAAGTTTTTTCCTCATCTCTCTTCCCACCATCACAAGATCGTATGTAATTTGAGATAGTCTTTATATATTCATTAATATTGAACCTAATTTCACATTTGTCATGTTTTAAAGAAAAATTAGAACCAATGGGAGAAACTATGAGAAATAAGAAATAAAGAAAAAAGAAAAGAGCTCAAATAACTTATTTTAATCTGCATTAATTTTAAAAATTAATTTAATTGAATTAATTAATTTAATCTCCATAGTTCTTTTTCTGGATGAGGACAGTATTTTCTATCATGAGTCCTTTAGAGCTGTCTTGAACTCTTGCATTGCTTAGAAGAGATAAGTCTATAAAGGTTAGTCATAGCACATTGTGACTATTGCTGTGTAGAGTGCTCTCCTGGTTCTACTTATTTCACTCAGCATCAGTTCATTCAAGTATTTCCAGGATTTTCTGAAGTCTACCTGCTCATCGTTTATTGTGGCACAATAGTATTCCATTACATTCATATGCCACAGCTTGTTCAGCCATTTCCCAGTTGATGGGCATCTCCTTAATTTCCAATTTTTTGCCTCCACCAAAAGAGCTGCTATAATTTTTTTTTGTACATGTAGGCCTTTCCCCATTTTTTATAATCCCTTTGGGACATATACCTAAAAGTGATAGTCAATTTATAATGATCAAGAGTATACAATTAATGAACAGGAGTTTTCATCATTTGCTCTCCTTCAACAACATATTTTATTTCATATGTTTAACTCATATACCACTGTAGCAAGTGACCATCAAAACTTCAGAGTTCTGCAGGACAAGATTAAAAAGTAATTGAGAAATTATTAACAAAATAAATAAAATAAAAGATGACATAGATATTGATAATTTGTGGTTTTCTTTCTTTCTTTCTTTCTTTCTTTCTTTCTTTCTTTCTTTCTTT
>NW_027185797.1:13771105-13806759 GCF_028583685.1 Petaurus breviceps papuanus | reverse complement strand
TTTCTTTCTTTCTTTCTTTCTTTCTTTCTTTCTTTCTTTCTTTCTTTCTTTCTTTCTTTCTTTCTTTCTTTCTTTTTGTGCTTTTTGGAGGGGTTGGGGAGGCAGGGCAATTGGGGTTAAGTGACTTGCCGGAGGTCACATGGCTAGTAATGTTAAGGGTCTGAGGCCAGATTTAAACTCAGATTCTCCTGACTCCAGGGCCAGTGCTCTATTCACTGTGTCACCTTGCTGCCCCTAATTCATGGTTTTCTAAGACATTATAATGCCCCAAGGATCCTTATGTATGATTTAGTGGGCTTTGTAGAGGAATGCATTAGCAGCTGGAGCTGGAGTTCTGGAGGTGGGGAGGGGAGGATGTTCCAGCCAAAAGTGATATTTGGAGGAATCTTGAAGTAAAACAGGGATTCCAGGAGGGGGAGAAGAGGGAAGGAAGCTTTTCATATAACATGGATCCAACTGGCCATGGAATGAGTAGTAATTATGATATATTCATGGACTTGTCAATTATTTTAAGATAGTTCCTAGAGTGGACACCCATGATTCACCCTTTTGACTTCCTCATGTCCTCAGAATTTAAAAAAAGAGAGAGGAAGAGAAAGTGAATGAAAGCAACCACCACCCCACAACATGGAATTCTAGTTGATAAACAAGGCAATTATAAAGTCACCTGTTTGTTTTGTGCATTTCCTATTAAAATATCATTTTATTTTTGTTTGATTGTGTTTTAAAGAGCCTTGTGATTCTCCCCTGCAAGAATACATTTTGGCTTGGCCAGTATCCAAGGCAACATGGCTCAACCTATGGTGTTTCCCACCAATACCCTCCAGCTGTTTCCTCTACCTTGAAAGCAACCAGTCCCAAGATTCACCCATTGCCTTGACTCATTTCTCTAAATAGGAAAAAATGAAGAACTTCTTAACTTGCCAATATCATATGACTGTCCTAATGTTGGCAATGACTCATGCAGGCAACTAATATAGCAAACCTTTTTTAAATTACATTTTTGAGTTTATACTTTGTCACATAGACACATATTATTATTATCAGATTTTCAAAATCCAAAAAACTAGTATTGGTTCAGTTCCATAATGGTATATAATGCGTCTCTCTCTCAATACGACATAGACCATTGTATTAGATATCATATACTTAGAGTTGGAATGGGCTTTAGAAGCCACCCTGTCTTACCTCCTCATTTTACAGATGAGGAAATTGAGTCAAAAATAATTTAAATGACTTGCCCAGGGTTATTCAGCCTGAAAGTTATCAAAGGAAGAATTTGAGCCCAAGACTTCATGACTCCAAATCCAGTGCTCTGTCCCTGTCCCTACTAAACAACACTACACTGGTAAAGTAGAAGGATTTGCCTATATGTTGAATAGATGGATGGGTAAATGGGTAGATGGATGGATGGATGGATAAATAGAGAGAGAGAGAGAGAGAGAGAGAGAGAGAGAGAGAGAGATGGACAGACAGATACACACATGCTTATGCTTGCATATGTATGTATATGCATCAAAGTATGAATAGTGCTTTTAATAGTTTTATGGGTCACTGAATGATTAAGTGAGTTTTTCAGATAGGTAGAGTTGTACATTTATACATAAACATATATGCATGAATGCACATACACATATCTATTAAATTGAATGAGCACAAACATGTGTGAATGCATATACATATGTGTATACACACATATATGAGAGTACCCACTTAGTACAATATTTTGTATGTGACATGCACTTTTTATTACATATGAGGTATGTCTGCATAACATAGTATGTTATACATCTGACATTGTGCATACATATAGGAGAGAAATGGACAGACTAATATATAGTAGATAGATAGATCTATAGATAGAAAGATGAATGTATGTATCGATGTATAAATATAGAAAGTAAATTGGGTGTTTATATGAGTGACATTTTTTCTTTTTTTTTTTAAAGCAGTTGGGGTTAAGTAACTTGCTCAAGGTTACATGGCCAGGTGTTTCTGGGTGGGTGCTAAGTGTCTGAGTCCGGATTCGATCCCAGGTCATCCCCACTCTGAGGCTGGTGCTCTTACTCACTGTGCTACCTGGCTGCCCCAATATTTTTTTTTCAAATACGTTATATGATATAACACACACATTTATCTTACCTAGTACAATACTTTATATAAACTGATCCTCCATGCACAGACCAAAGAAATGGATAGACAAACAGAACTCCAAAGCAATAAGTGTATATATGTTCATACATAGATGTGTGCATAGAAACTGCAAAATGGCACATATGAGACATGTGTGTACACATTCATGCAATCTCTTTATATTGTCACATGATACATATAAATGTATGTTGTACATATGTGTATACACATATACATACATACATATAACACAACATAAACATTCAAATAAATATTTTTGGGTGTATATATGTGTATATATGTACATATGTACACACAATTTATTTGGAGATCAGTTGTTTTATCCATGTGTTTAGAGAGTATTAGCTTATATAAAATACTGGACTAGGTAACAGAATTATAATATGCCATATATCATTTAAATTATTTTAAAAAATTACTAATGTATACATACATTTGATCTTCTATTTTTCCAAATAAATACATACACAAACATATATGCCATCCATAAATTTGTATATAGACATATAAATATGTGTGTACATACATATAAACATATGTATTGTGTATATATGTATCTCTCTTTCCACACACACACATATCTATATCTATATCCGTATCCATATCTATAATCTGTTTATGGATAACATATAACTTATAGTCAATGAAGTATGTCTTTTGTCAAATATTGGCTTGCAGAAGAAAACATTTTTCCCCCAGATCCTTAGTTTTTATGAAAGAAGACTTTATAAGCTGGCTCAAGGAATTTCATCTTAATTCGCCCCACATACACATATGTCTGTCTATCCATTGTAGCAGCAAGCACCCCAAGCGCGTCCTCAGGGTTTGCAGCTACCACAGGTTCTTGGATCTGCTTTGTTAAAGGAAAGCAACTCAAAATGGGTTAACAAGCTTACTTTAATCAGTCAGACATATATCATTTACCTTGTTCAGGAGAAAAGGTCAGCACCCTGAACCTCAAAGTATACAGGCATAATTATCAAGACAGAAACATCAAGTAGACAGCTTTCCAAACTGTCCAACCATTACATCCATACCCAGTCAACATCTGGGTTTCCACATCTGAGTTTTTCAAAGCCGGGGGACTCTCAACAACAGCTTCCCAGAATTCAGATCAAATCACAGAACACTTCTCAAAGTGAGTCCCAAAACAAAGCTACACATCAGGGCTTATATAGCCTTCTCCTGGCTCAGAGAATGTAACAACCTCATGGACTCACTGGCCAATCAAGGAGTATCTACTGAAAAACAAGCCTCCCCCACCCCAGGCTTCAGGTGCACATTAGCCTAGGGGCAGGGAAGATCTTTAAAATTTACATTCGCATTACATCCATCGATCGAGAGAGAGAGAGAGAGAGAGAGAGAGAGAGAGAGACAGAGAGAGAGACAGAGAGAGAGACAGAGAGAGAGACAGAGAGAGAGAGAGAGAGAATCCATCTTTCTTCCTGTAGGATTGGAGGAGAATGTCTCTCCCTTTTGTCAGGTTTCAGTGACACCTTCACAATTTTCACAAAATTCACAACTGTATGGTGGCACTGGGTTGCCTGAAGCTGAGACCCTTGGAGTAGTTGTTTTCTGGCATAATGTCAAATGGGTTTCAGGAATTAATTTTGCTTTCACCCTCTCCACCCACCATCCCTGGAGGCTGTGGATTAAGATCTGATGCTGAAAAGGCATTTTGTCCAGTAATAGTAAAAATACAAAGAAGTAGATCTTTCAAGTCTTCTTAAAGATGGAACACTTGGCTTCAACAGCTCTTCAGAAAGGACATTTTCCCTAAGGCTTCTGGTGCTTAACTGATTACACTTTCCACCAGGCCTTTCAGTCTAGCAGTAGACACAAGTAGCCACTTGCTGGAGTGAAAGTGGAACAGACCTCCAAAGAAAACAGCTACCTTTGACTGACTCATTAAAAAGGAAGATTAAATCCACAGCTTGTATCAAGTATTGGACTAGCTAAGATAGATATTAATCAGACTGAGCTTGGCTGGTCCTACTAGCCATACCTTCAAGTCCTCTCAAATATAGTGCAACCAAAGACAAATTTAACTCTCAGTCCTTGACTTCAAGGATTGCTAGCAGTTTATCCTTCTCCACAATCTCCTGGTTCTCTGTCTCTGTGTTTATGTCTGTCTGTATGTAAGTATGTGTGCGTGTGTGTGTGTGTGTGTGTTGTTTGATTCTTCCCCGACCCCCCCCCTTCCCCACAGTTCACTTCCCCTTAGGACTGCTTGTCTTAGGTTTCTTTGGGGGGGGGACAGTCTTTTACTTTTTCTACTTTTGCAGTTTATTCCCTGCTATTTATGTACTGTGAACAGACTCCCCCAATTATCAGAGTAAAAAGAAAATAAAAAGATATTGTCTCTTATACTGTCAGTATGAATTTCTACCTACCCTCCTTAAGACAGGCTCAGATTCAAAACTATTAACAGGAATTTAAGCACCTGGGACAAGGAGCACAGAACAGCATCTTAGGGGAGGGGACCTGAAGGTGGGGGAAAGAGACCCTGACTCAAATCAAGGAAACAGAGATCCCTGTATAACAATGAGAAGCTGCTAAGCTGCTTCCTGGGAGGCTGTTGCACAGGTAGAGAGCAGAATGGGAGTGATTGCGATGGGTTAACCCTAACCCAGGGGTGGGGAACCTTGGGCTCAAGACCACCTGTGGCCCTCTAGGTCCTCAAGTGTAGCCCTTTGACTGAATCCAAACTTCACAGGACAAACCACCTTAATAAAAGAATTTACTCTGTAAAACTTGGATTCAGTCAAAGGTCCCACCCAAGGTACCCATCCAATAATTCTGTATTTGAACTGATTATTCTTTCTAATGGTGTCCTAAACTATTTGGTTCTTTACTAGTGAAAACTACCAAGTGCTATCAGAACTCTCTAGCTTCAGCACCTACAAGGCAGTCTCAGTAGCAGCCTTTCCCTATACGAGGATCTGTTTAGAGTTTGTACAATATAAAGTTGAAACTGTCTTTGTTTTTCTTCCTGAAATGGGATATTTGGATAATAATCAGTCAATTAATACTGATTAAGTGAATACCGTATGCCAGGCATTGTGATGAGGAGAACCCTTCCACCCCCCAAAAGACTCTGTCCTCAAGGAACTCATAGTCCAATGGGGAAGGATGTACAAACCAGATATCTACAGGAAATATTGGAGAGAATCTCAGCGGGACAGCACTAAGGAAGACTGAGAAAGACTTCTTGCATAAGATGGTACTTTGGCTGAGACTCCAAGAAAGGTGGGGGATGCAAAGACAAGGAGGGGGAGCCTTAAAGGAATGCAAAACAGTCAGGGAAAGTGCCAAGATTCAGGAGCTGGAGTGTTTCATTCAAGAAATAGTAAGGAAGCTATTGTCCCTGGATCACAGAGAACATACAGGAAGTAATATATTGAAAAGCTAAGAAGGTCTAGATTATAAATGGCTTCAAAAACCAGAAGGTTTTATATTTGCTCCAGCATATAATAGGGGTTCTTTGGACTTTATGAATAGGAAGTGATATGGTCAGACTTGTGTTTAAGGAAGATCATTTGATAACTGATCAGAAGATGGATTGGAGTGGGGAGAGAATGAAGACACCAACCAGAAGGTGATGAGGGCCTGTACCAGGGTGCAATTTCAGAATAAGAAGGATGACAACATAAGAGATATCTTGAAGGTAGGAAAGAAAGAACTTGACCATTGATTGAGTATGAGAGGTAAGAAAGAATGACAATTCAGTGATTACACCAAGGTTAAGAGTCTGAACAACTGGGTAAGCAGGGGTGTCCTCCACTATGATATGAAAGTCTGGGCGAGAAGAGATAAGAGAGATATATGAGGGATTCAGTTTTGGACATACTGAGTTTAAGGAGTACAAAGCATAGTGCCTCTATTTGTTCCAGGATCCATGGCCATTTAGATTGAGATTGTAAGGCCAAGGATCCTGGATGGGTGGAATGTGATAGTAATGGAATATAAAGATCCCCCTGTATTGGCTTGGTTTTCAAACTGATTGTGTTAAAACCCAGAGTTTGTTAATCCCACCTGTGGGATGGACTTGTTGATGTGAAAAGAAAGTCCTGAATGGGAGGAGCTGGTGACTTAGATTTGGAGAGACACAAGAGAGAGGCACAACCTTTTGGAAGCAGCAGCTTGGAGGCAGAGAGACTGAGAGGATTGCTGAGGGCCACTTTGAATTGCCCATTGAGGAGACATGGCTGTTATGCTGGTGCTTTGTCTGTCTGTTTTGATGTTGTTTTGCCAGATTTGTCCACTGGTGAAAGACAGTCCTATTGAAGAAGTCCTGGAACCTTTCTGTCGGTTCAGAGCTCCTGAGACTGTCCTGCAGACAGAGTGAATACTGTCCACTGGTGAAGGACAGTGCTGTTGTTGCAGGGGTCTGGGAACCTTTCTGTTGGTTCTGAAGCCCTGAAGAAGGATTTTCTTGTTGTATGTTTACAGAAATCCTGGGAGGGGTTTTGCTAATGTTTTCAGGGGTTCTAGGACTGTTCTTCAGACAGAGGATGAATCAATGAAGAGACTGGCAATGTATCTTGTGGCCTTGCTAAGCCTTGTCTCCCCAGGAACTAAGATTGCTGAGAACTTGCCTCCTGTCAAGATGAAGAAAAGACCTCCATTTGGGTATTAAGTGCTGTGCTTAAATTTGTTGTAACTCTGGGGTAGATTCAATTATGATCCAGGGGTGGGGAACTTTTGACCTTTTTGTGTTCTATGGTTGAACAAATGAATGTGCTTTACTTAGATTGGAAACTAATCTCCATTTGAGAAGAGGGGCTTTGTGGTGGACTAAATGAAGGTACAGCCTAGGGGTGGAGTAGTATTTAGAACAGGGACTTTGTAATTGATTGAATGATTGGAAGGTCCTGGGGTGGGGTAGTCCTTGGAGATTATTTAATCACGTTTAGTAAATGCTGTATTTGGAATGATGTCATGTTTTGACCTTCTCTGTTCTTAATTTGTCACTGAATAAAATGGAGAGCACCAACGCTGGTATTCTGAACCTTGGGAAGTTGCCTTTCCTTGGCATTACAGAATAGATGCCTATGGAATGTCTAATAGGTGGTTAAAGATGTGAGACTGGAGGTCAGCAAAGAGGTTAAGGTTGAATAAGTACATTCAAGAATCGTTAGCATAGAGATGATAATTATGTCCATAGGAGTTGATGAGATCACCAAGTAAAATCATATAGAGGGAAAAGAGAAGAGCACCCAGAATAGAATGTTGTGGGCCACCCACCACTGACTATTGGGTTTCTCCTTGATGAAGACCCAGGCAATGAGAAGGAGCAGTCATACAGGTAGAAGGAGAACCCATAAAATTAACCAGAGAGAACCAAGTATCAGTAAGAGTCTAATTGGCAAGGCAAATGACTACAGAGAAGTCAAGAAGGATTCTGAAAGGCTGTTAGATTTGGTTTTTAAGATAACATTGGCAGCTTTGGAGAGAGAAATTTCAATTGAATGATGGCATCAAAAGCTCAGCTGCTGAGAATATAGAAGAGATTGAGAGGGGGAAAAAGTGGAAGCATCTAAAATAAATAGACTTCTCAATGATTTCATCAGAGAAAGTGGGGGGTAGAAATGGGACAACATTTAGTGGGGAATAGAAAGATTAAATTAGGATTTTTGAGGACAGGGGAGACATGAACGGAAGCCTTTGAAGGCCAAGGAAGAAAGGAGCCAGTAGACAAGAAGCAATAAATATTAGTGAGTAGGAAGGATAGAGGGAGTAAGCTACTTAAGAAATCTGTGATTGATTGTGCATGGAGAGCAGTTTGACTTGAGAAGAAGAAGGGCCACTTCTTCAAGTGAAACTGGGGTGAGGGAAGAGATGAAGCGAGAATGCATCTGAGTGATTGGAAACGAAAAGAGTAGAATCAGAGCTCTCCTTAAATGGCAGCCATTTTTGGTCAAATAGGAGTTAAGATTCTTCACTGTCTAGCAAAGTGCCTGGAGCATAGTTGATGCTTAATAAATGCTTGACTGTTGATTGACTAATCAATTGAAGACCACTGTTGTGGGAAGGAGCAGCCCATTATTTCCCCCAAGCTGAACACTTCATATTTAGATAGCTCCAGTTGTTGGGAAGATGTTATTTAGCAGATCTAAAAGTGTCTTTCTGCAACTTTAGTTGCCTTTTCTGCATCTGCATCATCATCTCATTTATATTGTCCTTTAAGGTTTTCAAACCCCTTTACATTTTGTTGACCCTTTTCATCTCTTTTGACCTATTTATCATTCTTCCTGGATATCTCCTTATTAACTTCAATCTGAGCACTTATGTAGTCACTTTTACTAATCACTTTTTTTTTTATTCCATTTAATTCAACACTAAGAAAAAGCAAAACAAATAAAAATGGCCTGTGCTTACCCTCTAGGTGTTTACAATCTAGGGATAAGATACACATATAAGTAAATTCAAAGTCTAGATAAAATAATTCAAAGGGATTTCCTGGAGAAAAGCTTTCTAATACCAAAGGGAATTGGAAGTACTGGTGCTAGGTAATCCTTGAGGACAGAAGTGGAGGGAGTGCAAATCACATAGGGTAAGGATCCCTTGAATTTAAACTAGAGAGAGAAGATGGTGTTCTTTATACAAGAGGTGACTAAGAGACAATTCTTTCTGGCATCAAGAGAGTATGAAAGGGAATATTCTGAAATATTACTAGAAAGGTATTGTGGGTATTAGGTTTTGAAGGCCTTTAAATTCTAGGTGGATATTATATTTTATCCTATAATTGGTGAGAAAGATTTCATGGTCTTGTGGTCTACATTAGAGTTGGAAAGAGCTGGGTTCTGGTCCTACTGGCTCTATGACACTGGACAAGTTACATAGCCTCTTAGTAACCCCCAAGAAACCCTTTAAGTTGTACATTAGGTGGTGATTTACATAGGTAGATAGGAATTTCCTGACTGGGAGTTCCTAATGCCAGAGAATTTATATATCTAAGACCAAATCAAATCCTATAAGTAAGATGTGTAGGAAGTGTGTGGGTAGAGAGGGGATGGTGATATATGGTCAGATCGGCATTTAGGAAATATAAAATTGGGAGTTATATGGATGAATGTTTCTTGGTCTATGGTTCTCCCTCTGTTTCCATGACATTTCAAATCTCACTGTGGTTTCTTAGGTGGAGGAGGATATTAGACTCAATCAGGAGACTTTACATTCAAAAGTGCTTTCAGATTCTTCCTGGTGTCTAAAATTTGGCAAATCCCTTTATCTCTCCTAGCATCTAAGGTACAGGATTGTTGTACAGAAAAGGAGATGATCCAATCATTAATATAAACTATTGGCTTCATGTAATTTGACCCTTTTTTCTTTTGGATAGTCTTATCTGTTATCTGAACTATTGTATCTATCAGTAACAAGCTGGACACATAGCTAAGTACTGGGATGTATCTACTGGAGTCCTAATATATTGTTTGCCCTATCCCACCATTATGTTAGAAATATCTCCTTTTTGAGTTCACATAGTATACAACTGTTGCCAAAATAGATCTACCACAACATAGCAATTATTGAGGTAATAACCTTAGTTTTTATTTGATTAAGTGGTTATTTGATTTGGTTATTATGCTTAAGAACAAGGTTTAGAGGGGTAAAAAAAATAACCCCTAAACAAACAGTAGGAATCTAAAAAAAGGCTTTTTACAATAGAAAAAAAAATACATCAGAGTGACAGAGAAATAATTCTTTTACATATTGAAACCTCATAATTTATTTTAAGCTATGAGTTTTTTTTAAGACAGATTCTTAATCCCAGCTTTCTTTCAATGTCACAAAAGTTTAAAACACTAAATTAAACAGAATCATACACTCATACATCCCCTAAGTAAACAAACCTACTTAAACATAATCTATTGGTAAATTAAGTCAAAGTATAAATTAAACTACACTTAGAGGGTTCACAATGAGTTGAGAGGAGAGATTTATGTGCCTTCAGAGTCAGCAAGTAGAATTCATTCCTCAAGTTAAATTACTTGGGAAATCTTGACTCTCTTTTTGGCTTCTTATCTAAGGAATATTTAAAGCCTTAAGTACATTTTTACATCCCATGGAACAGGTTTCAGCTAGTTCAATAACCTCCTCACCAGAAGAAACTGCCCCACCCCATAATAAAAATTAATAAAAAAAGAAAGAAAGAATAAAAAAATTCCCACCCTTCCTCAAAAACCGTAGATGTTTCCCAAAATCAAGATTGGCAAGCCAAGTGGGTTTCTACTTCCCACGACTTTGCTCCATGAACTCTACATTGTTTTTGTTCATTCATTCGTACTTTAGTCAAATTATTATAATCAAATTTGCCATCCTCACTTTGTCCTCCCTGACCTCCATTTACATAGAATCAGAGGTTTCAAGTCAGAAAGAATTTCAAGGAGTATCTATACCTGCAGTGTCAAACTCAAAAATAGGAGCCATGAAACCACACATAAGGATCCCTGTGGATCACCCATTGATTCAGAAAACCACATATTAACATTATCTCTATTATCTTTTAATTTAGTTGTGTTAAACATTTCCAAGTTGTGTTCTAATCAGAATTCAGAAACTTATTATATGTGTGACCCTGGGCAAGTCATTTAATCCCTGTCTTAGTTCCTTGTCTGTAAAATGATCTAGAGAAGGAAATGGCAAATGACTCAAGTATCTTTGCCAAGAAAAATGTTAATGGGGTCACAGAGAGTTAGACATAAATGAAAAATGACTTAACAACATAGCAGAATAAAACCCCCATTATCATATACACTAATCTAAGGGTAGAAGCGGCTTTAGCAGATATCTAATCCCACCTAGTCATTGTAACAGATGAAGAAATTGGCTGTCAGGGAAATAAGTGACTTTGCCCACAGTCACACAGGAAGGAAGCATCAACATTGGCTTCTGAACCTATGCCCTCAGATCCAAATTGTGACCTCTGTTCCAAGACCCACAAAAAGAAAAAAAAAAACCTTGCCCATTCCACTTTAGATCTACCAGAGTACTGTAGCATGACTTATAAGGATAAACACATTGAGGGTCCTTTAGGTCAGAAATCATTTTTCTTTTGCATTTTGGTTGTGTCCCCAGTGCCTAGCATAGTTTCTGGCACATAATCATTGCATGATCAATATTTGTTGATTGATCAATAATTAAGGTTTTCAGAATCTTTCCTTGGTGAGTCACAGTACTATCTAATCAATCAATCACCAAGGATTTATTAAGAGATTACTATGTGCTGGGCTCTGAGTAGTTGAGTGGAAGAATGCTGGAATTCTTTAAGCACTGGGAGAGAAACAGTTCCAGATGTTGCATGTTGGCCCTGGTACGCCAACTCAATAGCTGTGAAACAGAGACAGTCTATCCATGATGAGTCCTGTTGACCTCTCCCTACAGCATTTCTAGGTTCTCTAAAATGATACTCCTTTGAGGTGGCTAAGTGGTGCAGTGAGTAAAGTGCTGGCCTTGGAGTCAGAAGGACCTGGGTTCGGATCCAGACTCAGACATTTAACACACACACACACACACACACACACACACACACACACACTAGCAATGTAATCTTGGGCAAGTTGCTTAACCTCGATTGCCCTCCAAAAGGAAAAAAAAAATGATACTCCTTCTCTCTTGAACATACGTACTACTGCCAGTCTCCCTAGCTTGCCTTCTTCTTTTAGCATATTAGAGGATGGGCCTGCCTGACAGAATGGCATAACCATAAGGATATTTGGATTTGCCCACAGCATAATGAATAGCACTTTCTCTCGTCCCTCATCACATGTCTTGCCCATGAACTAAAAATTAGAATATAAGATGCCATGGGTATCAGAGGTTCACCTGTCTTTGAGCGAAGGGTCATTTCTGTTAGAGGCTGGACAACAGCATTTTGAATGTATTAGAACAGTGATGCTTACAGTGTGTGAGTCAGCAGAGGGTCCTTTGGAGCCCTTAAGACTCAGATTCTGTGATTCTATGTAATTTATGGTCATAAATTCAGTGTTTTGCAATCATTGACAAATATGTCCTAGGCCTACTTGAACTCTTCACTCTTCTTTGATAAACCCAGTCACTCAAAACATCCATTTTGTTTCTCCCTGTTCTGATGCATGACATGTAGACAATGGAAACAGAAATGGGGAGGATAGAAAGCACTGCAGGATACAATGTCTGGCATGTGGTAGAACCAGCTTAGCAAGTGCCTGTTGACACAATGGAATAATTAGAAAGAACACTTTGGCTTAGGAGATAGGAATTTTTTTTTTTTCCAGGAATTATCTCTTATGAGGTATGTATGGAAATTTTAGGTTGTCATTTCAACTAGTTTCACAAGGCCTCAGTTTCCCCTTCTATTAAGTGAAGGACAGACTTGTACTACATGATCCTCAAGGTCCCTTCAGGTCCTGGTATTCTTTAGGTCTCTGAACCCTTATTTATACATGTGAAATCAGCAGAACATTTCCATATTAGCCATATCGACAACAAAAAAGCAAAAAAAATGAAGGGAGAAAAGTATTAATTTGCACTCAGATTTCATCTTTTTTCTCTGGAGGTGGGTAATATATTTTCATCATTTGTTCTTGGGAATTGTCTTAGATCATTGTATTGATCAGAATAACAAAAGTATTTCACAGGCGATCATTACAACATTGCTGTTATGGTACACAATGATCTCTTGGTTCTTTTGACTTCACTTTGCATCAATTCATGTGGATCTTGTCAAGCTTTTTTTTTCTTTTTGAAACCTCCCTCTTAATCATTGCTAGCACTAAATCAAAATCATAGGCCACTACTTGTTCATCTATTCCTCAATTGATGAGCATCTCCTCAATTTCCATTTCTTTGACACCACAAAAAGAGCTACTATAAATACGTTTGTATTTTTTTTCCTTTTTCTTTGATTGCTTTGGAATATAAATTTGGAAGTAGTATTGTTGAGCTAAAGGGTTTTACACAGTTTTATAGCCCTTTGGGCAGATTTCCAAGTTGTTCTCCAGAATGATTAGACCAGTTCACAACTTCACCAACAGTTTATTAATGTACCTATTTTCCCTTATTCCCTCCAACATTTGTCATATCTGACAGGTGGGAAGTGGTATCTCAGAGCTGTTTTAATTTGCATTTCTCTAATCATTAGTATTTTAGAGCATTTCTTCATTTCACAAGAGAAAGCTTTGATTTCTTGTTCTGAAAACTGCCTGTTCATATCCTTTGATCATTTATTAACTGCAGAATGGCTGTAATTTTTTGAAATTTGACTCACTTCCTTATTTGAGAAATGAAGTATTTTTTCACAACAACTTGCTATAAATAATTTTGATATTGCTCTATTCATTGTCTATGGTACTTTTTAGCAAGATGTAGTTTCCCTGATTATCTCTTTTAATTATTTCACTTTTTGCTTTTACTTTTTCTGAGATCATGATTGCTACCTCCGTCTTTTTTTTTTTTTACTGCAACTGAAGCATATTAGATTCTGCTCCAGTCTTCCATTTTAACTTTGTGAATGTCTTGCTGTTTCACCTGTTTCTCTTGTAAATAAAATATTGTTGGACTCTGATTTTGAATTCATTCTGCTATGTGCTTCCATTTTATGGGTGAGCGCATCCCATTCACATTCAGTTATGATTACTATATGTGTATTTCCTTCCACCCCATTTTCCTCTGTTTATTTTGTACTTGCTTTCTATACTAATCATTCACAAAAATTCTGTTTTGCTTCTGACCACTGCCTGCCTTAATCTGCCCTCCTTTCTATCATCCCTCCCCCTCCTCATCTCTTAGTCACTACCCTCCTATTTCCCTATTGAGTAAGACAAATTTCTATACCCATTTGAACCAATTCCAATGAAAGTAAGATTCAAGCATTGCCCACCAACCACTATTTCCCCTTTGATTATGAAAGCTCCTGCTTGCATAACACTTTTATGTGAGAAAATTTTCCTCATTCTAACCTCTCCCTTTCTCCCTTTCCTAATACGTCCATATTTCTCAGCCCTTCATTTTTGTTGGGGGGGGGGTATCATCCCAACATTATCAATTTATACCAATACTCTCTGACATTACTCCTGTCTTAATAATGATAATATTCTTAGGAATTACATGTATCATCTTCCCACTTTGAAATACAAATAATTATACTTTATTGAGCCCTTCATGATGGCTCTTTCATGTTTACCTTTTTATAGTTCTCTTGAGGCTTATATTTGAATTTAAAATTTTCTACTCACCTTTGATCTTTTCATTAGGAATGCTTGAAAATCCTCTATTTCATTAAATATTCATTTTTTTTCTCCTGAAATATTTTGCTCCGTTTTTTTGGGTAAATTATTTTTGGTAGTATCCTAGGTCCTTAGCTTTTTGGGATACCATATTTTAAGCCTTCCACTCTTATAATACAGAAAGTGCTAAATCATGTGCAATTATGACTGTGGCTCCATATTTATATTGTTTCTTTCTGGATGTTTGCAAATTTTTCTCCTTGATCTAGGAGCTCTGGAATTGGTTCATAATTTTACTGGGAGTTTTCATCTGGGGGTCTCTTTCAGGATATGATTGAAAAATGTTTATTTTATCCTCTGGATATAAAATACCAGGACAATTTTCCTTGATAATTTCTTACAACATGATGTCTAGGCTCTTTCATTGTTAACCATGGCTTTCAAGTAGTCCAATAGTTCTTAAGTTATCCCTCGATTTATTTTCCAGGCCAGTTGTTCTTGCTTTTCCCTATTAGTTATTTTGCATCTCCTATTTTTTTTTATTATTTTGACTTTATTAGATTGTTTCTTGATTTCTCATTAAGTCATTAGATTCCACCTACCCAATTCTGTTTTTAAGGAGCTGTTTTCTTCCATGAGCTTTTGTACCTCTTTTTCTTTTGTCCAATTTTGCTTTTTTTTAAGGAATTATTTTCTTCAGTGATTTCTTTTGGCCTCTTTTACCATTAGAGCAAGTCTATTTTTAAGGTGTTATTTTCTTCAGTATTTTTTGTTTCTATTTTACCAAGCTGTTAATTCTCTTTTCACAATATTCTGGCTTCACTCTCATTTCTTTTCACATTTTTTTCCTCTACCACCCTTATCTCTTTCTTTAGTGCTTCCAAGAATTCTTGTTAGACTTGAGTTCAATGTGCAATTTGTGGTAGTGATTGATTAAATGTGAGGCTAAGAGATCAGATCATTCTGTCTCATTACTGTGTTAATCAAACACTGCTGGAAATGACAAATATTAAGCTACTTGTAGTAGATTTTTATGGTAAAGTTTATTTGTTGTTGTTTGCTCATTTTTCTAGCCTATTTATTGACTTTCACCTTTATTTAAAGTTGGGCTTTCCTCATCTGAGGGTGGGGAGACACTGTCCTAAGCTTCAGGCTTTTTTGTGCTCCCCGTTTTCAGGTTAGGTTCTAGGGGTCTGACAAATTTTAGTGCTTCAAAGGTGGTGTGATCTGGGGAGAGGTGTGGTCATTGCTCTTCTGGTGTGTTTTTTTAATCTTTACCTAGGACAAGAGTCCTTGTTGCCCTGCAGCCACAAGTGCTAGGGCTCTTCTTGACCTTGGACCTACAACCAGGGACCCTGCTCTTTTGTGACCAAAGAGAAGTGCTCGTCTCCACCCTGGAACAGTGACCCAGGACTGCTTATGGACAGTAATATTGCTAATCAGCTCCATCCACACCCAGTGCCAGCCAAGTGTCTCCGCTAATTCTGTATTCTCTTTTTGACTTGGTCTATTACCCCCTTCCCTAAACATCTCTGAGCTGGGAGCTCCTGAAAGTGCTGCTGCTGCTTTTGCAGCCACATCCAAGGTCCACCAGTAATCCTGTTTCTATGCTGTGAACTGACTTCTGCCCTAGAGTCACAGGTCTTTCCTGTCAACATCCTAAATTGCGTTAGTCTGGAAAAATATCTCACTCTGGCCTCTAGTTGGCTCTGCTGCTCCAAAATTCGACTTGACAAGTTACTTTAAAGTTGTTTGGAGGGAAATGTTGGGAGAATACAGCTGGCTTGCTGCCTGTACTCTGTCATCATCTCCATTTAAATTTCAATCTATGTCAAGGATTGAAAGGGCCTGGAAACATTCACTGTGGGGCCCACAACTTATTGGTAGATTGGTCCATTTGGTCAGAAGTGGCTCCTGAGATGTGGCTTGACTTTTCTTAGATAAAGCTTTTCCTGAATGCAACCTCCCCCACCAATCTAACACAGAAAAGATTTTCTCAAGGAAAGAACTTTCTTTTTGCCAGTAGAAAAAAAAGAAAAAGAAAAACAAATTAGGTCCCAATTACATCATTTAAAAGATGTCTTATTTTGGGTTTGTGTTATTCATTAGACATTAAAGAAAATAATAAATTATCCAATTTTAAAGTCTTTCCCAAGTAATTTTGTAATTTGAAACTATGGAAGTTGCCCAAAGCAAGAATGTTTCTTCTTCATGTTATATTATCTATGGTCTTTTTTTCTTCATCCCTGCCTCCACTGTTTTTTTTTCCCTTGAAGGTGAAGAAAACTTTCCATTCTACTTCAGGTTGAAGCATATAAAAGAACACTTGGGTGATTTTTAGTACTTTTATTGTCTTTTCAAAGTAATGACATTTTCCTGAATAGATGAAATGCTGAATGATTATCTTTTAGAGGAGAGAACAAGGAATGTGGTGGTGATTGATTAAATATGAGGCTAAGGGATCGGATCATTTTGTCTCATTACTGTGTTACTCAGTCAGACACTGCTGGAAATGGCAAATGTTAAATATTCTACACATTCTTATCCTTTGACGATTGTGAAGTAAATATATCTTCATGGCAGCTATTAAAAAAACACATTTTTTCATATATTTCTCAAAATAATTTTATTGATACCTTTAATTTTAGAATCATATTCCTTCTCTATCTATGTCCTCCTCTACAAGTGAATTGTCCTTTGCAATGAAGAAAAACATTTAAGAAAAGTGACAACAAAGCACAACGACCGTTTCTGACAGCAAACGCAATTTCTGGCTCTAGCAACTCCTCTCCCCCTCCCACACACACACACCTCTAGTTAAAGGGAAGAGCTGTTCCTTGTTTTTTTCTGCTTGATCAACATTGGCTTTACAGTTACCAGAATCTACTTTCAAAGTAGCATTTTTTTATTGTCAATCTTGTTATTATTGTGTATAATATTCAACTCTTCTACTTATTTCATCCTTCATAAATGTATAGAGGTCTCTTGGGGTGGCCAGGTAGCACAGCGAGTAAGAGCACTGGCTCCAGTGTCGGGATGACCTGGGAATCAAATCCCGGGCTCAGACGCTTAGCATCCACCCAGAAATACCTGGTCGTGTAAACTTGAGCAAGTTGCTTAACCCCAATTGCTTAAAAAAAAAAACTGTATAGAGGTCTCCACATGTTTCTCTGAATTCCTTACATTGATTGTTTTTTATACCTCCATACTATTCCTTTATATTCACTTATCACAATTTTTTTAACCATCCCCTAACCAATGGTAGCTACCTTCTTTTTATGGAGACTGTCTCTTTAAAAAAAAGTCATTTTCTCCTTCAACAAGTGTTTAGTAAGTTCTTATGATGGGTGAACCTACTGTGTTATCTGTTGGGGATGAGAATAAAAGCAAAAACAAGGGACTCCTTGAATTAGGACAATACAGTAACAACGTTGAGAAAAATTATAAATTAATCAATATATGAGAAATTTGTTTAACTGAGTGAGGAAGAATACATACCACATTGTTAATGGTCTCATCTTACTAGTCACTCTAACTTAGCTGATCATTTCAAGCATATTTTTAAAAATACATTAACAATAACAATAATGAAAATAATAATGCATTTATTTAGCCCTTTATGGTTTGGAAAGTACTCTCCCTAAAACTTCCCTGTTATCTAGGAAGTAGAATAACATTTGAACCCCAGTCTCTCCTATTTCAAATTTAGTATTCTTTGTATTACAGAATGTTGGCTGTTTCATTTTATACATACTTCCTCTCTGAAAGTGTTGTGTATATATATGTATATCTATCTATCTATCTATATACAGACACATGTATATATGCATGCCCAATGCATATGTATACACACATGTGTATGTACCCACACATACAGATACACACATACATATATACAGAGACCTATGACACACATATACGTGTATGTATATGCACACACATGCACATATATGTGTATATACACATGGCAGAAGTAGTCAAACTAGAATTAGTGACTGATTACTGTGTTTAAGATGATTGTAGTGAGGTAGAGACGTTTTTGCTGCTTGTATAGAAGCCCAGTAGTGAATTAGAACTCTCAATTTTTTTTGTCTGTCAGTGAATAAGCATTTATGAAGCCTTAATATGTGCCATGAACTGTTATAAGCACTGAGAATATAAAGAAATAATACTATATATATATATATATATATATAATCAGGAATGAGTATATGTATGTATGTGTGTATTTAGGTATGGTTATATGATGAATAGAAAATAATTAAGATATAGAGGTACCTAGAATGAAAAGAGACTTGGAAAGACTTTCTGTAGGAGGTAAGATTTTAGTTGGAACTTGAAGGAAGCCAAGATATCCAGGATGAAGAAATGAGGAGGGAAGGCATTCTAAGCAATGAGGACAGCTAGGAAAAATGGCCAGAGCTAAGAGATGGAGCAGCTTGTTTCAACAGTAAGCATGTCAGTGTTACTGGATCAAAGAATATATGGTGAGGAGTGTAAAAACTGGAAAAATAGGGTTGGCCTGGTAGCACAGTGAATAAGAGCACTGACCCCAGAGTCAGGATGACCTGGGATCAAATCTGGGCTCTGATACTTAGTATCCACCCAGAAACACCTGGCCGTGTAAACTTGAGCAAGTTACTTCACCCCAATTGCTTTAAAAAAAACTGGAAAAATAAAGCTGACTAGATTATGGAGTAACTTGAATGCTAAACAGATTTTTATAATTAATTCTAAGGGTGTTAAGAGCACCAATGAAGTTCAATGAGTATGAAGGTGACTTTAATCAGACCTGTAATTTAGGGAAATCATTTTGGAATCTGAATACAGGATATACTGGAGTGGGGATAGAGTTGAGGCATGAAGACCAACCAGCACACTACTGCAGTAGCCTAGGTTTGAGGGCCTGTGCCTGGGTTGCATAAGTACCAGAGAAAACTGGGGAAAGGGCATATTGGAGACTTATTGCAAAGGTAAAATTAACAAGTCTTGTCAACAGGTTAGATATGAGGTGTGAACCATAATGAGAAGTCAAGAATTATATCTGGGATGCAAGCCTGGGGGACTGATAATATGATAGTGCCCTCAACAGTAACAGGGAAGTTAGAAGAAGAGAAAGGTAGTTTAGCGTAAAAGATAATGAGTTGAGTTTTTGGATATGTAAAGTTTCAAATGTCCACTGGACATCTCATTTAAGATGTCTGAAAGGCTGTTGGAGATGTAATAATTGAGGTCAACAGAGAGGTTATGGCAGAATAGGTACCTTTGAGAATCATCAGCATAGAGATGGCAGTTAAGTCCATGGCAGCTGATTTCAGACTAGGACCTAGGGATCCACCCTTTAAGTCAAGGTAGAGTCTCATTCCTTGCAAATTCAGTACAACCTTGTTACCTGGTCCTTGATGACCCAGATAACTTCAGGTTTCCCAAATTGTTCTTGGCTTGCAGCTGGAATAGGATCTGTGATCAAGGCTAAATGACAAAGTTTGAAATAGAGGAACAATATAATTCTGGGAACAATTCGAGTTCTGATAAGAAATCATCTGGGATCATCAAAGAGAGCATTTTATAAGATGACTATTAAGCCATCTAGCACCCATAAATCTATGATCCTATAAACTAGACAATCAAAGTTTATTCCCACATTTACTTAGCCCAGTGACATGTGTTCAGCAGAAAATACATGTTGATTTGATTTGTCTTAAAATGTACTTAAGGCACTTCAAGCCCTAAATGAATTAAGCAGGCTATTGACCCAGTTGGATTCTGAGAGGTAGTCTAGAAGCATCATCTATCAAGGGACTTCGAATATTTTGTTGGAAAAGATAACACATTGATGTGACTTGACAATTTCTTCCACATATATTATAGGAAGCAAGAACCTTATATTTCCATTTGGAGAATTTTTAAAATATTTTTTACATGGAAATGTTAGGTAAGAGTGTTTGAGTGATGCACCCCATCTATCTAGAGATTAAACATCTTTTGAGTAGGTAAAATACATTGTTTTCTGAGTTTTTCAGATGATAGTTCTCTGTGTGTTCTATAAACTAGTTTTATTTATTTTTTTTTTAGTTTTCAACATTCACTTTTGTAAGATTTTTTGAGTTCCAAATTTCTTCTCCCTCCCCTTTCCTCCCCAAGATAGCAAGCAATGTGATATAGGTTATCCATGTACAATCATATTAAACATACTTCCACATTAGTCATGTTGTAAAAGAAGAAGCAGAACAAAAGCTAAAAATCATGAGATAGAAAAAAAACTAAAAAGTGAAAATAATATGCTTAGGGTTACATTCACACTCCATAATTCTTTCTCTAGATGTGAGTAACATTTTCTATCATGAGTCTTGGAATTGTCTTAGATAATTGTATTGCCGAGAAGGGCGAAGTCTATCATAATTGATCATTACACAATGTTGCTGTTACTGTGTACAATGATCTGGTTCTGCTCGCTTCACTCAGCATCTGTTCATGTAAATCTTTCCAGTTTCATTTCTTTCTGAAATTTGCCTCATCATTTTTTTTTTTATATTTTAGTGAGTCTATATAAAATCAAGAACTTCTGCTTTAAAAATTAGAATATTGCTATCAAGAGAAAAATTATGTCAAAATTAAAAAAAACATCAAATTCAAAAAAAGTAATGCTTTTTAATTATATTCAACATTTATGTATTTGTACCATAGAAAATATCAGGATAGTTTATGACACCACCTTTCTTCTATGAAACCTATCATTTGGCTTATAATTCTTTCTATGCTTTTCATTTCAACAAATTAGCTTACTGAATCTCCCAATTATGATTGGTTGGAAGGATTAAGGGAATGCTTATTTACATTATCATATATACTTTTCATAGGCTGCACACAATTCCAGGCTTCTCCTCTTCATTTATTTATTTTTTAGGGAGGAAGGCAAAGCAATTGGGGTTAAGTGACTTGATCAAGGTCACACAGCTAGTAAGTGTGTCAAGTGTCTGAGGCCAGATTGGAACTCAGGTCTTCCTGACTCCAGGTCTGGTGCTCTAATCCTTGTGCCACCTAGCCACCCCCTCTTTATTTATTCTTCATCTATATCTGCATAATGATCAAGTAATTTTCATTTGAAATTTTGTTATTCAGTTTGTTTTTTCCGTTGCTTTTGACTCTTCCTAGCTACCTTTCATTTCAGTTAGGATGTCTTTTCTTTGTTGCATACCTCTCCTTTCCAAGATGTTATCCTAGGGGAAGCTAGGTGGCACAGTAGATAGAATGCCTGTACCTGAAGTCAGTAAAACTCCTCTTTCTGAGTTCAAATCTTGCCTCAGACCCTTACTAGCTGGGAGACACTGGGCAAGTCATTTAACCCTGTTTGCCTTAGTGTCCTCATTTGTGAAATGAGCTAGAGAAGGAAAGGGCAAACCATGCCAATATCTTTACCCAGAAAATCCCAAATTGGGTCACAAAGAATCAGACAAAACAGGACAAGAAAAAAGAAAACAATCCTCTCTATACATAATTGACCATTTTATAAGGTACAGAAGGGCAGGAGAGGCAGATGGGTCAAAAATAAGAGTTACAGGAAGATGGGCTTCTGTCTAGGTTATGGGATTGGAGGATAATCCATTGTGGGGCTAAACAGTTTGAGGTAATGCTGGAAATCAGGGGAGACATGGATGATTAAATCACTTTGGCTGGGTTTAATGGGAATGTAAATTTTAAAGATCTTCCCTGCCCCTAGGCTAAAGTGCACCTGGAGCCTGGGGTGGGAGGCTTGTTTTTCAGTAGATACTTCTTGATTGGCCAGTGGGTCCAGAAGGTTGTTACATTCTCTGAGCCAGGAGAAGGCTATATAAGCCCTGATGTGTAGCTTTGTTTTGGGGCTCCCTTTGAGAAGTGTTCTGTGATTTGATCTGAATTCTGGGAAGCTGTTGTCCAGAGTACCCCAGCTTTGAAACCCAGATGTTGATTGGGTATGGATGTAATGGTTGGACAATTTGAAATCTGTCTACTTGATCTGTTTCTGTCTTGATAATTCTGCCTGTATATTCTGAAGTTCGGGGTGCTGACCTCTTTCCCCTGAACTAGGTAAACGATGTACATTGGACTGATTAAAGTAAGCTTGTTAACCCATTTTGAGTTGCTTTCCTTTATCAAAGCCCATCCAAGAACCAGTGTTGGCAGCAAACCCTGAGGACGCTTGGGGTGCTTGCCACTACACTGGGACACAGAATACAAGAGGAATGGTATGAGATAAAGTAAACAAAAAAGAAGAGAAAGAAAATTTGAGTGAGTCAATGTGGCAAGTGGATAAAGAGGAGGCCATCTAGTCAAGAAAACTTGGGTTCAATTTCCATCTCTGACACCTATTTGTCTTGTGACTCTGGATGGATCAATTTAAACTCCCAGTGTCTCAGGCAAGCCAGTCTTTCCCAAAACAAATACTTAATAAAGATCTATTGATTTACTGGCTGTAAATTTCAGGGGAGTGCTAATCTGCTTTTGTAGGGGGAAGGAATCAAGCCTTTATTGGATGACTACTATATATCTGGAATCATCCTGAGTAATTTACAAATACTATCTCCTTTGATTACTTAATATTATATCATTGATTGTGAGGGAAAATTACCTACACTGATGAAATCACAGGTCAAATATAAATAATCAAATACACAGATAAATAGTTAAATGGATGAATAGATGAATTTACAAAAAATGTAGATGGATAAATAAATGAATTGACAAATAAGTGAATAAATTAATAAATAAATGGATGGATGGATGAATGAATGAATAATAAGTAGGAGCTGGATTGTGGAAGGGCCTTGAATACCAAGCCAAGAGGTATAGAATTGATTCATGGTTCTCTACAGAACTATATAAGTTTGGTGAGCAGGACAATGAGTTGATCACACACTTGAAACATTATTCTGGAATTGAAGGGTAGGATAGCTTGGAAGAAGAAATCATAGGCAGGTAGACTGATTTGGAGGTCCATTCAATAGTACAAATGGGAGGAAATGAGGCCCTGAGCTAAAGTTATTCAATCAAGAATGGAGGGGAAGTCTTGGAGATGAGTAAATATTGTGAAAGGTAGGGGTTTTTTAATTTTTATTTTATTTATTATTAATTTTTTTTATTTAAAGTTGTTAGTTCCAAATTCTATTCTGTCCTTTTTCCCTCCTGTCTTCCCTTCCTGATATGGTAAGCAGTCACATATAGGTTATACATGTGCAATTATGTAAAACATTTTCATATTTTTACAAGAAAATTCAAATTAAAAAATGAAAGTGAAAAATACCATGCTTCAGTCTGTATGTAATCAATATCAGTTCTTTCTCTGTAAAAAGATATTATGCTTCACCATTAGTTCTTTGGGATTTTCTTGGATCATTAAATTTCTGGGAAGAGCAAAGTCATTCACAACTCTTCATCAAACAATATTGATGTAACTGTGTACAGATTTCCCAATTCTGTTCATTTCACTATGTATCTATTCATGTTAGTCTTTCCAGGTGTTTCTAAAATCATCCTGCTTGTCATTTCTAATAGCACAACAATATTCCAATACATTCATATACCACAGTTTGTTTAGTCATTCTCAATTGATGGGCATCCCCTTGATTTCCAATTCTTGTCCACTAAAAAAAGAACTATCATAAATATTTTTGTACCGGTAGGTCCTTTTTCCATTTTTAAAAAATCTCTTTGGGATGCAGACCTAGAAGTGATATTGCTGCATCAAAGGGTATGCACATTTTTATAGCCCTTGCAGCATAGTTCGAAATTACTCTACAGAGTGGTTGGATCAGTTCACAACTCCACCAATAACACATTAGTGCCCCAGTTTTCCACATCCCCTCCAACATCCATCATTTCCTTTTCTGCCATGTTAGCCACTCTGATAAGTATGATATGGTACCTCAGAGTTGCCTTAATTTGCACTTCTCTGACCAGTAGTGATTTAGAGCATTTTCTCATGTAACTATAGATAGAGCTGATTTCTTTGTCTGAAACCAGCCTAAAACTTTGCCTGAAACTTACAAATAGTTTATGCAGTATTGTGTGGGATTAATTGTTCTTTAAATGTTTGGTAGAATTTGCTTGTGAATACATCCGGTCTTGGGGATTTTTTCTTAGGAAGTTCATTGATTGCTTGTTCAATTTCTTTTTTATAAGATTTTATTTCTTCTCCCATTAATCAGGGTAATTTATATTTTTACAGATATTCATCCATCTCATTTAGATTGTTAAATATATTGGCATATAATTGGGCAAAATAGCTCCTAATGATTGTCTTAATTTCTTCTTCATTGGTGGTAAATTCACCCCTTTCATTTTTGATACTAGTAATTCAGTTTTCTTCTTTCCTTTTTTAAAAATCAAATCAACCAATGGTTTATCTTAAATTTTTTTTATTAACTTGTTTGTTTACTTTTAATGTACAAGATTCAATCCACAATTTCTTGAGTTTCAAATTTTGTCCCTCTCCTTCCCACCCCACCCCCCATGGTGGCATGCAATCGAGTATAGGATGTGCAAATATTTTCACATTAGACATTAGTTAGGTTATAAAGACAGATTGTATCAGATGGAATGAAAAATGGCAAAGAGGAAATAAAACCAAACAAGAAAAAGAAAAAGATCAGGTGGTTTGTTTCAATCTGGATTCAAACTCAGTTCTTTCTAATTCTTTCTCTGGATGTAGACATCTCTCTCCATCATGAATCTTTTGGGAGTGATGTATATCATTTCATTGCTGAGAAGATTCCAGTCTATCAAAGTTGGTCATCACACATATGTAGTGTCTGTAATTGAGTACAAAATTCTCCTGCTTCTATTCTTCTCACTCAGCATCAGTTTGTATAAGCCTCTCCAGGTAAATATGAAGTCCACCTGCTCCTCATTTCTTATAGCACAATAGTATCCCATTGCATGCATATACCACAACTTGTTCAGGCATTCCCCAATTGATGGGCACCCCCTTAATTTCCAATTCTTTGCCACCACAAAAAGAGCTGCTAGAAATAAGTTTATCTTTCTTTCATTATGTCCCGCCCCCCCAAAAAAAAACAGCTCCTAGTTTAATTAATAATTTAATGGTTTTCTTCCAATTTTGTTCATCTCTTCTTTGATTTTCATGATTTCCAGTTTGGCATTTAATTGGGATTTTAAATTTGTTCTTTCTCTAGTTTTTTTTAGTTCCATGTCCAATACATTGATCTTTTGTTTCTCTATTTTATTGATATAAGTGATTAAAGGTAAAAATTTTCCTGTCATGAGGGAGCCAAGATGTCTAAGCAAGGATGTGGTGGGTCATCGGGAGCAAAGTTCCAAATTTCCTTGGGTCTCCCCATAGGAGCTGTCATCAATTGTGCTGATAAAACAGGTGCAAAGAACTTGTACATTATCTCTGTGAAGGGGATTAAGGGGAGATTGAATAGGCTTCCTGCAGCTGGTGTAGGTGACATGGTAATGGCAACAGTAAAAAAGGGGAAACCAGAACTTTGGAAGAAGGTTCATCCAGCAGTGGTAATATGGCAATGGAAGTCATATCAGAGGAAAGACAGCATGTTGCTATATTTTTGAAAACAATGCAGGGTTCATAGTAAACAACAAAGGCTAGATGAAAGGTTCAGCCATCACAGGGCCTGTTGCCAAGGAGTGTGCTGACTTGTGGCCCAGGATTGCATGTAATGCCAGCAACATTGCTTTATTCTCCATTAAAAAAAACAAAACAAAACAAAACAAAACAAAACCCTCATTAAAGTGTCTGCCTATGAAAAAAAAATTTCCTGTCAGTACCACTTTTTCTATGTCCCATAAATTTTGGTTTTCTCTCTCGTCATTTTTAATGACATTTTTGATAGTTTCTATGATTTGTTCTTTGACCCACATTTTATTAGATTATTTAATTTCCAATTAATTTTTTATCTCTTCCATTGAATGAAAATTTTATTGCATTATGTCCTGAAAAGGTTACATTTACTATTTCTCCTTTTCTGCAGTTGATTATGAGTTTTAATGTCCTAATATATGGTCAATTTTTGTGTAAGTTCCATGTATTGCTGAGAAAAAAAAATGTTATATTTCTTCCTATTCTCATTCATTTTTTTCTATAGATCTATAATATCTAACTTTTCCAAATTTTATTTACTTCCCTAACTTCTTCTTTATTTTTTGGTTAGATTTATCTAATTCTGAGAGGGGAAATTTGAATTCCCCCATTAGTATTATTAGCTCTTTCCTCCTTTAAATCATTCAACTTGTCCTTCAAAAATTTAAATGCCATGCCATTTGGCACATATATGTTTAATGTAGATATGATTTTATTGTCTATGGTACCTTTCAGCAAGATATATTTTTCTTCCCTGGGGCAAGGCTTCACTCTTGGTAAGCAATGGGATCAATGATAGTGGAGTTGCTGGGATGGGACCTTGAGCTGCACAGACTTTTCACTTGCCTAAGTGGTTACTGGTTTTCAGGAGGGCAGGTATTCATTGATGGATTGCCCCAGGCTTGCAGTCTTGCTGCAGGTTGTCTGCTATGAGGATGGCTGGCTGCTGCTGCTCTTGGACCTGGTTTCCCTCATATCTCAGTTAAATAGATCTTTCATGCCAGACTGGCAAGCTGTTTCCCTGCTCCTAGATCAACTCTGAGCTGCTTTTCTAGTCATTTGGAAGTAAATTTGGGAGGACTTCAGAGGGTTTCTTCCTCACTCCATCATGTTGGCACTGAAAGTTGTGAGATGTAGTCTCAATTTATTTAATAACTGATTGGATGTTGAAGGGAGGAGGAAGAGTGAAACAACCAGAGATTTTGAGCCAGGATGTGGTGTCATTGGTGGAATTTTGTCTGATCTCATCTGTCAAACAATTTGATAATTTAGCAACCATCCAAGTAACTAGCTCAATTGGACTGACTAATTAAACACTTTTTGGAGTAATGTAAATGTACAGTATAGCAAAGTTGTTAATTAAATGCTTTCAGAGACATTCCCATCAAACATATATAAAATAAGATGGGTATGAATTATCATCTTATTTTTTTTCTTTTGTGTATTTGCCTATTTAATTCAATTCAGTTGATATTTGCCTAAAGGTTAATTAAAAACACTCACAAATAGGGAAATTGTTTTACTTGATCTTTGACTTATCTTCATTTTGTTCTCTAAAACCCATATCAAATCTTTTTTGCATCGTAAAACCCATAGTCCCCAATTCAATTCAATTGAAACCACTATGATTTAGGCAGCAAGAAATGTTGAATTTCTTATGGGTTGAATACACATACACCAAACATATCTGGTAGTTTCCTTCACAGTGTACACAGCATCAGTATTCATGAAGAGGAAAGAGAGGAAAATATGACCTTTCATCTGAAATACTTAATCTGGGTTTAGATTTTAAAGTAGTATCTTCTGTCAGAAAACAATCATGTGAATTCCCCCCTATACAACAGACTTATGTTTCTTACCAATTTGTAATCTCAATTATCAAATTCTGGGGTTACCTCCCAATTAGCATCCCAGAGGTACAGCTATCAAGCTGATAAAGTTTGCCTGCCTAAAGGCTCTCTCTGTGTTAAAGGTGAGTCTTTGTTTATCTCTTGAAAATTCTTTTATAGGAGGCTGTGGTAGCCATTTCCAATATGGAAAGGGCCAGTTGATCAGATAGCAGCAAAACTAATGAAAAGCCTCACGGAAGTGACAGCAAGATTAATTAAGTTCCTCTGGCTGTATTCACGTGTGGCTGTGCAGAGTTCCTTTGGGTACCGCTGCAGTTAAATGGTATTCATGGTGACAAATACTGTAGATTTCCAGAACTGACACTTTTGAGTCAAGGGTAAAAAACACATTTGGTGGTTTTATCCAGTGGAAAAGAATCAGGGATCAGATCGTTTGGATATTTTTCATGATCAGAATGAAATTGAGACCTAATTGAATAATATACAAAATGGTAGGATTTCCTGGTAAGCACGAAAGTATGGTTGTTTATAAGTACACTGCATATATATGTATGTATATACGTACATACATATATTTGTATGTATATACACATATATGCACTGGTGTTCATATATGCACACATATATGTACACGGTTATGCATACACATATATGTGTGGATATATGTATATATATACATTTACATTCACTGGGTTTAACTGAAGATATGCAATTATATACACTGAGAAACAGCCAATTACTTTTGTGCATCGTTGCTCTATGTGGAGACCACCATTGTCATAGCATATTTAAAAATGAAATGTCCACGACCTCAAACATTCCAAATTTACTAGAGCTGTACTCCATTTATCTTGAAGGGTTGCTATTCTTCAAGGCAAAAGAAGAAATCCAATGTAATGTTCTCTTCTTCCATTTTGTTTTCAAGTACATTTTTTCCCCTTTTGGATTCTGAAATAGCTGCCCAAGAACCATAAATGAAATTTATCTTAAGAAAAATTGGAAATCTCTGAAGTGTATGGGATCTTTCAACCAGCTACACAAGATCTATTAACCTATGTTATCGCATTTCCAAGTGTCTTTGGTGGCATATTATTACATTTCAGCCCCCGGATATACTTTGAAGTTCATTTGTTAGCTCATCCATTCATTCAGCAAATATTTCTTCTGCCACCTGCAAAATAAAATCCCAACTCCTTAGTGTGGCATTTAAGGTTTTAGATAAGTAGGCAGCCAGAGTGGAGACAGCGTGGACCTTGGAGGCAAGGAGACCTGACTTTGAATCCTCTCTCAGAAACTTATTAGCTCTTTGACCCTGGGCTATTCAAGTAACCTCACTCAGACTCAGTTTCTGTAAAAAGGGGTTAATAAGAGCACTTGTCTGGCAGGGTTTTGTGTAAGTTCAATGAGATAATCATTCTAAAGTGATTTGCAAACCTTGAGTATAATATATAAATAAAATATAAGAAGTCTTGTTTTTAATAATAATAATACTGTCACTGCTATGATCGTGACTGCCTAGTCCCTACCATCTGCATTCAAATTTGTCTTCTGTTCTTGTGTTCTACCATTCCACATAAGCCAAACTGATCTCTTTATTATCACCTAAATACTGTCAGTTAATAAATGTTTATTAATCCCATATTATGTCGGGCACTGTCTTTCCCCTCTTTTCATCCTGTCGGGAGTGACTTTATCTCTGTTTATTAAGTTCCACTCTTCCTTCAAGGTAGAGCTCAATATCACCCTTTTCTATTAGTCCCAGCAATAGCATCTCACAATTATAACAGTCACATAGATGTCAAGATGGATTTGTTGTTGTTGTTGTTGAATGGTTTGAGTCACACCTGACTTTTTATGACCCCGTTTGGGTTTCCTTGACAAAGATACTAGAGTTGTTTGCCATTTCCTTCACTAGATTATTTTACAGATGAGGAAACTGAATCAAACAAGGTTGTGTGACTTAGCCCTGGTCACAAGCTAGTAACTGTCTGAGGTCACATTTGAACTCAGGTCTTCCTGAGTCCATACCTAGTATGGTACTTTCTGCACTCTGCCGCCTAGCTAGAGGGGACCTTTACCATCAGTCTCTCAAACTCCCCTTATTTAATGATGAGAAAACTGGGGCCCAGAGACTTTAAATAATTATATTTCATCTCTTGAGTCTGGGCTTCTGCAAGGCTATCCCTTACACTTGGATTCAGTGCTGTGATGGGTGCCCAGAGGCAAGAGATAGAATATAGTTCCTGAAACTCTGGGTTATTGAAGCAATAAAAGGTCTCTGGAATTTACTGAGTAGGAGAGGTCACACACTCTCAAATATTTTCTTTATATTTTGGTTCTTATATCTTGTCTCTTCAACTTTATTGACAGCTCCTTGAATAAAAGCTGTATTCTCATAGGTTGCTCAATCCTTGTCTACCATAGTGTCTTATTTCCAGCAGATGCACCGTAAATGCTTGATGATGGTTGTGATGGTGATTGAAATGATGATTAATATGTCCTGCACACTATGCCGTGATATAAAGAAAGACAGAGATACTGGCCCAGTTATTGAGGGATGGTTCCTTTGGAAAGAAGACACACATGAAAGAACTAAATAGCTAAAGGAAGGATCAAACATCAGAGTAAATTATATACAGAGTGCTGAAAGTACCAAAATTAAGATGAAAAGTAGCATGGACTGGGACAAGAGGGTGCTGGAGCCCACTCTGAGGAGTTGAAAGTTAACTGTGAAATTTTCATAGTGGAATATTTAGAATTGGCAAATTGGCAAACATTATAAATCAAGGCTTCAATTCTGGCTTTGTTAATGTTGTTTCAGACTAAAGAAATGATAAAGGAAATGTCCATAATGTGTATTGAACTTATATGTATGTGAGTTTTACATCCATTTTCCCTTCAGTTATCAAACATTTCCCAGAACACCCTGGTTGGAGATCATGGCAATCTCATAAGTCATCTATTCCAACCCCCTTCATTTTACAGATCAACAAACTGAGGCAGAGAAAGGTTAAATAATATGCCTAAGGTCGCACAGGTAGATACCATGAAAGGTAGAATTTGAACCCAGATCCTCCAAAATCAATGTACCCTTTCAGGAAAGATTTCAAAGAAGAAATTGATGCTCATTTTCTCCATTTAAAGAGGAGTAAGATAAGCCAATAAAAATATCCGACTTAAGATAATCTCATCTACTTACTGCCACCAACACCAGTCACCATTGAGAGACAAAAATCAAGGCATTCTGGAGAAATGACTTTGAAAAGAGTGGGTCAGACATCTTGAAATATGACCTGCCCTCCCTAGGTGTCAATACTTCCAAGGGAAAAAGTGTGGTGTCCCATTGTAGAGGAAGAACAGGCCTAATCATGCAAATTGATTCACAGTGCAAAACTATATTAAAAAAAATCAGAAATCTAGAGAGAGACTGTCAAATGGGCTCATATTGTATAATTGAATATCCTTGGGGGCAGGAAAATGCCATAGGACAGTTTTCAGGAATTGGGGAGAGTTTGTTGAGGTCTAGATTTTTATGTCATCATTATCAGTTTTCTTGTAAGCAATTAATTTCCTGCAATCAAGTCATAAAAGGTCTCAGGCATTAAGTCTCTCTGTGATAGAAAAGCCACTTATCTTGTGACTATATCTATATACTGCCAAAACATCTGGGTATTACAGTCCCCAAATCAATCAAATTAGTCAGTTGGTGTAGAGCTTTGACATGGAATTCTTATGCCTGTGACAAATTCAATTGAATGGAACTACACTGTAGCAAAGAATTGGGAAGGGGCTCTCATGAAGTCATGTCAGAAGAAGAGACAGACAGTCCCTCTGAGTACAACCCCTAATCCCATTACATGGAAAATTAACCCTGACCCTCTAACCCCTAGGATTAATTAGGAGGGCACATTTCTGGGGGAAGTGGTCTCTAGGAGAAGGGCATGAGGTTGATGGGATCCTAGGGATAATGGTATAGGTCTAAATGAAGGAGTAGGTACACTTATTTAATACAAAGCAGGTGGGCCAGAACAGGGGCATTGGGTAGCAGTGGAGATGGCTGTCATGCATTGGATAGAGCCCAGGGCATAAAGTTAGGAAGAACTAAGTTCAAATCTGACCTTGGACACTAGCTGTGTGACCCTGGGCAAATCATTTATCCTCTGTTTACCTTATCTTCCTCAAATATAATATGATGGTAATAATAGCATCTACAGCTCTGTGTTATGCAGATCAATGGCACAGTTCATGGCACATAGTAGGCCCTCTCTAAGTGATTATTCCCTCCCCTTAGAAACATCTTACCTCAAGCCAGTAGCCTAGGGGGTGGGGGTGGGGGACAAAACCCTTCATGTTTTGCCCCAGATACATTTCTGCTTTTGTCATTCTTTTGAGAAATATAGGGATACTTTCTTGCTGTCTCTGAGGAACTTAGGAATCAATTTGAGAGATGAGAAACACTGACACTTGGAATGGCGTGACCACATCAAAGAAGGCACTGTACTCCGTGAGCAAAGCAAAACTGCAGTAGGTCAAAGGAAACATAAGATGGACATATTTAGTGACATCTTCACTCCAAGTGTTCATGGTAGAGCTTTCCGAGCTCATGTTGGTCTGATCAGCCACACTCACACACACTACACCTTGATGCCAACATAGTGATATCATTTTGTTCTTCTTCAAGATGAAAGACAACAACCAACCAACTTGTCAAATTTCAGTTGATTTTTTTTTATTTAACTCTAAAGTTTATTTTTTAGCAATTTAAAGTATATACCCAATGTCGCCTGGCTTAGAGAAGTCTCATAACAAATTCATAATGTTTGACTAATTGTTATCTATCAAAAATTGTCTTTATTCTACTTGTGTAAACAACACTTGCTTGCCTAAGAAAAATGACTTTTTTTTGGTTATCCCAACTCCTTTATTGATCTAAAATGAAGGGGTATCAATGGATACCAAAATATTTCCCTAATAATACTACAATGTTAAATATTTACATTGCCAATGGGAAAATACAGTATTTTTTAAAAGCAAAGCGAAAGCAAAAATACTTTTTTTTTCCTAATCAAATGTTCTTCCTTTCATTTTATACTTGGATCACCAAGTTTCTAAAAATAAGATCTTCACAGATGTGTAAAGTGAAGTTCAGGAAATTCAAGCTGATTTCTTGAAGTCCAAAGAGAAGGCAAACCTGAGAAGCTTCTAATATCTAGATTTGAATCATTTCCTGAATCATCGAATTCCCTGAGCTCTATATAGGTGGATATTAAAAATTAAAAGAATCAATTTAAAAATTAAATAAAATCAATGTAAAAATTAAAGTATCAATAGGATATCTTATTCATTATATTTGGGGGGAATTTGACAGCTCTGAGAAATAAAGAGAAGACTATTGGAACAATCAGGATGATTCATTGTTCTTTTTGTCTTAGATTCAAGATTCAAATGATTTTTATTGCAAGTATTAAACTGAATCCAAACAGTGAATCTGACTCTCGTGGATGAGGGTTTTAGGAAACAGAACGGTGGAAGGCAAGACAGTATAGCAGTAAACACCCTAGATTTGTAATGATAGTATTGTCATTTGGGGGCTAGAAGATACCCTAGAGGCCAGATAATCTAAACTCCTTTATTTTACATATTTTAATTATTTTTTTTGCTTTTTTTCTGGGAAGGGGGAGGGCAGGGCAATTGGAATTACATGACTTGCCCAATGTCACACAATTGGTAAGTGTTAAGTGTCTGAGGTCACATTTGAACTCAGGTCCTCTTGATGCCAGGGTTGGTACTCTATTCACTGTGAAACCAAGCTGCCCTATGTTACAGATTAATAATAAAACAGAAAACAACAAACAACCCCCCCCCAAAAAAAATCAAAAACCTGAAACTCAGACTATGTTAACTGTGAGAAGTTATACCTGTTGTAAGTGAAAAGGCAGGTTTTCAACTCAAGTCCTTTGACACCAAATCCATTTTTCTCTCCCCTGTCATAGTTAGTTGTTCATCATGTGTGACTCTTTGTAACCACATTTGCATTTTTCTTAGCAAAAATACTGGACTGCTTTGTCATTTCCTTCTCTAGCTCATTTTACAGATGAAGAAGCTGAGGTAAACAAGATTAAGTGACTTGCCTAGGGTCACCTAGCTAGTCAATATCTTCAGCAGATTTGAACTCAGTTTTTTTCTGATTTCAGGGTCAGTACTCTATTCACTATGCCATCCACTACACTTTGTTATTTCCCTTATCTCAAAGGGCCTAGGTTTGCATCCCAAATCCCCAAAGGTCACTTTGACAAATTACTTTTACCTCTCTGGGACTGAAGTTTCCTTATTAGTAAAATAAGGGAGTTGGACTTCACTTTTTTTTTTTTTTTGGAGGGAGGAGGGCAGGGCAAGTGGGCTTACATGACTTGGTTAAGGTCACACAGCTAGTAACTGTTAAGTGTCTGAGGCTGGATTTGAACTCAGGTTCTCCTTACTCCAGGGCCAGTGTTCTATTCAATGCATCACTTAGCTGTGGGGGACTTCACACTTTTGAAGGTCCTTTCCTGACCTATGAACTGACCTGACCTGATGGTATTGATTTATTTGATATGTTAAGCATGTAAGTTAGGGATTGCTCACCTCAGAGTTATGGAGATATTTCTCAGGGTCTTTGCTTTTTATATATTTAGATAATTGCATTTCCATAGAATTGTTTTTCATTGTAATTCTATTTACTTTATTTTATACATTTAAAATCATTGTTCTGTGAAGGCATTCATAGACTTTACTAGGTTGCCAGAGGGGTCCCTGACATAAAAAAGTATTAAGATTTCCTGATGTAAGTAATAACCTATTGATGCTTTTTTCCCCCCCAGGAAATTCTAAAATCCTTTCTTCTGATATACATTCATATACATGCATCTACCTACATACATATATTATATATACATATGTGTGCGTAAGTAGTGGGAGCACTAGACCAAAATTTAAATTGGTTTAGGGGAACTCCCAGTGTAGAAACTCTCTTTAGGAAGTTTAAAATATGCAACTTAAGAGTCTAAAACCATTGAATCATGGCATCTAGAGATCAAGTGACTTGCCCATGGCCATACTGCTTTCAGATGATCTGAGGCAGGCCCCCAACCTTGGATTTCCTAACTACAAGACTGAATCTCTCTCCATGATTCCAGACTTTTTCTCTTGCCTTGGATAATCCAGATTACAGATCTGGAAGGCTGGATTAGGGGACACTTAGGGTCTACCTACTTTCTTTACTGTGCTACATAACCTAATGGGAGGGACCGTAGTCTGTGGGGCGCGGGGGTGGGGGGAGTGGACAAACTTTGTAGAGCGTATTCCGAGCTCTGCCAACAGCCTACAGGCAGTTCCCCTTTAAGGGTAAGAAGGTTTTTCACTCTCGGAGCCCCTCCTCCTGCAGCCCGACTGCCTGGAAGAGGAGCACCAGTTGGGAATTATCATTATTGCCAATCAGGGATTTGGGAGGTTTTCATTGATGGGTGGTTTTTATTAATCGCGGTTTTTCGTCTGTGTGAGCTTAAAGTAGAAAAATAACCACTGAGAGACGATGGTTGTTAGCTACTTAACCTACCTCGATTTTTTTCCCCGTCAGTTTTGCCATGTAACTTAGAAGCGAAAACCTCCATTGCCCCGTCAGTAGTCCCTTGAGCTAAATTGTTGGGGGGGGGGGAGAGGGAAAGGAGAGGGGGAGGGGGGGGGGGGGGGGGGGGGGGGGGGGGGGGAGAGGAGGGAGGGGGGGGAAGAGGGGGGGAGGGGGGAGGAGAGAGGCGAGACGGAAGAGGAGAAAGTACCAAGAAGCGGCGGGGGGCGGAGGAGGTGACG
>NW_027185797.1:13764966-13766105 GCF_028583685.1 Petaurus breviceps papuanus | reverse complement strand
TCGCTCGCCTCCTGAGCTGCTCGCTCGCCCGCTAGCCCGCTCGCTCTCGCTGTTTCTATGCCATGCCGGGGAAATTTCCACCTAACATAGCATGAGGCAGTACCGCTTTCGGTGCCAGGCAGCCCGGCGCAGGGGGAGCTGATGCCGAGGACACAGCGGTGGGATTCCAGCTGTATGATTAATGAGAAACATAATGTATTTTGGTAAGTGTGAACCCCCGATGATGTCATTCCGGTTCGGGCTCACCTCTGATCCGTGGACGAGAGTCTCTGGAAGGGTTCAGCTGCCAATCTGTCTGTCTGTCAGGCTGTCAGGCTGTCAGTCTGTCTGTCTATCTATCTATCTATCTATCTATCTATCTATCTGTCTGTCTGTCTGTCTGTCTGTCTGTCTGTCTATCTATGTCTGACTGTCAGTCTATTATTTATTATTATTATTATTATTTCCGTGGCAAACACTTAAAATTGGCAAGGGTTAAAAGGGAGGGGGTGCGAGCGCACTGGAGCAGCGCTCGCATTTTGCTGGGCAGTGAATGAGCTGGCTCTGAGCTTGAGTGGTTAGAAAGGAAAAAAAAAAGATAAAAGAACTGAGTGGTGGGGAATGCTTGAAGCCCCCCATCTCTCTCCACCAAGTTGAGCTGTCTTTGGCAGAATTTGAAATGGCCCTGAATCATGGAAAGTTGCCGGCAAACTTAATGGGATATAGAGACAAAAAAAAGTTCTCATCTTATTTACGATCCAGGAGGTTTGGTCAATATTGGTGTTTCATTAAACATTTGCTTTGGTGGATCCTGAGGCAGGAAGGAGGAGGGAGGGTGGGTGGGTGGGGACCCAACAACCAGTCTCTCATTTACAGGGCTTGAGCAGCCGAGAACGCTCTCCTGTTCAGAGAGATCCCCGGGTTCTGGGGCTGGCTGGAGACACGGCAAGACTGAGAATCTTAAGCCTAGAAAGAGAGGTCTATGAAGCTGTTCGATATTTGGGCGGTCGAGTTGGGCGTCTCAGCGGAAACCACTCTGGGATTTACGGCGGAGCCTCCTTGTAGAAGCAAGCAGAAGGATTGGTGGGGTGCAGATCAGTGCTGTCTAACCGGTGCTGCATTCCCTCACTGGGGTCTTGCAATGAAATGTAATGGAATGC
>NW_027185797.1:13745239-13764956 GCF_028583685.1 Petaurus breviceps papuanus | reverse complement strand
GCAATTGACTGTAAACTGACTTCTGGGGAAGGAAGAGGGAAGAAGGTAGGGTTGGGGTGAATTAGCCCAGAAGCGGAGGACTGGCATAGAGACACTTTGCTGCGCCTGGAAGTTATGCTTTCCTACTGTAAGTCCAATCCATCCCCCAACCCAACCCAGAGGGGGCTTGAGCTGTTATGTACTTAATGCTGAAATGTTTGCATGGCCAAGAAGAGGGAGGATGTGGATTAACGCCAAGAGAGATACTCCAGTGGATTTCTGGGTTTCCACCAAATAAGAAATCCAGAGTTCACTTGGAACTGATTTCTCTTTTGAAAAGTGCTTCCTTGCTCTTCGGGTGGATTTGCATGGCAACAGTTTTAGTCTACATAGCATTTTCCTCGGGGGGTATTTACATTTGTATTTGTTGCCAATGCACTCTCCCGGCGTTTGAGAAAGGGAGAGAGACAGTGGAAGAACCAGAGTTAGGAAAGCTAAAAAAGCCTTTGCTTGACAACAGTCTTGATTCACCCGTAATTTGTGTTCTATTAGAAAAGATGTTTGAAAAATGCTTGAACGTAATTCAGGAGAAACTGTCCCCTTTTCTAACCTAATGTGAAACAGAATCTAGCTTCACGTTGTATCTGCTTTGCCGGAAGGAGAGCTAAAGATTGTTCACTGGCAAAATTGTAATTAGCTGTGTTAAGCACGGAATTACTTATTAGTAGTATTATTGATATTATTTTGTTTGCAAAAAAAAAGGGAGGGGGGAAGGATATTTCTCGTGGTCCAAAGAAAACTTAGTGACTGTGATTGTGTTGTACAGTCAGTGGTGAGAGTAGGTTATAGTTGTAACTGAAGTTATATTTTTGGTCTCTGGCAACAGTTTCCTATGTGATTGTGGCAGGCAACTCTGGTTAACCAGCAAAGCTACATGGTTTAGAAGTGCTAGCTAGAGGTCAGCCATATGCAATTGGATTAAAATATGGCTATTACAGGAATGTTCTTGAGGCCAAATCCTGTTATTATCATTTTGCCAATCCAGGCTGCTGGCAGTGCAGGCTGATTCACCGGCTAATTTGTTTCATTGTGTAATGTAGGTTTTTAATAGTACAAATTGAAATGTGTCCTACTTGAGAGGGAGCCATGCTCTTCTGAAGAAAGCATAGCTGAAGTTTTCCTCATGGCATGAGGGGGCAGCAGTCTGGAGACCAAAGCCTATGGTTACCTTCTTTCTTTCCTGTGAGGGAAACATGTATTCAGGACTGGCACTTATTGCAGGTTATTTTCTGCATCCACTTTCTGTAATTGCCTACCACATAGCCAGTTCTCACCTGGCCCCAGTAGAGCAGAACCCACCATTGATGGCAAGGGCTCAACAACATGGAAGAGGAATGTGATGATCAAAGTGTCTAATATTAAGGAATACCTACAGGCTTCCTGCTCTCTGGAAGGCAGTTCTTCCTCTGCCTTAGGACTAGTTAATCCTAAAGGGCATTTTTTTTTCATGTTTCTGCCTTATAGGTGTTTTTGGTGATTCGTCCTGTTGCATGTTCACTTACTTATACCACTGTGGGGCTGTGTGTGTGTGTGTGAGAGAGAGAGAGAGACAGACAGAGAGAGAGAGAGAGAGAGAGAGAGAGAGAGAGGGAGAGAGAGAGAGGGAGAGAGAGGGGGAGGGGGAGGGAGAGAGAGAGAGAGAGAGAGAGAGAGAGAGAGGCAGAGACAGACAGAGACAGAGACAGAGAGAAAAAGAGAGAAGGGTGTGTGTTGGGGGAGTGGTATGGTGGGAGCTAGTATGGGTGTGCATAGGAAGATGCTTATGGGAAATATAGAATGGGTGCTTGAATTTGGGGAAGGGTCTTGAGAACAGAAAGAAAGGGATGCCATTGTCTTCTTTTTGTAACAGTTGGGCTCTTTATCCAACTGCTTTGGGTGAAAGGTAGGAAGGTAGGTTTGGGGTAAGGGATAGGGTGAACTGGTAAGCCAATGAGACTGAATAAGGCTCTCTTTTAACTCCCTAGGCTGCATAATATTTGACATTATACACACACACACACACACACACACACACATATATATATATTCCACCCCATCCTCCCAGGAAGCTTCATTGTGCTCTCTGGCCCCCTTTATGGCATTTTGCACTGCTGGCCCTGAACCCTGTCTTGCAACGCTCAAAGTCAATCACCCTTGGTGAGAAGAGAAGTTAAAATTTTAGTTCCCAAGAATAACTCTCATATTTGGAGAAAGTGGCTGCTTCAGAATTCTGAGTCTAATGGACCCTTTTAATGACTTAAATCTGACTCTTATTTTCTATTGAAATTTCAGTGCTCCTATTTTCAATAATTGTTCATTTGCACTTAATGATGTGCAGTGATTTAGGAGTTTGCTGTTCAGTCACTGTGGAGACTTCTGTTACTTACTCTATTGATCATTCCTTACTCTGAGTTAAATATAAAGTATGGGAAAAAAGAAGGGGAAAATGTCTGGTAGCAGCATCTTCCCAGGGTTTACTGTAAAACAATTGAAAATAGTAAATACTTGTGTTGCTTCCCCCTCCCTATAAACATATTACATTATTAAAAACGACATTTGCCAAGGATGAGTGACCTTTAATAATTTATCCAGAGATAAAAGAAAAGCTTCTGTGAGACTTCTCCCTTGATTAGAGGAGAGAGGCTGTGGGTGGTTATAGACACTAGCTACACAGAGATGATGGCATAAAGGACTAATCGGATTCTGCAGCCAGTGCTGGGGAAAGAGGACGTGAACACCAAACTTCTTTATAGCATTTGGCCTTGGGGTTGCTGCTATCTATGGTCTAGCACTTACTCCTAGCTCCCTATTTGTCAATGACTGCACCCTTCCCACCCAACTGGGGCTCAGGTCTTCAAAGCTGGGGGAAAATGTCATTGCTACCAGTAAGGTCAAAGAGTACCTGGGACCCATCATTGTCCAGAGACATAGGGCTGGACTCATCCCTTGCCTAAGGGAGAGAAAACCAGGGCACAGATGATGGGTCTCTGTAGGTTGGTTCTGCATGGTTGGAAACCAATAATGTGTTTTATGGCTGGAGACAGTCAAGAAAACACTGCAGTGAGGTTGCAGTTCAGATGGAATGTGGGAAGCTTTCTGAAAATCCTACATATAATGCCGGCCGATTTACTGTGAATATTTGTTGTATTTACATAATTATTGCTTGTTTTATACCTTGTTAGAATGTGAGCATCTAGAAAACAGCTCCCCCTTTTTTTCACCTTTCTTTGTATCTCCAGCACTTAACAGGTTGCTAGACACATAGAAAGCATTTAACAAATACTTGTTGACTGTCAACTGTCCTAAAACAAAATCTATATAGAAGTTGAAAAGTAACAACAACAAAAAGTAAAAGTTGCCTTAAATTGATCATTAATGGAAATATTAATTAAGCCTGGAGGGAAAGCAGGGACACTTAAAAAGGGGAGTGAGCCACTTAAGTCAAAGCTTGTCTGTACTTAGAACTGAGTTATATCCCTTTAAATATTCAAGCAGCTTCAAATAGAGTGAAGCACTAAGTAGTATACCTTTTCTGGCAGGGAGGATTTCAAAAAAAGAGTAAGCAATAAAGGAGTCAGATAATTAAAAAAAAATCTTGCCTGAAAATTCCCAGGGAATTCTAAAGCTTGAGACCCTGACCACAGCGTTTGTGCTTCATCAATTTCCAGCATCATTTTCAGTCTCATCTCAGGACCTGAACATTATTAGGTCAGCATTTACTCCTTACTGTCATGTGAACCATAGGTTTCACTTCTGAAAGCAATTTAAATGGAGTTTTGGGGGAAGATTTTTAGCAAGAAAAAAAGATCACGAGGAAATAAGTAATCAGAACATAGGCAGGTGATAGAAAATTGCCCCCTTTGTTTTTGATAGAAGAGTGTGGCACATCCTAATTTGGTTCTGTTTTGTGATCTTTTGTGCCGAATTGTGACCCCCACAGAGATTTCTTAAATACTCAGGGTCTTCTTGATTGACTGTTGAGAGGGAGACTGATTCATCTCTCACCTTGGAAGCTTAGATTCTTTAATAAAGTTGAAGCACATATACCAATTTTATGTGAGAATATCTAAAACACAGATAGGAAGATGTTCATATAAATTATTTTTGTATTTGTTTTTTGAGACTAGAGGAGACTGAGCTGTTGTGTTTTTTGGTCATCTTTCAGTCTCATCTGACTCTTCATGACCCCATTTGGGGTTTTCTTGGCAAAGACAATGGCGTGGATCACCATCTCTTTTTCCAGATCAGGGAAAATTGAGGCAAACAGGGTTCAGTGACTTGATCAGGATCACACAGTTGGCAAATGTCTGAAATCAGATTTGAACTCAGACCTTCTTGACTGTAATCCCAGTGCTCTATCCACTGTGCCACCTAGCTCTCCTCTAACTGACCTGTAAATTCATTGAAATGAAATGTAGAACTAAAAGAGTAGTAGTGCCCTCAATGGATTCCATCAATAACTCCTTTATAACTTGTACTTTGAGAGTTGCCTGGTGGCACTGGGAAGTTTATTGACTTATCTAGAGTGATAGAAATGGGCTAGAATCATCTGAGCTATTTGTTGAATCTAAGTCTTTCTGACTCAGAGTCTGCCATGCAATGTTCCTTATTCTCAATCTGTGTCTTTGTCTCTGTCTCTTTCTCCTTCCTTTTTCTCTATTTCTAACTATCTCTGTGTCTCTGATGAATTTCTCTCTGCCAATGCAAGGATGGAGACATGGAGAGACTAAATGATTTGTCTAGGGTCACACAACCAACCACTATGTGTCAGAGACAAACCTGAATTTGGGTCTTTTTGACTCCTAAACTCAGCTTCCTGTATCACTACCTCTTATATGTGCATATACATAGCAACATCTATGATGAATGAATACATATATTTGCTTTGTTATATCCACATGCACATATATGGTTATAGATATGAAAAACTTCAAATGCATATATGTATACATGTACAATTTAACATAGGTAGCAATTCTAAACTGGATGCCCTCAAAAATACCATAATTGCCATATTAGTAAATTGCCGAATTATCTATCTATCCATCTATCTCTCTGTGGGTCAAGAAATGTATAAATGGCAGGTCAACTCTGTTGAGAATCATCATAAAGCAAGGCCCCCCAAACCAAAGAAACATGATCCATAAAAATATTCCCTTAAGTGATTCTTTCTATAAAATTATATTAAGCTATTTAAAATGTGTTTCATGATCAATTGTCTATATGTAAATACAGATAGAGATATGAAACCTCAGATTATTGCTATATTCTCAAATTCTAAACTCTGAAATTCATTTTATCTTACACCTTCCAAAAGAATACTTTCACTTAACACACACACACACACACACAGAGTAACAGTTCCTTAGTTGCTGTAATTATATGGAAATGAAGTGAGTTTATTTAAGGGATAAGTTCCCAAAACCATGAGCTAATAACGACTGACAAAGTTACCCTTTTGTGGGTGGCATAATTGTTCCAAAAAAACAAATGAAAAATTTAAATTAGTGGTTTCCTGCCTTCATTTGTGAAGATCTGGCTGCAGCTGCTGTTGACTGGAACCTCTCTTTATTGAACTTTGTGTGTGTGTGTGTGTGTCTATTTTTGTTTTCCTCTGCATATATGTGCACATGCTTAACTATTTGGATGTTGAATTGGTTCTAGATTACATATGCCATGACAGCATCTTCTTTACCCTTGTCTTATATATATATATATATATACACATATATATATATATGTATATATGTTTCTTTTTCACAAAGTCTTCACTCCAATTGGCAAATCTCCTTTACTAGTATTTAAACATGTCAAAGTGTCAATTTCCCAATATGAACATTATGGTATTTTTATGGGCAGCCAGTTTAAAACTGTTTCATCTATTATATTGTACTGTGTATGTGTATCATATCAGGTTTTAAGAATGGCATCATAGCTCTTTCAACCTTTAATGGCTAAGGAAATAGTGATGGTTATGTAAGCAGAAACCTATTTTACTTTGACCCTGAGAAAAGAAAATTTCATATGTAATAAACGATGCAAATGTCTTGAAACACATCAAAAGTTGTGGAATCTCTCCATGTTTTTTTTTTTGTTTTGTTGATTATTTTAAAAGTTGTTATATATCATTCATTATGAAGTTTAATTTTTCAATAGGTTTTCCTATATGATTGGTGACATTGAGCAGAAACATAGCATAAGAAGAGTCTAGGATTAGCCAACCTTAGAGTGCTTGGGATTCTATTTGAGCCAAAATACCAGAGTTGTACATGGGAAGTTTTGCTACTCCCTACATCTTCCAGCTTTTCCTTTGTATCTATCCCTCTGTTAGAATGCAAGTTCATCGACGGCTGAAGTTGTCTGGCTTGCCTTCATTTCTGCCCTCCCCCCACTTCTCATAGTCCCTGATACATAGTAAACTTTTAATAAATTCCCTTATCCCCAATCATTACTATTTGATATGATGAACCAGGCTTAGTTGACATCAGAGAAGCTAATATCACTGACCAATATCATGTGTCCTCCAGGCCTTGTTTACACTGCTATGCTACCTGAAAATAATAATGGTTCTAACCCAGTTTCTTGATTCCTGAGTTTCTATGGCTTGATAGTAAATATAAATGAGCCTTTCTTTTCAAGAACACAGATGTTTCATCAGTTAGAGACATCAAGACAAGTTCATATTGCCATACGCCTAAAGGAAATCAGGCAAGGAGACTTGGATGAAATGTAATGTCCTCTCTCCCTCTTTTGTTCCTTTTTGATTGGGAATTTGGAAAGATAGACAGTGTGAGAGGAAAAAGGAGACATTGAAGAATAATATAGATTAGCCACCTTACACACACACACACACACACACACACCAAATTTGCACCTGCAGTAACCATATAACTAAAGTGGAAATACTTTGAAATTGAAGTGTCTTTCATTTTTCCCAGAGTGCCCTACTTCATATTTGTTATTGTTGTTGTTTTTCTTGCTGTTTTTGAGTCATTTCAGTCATGTCTGTCTTTCCATGAGACCATGTGGGGTTTTCTTTGTGAATATATTGGAGTGGTTTATCATTTCCTTCTCCATGCCATTTTACAGATGGAAAACTGAGGCAAATGTATGTACCTCCAGGCAGTTAATGAATGTTTGTCCATCTGAGATTGAGAGTTGGAAGGGACCTTAGAGGCTATCTAGTTCTACTTCTTCATTGTACTCATGAGAGAATGGCGGTCCAGGTGGTTATATACCTTGCCAAAGCTCACACAGACAGGAAGGGGCAGGAGCAGAATCTGAACATTATTACCACTATTGCAAATTAAGGGTAATTTTTTCTGCTCCATGCTGAGTTGCATTGAGTTGAGTGCATTTGTTCCAACCAAATATTTGGTTATCTTTCCCTAGACATAATGGGCAGGTAAAGAAAGCACAAACAGGGAAGTGGATCTGTGTAGTTTAGCACAGGGAACACGAGTTCATTCATATGTATTCGGACCAGAGCAAAAGTCTCTGATTTTGGACAAAAATGTTTGAAGGTTATTGTGACCTGTGTGGCAAGTTGTTGGATAGATTGAATCAACTGATTGTGACAGCAATATTATATGTGCAAACACATCAAAAGCAATAGGAGAGTGTGGTTCAGTGGAGTAAGAATTAATTTTGGAGTCCAAGGGCCAGGGTTTCATTCCAGTTCTCCTACATATGGTCTGACTCTACTTTGGGTAATTCAATTGTCCCTCTTGCAGCTCAATTTCTTTTTCTTGAAAAAGACCCCAGGGTTCCTCAATCATTTTTATGACATGGAATACTGGGACAGTTTGGTGAGGCCTATGGACCCCATCTCAGAGGAATGTTGCAACTGCTTCCAGGAAATGTTAAATTTCAGTTAGTCATTAGTGAAAATAAAGATGGATTTTTTTTTCATCCAAGTTAATGAAACTCCCTATTGATCCTAGGTTAAGAACACATGGCCTAGATGTTCTCTAAGGCCTTTCTGGCTCCATAACCAGGCTTATGCTACATTTTTCAAGCCAAGAAATCACTGTCACTAATGGCATTAGCAAGAACTATGGAGGTTTTTCTCTGTAGAGTTGAGAAAGGGTGCCTGAGTTTGTCAGCTCTCTTTGTCCCTTTGGGGTGTAGAACATTGCACCCAAAGTGGAGACTTGCCACTGCACAGATTCATTTTTTTGTGAAGCAATAGGAAGAACAAATTCTCTCAGGAAGAACCAAATGGGAACATCTATATCTCTCCAAGCAATTGCGAACCAGCATGTGATTCTCTGGGCAGCTAAGTGACACAACAGATAGAGTATTTATTGGGTTTGTAATCAAAAAAGACTCATCTGCCTGAGTTCAACTCTGGCTTCAGACATTGACTAGGTGTGTGACCTTGGGCGCATCGCTTATCCCTGCTGGTCTTAGTTCCTCATCTGTAAAATGAGGTGAAAAAGGAAGTGACAGACCACTATAATGTCTTTGCCAAGAAAACCCCAAAATGAGATCTCAAAGAGTCACACGTGACTGAAATGACATGATCACCACCACCACCACCACCACAACAACAACAGTAATAGTAGCAGCAGCAACAATCTGATTTTCTACTGCCCAAGTGGGTCTTTAGATGAGTTAAAAGCTAAGAAGGCTGCCATGTGCTTCTTTGACAAGCTAGCTTATTATTTGAGAGGAATCTAGGTATGGTAAGAATATCAAGGTTTCTTATACTGGAATAGTAATAAGAGACAATTGTCTCATTTTAAAGGCAAAGGAAATTGAAGCCTGGAGAGGTTAGGCTTACCTGGTATCACATGACTGGGAAATTCTTGATATAGAATCCAAGCTATGATATTGCAGATTTCCCATTAGAACACTATCCACTGCACCACACTGCCTCTTCATCATCCCATCACATACAGTCTGGCCCTTTCAATCCAGGCTGTGCCTTCTACTCTTTTTTTCTCCTTTAGTATTTTGACTTCTGTTTGATCACCTTCACAACTCTCTCCTGGTCCCCACTAAGGGAACAGATACTTCAGTATTTCAGTGAGACTATGATCTCTTTGATGTGAATACTTTGTCCAAAGATGCATATTGCAATCTATCAGGACCTTCCCATCTGGTGTGACATTTGTCTGTTCCTACCCATAAAGCTAAAACAGAAAGTTAACTCAGCCTGCTTAAGGGATTTAACCTTTGGACCTCATGTGAGGAAAACCTGAGTTCAAATTTGTCCTTAGACACTGAATAGCTGTATGACCCTGGGCAAGTCATTTAAACTTTGCCTCAGTTTCCTCAACTATAACTAGAGGATAATAACAATACCTACTTTGTAAGATTGTTGTGAGGATCAAATGAGATAATATCTGTTGGGGGCTAGGGACAATGCCTGGCACACAGTAAGTGATATATAAATGCTTATTCCCTTCCTGTTTCTCCGTCGGAAATGGCATAGATGCCAATGCTGCAGGTGAAGCATCCATTGGCTATTCCTTTTCTTCCTATGTAATTGGCCCATCTCTCATATGTTTCTCTGGTGTCATCAATTATGGATTTCTATTTGTAAAGGACCTCAGAAATTCTCTAAAGAAAAAAGAAGTTTAGTGACTTGTCCAATGACATACAGATTAGAAGTAGCGGGAATAGGAACTGAACCCAAGATGTTAGATTCTTAACTTAAGAACACAAAAGTTAAAAGTAATTAGCAGACACTTCACTTTTTTTTTCTGAGTAATTCCTTGATTTATTTTTAAATATCCTTTATTTCTTTTATGTGCAAAACCCTACATGGCATATAAGAACTTCCTTTTCACAGATGAGGAAGCTAATGCTTGAGGATATTATCATGTGCCTGTAGTCATATGTTGTTCGTCCTTGGTTTCCAAATTGGACCAATGACATCATTAGGGCGATGTCTTGACTTGGGTGAATTGCATTCAAACTAGTCAGTGCAGAAAATGGAACTTGATTTCAAATTTTTCTAATTCCTAATTCCTTTCTCTTTCCATTGTTCCCTGCTGCTTCTGGTGAAGCTTATACCAGAATAAACAGTGTTCAACTTGAACTCCCATCCAATATAAATTCGGAGTTGGATCTCACTTTAGACCGAAATAGCTTCCTTGTGTAACCAGCAGGTGTCGATGTGGAGCGTGAGGCAACTTGGCTGACAATTCAGTCCTCAACATGGAAGGCAGAGGGAGAGATGGAGAGAGCTTAGGGAAAGCCACATGACTAAGTGTGATCTTGGGAAGGTCACTTCAGGTCTTTGGGGTTTGGTTTCACTCAGTAAAATAAAGGGGTCAAACTTGAGATCTCCTGAATAGAAATGTTGTTAGAGAGAGGAAGAAAATAGCTGAAGAATTCAGCCAGCAGCTAACGTTATTCAGCCCAAATTTTAGGTATTTTTTAAATTGTTGTTTGTTTTGTATTTAGAAAAACTGAGGAAGGATACGGTCAGTTGCTTTCTCAGAGAACTCTTTTGCATCTTGAAAATATCCCTGCATTTGTGTGGAATATGATATGTACCTTGTTCTTTTGTAATGTGACATAACAAATAGAAATCCCTGTGGGTAGAGGGAAAACACCCGCACACACCTGGCCAAAGGCTGATGGCTAGTAGTCTTCTTTATTTAGGGCTCTAACATGGCTAGACATACTGTAAGCAAAGGGAGTTTATTATTAGTGGCTTGGAAAGGGAAAAGGGATTTATTATTGATTTTTATCTATCCCTCAATTTGTGGTTGCACTTTTAAAGACTGATTTCTCTGGCTGACTGAATCCACTGGCTTAAAAATTAAGGGAAAAGAAATCTTTCCCCTTTCCTGTATGGATTTATTAGCATCTTTCTCAAATATGGCTCGAGAAGCATGCCGGTGGTTCATAACTTATACTACTCAGGCTTGTAGGAATCATGGTTGGAACATGGCTGCTAGGGGGCATTTACTTTCCCCTGCATGATCTGAAATGTGCCCAATCACCACAGGTATTTTAATTAACTACCCTAAGGAATGACATGTTGTAACTTATTGCTGCATAGGGATTTTGCATTTTGTATCCCAAAGATGCTATTATCCATTACGTGGTATATTAGAAAGTAGATCATCCCCTTTCCCTCATAAAGCAATGTAGGAGACTGAGGACTTATCTGGATTTTGAGAACAGAGGATACAGATTTTAAGGAGAATCTGTTTTCTTATAAACAGCTGGTTTGTTCAGATGTCCAGAGAAAGAAAGGAAGCTTGATATGGTGTAAAAAACAATCATTGTCTCTTCAATCAAGGCTCCTGAGTTCAAATCCTAGTTTCTGTAACTTACTGGTTATATGATATTGTTCAGGTCAATTAAACTTTCTGAGTCTCAGTTTCCTCATCTGTGAAATGGGATCAGTCAAATCAATGATTAAACATTTATTAAGCACCCACTATATGCTTAGGCACTGTGTGACACAAAATTAAAGAAAGTTCTCGCTCTCATGGAAATCACAGTGTAATGGGAGAGAAGCCAAAAACGAAGTTACATACCAACATTCAAAATTTAAAATAATAAACAAAGAAGGAACTACAATAAAGGAGGCTTGGGAAAGAATTCCTGTAGAAACTTGATATTTCAGCTGGGATATGGTGAGTTGGAGTAAATGCCTCTTAAGTTCTCTTACTACTCTAGATTTCTGATCCTTTACTTTGAGATCAGGAGTATTCTCAAGCACTGCATTCAATTGCAGTTGCTGTCAACAGCAAAGTTGGAAGAGACTTTAGAGAGCATTTATTCCATTAGCTTACAGATAGGGAAACTGAGGCAGGAGGTTCAATGACTTATCCTGGGCTATAGGTAGCAAGTCAATAGTAGTCCAGGCTAACAATCTGACCCTGACCTTGCCTTAGTGCCATGCTGCTGGTTATAAAATACTGAGTGTGGCAATGGGTAGAAACTGTCTTCTGTGGTAAGTATGTTAAATATCCCCGAACTGCCTGATTGCTTTGAAATAAATTCCATTGACTAGAGTGAGAATTTCACCATACATAAAATCTAGAACTTCTTTATATGAATCTTATTTTCTAATTATTTCTAGTTTGTTGAGGTTTCACCCAGGCAAACAGCCAAGTCTTTTATTGGCTTATTACCACTATTATTATTATACCCTATCATTTATATAGCATTTTAAGGTTTGCAAACCTCTTGACAGATATCTCATTTTGTTCTCACAACAACCCTGAGAGGCAAGTGCTATGATTATCATCCCCATTTTCCAGATGAGGAAACTGAGGTAGGTAGAAGTTATATGACTTGCCCCCAGTCATGCCACTAGTAAGTGACCAGGGCAGTGTCTGAACTCGTGTCTGCCTTCCTGGCCCCACAACTCTGTCTGTGGTGCCACCAGCTGCTTCACTCCTAGTTGTATGTCCTCAATGCCTCGCACACTACAGACTCTTGAATAGGCGCTCAGAATTGACACGTGGTTTTAGAATCGTGGAATATAAGAGCTAGAAAGGACTTTGGAACCCAGAATACCTGAGCTGTCAAGGGCCTTAGAATGAAACATGTTGGAACTGGGAGTACACATAGAGTATTGGATGGTAGAGCAGGAAGGAACCTTAGATCACAGAGTGGGAGATGGCTATTGGATGAACAGCTATTCGGTTGCCCGACTGGACCTAGCACCCCTTGGGGGAGGGGTGGCATCACCAGTACTCTCGACCTTTGTCTTGCAGCTGAACTTCAGTAGTCTAGAGGAAAGAGTGAGGCGGATGACTTGGCACAGCTCTGTCCCACTCATGTCCAGTTCATTTGCACCTCAAGACATCACCCTCATGATGTCATTGGTCCTCTCTGAGAACAAAAGAACAGCAACAACAGAGCCCTAATCCTGTGCTCCTTCCCCAGTACTATGGTTTGACTCAGCACAAGTGACACACACACTTGCACACACAGAGCTGCAAGCACACATGCCCCTACACCCGCACACATGCACCCACACCTGCACGCACGCACACACGTGTGCATTCACTATGTGTCCCTGTGGTTAATAGCAGATAAGCAGCCTAATTTCTTTCAAATTTAGGCAGGGTAACATTTAAATCTCCTAGTCTACAAAGTTGTAATTTCCCCTTTATTCACCATCCAGTTTGTCTTCTCTGGAACATTGATACCAATGTGGCTTTTTTTTTTTTCTGCTTAGAAAATTAAAATCCTGAATTCCACTTACCTTTCCTGAGAAACCCTGAAGGGGTACTTTTTGTTCTGTCAATTTTGTCAGCTATTCTTTCTTCACTGTGCCCAGAAGCAATGGAGTGAGGGCAGGAATTGCTAATGACTGGTTTTTCTAACTGTATGACCCATCAGTGTGTGAGTCAATATACATATTTTTTTTTAAATAAAAGCAAAAACTTTCACTGTAAACACCTCTTGGGATGAAAGACCAGACTCTGATTCCAGCTTTGCAGAGTCTAAGGCTTTTTTCCCCTCTCATTCAAATAATTTTTCAAGAGACCTGAGGCTTAATTTTTTAAAAAAAGGTAATAATGTTTAGGGAAGGAGTTTGAGTTTGCTAGTATTTGCCAATGAAAGGCAATCTTCTCACCTCCTGTCAAATACCAGTCACTTAGAAGAAAGAAGCATTTAGTCTGCTAGGTATGGGACATTATGAAACGCACCTTTGTTTTTCTATTATTACTAGTAAATGGGGGTCCTAGAAGTAGCAAATTATTCAACAGTAGGGGTTACAGGAGCTTGGCTTCTACTGTCGAGTAGCTTAAAAGAGAAAACAAAATGAACACACAAAAATAGAAGCAATTCTGTCTCAATGGGAATAAGAGAAAGGCAAGTGAAGATTACTCAGAATTGCCTGGTGTGTGTCTGTGTGTGTGTGTGTGTGCATGTGCTATGTACAAAATGGAAATGACAATGGATGCCTGAATGGTGTTTACTGTTGATTTTGCCACCAACTAACTGTGTGACTTTTGGCAAATTGTTTAATCACCCTGGATCTTAGTTTTCTCAACTCTAAAATTAAGAGACTTAAACAGTAGTAAGGTTTGAGTTCTTCCTGATTAAAGCAATCAATCAATTATCATGCATTATAGGTAGTAGAGATGTGATACAAAAAAAAATCTGGATTTGGATTCAGAGAATCTAGGTTCAAAACTTGGTTCTGCTGTTTGCTACCTAGGTCCTTAAGCAAATCTATTAATTATTGTGAGGCTCCTTTTTTATGAGAGGCATTGGTCGAGGTGATTTGGAAGGCTCTTCTAAATACCAGATACTATTAAGTACCACCTAGGTTTCAGGGAGTCAGGCACTGGAATTTAAAGACAAAGAAATTGAAAACTCTTGTCCTCAAGAACCTTATGTTCTCTCCTGTGAAGTAATATGTCATGTATAATGTAGACCCTCCCAAGAATTGTTCAAAGTAGATGACTAGTTCCCATTTCTGATAATACCTTTGGGCATAAACATATGGCCAGAAGGAAACAAGAAAATATTGTGAAGGATTGCTATTTCTTAGACAGGAAAATGAAGATGTTAGGGACACTGTTTTCATCACTGTTTTCTATGCTGCTGACAGTCATTGTCAAGAAGGAAAAGGCAGAGTTAGGAAGTGGTTGAGAACATGGTAGGGTGTTTGAGGACATGTCTTAGATTTGTAGACCATAACAATATATAGGAATGGTTGGCTCTTGGCCAGGAATGGAATGCACCTAAGAAGGATGGTGAAAATGTATATGCCAAAGACCAGTAAACTGAAAAGAAGTGGAAGGGGAGGAGCAGAAAAATACATTTGCATAGTTACCAAGCTATGCCTTAGAGAAGAATTATAAAGTATGAAAAAATATAATAGTATGGATCCTCAGAAATAAACAGGAGATAAAAATCAAAGACAGGAACTAGCAATAAAACAAAAGACTTCATATAGCTATAGACAAATGCACAAAATATGGGTCATAAAGTAAGGCAAACCTGCAGTATTAAAATGAGAGAATTATGCCCTCTTAGCTGTCACTGAAGGTTTAACATACTTGATAAAAAGTCACAAACTGAGTATGTGTCAAATGTCAGACTTTGATCTCGGCCTCCCTGACTCTAAAGTCTGTCTTTTCTCTAATGACTATTTCATCTATGACTGTGTTTCAAGGCCTCCATTGAAACTGCCAAAGATTTGAATTTGCATTATACTTGGTGATATTTATCTGTGGAGGGGTTGTGCTTACTGGGAGTTTACTTCACAGATGAGATCAGATCTATTACATTTTTTTCGTAAAGATATCACTGAGAGCTGATAATTTATTGTTACCCAATTATACCTATGAAAGGTATACCTTATCACAAGAAACAGGGAAGGCATATGGTAGGGATGGTAATTAGTATTGTATGTTAGAAATATAAGATCATGTGATGAAAATCTAGGAAATTTCACATGAGGGAGCAAGGTGGAGAGAACTGAGGTGGAAATCATCACAGGAAAAAACAAAACAGAATGTTGTTATGAAAGTATTCTAGACACTATTAGAAAGGGTAGCACAACGGATAGAGTCCCTGGTCTGGAATTAAGATTCTTCCTGATTTCAAATCCAGCCTCAGACACTAACTGTGTGACCCTGGGCAAGTCATTTAATGTTGTTTGCCTCAGTTTCCTCATTTTTAAAATGAGATGGAGAAAGAAGTCACAAACCATTTCCCTATCTTTTTTTTTCTTTTTGATCGTTACTAGACTAAATGAAAAAGCAACAAGAATATTAATTCAGATAAATATTCATGTATTTTCCTTTGTTATTAACAAAGCATTTGAAAATGTCATAAAGTTCTTATAGCAGAAATAGAGAAATATGGCTTAGACAATAGATACCAATATTATTAAACAGGTACTATGTCTGGGCATTGTTCTAAGCAATTGAGATAAGAAGAAAAGTTAAAATCAGTCAATCAAATGGGGGAAAACAATGTGTAAACAACTTATATACAAATAAACTATATATTACTTACATATATGTATGCTTGCAGACATGTGTGTGGATGTATGTATGCACACACGTGTGTATATAAATTGGAGATCATTTCAGAGGGAAAGCCCTAACATTAAAGGGGCCATAAGGAAAGACTTCTTGGAGAAGGTGAGATTTTTAGCTGAGACTTTAAGGAAGTCAGTATTTTAATTTAGGTTAATTTCATTCTTTTGTATTTATGCTTGCTTCTCCCCCACCCCCCAAAGACACACACACACACACACATTGGCCCTGTTATTTCATTGGTGAAGGGAACTCTCAATAAAATTTACTATGCTGATTTTTGATAGGTGATATTTGAGATTTGTCTAGTTCTAAAATTCTGAAATTGTGAATAAATTTTTCTCCCCAGTCAAGACTAATAGTAGTTGTGTTTTTGAAATAGGCAGCCAGAAGAAGACATAATAATATCAAGGAGGTATCAAAAATTTTTCTTATGAACCCTGAAGTTAATTTCAGAGTAGAAATTTGGTCTCCATCACAGATTCAGCACAAAAAGTATAATATTAATTTGACATTGAAATGGCAGCATTATGTGATCTTGATCTTGGATGACATCCATCTCAGGTAATTTCTCAACTTTCTTACTCAATCTAGAAATTCTGTTCATAAACAGAACAATAGATCTCTTTTGGAAATTGATTTCTGCCTCAGAACACTATGTATTGCCAGGTGCTGAGAGCATCCTTTATATCTTTTTATTTCTCTCTGTCTATGATCATATCTCTCATTAAACTCATAAAATGAAGCCAGCATGTACAGAGCACATATGTGTGCTATCTCTTGAAAATTTTAGGGGAAGGTCTTGAGTTATCATTTTTTTGTAGATGACTCTTGTAAGTTCCTTGACTAGTGATGGCTATTAGGGGCAATTAAGTGGAGTCCAGGAAAACAATTGAAGAAAATAAAAAGTAGACTATAGCTTGTGACCTATAAAGCAACATGCAATGCTCAGCAGAGTTAAACCACATTTCTTGGAGTAATACATTTCATGGTTAGATGTAGTTCCTGGTAGTAGATATAATACCATAGGTGGGGGTAAGTCAGTCTAGAACAGTTTTAGCAACTAATGGGGGAAAACAAGGAAATCAATTAGCTATTGGCTAGTGATGGCTTTCTTCTGTTCTCTCTATTTGAAGTTGCATTCTTTCCTAGATAAGGCATGCTAGTTATCCATCCTCCTGCTAAACTCTGTTGCCATCACTATGGACCTTGACAACTATTTATTGAAACCCAGATGATGTTTTATTTTTTTGTTTATTTGTTTGTTTTTGCTCTTTGGAGAGCAATTGGAGTTAAGCAACTTGCCCAAGGTCACATGGCTAGTTTTTGTGTTAAGTGTCTGAAGCCTCATTTGAACTCAGGTCCTCCTGACTCCAGGGCCGCTACTCTATTTACTGCACCTCCTAGCCACCCCTCCAGATGATGTTTTAAAGGAAACACATGAAAAACAGTATTAGGAAAATATTATGCATCAATCATTCAATCAAAAAGTGTTTATTGAGTAGCTATTATTTGTCAATAACTGTTAAGGCAATGGGAATATAAGTACAAAGAATGAATCAAACCTTATTCTCAGCAAGTGTATATTCTAATGTATGAAAGCTCCCAAACAATTCTGTATGCAAATTTTGTATAGTCTAAAGGCAAGTTAATCCCTTTTTATACTTTTCACCTTTAATATTGTATAATTTTAATAACAATGATAATAATAGTTAACATTTATATAGAACCTATATGTGTAAGTAATTTACAATCACTATCTCATTTGATCTTTACAACAATTCTGAGAGGTAGGTGCTATTTCTATTCTCATTTTACATAAGAGGAAACTGAGAAAGACAGATGTTAAATAACTTGCTTAGGGTCACTCAGCTGGTAAGTGTCTGAGGCAAGATTTGAACTCCAATTTTCCTGAGTCAAGACTCTGGAACTCTATTCACTGAACCACCTACCTGCTTACTACTAACCATTCCCAACCCATGGTACCTGCACGTTTACCATTCTCTTATCTCTCTCCCACCAGAACTGGGACTATGCCTCTGAAATGCTGACTTATAAAAGATGAGCTTTTCCCCTATTTTACTTAGAACTAGGCTTCTAATCCCAAACCTCTTCCTTGGTCTTCTTGCCCACATGAGGCATCCCTTTATGTCTTATCTTCCTCCATTATAATGCAAATTCCTTGAGGAAAAAGACTGGCTTGCCTTTATTTGCGTCTTCAGTCCTAAGCATTGCATGACATATAATAAGCACTATATATATATATATATACATATACACATACATACATATATATGTATATATATATTCATTCATTCATTTCATTTTCCATTGATTAGGAGGGTAAATGGAAAGTAAAATCATAATATATGTATCAAACTTAGACTCAGTGTGATGCGAGATTTGTATGGTTATGTTCCCTAACTATATAACTTAGCATTTAAAGGTAGAATAAATCATTCAGATTACAGTTCAATCTCTATTTCAGATATGAAAGAAAAATACATTTTCTCTGTATTACAAATTTAGAATGTGGGAAATGTATTAGAATAGGCTGGTCCATTATTCAGTGTCTTACTTTGTCTCCCAAACCCCTTCCCTCCTTTTTTCTATGTTTCTATTGTGATTGGGAAGTCTCCAAAGCAATTAGGTTTGTATAGCTAATTTGAAGAAAGGCAACCTAATATGGCAGCCATTGGCCCAGATTTTTAGTCAGGAAGACTTGTTTCATTTCTGCCTCTTACTTATACTAGTCATATGACCATGTGCAAGGATTTTAAAATCTCAATGTATCAAGCAGCTTTCTAAGGCAGTTAAAGATGAGTTGTTTGTTTGAATTTGGTGTGGGAATTCACAAAAATTCACCTCAATTGATTAAAGCACAGATGGACTGAAAGGGAAACTCTATTGCATGCATGATAAAAAATGAAGCATTTCCTCAAGGAAAACAATTCTAAATAAAAACTTTTGGTCATATGATTCAGAGGCCATGCCTAGAGAATCTGAGATCTAGAGGAATCAATTGATAGATTCCACTTTCTTGGCTTCAAACCAATTCATGACAAAGCCTTGAGGAAAAGACTAGATCATATAACAGTCTGCTAAGACATATTAGTTCTATTATGTAGGAGATTTCTCTAGGAAGTTCTTTTAGTTTTATCTTCTTTCTTATCTTGCTATGTCTATGTAAACAAGAATCTGAAAGAGGCAGGCCAAATGACTGACATTTATTTATATTCTTCCTGAAAAATGTATTTTTTTCAATGATCAAGCTACATTTTTCTTCCTCCCACCTACTGGAAAAAAAAAAAAAGAATCCATGTATCACATAAGCACAGCCAAACAAAACATTCCTATATTACTCATGTTCAAAAGTGATTTTGTTATTCTGCATAATAGTCTATCAACTCTCTGTTGAGGCAGTATTTTTCTTTGTCATTCTTCAGAAATCACAGTTAATCATTTATTTGATCAGAGTCCTTAGGTCTTTGAATTTTTTTTTCCACTTTAAAATGCTGATGCTATAGTATAAATTGTTCATTTGATTTTGTTCATGTCACTCAATTCATATAAGTCCTTCCATCTCTCTTTGGATGATTTATTGAATGTCTTAAAGTGTATGAATGAAGGAGGAATCCAATTTGTTTTCTTGGCCTCTGGGGGCAGAATTACAAATAATGGGTTATATATTGGATTGCATGCTGCCGTGGTCGGGG
>NW_027185797.1:13738855-13745139 GCF_028583685.1 Petaurus breviceps papuanus | reverse complement strand
AAGGAAGGGGAGACAATTTGGAACTCAAAAGCTTGTAGAACTGAATGTTGTAAACTATAAGTAAATGAATAAATATTTTAAAATGTTTTGTTTTGTTTTTGCTTTTTATTTTATGGAGAGGAGAAGGTAGGGCAGTTTGGGTTAAATGACTTGCCCAAGGTTACATGGCTAGTTTTTGTGTTAAGTGTCTGAGGTCTGATTTGAACTCAGGTCCTCCAGACTACAGGGCCAGTGCTCTATTCACTGCACCACCTAGCCGCCCCTAAATAAATATTTTTTTAAAAAGATAATGGGTTAAAATTTCAATAAAGAATATTAGGTTTGATATTAGGCAAAGCTTTCTAAATAGAGTCATCCAAACAGAGGCAAGAGCTTCCTTAGGAGATAATCGGCTTCTCAACTGGAGGTCTTCAAGTAAAGGTCAGATTGCCTATTATTGAAAATACAGTAGAGAGATTCTTGTGTTAAATAGAGATTTAGGATTTAGTTGTTTGTTCCTGTAAAGTATGGCACCAGAGAGCTTTAGTACCATACAATACTCTGTAGACTGTTCAAGCCAACTCTTTCATTTTACATATGAGAAAACTAAGGCTTAGTTGTTGGCCTAGATATTTTTAGCATAAAACTTGATAACATTGTCCAAGGTTGGTCAATTTGCTCCTGGGAAATCTTGGATTAGAACTGAAGTTTTCAGAATATGTGTTGTAGGAGTTCTTAGACATTGAGCATTTTCTAACTTTTTCTTCCTTCCATGGTAGTTCAGAGATGAAAAAGCTAAAGTGGTGAAGACTTACCTCTTTTTATACTGACTTAAAGGCAGTATGGCATTTTTATAGGCTGGTTTGGCACCAGGAAAGATGAGCTAGGCTCTTAAGCCTGTTTAGTCATTTCCTGACATTTCCGCCAATTTGCTCGCCTCTGAATTTTCTCTTTTATTCAAAACTGAACTGCAAAATTCACTTGAGTGCAGGAAAGGTTTACTAAGCACCTGCTAAATTTAGGATACTATGGCAGGTGATATGGGGAATAAAAAACGGGAAGAGGTCATAGTCCTTTCCTTCTTTAAGCTTATAATCTAACCAACAGATAGGATGAGAATACAGAAAGCCCTGGTGCAATGTAGTAGAATGTGATGTCTACCATAAACCCCTAGTAGTGGAAGGGGTTACTGGTCTTGCAGTCAGCAGGAACTTGTGTTCAAATCCCAAGATTCACATCTACTGTGTGATTGAAGGCAAATCAATTAACCTCTCCAATCCTCAGTTTCTTTATCTGTAAAGTGGAGTAAATAATATCTAAGAAAGATGTAGTATGGTGAAGTTAAAAGGGCATCATTGCATTTGAAGTCAAAGATCCCAGGCCCTTGGTTCAAATCCTGCCTCTGACAATTATGAGCCCCAAGTAAATCACTTAATCTTTCAGGAATCCAGACAGCTCCCTAAGATTCTTAGTTACAAAAGAACTGCCAGTCTGCATCTGTGGAGACAGTTCCAACATCAGGAATTCCCAGGGTTCTAGATAAAAATAGACCTAAAAAAGGGCTCTGAAATGAAAGGCAGTTCAGGTTGATGAAAAGAATACAGTCCTCAGGTTCAAGGACTAAAATTCTAGTCTAGGCTTGGTCACCAAATTAACCTTTATCACGATAGACCTCTAAGGTCCCTTTGAGATCTAATAATTCTATGCTTCTGAAAAAATCTGGGGAGGGCAAGGAATGGGAAGAAATCAGTAACAGTTTGGGCACTGGGGCACTGCTGCCAACATCAGGTTATTCTGAGTAACACGTTTGTTTATTACTAAAGTCCCCATCAACTGTGGGAAGCTTTCCCTGCCTCCCACCAGGCCCAGAGCTAAATGGAGTCCTGAGTGGATGCTTTTTTTTTTCCTTTGGAGAGATGCTGAGAACAAGAAGTAACCACTGGTGAGAAAACGTTCTTTCTTCCTTACCACACAGAGGTCTTGTCTTGTATTAGAAAATCGAATTCCTTCTAGGTTTTATTGCTGGCAAATGTCATCACCTGAGGCAGCTGAAGCAGTCACATATCTTCTGTTCCCGTTCTTTCCTTCCACAGTCTTGACTGTGGCCTATCTCTCCCATCACTCTCTGCCTTTTTCAAGTTGCACCCCTGAAATCGCCTCTGTTTCAGTTTTCCTTCTTTTATTACCACCTTCAACTCTAGATTTTCTACTGAAGAATGACTGCTTAGTCATGCCATACCAGTGGAAGGGAAGGGCAAAAATTATGATGAGAGCCCTTCAAATCCATTTCCAACATGCTACAAGGCTTCAGGCCTTCATCCTCCCACAGAGTTTCCCCAAATTGACAGAATTATTCCAGTTCTGGGCTCATGCTGGGTCTCCCCTGCTCAGAGTTGGTTTCTTGTGAAAATGACAATTTTATCATCAAAGACAGTGGAGTGGGTAGATAATCCCTCTTCATTGTGACTCAGAACTATATCTTGAACTGTCCAGAAAAGACTGTGGAAGGAGACAAGTATAGCTAATAACCAGGGAGCCAATGCTAAAAAAAATTAATGCAGTTTAAGAATTAGCTAATCAACATCTAGTTTTAGGTGTTTGTTATATTTTGTCAGCCTATTACTTTAAATTGAAGTCCATTAATTCTTGAAGTCTTTATTTTTTTTTAATTTTGTGTGTCTTCTTTTCTTTTAATGAGCAATCATCTACATTCCTTCTCGTACTCCTTCCCATTGAGAAAAAAAAAATTCATAAGGAAAACACAGTCCTTATATAGCAAAACCAAAATTCAGGCACTGACCGCATTAAAATCCCTTTGTGTCATCCTGTACCCTGAACTCCTTTTTTTTTTCCTTCTGGGAATGTATTGGGTTCCATATTCCGTCAACAGTCATGGTTGATCATTTCATTGACTAGACTTTGTAAGTTAAAAAAATGCAATGTTTTTGTTATTGTATAAAGTGTTTGCCTGGTTCTGATCAATTGATTTCTCATCAGTTCATACAAGTCTTCACAGCTTTTTCTGAAAACATCCCTTTCTTCTTATATTACAACAGTATTCATTTATATTCATATACCATAATTTATTCAAAAATTTACCAGTTGAAGGAGATACTCTCTTTTCCAATTTTTGGTACCACAAAAACAGTATGTAAATTTTTGTACATGTGTATCCTTCTTCTTTCTCTTTCTTTGAAGTCTTTGGGCTATAAGGTCTAGGAGTGTTATAGCTGTGCCAAAAGTTAAGTAAAACTTAGTGACATTGTGGTCATAGTACGAAATTACTTTCCAGAATTCACTCCCACCCTGATTTTGGTGGCATGTAGAAGGGGACTGCCAGTCTTAATTCATGTTCTTTCTTTCCACACCCACCCCTTCAAAACAAACCAAAAAAAGAGTTCCCCCAGAACATGAATGCTTGTGAAAGTTCTTTTCCTGTACTATAGTCAGAAACAATATTAAAAAAAAAGTTTCCCTTGGCAGAAACGTAAGGTAGACAAGTATCCAGTGGAAGCTAGAACTAAATATGATTTGAAACAGCTGTAAGCTAGTAAAAAACCCAGATGTCTGCTTTTAAGCTAAGACTGGATTAGAAAAAGCATTAGAAAGGTGAAAGGTCATATCCAGGTATGGTTCTATGCACCTTAATGGGGTCCATAGTAATAATAGCTAGCATTTATATAGCCCTTTAAGAATTGCAAAGTACTTTTCAGATTTTACAGATGAGGAAACTGAGGTAGACGGAGTCGTCAGAGTCACATCATTCATGATAGTTAATAATATCAGAATTTGAACTCTGATCTTTCTGGTCAGGAGCTCTGTGACTGCTGATATGTAGGTGCTTAGCAATAGACAACTTCTGATAATCTCAGTCTTTAGTACTCTTTCTCTGTTTAAATTACTTTGTATTGTACCTTACGTATTTATATTTATTTTTCTGGATACAGAAAGTAACCTGCAGATAGACTATAAGGTCCCTGAGGACAAGAACTGTTGATCTTTGTATCCAGAGCTTTTCCACATGGCCTACCATGTGGGCTTAGAAGACAGTTGTTAAATGAATTGCATTGGATCTTGTCTCTAATTTTTTATTACATATAGTGAAATGAAGAGTTGCATCATGGGTAACCTTGGCCTAAGGAATAGCTGGCATTTTTTCTTATTTCTAACACACACTAGCTGTGTGACTTTGCAAAATCAACTGACATCTTACTGTTGCAGACAGCTCTCAAAGTCAGAGATAATTTGCTATCCAATTCAGAGTGCTGGAGGGAATTTCCACTTTGGGAGTACTCTATAGCTAAAAAAAACAGAAGTGTGTTTGTGTGTGTGTGTGTGTGTGTCTGTATAGTGTGTAAGTAGAGGGAATATCTGAAAACAGAACTAAATGTGTGGTAAAAGTTTCTGCAGATATTGATTTGTGTCAAAGAAGAAAAGGGGCACAAAAATGAAATATTTTCTTTTTATCTTTCCTTCATGGTCAGCCTGATTGGTCTTATGACATGATGCTAGTACCATGTAAAGTCAGTGTTTGAATTACAAGCTTCTCTCCTTGCAAAAGGAGAAAGAAATCCTCTCGTTGGCTCAAGTCTCAATCACAAAATCTCAATCCACTACCCAGCTTTTATGATGGCCTCCCATTTCTTGTCACTTATTTAAACAGCATCATGCCTGGTGGTCTGTTCTATTGCTTACTGTTTGCCAGTGTCTTTCCTAATCATTTATTGAGACTTTGCAATTTATATATAAATTACCACTATTGAGGGAATCTTGATGGTTGCCTTAAAGATAGTCTTTCTGTCTCTATCTCTGCCTCTGTCTGTCTGTCTGTCTCTTTCTCTCTCTCTGTCTCTGCCTCTGTTTGTCTCTCTCTTTCTCTCTCTGTGTCTGTCTCTCTTTCTCTGTCTCTCTCTGTGTCTGTCCCTCTCTCTGTCTCTTGGTCTGTCTCTCTCTGATGCTCTCGGTCTCTGTCTTTCCCTTTCTCTTGTTAAATCCAGTTCACATATTGGTATGCATGAAAACTTCTAGTCCATAAAAATAGAATTAAAAACCAATAAGGAAATGTTTTAAAATAAATGAGATGACCTCTGCAACAAGATCATATTTTCTTTATTTAGATGTGTACAATCTGAAACAGCCCCAGGGCATGAGTAAATCATTTCATTATATAGAAATGCTAAGCTTTATTCCTTCCTATTGTGGAGGGCATGTAAATTCAGCTCTATGCCACCAGGCAGGCCCAATATTGTAAACAGACACCAATCACAGCCTTGCTCTCATTTATAAGCTTTGCCCTATGTAGGGCATCTTTCCTAAAAACATTCCCTAACTATGGGAGAATCCAGCTGCTTAGGGAAATCATGACTGATTTCTTTGTAAATATCTGACTAAAGTCAAAAATGTAAAAGTTAAATGTAAGCAGCAGCTATAAGACTATCAACCCATCTCAGGTAGTAGCATGATAGATTTAGCTCTGTAGAAGCCCTAAGTGAGAGATGACAATCCAAAATGGTCACCAGTTTCTAAGTCCCATGAGCCTCTGACTCCATTTGTGAGGACAAAGAATGTACTTTGAACACATTATTTTCCTTAGGCTTTGGATTCCACTTAGCCAAGGTTCATTTTGAAGGTGGGCAAGGAAGGGGGTAATGAAATGTTAGTGGGGTTTCAGGTGATCTATTCATTTGGCCTATCACCCCTAAAGTCCTACCATGATGCGCTTTCCTGTCAGGAGGTGACCCTCTGTTCAAAGTTCATGCCATTCAATTAATCAACAAGAGTCTGCCAAGTACCTATTGTGTGCTGGACATTGGGTATGCAAAGAGGTAGCTGAAGCAGTCCAGTCACCACAAGATGCTTAGAATCTTGCAAATGGGCAAGGCTTTAGGGTCAGGTCTTGCTTCAAAGATGAGATTCAGGCAGGTAGGTGGAAATCTGCAGAGAATTCAGAACTTGGAGTCAGGAGAGCCTGGGATCAGATCCTTCTCAGAAACTTGGGAAGTTTTGTGATCTACATGTCCAGTCTCCATGTCTTTATAAGGGCTGGTCCTCATATCTAGAAATGCACTGCATCCCAGTCATTGCCTCTTAAAATTTTGAGCTGCTTTAAGGCTTGGCTTAGGTCACTTCTCCACAGTGAGAGATTCTAGCCCTTTTTAATGCTATAGGCCGTTAGGCAGTGTGGTGAAGCCTAAGGACACTTTCTCAGAAGGATATTTTGAATTCATTACAGTATTACAAAGTTCATCCTTTTTTCCCACTTGAATAAAAAACATGCTCTTTGACTGCAAGAACTGTTTTTTTTT
>NW_027185797.1:13717571-13738755 GCF_028583685.1 Petaurus breviceps papuanus | reverse complement strand
TCTTTCTTTCTTTCTTTCTTTCTTTCTTTCTTTCTTTCTTTCTTTCTTTCTTTCTTTCTTTCTTTCTTTCTTTCTTTCTTTCTCTCTTTCTCTCTTTCTTCTCAGCACATTACAGTTAAGAATAAGAGAATGATGAGGTTTCCCATTACAAGCAGAAGCTAGACCAGAAAGTCCCTGAGATCAGTACAATTAATCAAACCATCTTCAGCCCCTACAGTATACTATGGTAGGTGCTGGGAAATGCAAAGACAAAACTGAAACAGTTTCTGCCCTGCAATAACTTACATTTTAATAGCTGGATACACCATGTATGTAGGCAAGGGACTGGAAATGCACTTTAATTTTAGGTCTAGGGTTGGAAACTGCTTCTATCAATGTAGGTCTGCACTTTTCCCCAATCTACTCTTAATGAGTTGCCCAGAGAATTGAAGGGTTACTTGATTTGTGGAGGGGGGCCTTAGAACCCAAATCTTCCTGGTTTCAAGACCATCTCTATATCCATTTTACTGCTATAATTATTAGGGTCTTAATAAATAGTCAAATAGCATAACCCTGGGAAAGACATTTAGTGTTTCTCAGTCTCAGTTTCCTCATCTGTAAAATGGTAATGATGGTCCCTAACTCCCAGGCCTATTGTGAGGATCAAATACAAGATCATATTTAAGACACTTTGAAAAACTTAAATGTCAATAAATGCTACTTAGCATCATTAGCTTTTTGATTATTTATTGGTCAATAGATGCTAGGGGAATAATCTTGGGTAGGTGCTGAAGGGAGATTTGATTTTGGAAACGCTTCAAAATCTGGGATATATAGCTATAGATAGATATGTATATATACATATATGTACATGTGTATGTGCATATAGATAAACATAAATGTGTGTGTGTGTGTGTGTGCGTGCCTTAGGCCCTGTTTACCCAATGTCCACATAAGATTGTTAGCAAATTGGAGCTTGGAAAACACTTTTTGTTTGAAGCTGGAGGAGAGCTTGAGGTGGGATAGATGCCTTTGGGTAAGTGATAGCTAAAGATAACCATTCTTTCTAAGGTGAAATGCTTTCCCTTTGAAGATCTACTGTGAAAAGTAAAGCCTTTGTTTTTGGAAAAGGGAGAGTGTTTTGCATATGCTGTTTCTTTACCCATATTCCCCTGGGGTATTCAGGCACAATGAAGAAGACAGGGGGGAAATGACATTTTAAAACCTTTTCTTATCTTTTCTTTTGGGCAAGGGTTACATAGAAAGGGTTGTAGCCTGCAGTCTATAAATACTCTCTCCCAGCTGTTAGAATTCCTGATGTTTGCGCTAGGATAGTGATATTTACTTTGCTTTTAATGTCTTTGAAAATGCTTATGTCAGGGAAGTTAAATATAACCACACGCGTTATGTGAAGGGTTTTTTGAAATCTAAAAAGGCATAGTGAGGAAGAGGTTGTTGTTATTTTTTTTCCAGGAAAATAAAGGCTGACTTTCTTCAGCTCTGAGAAATCTCCCAGCTATATGTCTTGTGGGGCTTTCTGAAGTAGAACTTGATCTTCTGAAGGGTGTAGTGTGGGCTGTTCACAAACGTTCTCCTGTTACCTCTTCATGCTGTGGGATTGCCTCTGGGTTCTGCAGGCTCTGGCAACAGAGCAGAGGGATCTGGAAGGGTTACTGGCAAGAATCGCTTCCAGAATGGCAACCTACTGTAATTATCGAGCCAAAAGTTACCCTCAGTCGGGTTTTTTTCCAACATTCTCATTTTAACATATGTCAAAACTTACGCTCAAGGTAGTGAAATTTCTCACTAGGATCACACATGTAGTAAGCAATCAGTAAAAAAAGCTTTTATTAAGTCTTTACTGTGTTCAGAATCTTGTGCTGGGTGCTGAGGATACCAAGTATAAAAAGGAAGCAATCCCTCCTTTCCAAGATGTTGCATTCTAAGCAGAGGTAGCATTTGCCTCTAAGTAGATAGATAAATAGATTGACAGACAAGTAGGTAGATAATAGGTACATATATAATTGAGATAGATATAGATAGAGAAGCATATGCAAATATATAACACATGTAAATATATAATGTAAAATATGCAAATATGCATATATATATATATATCAAGACAGTTTGGGGAAGGAGAACATTAGTATTTGGGGGACGAAAAAAGGGGGAGATGAGAAAAGCCTTCATGTATAAGAGGGATTTTTAACTTTTATATGGGTGTCATGGACCCCTCTGACACCTGATGAAACCTTCTGGCCCTTTTCAAAATACCTCTCTCAGGACCACTTTGTAGTGTGTAAAATAAAATACTTTACATTACAATGGAAATATATAATATTCAAATGAAGTTATCAAAGTATTTCATATGAAGTGAGTTGAGAGACTCTGGCTTAATGCTGATAGAAATTGGTACTTGAGCTGAGTTTAGAAGGAAAGCAGGGATTCCAAGTAACAGAGGGGAAGAAGGAGAGAGTTTTAAAGCCTATAAGTTAGCTGATGCATAGACACAGAGATGGGAGTTTGAGGTTTGTGTTTAAGGTCATGAAGTGCATGGAGGAGAGTGATGAAGAAGATTGGAAAAGAAGGAAGTGGCCAAGTTGTGGAAATGTTAAATGCAAGAAGAGTTAATATATGATTCTAGAAGTACTTGTGAGTCAGTGAGGTTTGGTGGGAATAGGTGGGGTAGGGAACATTATCTGATTCATACTTTATGAAAATCACTTTGGTGGCTCTATAAAGAATGGATTGGAGTAGGAGGAAACAATGCAGAACCATCAGTTAGGAGCCCATTACAGGAGTCCAGATGAGAGATGATGCAAGCCTGAAGTTGGAGGCTATGTGAGTGGAGGGCAGAATCAGTGACCCAATAAACAGGTATTACACATTTGTAATGTACCAGGCATCATGAAAGCACTGAATATAGGGAAAAAATGTTAGCTCCTGTCCTCAATGAGCTCACAATCAAATAGGGAAAGACAACATATAAAAAGGAAGCTGAGAAGGGAGAGGAGGATACTTAGGAACAAACTGAAGTCCTACAACTTGACTAGGGGAAAATGAGCATTCTATTCTGGGCCCCTTCCTTAAACAGAGGAACTGGGAGGAGGTCTCCAATGGATACTCTCCACTGTCTCCAATCAGAGAGAAGGTCAGGGGTTGAGAGGTGGTAATGAGGAGATGTGATTGTCAGAGTGTATAAAAAAGTAAAGGATGATGAATTTCTGGAGACCATGATGAAGGCCAGAACAGGCCCCAAGTAGGAAATAGGGAAGAGGAATACAGAAAAAATATTTATTGTTCCCTTGTTTCAGCCATGCCCAACCCTTTATGACCCCATTTGGGGTTTTCTTGACAAGTATACTAGAGTAGTTTGCCATTTCCTTCTCCAGGTCATTTTACAGATGAAGAAACTGAGACAAACAGGGTTAAGTGACTTGCCCAGGGTCACCCAGCTAGTCAATTTCTGAGACCAGATTTGAACTCAGGAAGATGAATCTTCCTAACTTCAAGCCCATCACTCTATTCACTGTTCTACCAAACTACTCATTACAGATGTGCTAATAAAAATCAGAAGCAGGATTGGTACCATAATCTCCTGACTGCCATCAGCGCTCCTACTGTATGAAGTTGAAGATGTGGACTGTATGTTTTATCAAAGGACCAGACTCAGCAAATTCCACGAAGCTTATTATGAGTAGGTTGGCCAGAGATTTTGGGTATATTTTGACGATAGCAATTGATGAAATCATCTAATAAGTATGGAAAGAGTTCTTCAGGATCAATCATAGTTTCAGAGGATTACCTATAAATTACACCTCCCACCTCACAGCAAAGAGATAGTACACTATAAGCATGCTTTATCTCTCAGGTTGTTTTCAGTTTATCTTGCAAATCTTCTTTGTACATAGTTGTTATTTGAATGATACTTACTCCATTAGACTGTGAGTTCCTTCAGAGATGTGATGGTCTTTTGCCTTTCTTTGTAGCCCCGGTGCTTTGCATAGTGCCTGGCCCATAGTGTGCACTGGTTAAGTACCTGCTGACTAATTATAAAACATTTTCAGAAGTGGATAGATACTGTGCAGATTTTTTTTAAACTATCCTTTGTTATAAGGATGGGTGAAAATGTGATGTAAAAAAACATCAATAGTATCTCCAAATAAATATTTTATGGTTTTGAGGAAATTAGAAAAAAAATCACATGATTTGACATGATAAAATTAGAAACATTAAGCTAGATGGGACTTGAGAGAAATCATTGAACCTTTCCATTTCACAGATGAGCAAAGCAAAGCATACATAACATGGCTAAGTGATTTGGCCATGGCCATACAAGCAGTAAGTGACAGAGCTGGGATCATAGGACTTGAGTTAAAGTCCTGACTTGGTCACTTTTATACCTTTAGGCAAATGATTTCATTTTTGTGGACCTTAGGTTTCTCCTCTGTATAATGAAGAGATTGCATCCAAATGACCACTGAAAGCTCATACATTTCTAAGTCTGTCATCCAACCAAAGCCCAAAGAGGGTTGGTCTTTGCCTTGGCAGGAGAAGAGGTCCTTACAAATGTGGCATTGTACACCTGGAGGTAAATAAGGTAGGAGTGGGCTTCTTTATTTCTTTCCTTACCCTTGCTATATAACTATATAAATTCCATATCATACCAGTTAGACATGAGTATCTGGACCAATCAAGGAGGGAAATGCTGCAAAGGTCAGGAATATTAGTAGTTAATTTAAAATAAAGACTCCATTTAAAATGATACTACTTACAAAACCAGTTGGGAAGCTGAGTGTTTTAAAACCCTGCAACTAGGTCAGTAGAGTTAGGGTTAGTGAAAAATAAAAGAATCATTTACTGATGAGGTTTCCGGTGCTTGGGGTTTTAGAAAACTTGTCTGTGGAGGTAGCAATAAAAAAAAAGAAAGAAAACACTCTCTATTCAGCAGCTGATGGTAGGAATATAGAGGCACATAGGTTGTACTATGAGTTAACAGCTCTGATCTTGGAATTAAGCAACACCTGAATTCAAAACCAGCCTCAGACATTTAGCTATGTGATCCTGAGCAAATCAGTTACTCTCTCTCAGCATCAGTGTCCTCATTTATAAAATAATGAAATGAATTGCACATACCTCGAGGTTGTTATGAGAATCAAATGAGATAACACAATTACAATTATTTGTTAGCTGTTATTATTACTATTGGTAGAGTTATTATTAGAATGGCTATTATAAAATGATAGCCATTATAATAATTGCTCTAAAAATATCAATAATAGCTAATATATTGCAATTGCAATATATTATATTGCAAATACAATATATTGTATTGCAATAACTCTTAGCTATTATTGTTACTATTAGAGTTTCTTGTTTGACTGGACCCTAAGCTTCTTCAGGTAGAGATGTATGGAATCATGAGGTCATTTGGATTATTTGAAGGCTAGCCCATCATGCCAAGCATTAAGGGATCCCCAGTTGTCATTGGGATCTCAAATTCAGTTTTATCTCTATGATACTGAAGAGTTTCTGTCCCTAGTTCCCTTCTAACCCTCTGACTCTTGCACTTCTTCTCCTGACTCTGAATGATTCCTCTCTGCCTGAATTCACCATACAGTGTTGTCTCCCCAGGTGATATCTATCCCTGGCAGATGCCATAAATTTCCTTAATTTTGAGCTCTGCTTCCTAGATTTAACCCTTGCTGTGAGGTTTGTACCTTGAAACTGTCTGCAAACATTTTCTTGGTCATAGCTGCTAGAGTCCTCAAAAATTGTATCCCAATTATTTATCACTTATTCTCTATAAATATCAATGATTTTAAGTGTTGTATCCCTCTTACTAAGGAAACTTTCAGTATAAAAAAGATTACACACACAAACACACGCCATATATTTGTTTTTAATTCTTATTTTCTCATTCCCTGCAAGTCTTTTCATGTTTCTTTGAATTCTTCATATATTATTTTTATGGCACATATATTACATTATTTTAACAAATCACAATTTGTTAGGATTCACTAATAAGTGAGCATCTACATAGCTTAGCTTCTAGTTCTATTTTTCTTGTTGTTTCCTTCCATAAAAAATGATGCCACAGACATTTTTATTATACTTGGAACCTTTCTGTCACTGACTTTTTCAAGACTTAACTCGTCCCAGAGATTTAGAACAGAAGGGACAAAAGAGATCGTATAGTTTAACTCTTTCATTTTATAGATAGGGAACCTGAAGACTAGGGAATTTAAGTGATTTGTCCAAGGTTACATGGGTAACAAATAGTAGAGATGGTATTTCAGCCCAGTTACTTTGATTCCAAAGCTAATATTATTTGACTCCAAAACCCATATTCTTTTCAACTTAACATACTGTGTATATATGTTCATTAGTAGGATTGCAGTGTCAACATTTAATGATTTTCCTAGTGTAATGTCAGACTAACTCTCCTCACTCTCTGCAATTTTAACATTTTATTGGAAAACAATAAAATTCTTTAAAATATTTAATTGTTTGACAAGTAAGTTTCTCTTGAGATTCAGGAAATGAGAAAAAACTCTGGTCTTTATTGAGTCAAATCAAAGACTAGTAATGAATGTCTCCAACAGCACCAATATAGACAGAGAGAGAGAGAGAGAGAGAGAGAGAGAGAGAGAGAGAGAGAGAGAGAAAGAATTTTCCAGAGTGGTTGGAACAACTTTAGGTTCTGCAATGTTCCAACATAATGTCTTCCTGTAGTTCCTCCAGTGTTGACTATTAAAAAAAATTGATGTTTTGCAGCATGTGACATGCAATTAAAATTCTTTTAATTTGCATTTAACTTAGTGATTTGGAGCATCATTTTTCAAATGGTTGTTGATCCTTTGTATTTCTTCTTCTTATAATATTTTTTAATCCTATTATTTTATCTATTGAAAAATAACTTCTGGTTGTTTATATTTGTGGCATCATTCTTTTTGATCATTTGAGTTAATGACACTTTGTTCCCTCTCAATTGCTTCCTATACTTGATAGCTATAGAATGGGGGGTTAGAAGTATGAAAGAGAAAAGGAGAAAATAGTAGAAAAGACTTTCTAAGCCCTTAAAAAGACACATTGATATAGGCTTTTTCACTGACACTCATATTTTAAAACGCTCATTTATTTTATCATAGTCATTCTCAGATGTCCACTTGTATCTCTTCACACAATCTAAGGTTTTTTTTTAGGGCTACTATTTACTGTTTCTTCGAGATAGTGACTGATAACTTGATATTAACATCATTTGAATTTTTGTTTCAATGTTCTCATTATCAGGGATAAATATTTGTTAATGTACTTCCTGCAAACACATCCTTGGTGAGCTTACTCTGGCTTCAACCTGAACTCGTGTGTAATTCTCTATTTTTAGCTCCTTCCACCACCATCATATTATGAGGAATATATAGAATTTTAAGTCTTTTTCACAGGAAGAAACTTGCTTTTTCTAAGAACACTGCTGTGAATCTTTCAGAATTATTGAAGGAGACCCCATGAAAGCAAATGCACCTCAGAATTTATCTTCCTGGATAATTGCCCCATCCTAGAGGTCCTGACATCTCAGTTAAGCAGGCCTTATTGCAGCATGAAATATAAGTGAGTGAGTGCTTGACTTCCTAATGCACCTAGGCACTATAAACAAGCTGACACCTGTCCACTATTTAGAATAAGTTGAACATTTTCATTTTTGTTTCACATTGAATATTTAAAGGCCTTTGATAAAGAGGATGTGATTCAGGAATCATGTAAATGAAGGCAATGTAAACAATGGCTATTAAAAATATCAAGAATATTCCAGGAGAGTATGTCTTTTTACTTTCAGTTTTCCTTATTGTTCTTCAGATAACATCCAATAATCTTGTCCATTTAGGTCTTCTCAAGTTTTCAGGTTACGTTCATGTTCCGTTGAAGGGAAGACACAATTAACAGAGAATCTGCAACAAGCTTCCCAATGTGTTTCTGTGTCCTTAAAAAAAGAGTAAAATAGGAGAACTGAGGCAACTAACTGAATACTTCATTCTCCCAACTGTGCAATTTACTTTTGTTTTGTTAGTTATTTTTTGCTTTCTTTTGTTTTCTTCCCTCCTCCTCTGTTACTTGGTTGTGTTTCCAATTTCCGTTTTATTTGGCATGATTGGGACACTGGGCATGAAGGCTGGAAGACTATTGTTGAAAAGTCATGTCCAAAATAAATAGGGAGGATACAAAATAAATTAAAAAGTGAAGAACATAGATAAGACAACACTCATTTATTAAACAGTTACTATGTGCCAGATCTGTGCTAAGTTCTGAGGATAAAATCTCTGGGTCTCAGTTTCCTTATCTGTAAAATGTTGTGCTTGAACTAGATGACTTCTAAGGGACCTTCCAAGCATGAAACTATGTCCCATTGCCAGTCACTCCCCTATCATGAGCTTCATTTAAAAACATATAAACCGGGGTGGCTAGGTGGAGCAGTGAGTAAAAGTGCCAGCCCTGGAGTCAGGAGGACCCAGGATCAGTTCCAGCCTCAGATAATTCTCATACACATACACACACACACACACACACAAACTGGCCGTGTAACATTGAGCAAGTTACTTAAGCCCAATTGCTTAAAAAAATTAAAAATAAAAACATATAAATGACTGTGATTTGAGAACACCTAGCTATGATTTGAGAGCACCTAGGTATCACCAATAGCACATAGGTGATATCTATGTCTGCCCTTTGACACCAATTCTAGAATTCTATACAGAATTGCCTAGAAATCGAGTTATGATATAAAACATCATTGCCTGGTTTCAAGGAGCTATATATTCTTTATCCTCTTCTCTTGGCTTAGAGTGCAAATTCCATTAGCCCAGTCCCTAGTGGTTATATACTCATGGTAAAAATCATAGATTTAGGACTGAAACAGACCTGAGAGGTTACCTGATTTAACCTATGAGAAAACTGAGACCCAAGGAGGTCAAATGACTTAAAGTCACACAGGTATTAAACATCAGAGGTAGAATTTGAGCCTGTCCTCCAATTGCAGAACTCTTTCTACTGGATCATATTCCCTCTAATATCCACTTTTCTTAGATCAATAGCCCATGGGAGGTCAGTGCCTGGTAAAGGGGAATTTTCTTTAGGGTCAGAGAATTCACTTTTCCTTTATGGTATCGGTAATTGGTCCTCAAGTTGTCATTTCCAGGAGAAAGGTTAAGAGCTAATGACTTTTTAAAAAATGTCTTTACTCCTAGGTATTTACCAAAGTAAAACAGAATAAGGTAAGATTTGGTGACTATATATTATCCTTCTGTAGTGGAAAAAAGAATAATTAGTTTTTTTTATGAACCCTGAGTCCTGCCAAGTCCCTTCTTAGTTGTTCAGGATGATCTTTCATCGTGAATAACTTACTTTTAATTTTTTTTAAATTTTATTTTATTTTTGGTTTATTTTTAGCTTTCAGCATTAATTTCCACAAGGTTTTGAGTTAAAATTTTCTCCCCATCTTTCTCCTACCCACCACCTGCTACTGAATACCCTTTCCCCAATCTTCTCTCTCTTATATCCATGCCCATCCCCCCTGACTTTCTAGTAGGACAAGATGGATTTCTATACCCCAGTGCCTGTATATCTTATTCCCCAGTTGCATGCCACAACAACAACACTGATATTTTTTTTCTTAACATTTGATTTTAAAACTGCAATTTCCAAATTATTTCCTTCTTCCCTCATCACCCACCCCTACAGGGAAGATAAGCATTTCAATGTAGGTTATAAATGTGTAGTTACGCAAAACATTTCCATAGTGTATATATTGTGAAACACTGGCTATATTACCCTCCATCCTATCCCACCCCCCACTTATTCTGTTTTTCTACTTTTTCCCCCTCCCCTTTTAAGACTGTGTCCCTTTCTAACTCCCCTCCCTCCCCCCCCATGCAATCTACCCTCTCTTCTATCATCTCCCCTCTTATCCCCTTCCCCCCTAATTTCCTGTGGGGTAAAATACCCAATTTAGTGTGTATGTTATTCCCTCCTTAAGCCAAATTCAATGAGATTAAGGTTGACCCATTCCGTTTTGGCTTTCTGCTCTTCCCCTGCATTGTAACAGTTTTCTCTTGCCGCTTTTATGTGAGATAAATTACCCTATTCTCTCTCTCACTATCTCCTCATTATATTCCTCTCTCACCTCTTTATTTTGTTTTTTAGATATCATCCCTTCCTATTCAGCTGTTCTTGTGCCCTCTGTCTATGTATACATGTATGCATATATACACAAACTCACATGTGTATTTATATACACATATACCCTCCTATATAAATGTATATATCCATGTATACAGATATATACATATATATTCCCTTCAACTTTCCTCATACTGAGAAAAGTCTCATGAGTTACAATGATCATTTTTCCATGAAGGAATGTAAATAGTTCAACTTTAATAAGTGTCTTATGATTTCTTTTCCCTGTTTACTTTATCATGCTTCTCTTGTTTCTTGTATTTGAACCTTAAATTTTCTATTCAACTGTTTTTTTCATCAAGAATGCTTGAAAGTCCTCTATTTCATTGAATGACCATATTTTCCCCCAAAACATGATGCTCAGTTTTGCTAGGGAGATGATTCTTGGTTTTAATCCTAGCTCCTTTGACCTCTGGAATATCATTTTCCCAGCCTTTTGATCCCTTAATGTAAGGAGCTGCTAGATCTAGTATTATCCTGATTGTGTTTCCACAATAGTAACATTGTTCCTTCCTGGCTGCTTGTAATATTTTATCTTTGATCTTGGAACTCTGAAATTTGGCTATTATATTCCTAGGAGTTTTCTTTTTGGTATCTTTTTCAAGAGGTGATTGGTGAATTCTTTCAATTTCTATTTTGTCCTCTAGCTCTAAAACATCAAGGCAGTTTTCCTTGAGAATTTCTTGAAGCATGATTTCTAGGTTCTTTTTTCATCATGGTGTTCAGGTAGTCCAATAATTTTAAAATTATTTCTCCTGGATCTATTTTCTAGGTCAGTGGTTTTTCCAATGAGATATTTCACATTGCCTTCTATTTTTTTTTTCATTTCTTTGGATCTGTTTTATAGTATTTTGATTTCTCATAAAGCCATTAGCTTCTATTTGCTCCAATCTAATTCTGAAGGAATTTTTCTCTTCAGTGAGCTTTTGAAATTCCTTTTCCATCTGGCAAATTTAGCTTTTTAAGGCATTCTTCTCCTAATTGTCTTTTTGGGACTCTTTTGCCATTTGAGTTAGTCTATTTTTAAGGTGTTATTTTCTTCAGTCAGGTTATTGATTCTCTTTTCATGATTTTCTGACATCATTTTCATTTCTCTTCCCAATTTTTACTCCACTTTTCTTATTTGATTTTCAGAATCCTTCTTGAGATCCTTCATGGCTTGTAACCACTTCATATTTTTCTTGGAAGCTTTTGATTCAGGGTTTTTGGATTCATTGTCTTCTTCCCATTCCATGATTTGATTCTTTTTGTCCCCGAAAAAGCAAACTAAGGTTTGCTTACTCTTGCTTTGCCTCCTTTGCTTGCTCATGTTGCCAGTCAATTACTTGACACTTGAGCTCTTTGCCACAGTAGAACTCTGCTTCCAAAGAGGAGAGCTTTGTCCCACATTGCTGGGGTTTTTGCAGCTGCCTGAGCTATTACAAGGGCACCCAAGACAGCAATCCAGATCCAAGCAGGCTAAAGCAAAATCATTTACCCTCTGAATGGTCTCTTGGTCCCCAAAGATCTGCAGACCAAGAGCTCTGGAGGCAGCCTTGCTGGGAAGCATCTGCAACTGCCACACCTCCACCATGTCTTACCCCAAGGTCAGGGACAGACAATGCCCTTTCTTTCCAACAGAGTTCCTGACTGACCTTTTACTTGCTCTTTTATGTTTGTGAGTTGAGGTGTCTGGAAACCGCCACAGCTGCTGGTGATTCACTCTCCAAAAGTCTGTTCTGGCCTCTGCTGGTAAGGCTGCCCTGGGGTCAGAACCTCATGGCTCATGTGGGACTGTGCTCAGCTCCCAGCTCAGTGTGATGGACCCTTCCTGTCAGCCTTCTGAGCTGCCTTAAGAAGGAGATTTGTCTCTCTCTGGCACTTTGTGGGTTTTGTAGCTCTAAAATTTATTTAGAGTCATATTTTGTAGGTATTTGATGTTGTTGTTGTGGGCGCTCATGGAATTTCCTGCTTCTATGCTGCCATCTTGGCTCTACCTCCAGGGTGATTAATTTAATCCTGAAAAGTAAGTTAAATTTATATGGAAGAAATACATGGCATAAAATAGTAAGTGTCCCAAAAAGTCTAAAGTCTCTCTTATTATCCTTGGAGTAAACATAGAAATTTTTACACATGGTAAACACTATACCAGAGTCTTTTGGTACATACTATACCATCACTTGAGTGGGGAATAGGTATGTTGGACTTTATGAGGTTAAGATTTTGGGACACTAGAATGAAGCTGCTACTGGGGGCAGGAAGGAGAAGATAAAACTCATTTTTACCTAAATACTAAGCTAAGCTAAGATTTCTTCTTTCAAGTACTAGAAGTGCTGACTCTGGCCCCTAAATCCATCACTTTGAGGCAAGGCCGTAGTTGTCCTACCCTAGCTCTGGCTTTATATCCATGCTGTCTATGAGGCAAACGTGTCATGAAAAAGTACTGATCTCTTGAGAGGCCTCTACAAAAGAGGTCTGACTTCTACTCACTCTAGCCCAGTAGCTGACTCTCTGATCTATAACAATTCCCAGGAATTCTTGGGGCCTTAGCTATAAAATAAAGAGTTGTGTGAAATGATCTCTGAGATAGCTTTTTGTGCATAAATTTCTATTTTCCTTCTTTTCTCCCTAAACATCTATTTTCCTCCTGGAGAGTGACTGAGGAAGAGTTGAATATAATATATTTTAACTCCGGGTATTTGTGTTATTAAAGTTTACCTACTATGCTTCTGCTTTAGTAAAGGAATAATTTCTGGTGAGCTTGACCACAAATCTCAGTGATGGAAATTTGTTGTCTGTGTCATATAGAACCTTACTTCCATTAATGAAGGGCTTTTATTTTATAAGTGCAAGTGCTGACCTATCCATCATTTTATATTGAACATTGCTACTATGTATGTATGTCCACTGAACAAATATATATTACATTAATATTGCATATAGGTATATGTATATATGTGTCCACTGAACAAATATATATTACATCAATATTGCATATAGGTATTTGTATGTATGTATATGTTTATGTACGTGCATATAATATATTACATACATGTAATATATACCGCATAAACATATATCACACACATTCATACAGAGAGAGAGAGAGAGAGAGAGAGTTTGCATAGTTAGTAGAGCACTGGACCTGGAATCAGGCAGACCTGAGTTCAGATCTTAGCCTCAGACATTTACTAGCTATATGGCTCTGGGCAAATCATTAAACTCTGTTTTCCTCATTTGTAAAAATAAGTTGCAGAAGGAAATGTCAATCCATTCTAGTATGTTTGCTGAGAAAACCCCAAAATAGATCCCAAAGAGTCAGACATGGCTGAATGACAAAAGCAATAATATGTGTGTACATGCATGTTACGTGTCTGTGTGTACATAGATACATACAAACATATAGGTATACATATATATCAACATACATCTACATCTACATCTACCTCATCTACAAACACGTATATATCCTTCCTTTCCCCCTGGTTTCCAGAGAGATCTAAGGTACCAGGGATCAAAGATTTTCAATTTATGACTCATTGACTAAAATTAACCAAACACAGAACTGATTTCTGGCAATCTTTCCTGCAGTGGAGATAGATTTTTATCTTTCTATGTGTTTTGTATTTTCATTATATGGGTGCTCCTTATGAACTGCATTACAATTATGCTTATTGCTTATTGTCTGCTAATATCTAGGATTTTTCTCTCCTTTCACCCTTTCCAAGGTTGTGATGTCCACAATTTGTAACCCCTTGCCATCTTCATTTTTCATCCAGGTCCCTGTCACTAAAATCCTGGACAGATCCCCTTTGCCTATCTACATAAGTAAGAGGGAGTTAATTATATTTTCTATTTTCTTATATACTTTGAAAAATCACTCACACTAATATTCCCTCACACTTTGTCAGTTAATCAAAAAGATATCATGAAGAATCATGGTGTTACATTGGGTGTGAATAACCAAGAAATTATATCTATGTTGAGAGATTTAGAATGAAAATATCAGTCAGTTCATGAAGTATAGACACAGAGCCACAAAAAAATGGATGCTTTGCAAAACTCTGGGGCTAGTCCCACTTCCCAAACTCTGTGACTTTGGATGAATAATTTCACACTGCTGACCCTTAGCATCAAACTTATAAGCTTAGACTGAACCAGCTGGTCTCCAAAGTTTCCTTCAGTCATAAAATTCCAAGTTTCTGCAAGAGCAGTACTTGTGTGTAGGCCTGTGTCAAACAGAGACCACTATTGCAAAACTCTCTTGTGGGACAAAGAAAACATGGACCTCATCAGTAGAAGGACCTTTGATCTTGAGATTATGTGAGCCATAGTTTTTCTTTAGGATCAAAGAACTTTCAAGTGAATTTATAGAGTTAAGAAATGTTGAGATTGGGAATGAGTATGCTCATGTTTGACATGTTTTATTGATCACTCACTCAGTCATTTAATAGGATTTGTTTTGTATCTTACACCCTTTTAAAATAAAGTTCTGAGGGCAAGTACCAGAGAGATAAATTAGAGCAGCTTCCATCATCCTACCTATAAATTATTTAAGGGTGATAAGCATGCTTCAGTGGATCTCTGATCAAATCGGTTTTGGCCCACACCACCCTTTACCCCTTCTCATGACAGAAAATTTTCCAGTATTAGGAGCTCTGGTCTCTTTAATAATGACACAAAAATAAACAAACATACAAATTACCCAAAATAGCAATTATACTTCTTTAATCTCTATTAAGAAAAAGCCAAAAATAAAATAGTCAAATTAAAAACCCTGTATAATGTCTGTCCCTCCTTCCCTCCTTCCCTCCCTCCCTCCCTCCCTTTTTTTCTTCCCTATCTCCCTTCCTTCTTTCCTTCTTCCTTCTTTTTATTAAGAAAAAGCCCGAAAAAATCACCAAATTTAAAACTTATGTCTGTCATTTCCTTCCTTCCTTCCTTCCTTCCCTCCCTCCTTCCTTCCTTCCCTCCTTCCTTCCTTCCTTCCCTCCCTCCTTCCTTCCATCCCTCCTTCCTTCCTCCCTCCTTCCTTCCCTCCCTCCTTCCTTCCTTCCCTCCTTCCTTCCCTCCTTCCTTCCCTCCCTCCTTCCTTCCTTCCCTCCTTCCTTCCTTCCCTCCTTCCTTCCTTCCCTCCTTCCTTCCTTTCCTCCTTCCTTCCTTCCTTCCTTCCTTCCTTCCTTCCTTCCTTCCTTCCTTCCTTCCTTCCTTCCTTCTTTCTTTCCTCCTTCCTTTCTTCCTCCTGCTTTATCTCATTTCTCTCTCTTTCTTTATTTTCCCCTCCTTCATTTCTTTTCTTCTTTCCTGTTTTCCTTCTTTCTCTTTCTGTGTCTCTCTTTCAGTCTCTTTCCACACATAGTCATAGACACATATATGTACATAAACATAGGATACTTATAAACATTTATATAAACTCATATACATATATCTGAAGAGTGCATACACAAATGTTTATGTAGATACACATATTTTTAGACATATACATAATGGGATTTACACATTAGACCCATGTACCTTGCACATATGCACACCTGCCTGTATATCACAACAATATGTATAAAACACATGATTCTCACCCCATGTAGATATACACATGTACAGTTCACATACTTGCACACATACACCCAAATATCACACAATGTATACTCATGTCCTTATATTGTGTATGTTCACATGTGTTCATGCATGTACAATCCATATACCTATATCATGACAGCTCATGTAAAAGTAAAATAGAAGAAAGGAAATTATAATATTTTCCCACTAATTTTTCCCCTTAGACATATGGTTTTATTCATATTGTGATCTCTTGGTGAAGAAATTGGTCTCCTTATAGCTTCTCTCTTACTTAAGGTCTTAAGGAGAAGCCTGGGCATGTAAAGTATAAATGACTCATCCAGGGTCACATAACCAGGGGATGATGAATGTAATTGAATTAGAAGACTTCTTGACTCTTCTGAGCTCTCCAATATGTCCTGCTGTCTGTCATGTCAATTATGGGAAATAAACAGAAATCAAAAGTTCTGAGTCATAGACGTATACTATTTGATAAAACTATGACTAAGTGATGGTTACCTATGGAATGCAGTTAGTCAACAAGCAATTTTTCATTGCTTACTCAGTCCCAGGTAGTGTATTGTAGTGAATGTGGGTTTGTGGAATAGAGAAATCATGATAATTAAATGTTTTCTTTCAACCAAAGAGTTCTCAACCCAACAAATATTTATTGAATATCTGCTTTGTACAAAGCACTGTGGTAGGTGCTGGAGATAAAATACCAAGAAACAAAGTGGCCTCTGCCCTCCAGGAGCTTCCATTCAGCTCGGGGTGAAGGGGGAGGTGGTAAAGATGTGTAATTTACACAGATGAATATGTGAATTTCAGGAAGACAGAGAGTTCTACCTTGAAGCTGTTAGCCAAAGATCTCCATAGCAGGTGACACCTTAGCTGAGCCTTGAAGGGAGATGTGAATTCTGAAGAAGACAGAGCATTCCAGTCTAGGCAAAGCCACATATTTTGGAGATTCCACACTAAGTTGGACAAGTTTTGAGGTAAAAACATGTATATATTTACCATATCAAGTAAACACATTCTATCCCTATGTCTGTCTGCCTCCTTTCAACTTCTTTGTTTCTGCCTATATCCACATATTTATGTATATGTGATTATCCTTGTGTATATAATTGATGGACTGGCCATATTTGGATTTATCATTTCTGGTTTGAGAATTGACCCTGTATTATGATCTTCCTATATTCAGTTATGATCTTCTTAGCCTCCAAATTCTCTGTGTGGTGCCTAACAGAGAACCAGGATAGGAGAGCAAGCTATGCAAGTTGGTCAACAGGAACACATTATACCAAAAATAGAGGCCCATCTGTAAAAATCTATTGTTATTTACTCTTCCCCTCTCCACTATATAATAGAAAGTAGATGTTTGTAATTAAAAGCCCAGGAATTTTAAAGGGGTAACAAGAATTTCCTTTATGGAATATATTTAATAGCATCTGCATTTTGAGTAGTGAGGATAAAATTATTATGAGGGGCTGTAAGATCTTATGCTCTGAGGGATAGCTTGATCACTGGCTGAAGTGAGAAATACATTTCCTCTTTGGCATAGTATTGTACAGTGAAGTCTGTTATGGATGTTTTATATTTGCCTCTGAAACATCTGTTGTGAGCATTGATGCTACTACTCTTGAACATTGAGAATCAAGGCTTCTTCACCTTTTTGTGAGTTCTTGTGAAGCCAGTGAAGCCTTGTGAAGCTCTTCTTTTATATATATATATGTATGCATGTATGTGTGTATGTATATGTATACATGTATGTATATATGTATAAACACACATTCACATACAATATATAGTATGTGTATGCATGTACAGATATATTATGTGTTAATGTGTGTACAGGTATGTTTGTATGGTACACATATGTGTGTATATATGCCTAGGTATGTGTGTGTGTGTAGTGTGTGTGTATGTATAAGTATATGTGTATGAATATAGATGGATCAATAAATAGATATAGCTCTATTTATATCTATCTATATATACACAGACTTGATTTAAAGTTCATGGACCCAGGGTTAAGAGTAACTCTTCTAGATGAATCATCCAGTGACAGTCCTGGGCTCTTCTGGTAAACTGAGGCAGGTAGCTATGCTTATTTAAAACCAAATCCAAACACAACCTCTGGAAGCTTAAAGCTGATATTTCAAGAGTGAGGTCATAGTGTGTCATAGGATGACACACATTTTGCAAACTGTGTTACCTCCCTAGGGTAGAATCACCTACTATTGTTGGCCCTCCTTTCATAAGCTCTCAGATGCCCTTAGTCTCTAAAGACATTTAAGATTGATTTAAGTAATATGAATAATACCTTCAGGGCCTGGGGTTTCAGCAGTGTGAATATTCCTTCCTCTGGTATACATTCTCTTCCTCTCAGTTGTGGAGATGGTCTTCCCAGTTTGATATGACTAAAAAAGCTCTAGTAGACTAGAATGAATGTGAAGAATCAGATATTGCTGATGGATTGATTTGTTACAGGAGAAGGCTTTTCCTTTGGGGAGGGGTGTTGTTCAGTAAGTCAGCGGGTTATATAGATTTGTAATAAAAAGCGCATCAATAAAACATTTAAAATGCACACAAAATAACATCAACAATAATACCTAGTATTTCTATCATGTATTAAGGCTTGCAAAGCACTTTATAAATATCCCATTCTGTCCTCACAACAATGCTAGAGGGTGGATGCAATTATTATCCCCATTTTATAGATGGAGAAAGCGAGAGAAAAAAAAAGAGTGACATGTTTAGGATGACACATACAGTAAACATGAAGCTAGGTTTGATCCCAGGTCTTCGGATTCCAGGTTCAGTGTTCCATCCACTGAGCCACCCACATGTTAAAGAAAATAAAGTATCGAAGGTGCACCAAGAGAGCAGATCTGTTCCTCCATTGTTATATCATAATATCTTTGAACTACACCAGCACTTTTGGGACCCCTTATGTTTATGTGTTGGAAATTATATATAATACACACACATAAGGCTTTACTTTCCACATCTGTAAAATGGAGATAGTAAAAAGTTATTGTAAACATCAATCAAGATAATCTGTGTCAGAAAATTTTAAAATTTATATATATACATTTATGTGTATATAAATGCATATAATGTAAACATTTTCTTTATATATTATATGCATGTATATGTACATATGATATATATATATATCATATTTATATTAGCTATTATTTTTCTTTCAAAAATAAACATATCACAACTTCTTGTTTTTCTTTTACCTCAAAATATCAGTGTTTGATTAAGTTGATGAAAAATAGAAAACTGCCCTTTTTTTGCTTTTTTTGGAGGGAGGAAGGCAGGGCAATTGGGGTTAAGTGACTTGCCCAAGGTCACACAGATAGTAAGCATTAAGTGTCTGAGCCTGCATTTGAACTCAGGTCCTCCTGTCTTCAGGGCCAGTGCTCTATTCCCTGTGCCACCTAGCCTCCCCCAGAGCTGACTTTCAACAAATCATTAGTTTGAAGCTACCGTGCATCATAAGATTGTGTCTATCACTAGGAATTTTTGCACTGGCGTCAAGTAACACAAATGCCCTCAAGTGGGAAAGACACTGCTCCTTGAGCCCTAGGGAACACCTTTGTGGTATGTTGCTGGGAGAGTTGTTGCCCAGGAGTGAAGAAGGAGAAGGTTGATATGAGTGATGAGTTGGCAGACCAGGTGCTAAGCTAGTCCAGAAATAACATTTGTGCCATCTGAAAGTGGCCTCCTGGAGTAAGGCCCAAGTTACCACATCCTCTTTAGAATGGGTATTCTGTTAAGAAGCTCTCAATCTGTATCTAGGCTGACAATGAGGCTTGGACTTGAAACCTTGGTAGTTTGGAAGTGCAGACTGGAAGGGGGCCCTTCCCAACTTTGAGCCCCCGTTACCTACATTTGAGTGTCCCCAGCTAACGTCTGGTCCAGGCAACAGAGAGGCATCAGAGGACAGAGTGAGTCAGTGGAGATATAATAACGACAATTTCACATGTCTCTTTTAAGCATAAAAATGGTTCCATTGAGTAGCTAGGCTTCTGTTGCCCTTTAGGGTAGCTTTATTCATCTGCCTTACAAGATATATTTCATCTTCTGGTTTGTAATAAAACTACACACATTGTGGGATCTAAGAGAGTTTCCCTGCTACCAATTTCCCACAGCATCCAGTACCTGTCCCCAGTGACTCCCCTTCTAACCTCTCTTCCCTGCTAACAAAGCTGTTCTGAGACTTTCTAAGTCTTTTACATGTGCTAATAAATGCTGCAGATTAGGTAATACATCCAGCTGGATGATTTGGCACTGAGTACTGCCTGTCATTCATTCCCTGTTGACGGCCACTTAGGTATTTGCCTAGCTTGAGGACAGGAGGAGGGGGTCACTAGATTTTTTTTTCTGTGTTTAAAAAAATAAATAATCCTTTTGTGATATGAATAGATACATATAAATATTTTTTTAAATCCTTTTAAAAATTGAATCAAATTTTCAATTGACTAAAATTAATTTTTTTCTAATATCTGTCTTCCATTATATCCTTCCCCAGAAGAAAAAAAACATCAAATAAATTGTAAAAATATGCAGAATCTGACAAAAACAAAACAAAACAAAAAGCTACATTGACTGTGTCCAAAAATGTACTTCGTTCTGGACTCAGACTATTGCCTCTTAGACAGGAGGTGTGTAGAATGTTTTATCATTGGTTCTCTGGAATCATCATTGGGCCTTGCAATGATCAGTGACCTAAGTTTTTCAGATTGTCTTTACAATGTTGTTATTGTGGGGGGGTGTGTGTTTGTGTATTTAGGATCGTATGCATCTATATATATATATATATCACTCTACACCAGGTCATGTAAGTTTTCCCAAGGTTTTCTGAATCCTTCTTTCATCATCTTTTTATTTTATCTTTTCAACTTATAAAAGTTCACATTCTTTTACCTTCCACTACTGCAAAAGAAAGAAAAGCAAGAACACTTGAAATAAATATGTCTGGCCAAGCACAACAAATATCCATGATGATAAGATCAAAAATGCGTGACTCAGTCTGAAGCTTTTATCCGGTGCTTCTCTGTCAGGAGGTGGGTGGCATGTTTAGTCATCAGACCTTTGGAATCAGGTCTCTGCAGAGTTCTTAAGTCTTTCAAAGTTGTTCTTTTGAGTTGTTATGATGTTTTTGTTCACTTCATTCTGCATCAGTTTAGGCAAGTCTTTGCAGGTTTCTCCAACCCCATTTCCTTCATAATTTCTCACAGTACAATAACATCCCATCCTGTTCATATCCTATATATAGTAATAGTACCCCATTAGATCCCAGTTCTTTTACACCATTACAAAAGCTGCTATGAATATGTTTTGTACTTACACAACCTTCTTTCTTTCTTTCTCTCTCTTTCTTTCTTTCTTTCTTTCTTTCTTTCTTTCTTTCTTTCTTTCT
>NW_027185797.1:13659192-13717561 GCF_028583685.1 Petaurus breviceps papuanus | reverse complement strand
CTTTCTTTCTTTCTTTCTTTCTTTCTTTCTTTCTTTCTTTCTTTCTTAGCAAATGGGGTTAAGTAACTTGCTCAAGGTTACACGGCCAGGTGTTTCTGGGTGGGTGCTAAGTGTCTGAGCCCAGGATTCGATCCCCAGGTCATCCTGACACTGGAGCCAGTCCTCTTACTCGCTAAGCCACCTGGCCGCCCCAACCTTCTTTCTTTCTTTCATGTCTTTGTGGCATAGGCATAGTACTATTATAATTGGGTCAAAGGATATGTTTAGCTTAATAACCATTTAATCCCTAAACACTTAAAAATGATTATAAAAGGGCACATGATATAAGGAAAAAGCATGAACCCTGGACCTAAGATCAGGAGAGACTTGGCTTCACATACTATTTTTGATGTAACTCGGGCACCAAGAGGTTATACCTTATACCTGATTCAGTTGTCCTCTCTCCTTGACATTTCTGGAAGTGTTTGTGTCCTTCTCACCCTGGAACATCTCAGTATCATGGCAGCTCCTTTTTCCTATTGGTAAGTTGCCCCCACACCCATGGGGTTTCCATTTTGAGGGAGGAACCAAGTCATCCATTCTTCATTCTTCTTCCAACTTCGATTCTGACTCTGAACTTGGACACAGTACCTTTCCCTTTCCCTACCCACAAATTCTCATCTTCTTTTAGTGTATTATCTTCCTCCATTAGAATGTAATGTCCTTTAGGGCAGGGACTGTCTTTTATTTTAAAAAAATTACATTTAATTTATGAAATAATACCAACATTCTATAACATAGTAGAATTTTTAAAAATATGATTACAAATGAGCAGTTGGTACAGTAGTACCTGGCACATGGTAAGTATTTAATTAAATGTATGTTACCTTGTCTTGCCTAACCTTGTATCTATAGGACAGAAAATAAACCCATTGTATAACCTATACTTGAATCAAGATCTCCAGATTTTAAAATTTAAATGGTCTTCCCTTCAACACATCATTTTTAGTCTAATCCCCTCCCTACCTCTACTTTTTTCTGGTGCTATCTCTGATGCTTCCTCCTTGTATTACCTTGATGCAGTGACAATATTCCTGAATTTTTTAATTTGTAAAATAGGAGGATTGGGGTGGATGTTACTCAGGTCCCTTTCAGCTACAGAGCTGTGACCCTGTGATCTGATTTTTAATACCTTCTCTGCTGCCAAGTCCATTTATGAGCTTGAGTAAATCACTTGCACTCTTGGGTCCTCAGTTTCCCCACCTGTAAAAATGTGGAGGTTGGACTATATATTTCCTGAGAACCCTCCTGGCTCCAGATCTGGGATCCAAAATCACTGTTCCTTGTTTTACCTATAACTGCCTCACATGTATAATGAACCAAATTATTCTTTACCTGCCTCAGGGTAGAAGATCACACCAGATTATCTCTTGAAAACTTTTATTTTATTATTTATTATTCTACATTTCTGAACTTGCAGAATCATCCAGCCATTGTTAGTCTATGACCTCAAAAGGCTCAGATGAAATGAGGAACTTCACCTGATCCAGCGAGTGGGAAGTCACTTCTTTTTATGATCTTTCTTCATCAACATAAAACATTTCTCATGCTCTGACTTCCCCCTGACTTCATCATGGCTCATTCTCCATACTTGATGGTAACTTCCTACAAGGAGTTGCTTGATTTCAGTCGTGTTTTAATGTTCCTTCCCTCTTTTTTCCCCACCTTTCAAAACTTTCACTCCATCTGAACTTTAAGCAACGTTGTCTGTTTTGATATTCACAGCTGAAGGGTTTACTCCTGGAGACTTTGATTCTCTTTTCCTGCAGTTTGTTCACATGACAGATAGATTACTGGATTTATGATAATAGAAAACCATGTTTAAATCTTGTATCAGAAGCTTACTGGCTTGAGTAAGCTACTTAACCTGAGCCTTTGGTGCCTCATTTATAAAATGGAGGTGATAGGGACAGCTATGTGGTTCAGTGAATAGAACACTTGACCTGGAGTCCAGAAGACCTGAATTCAAATCTAGCCTCAGGAACTTACTGAATGTGTGACCCTGGGCAAGTCACTTACCCTCTGTTTGCCTCAGTTTTCTCATCTTTAAAATGGCGATAATAATAGCAAGTACCTTGCAAAGTTGTTGGGGGAACAAATGAGATAATGATTATAAAACACTTAGCACAGTGCTTGCCATATAGTGAGAGCAATATAAATGCTAGTTATTGTTATTATTATTTATTATTACACCTGAATTCCAGAACTGTTATGAAAATCAAGTAAGATAATGTATTAAAATGCTTTGTAAACTTTTTCTCATTATGTAGAATATGTCATTGGTTTGCTTTGCAAAGATCATTCAACTCTTGTTTACAGAAAACATTTTTAAATAAGTACAGGAGACATAGATGTTTTGAAATTATATTTACAATCTTTCCCCTTCTGACAAGTCTTTGAAACATATTGTTTTTAAGTGTTAGAAGGGAATATATATGTATACATGTTTATTATGTGTTTGTATATATGCACACACACATTTAAAATTATACAATTAGAGAGACACACGCTCCCCTTTCCGCTTCCTTGTCAATTACACAAACGATGTCAGCAGGTACCCACTAGCCACAAAGATGCTTCAGACTTTCGAACTCTTTGGCTATTCATGGGGACAAAAAGGGATTTATGCCTCGCTCCTTGTTTTCTTAGAACATTGAGCAAGAAGGAGGCCATCTAATGTCTCCCCTGCTGAGGCAAAATGGGCATGGCGTCTACCCAGAGTAATAAAGTTAGATGAGTAGGATGCTTGCAACATGTCTTAGCATTATAAAGGTATTTTTCTTTCACTGCATATGAATTAGAACTACCTACCACCAACACTGGGTGGATTGTTAGTAAAGGTTACTGACCTCATTGGTTTCCTGGATGGCTGGTAATGTAGCACCTGCAAAGGATTGACTTAAAAATTACAATTTCATTAACAGCCATTTAAGTTTGCTGAAATAACAGAATTTATACTTGTCATTTCTCCTGCTAAGCTGCCCTCTGATTTAATCACCAATGAAGATATTCCATTGAAAGAAATTCATTGTTCTTTTTATTTTTTTTCCCCCAAAGGCACTCTTGAAAAAAATGTGACATTCTTAAGTCGGTAATATGTTGCACATTAAAATGGTTAAAAATTCTAGGAGAGTCTGTTTGCAATATAGCTTTTCTCTGATTAATAACCCTTGCAAATGTGTGCTTATTATACCATAAACATGACCTTTATAAGGACATTAGGAAATCAGAGTATGAATACACCATGTCAAAGACTTTTGAATGTCACAGAATGCAGGGCTTGGAAATTGATGTGATTCCCCCTTATGCCCCCCAGTCCTTAACTGTTAAGGGGGTCTGTTCATATGATCTAAAACTTGTGGTTGTTAAAGGCCTTTATTTTATAGAGAACTCTCATTGGTGGGAGTAATGATGAGCTATAATCCAATGCATTAGAAAAGAATGTGCATGTAAGCATAAATAGGAGAAGGGGATATTTCACTATTCTTAAGTTTTATCATAGTTAAGGTTAAAAAATAGGATATACCTTTATTTCTCCTTTTTCTTTTGGGTTTCCTTTCTTTTTGTAAGAGCCTTTTGAAACAATGTTTTTATTACAAACTCAAGTCCTTAGTTATGATAAAGAAATCATTTCTTGAAATTCATTTGCTTAAGTGCCCATCTTTAAAACTTAATCTGTTTTCTTGTTTTTAACCAACAATTTTTCATTTTTAATTTAATTTAATTTTTGCAAGGCAGTCAGGTTTTAGTGACTAGCCCAGGGTCATACACTTCATAAATGTCAAGTGTCTGAGGTCAGATTTGAATTCAGGCCCTCCTGACTCCAGGGCTGGTGCTCTATCCATTGTACTTCCTAACTGCCCCAACCAATATATTTTTTTTAATCACAAGTGGAAAAGGACTCTTTGTTACATATTATTTCCCAATGTACATTGGTAGGGGGGGTGTCCTCTCCAGAAATTCCCTCTGGCAATTAAATCACAGATCTGAAGAATGAATAGGAGACAAAACTGGGGGTCAGGCACAGATACTCAGAGCAAACTATCTCTTTAAAAATGAAAGAAAGAGAAAGGCTTAGAACATGAACTCCAAGCACTCATCCCTACAATCTCAGGACCAAAAGGCATATAAAACATGCTCTGCTGCTTCCAGACAAGATTGCAGTTAATGCAATTGAAATCCTTCCAGCTGCATGTTAAGCCCCATGTCTGCTTGTTCCATCTTAGTGGAAATGGAGAACATCTGTTCCCCACCCTTCATATATTAACTTTTCAAAATCGTTTAGATGATTTTAGAGGAAACTTTCAGCCTTTCTTCTCCATCACAAATACTTCCAATACCTCTGACCCATGTAGACTATTGGACTGCCCTTTCATGACTTGGGTTACTCTTCTCTGGAAATTTTCAACATTTCTCCCCCATCTAGCACAAATCATGGGCCCTAAAGTTTCACATAGTGCCTTAAGAAGTCTAGCTGGGAGTGGATGAAACATTGTCTTCGTTTTTCTATGGAATGAGTGTCCAAACATCTCAACAGTAAATTCATTTTCATGATGTTCTGTGCCACCGCCTCTTAGTCAGGCTATCTTATTATTTTACCATAATGCTACCTTCTTCATCTTGTCTATCTTCAGTGTGTTTCTGCTCCCCAAAGCCAAGCTGATGTCACAAAAAGCAATTGGTGTGATTAATATTTTCCTTGCCTTGCTGGGCTTTGAATTGGCCAGCTGTTTCAAGTCTTCTCCACTTTTCATCTCCATGGATCATCTCTGATCTTATCACTCCTTTAAGTAAGAGTTTTAGCTAGGCAAATGTATTAAGTATCCTTAAAGAATAGAATATTTTATTTGTGTGAGTGTATTTCCTTTATTTCTTTGGGCTTAGTGCCCCTATTATAACATCTCCCTTTGCATTTGGGGAGTAGATGAAAGATTCTGTTCTGCTCACTTGCTTTCCAACTGACCCTTTTTATCTTTGTGTGTTGCTGGATTTCTAAGAGGAATATCTATACTTTCCCCTGTCCTGCTCCTTTATGGTTGTGTGAACATTTCCTGGAAATGGGGCAATTGCTTTTTAAAAGTTTAATTAAAAAATTCAAGACTTTTCCTTTGCAATTTTAAGACAAGTTGCCACAAAACAGCATCAGTAAAACTTTGTATCATGTCAATGAGATTTGTTTTCCATAAACTGTAGTGAGTAATATCACATCATCTTCTGCAAGACTATGCTTTTTTTTTCTTGAAGAAAGAAGTATAAGTATCATATTCTACTTGTACTAACTGATTTTTGGCCAAGAGGTTTTCTGGTTAAACCACCTTGTCTTGATAGAGCATTCTTAAATCCCAGGAGCAATTCTGAATTAAGTTCAGTGTTATCCCAAATCTTGCCTTGACCCACAGAATCCAATTGGAAAAATTAGCCCTGCTTAGTCAGTTGAGAGTAAGATAACAGATTAAAAGAAATTGATCAACAATGTCATCAACAACAATGTACCTTGGTAATGATAGGGTGTGTCTGAAGGTTGGACATGGGCCTTAGTAGGAGAATGAAAGGGTGAGAACATAAATGGTATATTTTATAGCAGAGCTGTAGGGCAACTCATGATTTCGCCAGAGTATGTGAAATTATATCAGCAAGGAGAGGAAGTGTATGCAGGCTAGTCAGACAAGACAATTCATTCTAATTCAATCTGAAGAATTCTGTTTACAGAAATGGGGAAACACAAATTTCAGTAGTAGCATAACACTGGAAAATTAGCACAGCATTACTATAGTTATGTTTTTGGAGAAACTAGGCAAATGACAGGTTACTTAAAGTCCCTGGCTCTGACTGCATCTTTCCCTGGGTTGTTTCACGTCAGCCTTTGCCTATTCTCTACTATATCTGTACCAATGTGGACCTGGGCTCATCATTTTCTCCAACTACTCCAAAGCTGCCATGATTAATTATTTTCAGAATTTCCCTAGTGCATATGCCTTCCCAGCTTTATATGATTTGGATAATTTGTGAAAGTACCATAATGAATCATTCAAGATACTCATGCAAATGCATCACTGGTCTTTAAGTTACCTGAATGTAGAGGTATTGTGTTCTTCCCAATCGGTCATCTTCATAATCATCAGAATCATAAAAATAAAAACTTCTGTTTTGGTGTTTAAGGCTTTCCTACATTTATCTGCATTCTATCTTTTAAAATAGATTTATAACTTTTGTTTTGTTTTTATATTGCCTAGATTCTTGTTTATATCCCTTCCCCTTCCTCCTCCCAGAGTGCTGTCCTTTATAACAAATAATTTTAAAGGACAGGAGAGAGGAAAAAGAGATAAATCAGTAAAACTGTTAAGTAAAAAATAAAAAAAATAAATTTAACATCATATGTGACCCTCCATCCCATCAGCCTCTTTCCTCCTCCCTTCCCACCCCTGTCCATCTCTGCAAAGAGTAGAAGGAAATGTCTTCTAATTATCTCCTTTTAGGAGCTGACCTTATTCTTAATAATTGTGTGACTTGGCTTCAAACCATCTTTCCAAATTAATTACATGCCATTCTCTGATGTACTTCAAAATTTTGTTAGACAGTGCCTTTTTACTGTTCCCTGTATGTGACTTTCCTCCTGCACCCTTTGCACCTTTGTACTGACTGTTCCCCTGCTCACAGAATGCCATACCTCCTCATTTCCACCACTTGGAAATCCTTGCTTCCTTTAGAGATCAGCTTCAGTGCTGTGTCATACAGAAGGCCTTTCTTGATCCCTCTGCCCTTCCCCCATCCATAATTTTGTATTTACATAGCATCTATTCAATCTGTGTACATATTATGTCCTTCCAGGAGACTGTGGGTCGCTGGACAGTGAGGACTGGTTTGTTTTGGTCTTTATGTCATTGGAGCATAGCACAGTGCCTGGAACATAAAAAAAGGTTATTGAATCGAATCCTCAAATAATGTTTATCAAATGCCTAGCTTGATGTTATCTGTCCCTTAGAAGTTCTAATCTTAAAGAAAAGGCCATATTGATGGCTAATGACATAAGGGATGGTTTCTACCAGAATGGTGATAGTGACAGAATGGGATTAGATCTGTAATTTCACTGATCTGCCTAACTTCTGAACAAAGGCTCTCCTTCAAGCCCCAGAGCTCTGCACTATCTTCACAGCTTCTAGTCTTCGGAGTTGTCCAGGACTCAGAGAAGTTAAGGTCAAATAGCCAGTAAGTGTCAGAGGCAGGATTTCAAAATGACACTTCCTTATTTAGAGGTCAACTCTGTATCAACGATGTTAATCTCTTATTGGAAAATAGAAAAAAGTTAATGTGGCAAAAAGATGTGTCTATAACTCTGATTATTTTCCCTTTCTACCAAGGGTAATTTTAATGGAAATTGACACAGTTCTTTGCACGTAATAGGAATTCGGTGCTTATTGAAAGATTGAACATATAGAAGGAATGTGTATAGGATCAGAAAAGTCCTTGGGAAGAAAAAGATGAAAATGAGAAAGCAATAGGAGTGATAGATCCAGATAAGAAATTTTAAAAAAGCAAATTGGGAAAAAGAAAGGACACTGAACAGAAAGACTAGACATACATTGGCTTGTCCATTGGCTAACAGTTGAGAAAATAACTAGACCCTTATTTTCTTAAATACTTCCATGCTTTCAAATCAGAGCTTACCCAAAGGGAAATTTGTAGCCATCATTACATATTTCATCATCATCTGAGACCACATCTTAGATGCTTCAGTTGTTTGAGAGTTTCAAAGCTTTTTTTGGTGAACCATTTTTGTGTTATTCAATCTGATTTTCACATTCATGACTGTGGTAGGAACAATATGGGTTTTCCTTAGGCCTTACCCCATGTGGTCTAGGCTGTTTTTTCCTTAAAAGAAAACATATTGAAAACATCTGTGAGACTTAATTGGGCCAGAGGATTCAGTTTGGGATGATTGTTATAGCTTCCTTATTAGTGTAGATACAAAACCCAACACAGGAAGAGTCAGGAGGTCTTCTGCCAGGCTGGCTACATGCTTCCCACCAAGTGGCATTTTGTTGAATGTGGAGGCAAAGAAATGGCTCAGAGCTGAATCAATTCTGTGTCTGCTGAGTAGATTTTCTGTACAATTACTAAGTCAATTTCCTTTGGTTTACTATTAGGTGATCCATGAGTGTCCTATTCCGTTGTAATCCCAAACATGAGTCATTTAACCACCCCTGGTCAGTCCTGATCTATAATAATACACCAAATATTGAAGTCTTGCCTATGTAAGAAGAAAAATAAACTGAAATACACTTAGTCATGAAGGGAATCAGGATGAGGGGTTATGTAATAATGAAAAGTATGTGGAATAAGGAAACTTGTGTTTGAATCTTGACTTTTATCTTTCCTAGCTGGGTGATGATGGGAAACCGACTTGACCTCGCTGGGCCTCAGTTTCCTTACCTCTAAAACATGGATAAAAATATGCATCTCTACCCACCTGATTGATATGTAACCAGGAGATTCAATTAAACTCAGTTTAATTCAGTAAGAATTTGCTGAGTAGCTGTGATATAACTGGCATTGAACTAGGGGATGTTAAACCTGAAAGGGCTATAAGGCCATATGCTTTTATGATAATAAAGATGATACAAAATGTTTTAAAGAACATATTTTTGCAGTGTGGTTCTCTTCAGAAATTTTTCTTTGGCTTCTTTTTTTAGGCAGGACTGAAGATTCAGAGAAAAATGATTTGTATCCTCTGGGGATATGATTAATGCTTTCTCCTTACTCAGAGCAGAGTACAGAAAGAGTGACAATAAGCAAATGGTGAAAATGCCATTGGTAAATGTGGCCAATGAAAATTCCATTTTGGGGTCCATTGAGTGACTTTTGAAAATTATGTAGGGCAGGCCTTAGCAATGTAGGAGAAAAAGGAGGCCTAGATTCAGTGATCCTACTTCTTTTCAAATTGCCCTCATTTTTTTCCAGTAAGCATGCTTGTTGAAAATCACTTAATAGCCTTGGAGTTATTCTATCAGAAGGAAGAGCTGCACTTTCAAAAGGACATGATCATCCAGTTTTAAAGAAAGCAGATAGCTTGACACAGCAAAAAAAAATTATTAGGAATCACAGGACCTCAGTTTTAATCCTTGTATGAATCTGTTCCTTATATGTGTGATCCTGGCCAAGACGAACACCAATACCCAAAACATGTTGACAAACATGATTTCAATACCAATTTCTAGTGTGACTCACACTGTAGTATACCACATTCCTCCGTGTTCCCTCACCCTCCCTATATCACACAGGAAAAAGTGCGTGCGAAAGGAAGTGTGATGCACTCATCAGTACTACAGTAGATGCACTCACATATTTTATTAATCTGCCATGTTTTTGATCTGTCTTTAGGAGGTACCTAGAGCACTCAGAGGATGAGGGACTTGCCCAGAATCACACTGCTCATAGGTTTCAGAGGTGGGCCTTCAATCCAGATGGTGCAGTGGATAAAATGATGGACTGGGAGTCATGAAACTTTTCAGTCATTTCAGTTTTTGCTGACTCTTCATGACCCCTCCAGCTCATTTCCCCGATGAGGAAACTGAGGTAAAGGGTTCAGTGACTTGCCCAGGGTCATACAGTGAGTGATTGAGGCCAGATTTGAATTCTGGAAAATGAGTCTTCCTGACTCCAGGTCCAGTACTCTATTCACTGGGTCACCTCGCTGCCCCCAAATAACAATCTAATGTTATTGTTCAGTCATGTTTGACTCTTCATGATCCCATTTGAGGTTTTCTTGGCAAAAATACTAGTGTAGTTTTCCATTTTCTTCTCCACTTATTTTTCATATGAGTAAATTAAGACAAACAAGGTTAAGTGACTTGCCCAGGGTCACATCATTTGTAAGTGTTTGAGGCCAGGAAGACCTGATTTCAAATGTGGCTAAGATACTTACTAGCCATGTGACTTAGGCAAGTCACTTTACCTATGTCTCGTTGTTTCTTCATCTATAAAATGGGAATAATTATATCACTCACCTGTCAGGATTGCTGTATGGATTAAGTGAGATGATATTGGGCAAGGCCTTTGGAAACTTTAAAGAACTGAATAGAGGTGGCCAGGTGGCTCAGAGAGTAAGAGCACCGGCTCCAGTGTCAGGATGACCTGGGGATCAAATCCGGGCTCAGGCACTTAGCACCACACCCAGAAACAACTGGCCGTGTAAACTTGAGCAAGTTACTTAACCCCGATTGCTTATAAAAAAAAAAACTGAATAAGTGTTGGTGATAATCCCAATGATGCCACGATGCCACAGGGTTCCTCTTTGTCGTTTATATAGCTATAGAATTGTGTATGCTCTTTGTATATTGTCTTTCAGCTCTGCTCTTTTCACTCTGCATCACTTCCAAAAAACTTTTTCATTTTCCATTTGCTCACATGTTATTTCCTTCGTGGTGCCTTTATGTCCCACAGGCTGCTGGGCCATTCCTTAATCTTTGAGCGTACCCTTTGTCTTCAAATTGTGGCTTGTACAAATCCGTGCTGCTATGAATATTTTTCTACAGATGGGTCTTTTCCTGTCAATAATCACCTGAGGGAATAAATCCAATAAACCCTTGGGTCAGAGAGCATAAGCATTTTTGTAATTTTTTTTTTGCATAATGTCAAATACTCTTTCAAAAGAGTTGAGTTCATTCACCATTATCTATCAGGAAATGAATGTATTTGTTTTCTCACATCCCCCCACACCACTGAATTTTTCTGTCTTTATCTACTTAAAAGGTTTGAGGTTATTCCTCAGTTATTTTCATCTTTATTTGCCTTGCTATTAGTAATCTGAGTCCTTTTTTTGGTGAATGATATTCTGCATTTCTGTTTTTGAGACCTGCCTATTTGTATCCTTTGAAGGCAGCATGGAATAGAATCAGTGACATTTTTTTTTTGCAATTAGAAATCCTGGACTGGAATCTCAAGTTGGTGACATTGAATAAGTCATTTAAACTCTTTGAGCCTTGAATATCTGATCTGTAAAATTAGGAAGATGGACTCATGACCTCCGAGGACTCTCCACACCCTATCCCTGTGCCCTGAATGATGAAACAGCCTCAGAAAATACATTTACCCTATAAATAGTCAGTTCCAAACCCTTTGTGCTATCTTTGGAAGCATTGTGTTCACCCAGGGACACGAAGAGCTGTACTATCAGATACCAGTATGCATCTTTCTATTGGGCAAAAAATTTGATCAAATGAAGACAAGGAAAGGGAGACGCCATCCAAAGTCCTCCTCTCTCCAGGAGCCACCCAAAGGAAAGGGAAGCTAAAATATCTTCCTGCAGATCTGGTTCTTGAAAAGGCAACAAATTTGTTCCCCTGACTACTCCTTAGCTATCACAATTGTGTTATAGTGCTGCTGACCCAGACAAGAGTTCATCTCCTGAGTGTTCCCCTCATCAATGGCCTAAGCAAGAAGCAATAATTAATTATTCACCATATCCCAGGAGTTCAATGACAAAGATAAAACAGTCCCTTTCCTCAAGGCGCTTATAGTCCACTTGAGAAAACAGTGGGTATACACATATGCACAATGTTTCAAGTTCAGTTATTTAGTTGTTTTGCAGTTTTATCAGACTCTTTGTGACCCCATTTGGGGTTTTCTTGGCAAAGTTACCCAAGTAGTTTATCATTTCCACCTCTAGCTCATATTACAAATGAGGAAACTAAGGTAAGTATAGTAAGTGATTTGTCCAGGGCCACACAGCTAGTAAATATCTGAAACCTGATTTGAAGCCAGCAACATAAACCTTCCCAATTGAAGGCCTGATACACTATCCACTGAGCCATCTATCTGTCCCTCACAAAATGTTTAAAAAGTAATCTGGGGAATGAGGTGGGTTGAGTTCTTACAATTATTCATAATCAGGAAGGGCTTTGTGTAAAAGAACTGAATTTAGAATCTTAGTGTGCCTTAGTGCTCCATGGTTGAGTCTAAGGACCCATTACTTCTGGTTCCTAAACTATCTTACCATCTTAGTAATTTATCAGTCAGTAAACTTTTAGTTACTATTACATACCAAGCACTCTGCTGAGCATGGGATACAAAAAAAAAAAAAAGAAACAAACTGCTACTGTCCTCAAGAAGCTTCACCCACCCACATGCACACACACACACACATACACACATGTCTGCCTGTGTATGTGTATTGATAGAGATACATGATACATATGAAGTCAGTAAGCACATATTAAGTACCTACTCTGTGTCAGACAGTCTGCTAAGTGCTAGGGTACGAGGGAGACCAAAAGCGTCATTGACTTCAAGGAACTTGTAGTCTAATGCAAACATATAAACAGCTGCATGCAAAATTTACATCTCCATACACACATGTACATGTATATATGTATGTTTGCTTACATACATTTGTATACATATACACATACACAATACATACCTACACACGATGCACAATGCACATATACATAACACATACATATACATACAACTATACATATACACATATATGTATATACGTGTGTGTATACACACACATATACAGAAAAGTCACAAACCTGAGGTTCTCAAAAATGTCTCCCATACCCTGTGTCATTCAGTTTTCTCTGGGCCCCTCTTCCATCCCCAAGCACAAACACCGAAAGATATATGGGGTTGATTTCTCTCAGCTAACTCAAGGCATGTGCTCAGTGATACAAGAATGCCCTTCAGGGCCTCTGCATTTTCCTCTGGGACTCCCTGCAGCCCATGATATGACCAATTTTCATTTTCCATCTTGGTCACTTCCTGGGTTTCTGTTTGTCATCTGGAGTAAATGGAATGTCACTTCATAGCCAAACTTCAAAAACCCTGGTTGGTCCCTCCATTCCTGGCATGGTCCTCTGGCTGGTTTTATTTGCTTCCTTTTCACTTAAGTTGAATTTTACTTCTGCCATTTAACTGTTCCTTTTTGTAGTCTATTGATGTTCCCTTTGGATGACATGTTTTATTTTGGTTCTGACTTCTTACCCTTGTTGTGGTGACTGTCTCACCAGCGTTGTTAGCAGCTCCTGGCCTTGCTCATCTAGTGCTGCTGCCCTGGGCCTGGAGCCTACGATGGCCTCGGCACAAGGAAAGTGGGAACAAGATCTGTCTCTTCAGTGATTGGAGTGGACTTCCACGGATTCCCAAAGCCAGTGGACATTTCAGATTACAGAGTCATAAAATGCTGCATTTTAAATCATAAACATCCTTCTACGTCCTCTACCTAACCCCTTTCTTATACAGAAGAGGGAACTTAGACTAATCCAGTTGTATTCAGTCCAATTAAACAGACATTTGCTAAGGGCCAATGAACAGCTTCCTATGTGCAAGGTGCTGGAGATACTATATGCATACTCCAGATACAAAGATAGTCCCTGACCTCAAAGATCTTTCAACCAACCTTGGTAACACAACATCTACATAGCTGTATAAATATAAAATATATACAGAGAAAAACAAAAAAACAAATTCTGGAGGACAGAATATTAAACCTGGGATTGAAGCGTTATATTAGAATTTACATAGAATATGCCTCTGATTGAAGGGGGCCTGGGTTTCCAGGAGAGAGGCAGGAAGTCATTTCAAGAATGAGGAATAGCTTGAGTAAAGCCTGGGAGGTAAGAGATGGAATGCTTAGTACAGGAAATGGAAACCAGCTTACTTTGGCTGAAATGTGGAGTATATGACAAGGGAATAAGTGATGTGAGATCATTCCAGAAAGATTGGTAGAAGGTCCAGTGTAAAATGTTAAATCTAAGAATCTGTACATTGTCCTAGGGAGGGACTGAAGCTCCTTGAATATGAGAGCAGTGCGTTTGGACCAAAGACAGGTAAAGAGACTCAGCCCGAGTTACACAGACAGATCCTAAATGGTTTAGATGGCTTTCAAAACCAGGACCTAGGCAGGAATCCTTTTCCATTGGCCATGCTTCAGTCATTTAATTACTTTCTATCCGACAGAGATCTAACCTGTGATTTCGTTGACAGAGGGAACTCCCAGATGAGGAATCTCATGATAATGATGTAGGTTGTCACAATCTCTATAACTTATACAACGAGAAGTCAGAGAGTTTTGCAGAGCACAAGGGCTAAGTAGCTTGTCAGTGGTGATGCAGCCATTAGTTTTCAGAAGCTAGATTTGAACCTGAGTATTAATCTGTCTGAGACCAACTCTCTAACCATTATGCCAAGGATGCTTCTCACTGCTTATGAGTTTAGGGTTATTCTCAATCACTTCCTACACAGGTTTTCTTATTACTATTAGTTTTACTAGACAGTTAGTGGTTTTGTTATTGTTGTTGTAATACCTTTGTTTTGATAATAATTGCTTTTAAGACATCATAAAAATTATTTTGCTGTTAGTGATGTCTTACAGGAAGTTTAATTGAGTTGGCAGATAGGAGGCATAGTGTATAGAGTGTGGACTGAGAATCAGGAAGACCTGAGTTAAAAAAAAATATATATATATATATATATGAGAGAGAGACAGAGAGACAGAGAGAAAGAGAGAGAGAGAGAGAGAGAGAAGAATAGCACACGCTCTTCAGGGTTGTCATGAGTAATGAAAAAGATAGTATTTCTAAAATTCTTAGAAAAGCTTAAAGCGCTACATTCATGCTATTATTTATTATATTGCATAGTATATATGATATATTATTATATAAACCGGTGTTGATATTTCTAATGACTGAATATATCACTTGTTTTTATAATGGAGCCTTTTAGAGAAATTAAATGACTTGTTGGTGGTCACAAAGATAATAAGGGGCAAAGTCAAGATTTTAAGTCAAATTCTTTGATTCCCCTTTCAGAATTTCTCCTATTATACTGCATGGCGTCAACCAGATATTGAAACATCAAAGACTTGCCTTTTGGTTTCTCCACAGATTCAGTTTAGAATCTGCCCTGGAAAATAGTACATCATAGTGTAACCTTTATCTTGTCCGCAAGAAAAAAGTAGGGAATCCCCCCCCCCCATGATTAATGTTACCTGCCTAATTTAAACAAAAAAAGATTTGAAATTTTTGAATGGATTATCCCCATGTTTCAGGCAAAATCACCTGGATTGTTATTTTTTAAAATCCAGATCTACCAGCCAATTGCTTACATTCTCTGTTCTACAATGCTTTTGGAAAGTCAGATTGTATACAGTGGATTTTGTGGTAGATACTAGCTTTCGTTGAAATAGTATAACTCACGTTATGTTTTCCTTTTTAACTATAAAATTGGCATTTGTACTTAACATTTTGTGAGTGTTATGGCTCCTTTGGACAGTCTAGTGAAGACTACAGATCACTTTTCATAATTATATTTTAAATGTGTAAAATAAAATACATGGGATTTCAAAGCAAACCAGTTATATTGAAAGAGTTATCAAAATATTTTTAAAGTTCTTAGAACCCAGATGAAGAACTCCTTCATTAGACATCTATATTCCCTTATTTATCTGTGAATAATTAGTAAAATTTTAATAATTTGTGTGAAGGAATTCTTTTCTGACAAAATCTCAGTTATAGTATTGATAGGATCATAACTCTAAGAAATGAATGAGGTAGTTAGACAATTAGAAATATTCTCACATAGTGGGGGAGGGGGTTGCTGGAAGCACAGATAATTTTTTTAAAGGTGCAGTAACATATATATCTTAGTAAGATGATATCAGTTTGAAGTGGAGGTGCCATTTGTGAAGTATTCCAGTAAGTCTGGGAAGGGGAACGAGGGCATGGCAATAGAATACTGCAAAAGAGGATAAAGGGGAAAGGGTGTCTGTGATGCTGTGGAAGTAAAATACACACACATATACACTGTATATATGTGTGTACATATATGTACACAAGGCATATATGATGTACATGTATGTACGTGCATACATATATAATATACATACACACAGATATACATCTGAAAACTGGTTAAATATAGGGGATGAGAGAGGGGGGAGAGTGCATGACCTTAGTATGATTAAACTATGATGTATAGAAAAGTAGTGATGCCGTCGATAGGCGGGTTGAATTTCAGGAAGAAGATAATACATTCTCCTTTCGATATTTTACACGTGACATGTTGATTAGGTATCCATTTTGGAGATATCTATCTACCAGGTATCTGTGATACAGAACTGAGTAGAGATCGGGAGGGATGTTAAAGCCGGAAACTGATTTGGGAGTTGTCTGCGTATGACTGATAACTGAACCCATGCAAATGAGATCTCCAAGGGAAACTGTCATAGAAAGAAAAGTAAACAGAGAGAGGCAAGAGTTCATGAGTGTTTATTTATTTTGTGGTAGTTACATTTTCATCCAAATCACAGCAACCTAGGATGTAAGCGTGTTTGACATCTAAGTGACTTTCTACATAAATACATAGGCATACATATAGACATATATGCACATAGATTTATGTATATAAGGCCACAAACTTTGTCAGTCCAGGGTAAAATTCTATTGTTTGTTTGTTTAGCATATGATTCAAACCTAAAATAATCCAATTACAGCTAGGTTGGATTAGTGGGTATAATGAATCCTCTGAAGTAGTCACATTATTAGAATTCACATATTTCCATTCAACTGGAACCAATTTCCATATTTTACATAATTATAACTGTGAATAGTTCTAAGAAATACATGAGACCACTTAAAGATTTCATCATTCACACTCATTGGGACCTAGCTCTATTGGGAATATAACCTGCGTGTGTTATCAAAAAAGAAAGAAACAAAAAAGAATCATTTGTTCAAAGACCATCAGTGTCCTCATTTTGAAGAAGTCAGCAACATAGTGGATGGGGTGTTGGCCCTGGAGTCAGGAGGACCTGAGTTCAAATTCTGCCTCAGATCTGAGAAAATCACTTATTCTCTCTAAGCCTCAATTCCTCATCTGTAAAATCAGTATAGTAATAACACATTGTTGTTTTACTATTCAGTTGTGCCTGACTCTTCTTGAACCTACGGACCATACTGTCCATGGGGTTTTCTTGGCAAAAATACTGGAGTAGTTTGCCATTTCCTTCTCCAATAATAACACATACCTCAGAGTTTTTATGAGAATAAAATGAGATACATGTATATTACCTTTTACACATTAAAGTAGTAGTAGTAGTAGTAGTAGTAATAGTAGTAGTAGTAGTAGTAGTAGTAGTAGTAGTAGTAGTAGTAGTAGTAATTTATTTTACATATATGAAAACTGAGACTCAATTGAAATAATTTGTTCTAGGTCATGTAGGTAGTAAGTTAAATCCTGGATTCCAAGTGAAGGCTTTGGGTTTCAAACCCAACTCTGTGTCCCCTATATCTTCCTGATGTAGATTTTAGCCTCAGATCTTCTTCAGCACCATCTGGAGAACAAATACCTCTTTTTGGCTTCTCAAGCAACCCCATGCCAATTTCATTTCACTCTAGGGCAGCCATTGGCTTAGGGAATTAACAGATTAATCTGAACAGGGAGGAGTGGGGAAAGATTGTTCAGTTGTATCTGAGTCTCTGTGATCCTGATTAGGGTTTTCTTGGCAAAGTTACTGGAGTGACTTGCCATTTCCTTCTCTAGCTCATTTTACAAATGAGGAAACTAAGGCAAAAAGTGTTAAGTGACTTATCCAGGTTTACATAGCTAGTAAGTGTCTGAGGCCATATTTGAACTCTGGTCTTTCTGACTTTAGGCCCAGCACTCTATCTACCATACCACGTAGAATCTTAGCAATATCAAAGTGGTATGAGAACCAGAATTGAAGGGGCAGAGAACAGTGAGAATAGCTCTGACTATGGGGCCAGAGCATCTGGATTCAAATTCTACCTTGGATTTTTACATATATTTGCCCCAACAATAATTCCATAGTCAGGAATAAATCCTGAAAGTGTTATCAAACTCAGGGGGAAAAATGGCCCCTAATCAAAGATCTTTATCCCCCTCATTTTGATACAGTTCAAATTGCTAAATTTGGACTTAGGAAGAACTAAGTTTGAAGCCTGACTCAGATAGTTACTAGCTGTGTAACCCTGTAACAAGTCACTTACCCACTTCCAGCCTCAGTCTCCTAAGTTGTAAAATGGGAAGAATAGCAATACCTCCCAGGGTTGTTGTAAAGACCAAATCAAATTATTTTATATATGTGTTTGTGTGTGCACATGTGTATATGTTCATGTATGTGTGTATATATGCACACATATATACATGTGTTGTATATATTTGTATATATAGTTCTTTGCAAACTTTAAAATGCCATATGTTAACTGTTCTCATTATTATAATTATCATAATCATTTATTGTTATAACAATCATTCTTATAACATTCTCTGTATGACTTTGGACAAGTCACTTAACCTCCTTCAGACTCAATTCTACTCCCTAGAATAATTGGCCACTGAAACCCCTTCTAACCCTAGATCTGATCTATTTTGAACTCAAAGTCAGCCTTGCTCAAGGGCCTTCCCAAGCAGAAGGGATTCAGAAGGGGTTAGTGAGTTATGCAGTCTTCAATCCATTTTTCAGACTTACACATTTAAGTGCGTAATGAGATTTAGCTATGTATCAGTTTAAAGGATGGCTCTTTTTTGGTAACTTTACAAGGACTGAATGGAATAGTGGCCAACAAGATCATGCATGCAGAACACGGCACCGTGGAACTCTATATGCTGAGTAATGACAATCTGAGATTTGGAGAGCTGTAAGGGATTTTCAGAGATCCTCTGATTCAGCCTCCTCTTTTCACAAATGAGTACACAGAAGTCCAGAGCAGGTGGATGACATATCCAAGGTCACATAACTACTTAGTAGAGTGGCACAGATCATTTTCTCACCTAATTCTCTGAGTCATGTGTTGGCAAGCAGGTTTCTATAAACCTCCGGAGGAATGCTTTCCTTGGCTTTTTGTTCAGTGGGCCAGATTTTACTTTGCAAAGTGTGAAACGGCTCTTTGAATAGGACTGTTCTGCTTCCATAATGCATGAATCAGAGAGGGGGAGACTTTGTATCCTCTGTCATTTGTCATGAGGTTAAGTGGTTGGTCCCTAATGACCCACCATGTTGCTGGTCTGTGCCTCTCTCTTAGCCATGAGCTATGAGATAATATCAGAGCCAGAACCTGCTTAGGCTACTGACAAAGGCTACTGACAACTAGGAGAGAGATTCTGCCCTGGATCCAATTATAATCTGGCCTCTGGAACAGAAGATAGAAAGGAGGTAGGGAGAGGAGGGGGAAAGGAGAAAATCTACTTCTTTTCTTCCTGACATCAGATAATATTCGCTCACTGGCACATTGCTGAAAAATCATGGTTATTAAGGAAGCCCTCTCTGTTTCCATCTCAGACATGAATTGATTATTTTAACCGAAGACACAGAGATAGATCAGGGGAAGGGCATGCCGATGCTAAGGTGTCACGTGTGAATCTACAAGTCAAGTGACAGTACTGAGCACCAGGAAGCAGGAGTGGAAAATGGCAGGAAGAAGTATGAGCTGGAGGCAGCAATGCATTAAGAGCAGGAAAAGATTAAGACCAGGAAGCAGGATAACAAGCAAAGGCACCAATAAGATAAGGAAGTTGAAGGGAACATGGAGGTGATTGAGACAGGCTACTCCCCTCATTTTCCTGAAGACAGAAACTTGACCCAGAGCTGTTGAGTGACTTAGGATGACAGGATCATTGATAGTGAACTGGACAGGATTCTAGGAATAGATCAATTCATTCTGGTCATGTTTCAGATGAGCAAACTGAAGCACAGAATAATAAATTGCCTTGCTATTAGATTGTAAGCTCTTTGCAATGAATATGGTTTCATTTTTTTGTACTTGTATCTCCAGGACCTAGAAGAGTTTGGTTTATAATAAGAGCTTAATAAATTGTGGTTGATTGATTGGACTTCGATCAGCATTCACATAGGTTAGCTAACCGAGATATCCTGTCTCCAGCCTCAAAATTAAGTGTTTGTTCTATTCCACCATGAACCTTCTAAGAAACAGGCCAGGAATTCAGTGGGAACAGCTAGTAAACCTGGGGTTTGATCAGAACCCAACCATGAGGTCATAATTTAAAAAAGAAGTCAACCAAAGAAAGTACATTATGTTAATCATTGCCTTTGGTGAGCATCATGATGTTGAACCAACAGTGCTATCTGGTTCTCTGATTCTTTTTACATCTATCCATTTGGAGGCACGGACAAAGTTGGAGGGTGACTTGGATTTCATTCCTCAGTCAATTTTGGATGTTTGGCCCAATCCTTGAGAGTGTGACTTAATTTTGTGGGTCAAATGACAGGTAAAGGGAAATTAATATTTACTTCATGACAGTTAACATTTTTGTCTTTTTGGTTCCAGAAAAAAAAAATCATTTGTTCCATCCCAGAGCACTCTGAAGCCATCAGTATTGATTTGAGAAATTTTATTGATTTTTCATTTACTTGCCTTTTATAATTATCATTATTGATCACAGATAAGAGTTTATCAGCAGTTATTCCTATAAAACATAAATGTATTAAAATAAAAGCAGAACAGTTCTACAATAGTAGTGCCTACCATGTACTAGGTCTGGGATCCTATGGGATTTTATTTTTTAGGTAAGATGGTTGGATTTTAATACTTGAATTATCTTCAGAAATTATTAGAAAACAAAGATTCATAATTATTTTATTTTCACTAATCGCTAACTAAAACTTATCCTGTTCCTCCAGTGATTTAAAAACATTATTCCGAGAAGGAATCCATTAGCCTCACCGGGCTGCCAAATGAGTCACTGACACTCAAGATGGTTGAGCTTCTGATCTGGATGAGCAGAGAGGTTGAATGATTTTCCCATGGTAACTCAGATATTTGAACTATGAGGAAAAAAAAGAAATATAAATGTTCTTAATACTTATCTAGCCCTATTTCATCTAAATCTTTCAGCCTTTTATAGTTTTATAAGCTTAAGAAAAAAATGAAATCAGTTATATGGTATTTGGGATTGCCTCTCAAGGCCAAGTTACTTAGGCTTAAAAGTATATTTTAGCTGATTTTTTCCCCTAACAAATGCCCAAGGTAGGTGGGAAAATTCAAAAGGATATTAGACCGATAAATATTTTCCAATCAGATGCTAATATTGGGTGAACACTTCCTTCTTCCACTAAAAATTTCCTACCCCTTATTTTTACTTCTCTCAAATATGCCCTCAACCTTCTATATAGCTTTTTTTTCAGCTATCACAATGAAAATATACATTTCAAGTTGACTTTCTGTAGGTACCTGGCCAAGGCATACTTTTTCATGTAAGTTCCAAGAAGTATCTTAGTAAACCAAAGGTGTCAAGCTTATACTGTCTTGGAGCTTGCAAAACTTCTGAGTGTGGCTAGGGAACAAGTTTAAAATATTTTGGGGAAATGTTTAAAACAATAAACAAAAATATGATACAATATAGATGATGTTAATGTTTGATTTTCTAAGTCAATATGCTGCTCAGGGATTCATTTCTATTTGGATTCGACACCCTTGTTGTTTATTTTCATACTTAAAATATCATCTGTGCCTACTGTTTCTAGTAACCAAAGGCAGGAATTTCTTCCATTCAGTGCCCTTTGTTCAGCAAAGCATCTTCCAGGGTCTCTAATTTGATCTTTGATGTCATGATGGAGAAATATAGCCTGGATAGCAGAGCAATAATGCAGATTCTGAACTGGTCACTAGGGCGATCAACCTGCAGATCAACTCATTAATAGACATTAATGTCTATTGATGTCAGTTTGGAAGGAGAACAGTAACAGAGTGCCCAAGCTTGGCATATGACAGCTGATTAAAATGAATGAGAGATGCTTATTCTAGGGAGTGGAAGGCTTGGGGTAGCAGTTGTAGGGAGTGGAACAGTAGATGTCTTCAGTAACTTGAAAGGGCTTTCATGTGGAAGAAGGATCAGACTTGACTCTACAGGAAAGGGTTGGGAACAATGACTGGGGGTTGCATAGAGACAGATTCAGATTGAGAAAAGGAAACACAAAATCCTAGAGCTATCCAAAAGTGGGATGGGCTTCCTTGGGAGGTGATGGGTTCCCCCTCCCTGGAAACCTTAAAAAAAGGTTGGATGTCTATTTGCTGGGATTGTTGGAAGAAGCTATTGGCCAGATTGAGGTTGGGATGGTAAAGCCTTGGAGGTCTTCCAACTCTGAGATTTGATGACTGCATGTAGCCATTTTATCTACCTGCACTCTTGTTTTCTCATCTGTAAAAATGAGAAGATTAACTAGATCGTGAACTTTTTAACCTCTTTAATGTTGTCAGCCTCTATAGCAATGTGTTTAAAGGCACAAGCCTCTTTTCATAATAATGTTTTTTAAAGCATAAAAGAAAATACATAGGGCTAGAAAGGAACTCAATTATATTAAATTGTAATTATATATATGTAATATAGATGTGCATATATAATATACTATGTGCATAAACATGCAGATGAATACCATGTACATATGTACACACAAATACATATATGTACACATAGTTTATATTTCTTAGTCCCCACATTATGAAATCATGGGCCGAATGGTCTCTTCTATCTCTGATATTTTATGATTTTGATCTAAAAATATCTAGGGAGTGACTTACATTTTTAACTAGTTACCACTAGTTAGCACTTTTTCAGATTTTCAAGTATTAGCTTATCTCTGAGGCCATGTTTTTGGTGCTGTCAAAATGCTAGGAAACAAAAAACCTTCATGTCTACCCAAGGTTAGAATTTTTAATCATTTAGAACCAAGTGAAAGTGCAAAAAGCTAGTTAACCTAGTTAACCAGATAAATGTTTCCTTAGGGGTCACTTTTCCTTTGACTAGGACAGGCTTGGACTAGTACATGAGTGATGGAGAGCTGTTCCTCCTTCCAAGAAGCAGGTGCCGTAGTTTGTCCTTGGGACATTGTTGTGTCTCTGGCCTTGAGTAACCAGGGCATTTCCAGAAAGAACCGTATAAGTCATTAAGCTATAAATCACAAAGATGGCTCTAGGACACTTTTTTTTTCTATCCATGGCCTCCATGATGTTGTACAACGGTTTTTCTTCTTAAATCTGGAAGGGGCAGGAGGAAGATGACTCTTTATTTCTTGACATGTGTATGGCACAGTGTGGGAGGGTGTCTTGAGCTCCTATCATTTGAGAAAGAATAGCTTTAAAATGCTAGCTTTCAACTAGACACATTATTACTCAAGGCACAGTGGACAAAGTGTGTGACCTAGAATCAGGAAGATGCACTCAGATCTGGCCTCAGTCACTTACTTCAATTTAACCTCAATTTGCCTCAGTTTCCTCACCTATAAAATAGAGCTAATAACAGCACTTACCTTTCAGGGTTTTTGTGAGCATCAAATGAGATAATATTTATAAAGCATTTAGCACATTGCCTAAAAGTAGGAACTCTAATATAGGGCCTTCCTTCCTTCCTTCCTTCCTTCCTTCCTTCCTTCCTTCCTTCCTTCCTTCCTTCCTTCCTTCCTTCCTTCTTTCCTTTCTTCCTTCCTTCCTTCTTTCCCTACTCAATAACAATGGAGGCTGATTGGTGAGAAGTTTTCCAAACAAAAGTCTCCTCAGGATTGGCCAAGGAGACTTTCTGCCAGTGAGGCTTTTTGCACTTTCACTTGGTTCTAAATGATTAAAAATTCTAACCTTGGGTAGACATGAAGGTTTTTTGTTTCCTAGCATTTTGACAGCACCAAAAGCATGGCCTCAGAGATAAGCTAATACTTGAAAATCTGAGAGAAATGCAGCTAGCAGCATTGTGCCCGTTATTGATTGGAGTCGGGGTATTGACATCTGTGGAGCACTAGATTTTGGTCCCTGGTGATGAAATGGAGTGACACAGGGGCATGAAGCCTGGGGGTTATGAAAATAAAATCTGTTAGCATTAGTTGGAGTGGAGCCTCAAAGCCAGGTCCATGGGCTAGAAGGATTGATGGGCAATTGATTGCAGTGAAAGTAGGCACAGAGAAACCCCTCTGCAGCTGGCCCCTGGAAATGAGCATGAGGGACACTCTCCAGGTATGTAAACCTGCTTTGCCTTTGTCCATAATGTACTGACCAGATTGGGCCAGCCATTGTGAGAGTTCTAGGCTGTTGTAGGAAAGAATAAAGAAGAGAACAGAAGGTAGCAAAGCGAGAAGCTTATGTTGTCTCAGCTAAGGTGAGTTCCGGTTTCATTCATATTTTCCCAGGTCATATTTCTTATTTGCTGTCCTTGCTACTATAATTCTGGGGAAGTCCATCAGTTGGGAAGTATAGTCTGTTTCTCAGGACTGAGTTGAGAGTGGGTTGGTCTTACATAGTCCACAGTGATATCCTATACTGCTTGGGATCATAGATCTAGTCAGAAGGAATCTTAGGCATCATCTATTGTAAACTAATGCTCAATTTTACATACAAGGAAACAGAGGCCTTGTGAGTTTAAGTGACTTGCCTGAGGTTGTACAGGTTGTAAGGAGCAGAGATGGGATTTGACTCAAGTTCTCTGACTCCATGCATAGAACTTTCCCTGCTTTAGTATACTGTCTGTCCAATTTAGAATTCAGAGAAGACCTCCAAGAGAAGCTTGGAGCCATCAAGACATATTTTCTCCATTCATCCACAGAAGCAAGTAACAGATTTTTCATAATTGAGCCTAGGTCCCCCATCAGTGGGTAAGCCATCTTATGAGGGAAACAGAATAATGCTGCTCTCAGTTGTTTCAGTCATTTCCAAATCTTTGTGATCCCATTTGAATTCTTCTTAGCAGAGAGTGAGGTTTGATGTTTCCTTTTCTAGCTCATTTGACATATGAGGAAACTGAGGCAAACAGGGTCACAACTTTCTAAATATGTGAACCTGATGCTTCTGTGAGGCAATAATAAAGAGATATTTTAGAGGTACTTTTCCAAAAGTAATGATAAACTATTTACAGATTCTTATGAAGCCTTCATTCCACTTGTGATTAACCTCATACTCTTATGAGAGACACAAAGGAATGGTTCAGAAGTTAGGGAGTCCTTATAGATCTGCCTTTCGGAAGCTTTGATGGAATAGCACATTGAAATGGTTTGACAAACAACTGAATATAGTAATGGGCAACAGATTGATTGTTTTACAGCCATCAACCTGTTTCCAAATGCAGAAGAGGCTGCCTATGATTCCTATGACTTAGCAAATGAATCAACAGACCTGGCAATAAATTATCAAAGCCTAGTCATAATCTCAGTTGCACATATTTCTATTTCTCTGTAAGCTTTGTAAAAGCTTTCTACATATGAACTCATTTGAGACTCATGCCCCCTCTATGAGGAAGAAGCTCTTAAAAATTCCTATTTTTCAAAAAAAAGGAAACTGAGGCTTATAAATGTTAATTGACTTACCAGTGATCACCCAACTAGGAAGTGTAAGGAATGAGATTTGAACTCAGGTCTTCTTGTCTCTAGGCCCGATTATCTAGCTGCTATCCCAAGCTGAATTTAGTTTGCACATAGGTGTTTTGTGAAAATTAAAAGTGATATTTTCAAAATTGTCATTTAAAGCTATTTTACTACCTTTGGTAATTGCCTTAGGAAAGTAATTTAAAACTAAACTTTTTAAAGCAAAAAATGTTGGATTTTATAATTTAGCTTGTGACTATAGTAAAATATTGATGTGGTTGGATATCGGACAATTCTAGGAACAAACTCATTATGCTCTTTCACTAGACAATAAATAAAATATAATCAGAAGTCATAATCCTACACTGTGGTCTTCCATACTAGGAATAGCAGTGATACAACTGGAAATATAAAGAACAATCATGAATACTTGGCTAGTTGGGTACAGAGGCAAGGAAATGTGTCAAGTCTTGGCCTTTTGAAAACTAAATCTGGCAGTATGCTTCCTGGCCTGCTCTTCAAACATGGCGGGAGCCTGGCATGTGTCTTAAGTCAGCAAATATCAGTGATAAACAATGAACAGCAACTGATGGAGTCCTCTAGAATATCAAGGCTGGGCCTGCATTTTGGCAGGGAAATAAGCACATGGACAAGAGTGGCTGTGAGGAGCACTGACTTTGTCTAACTACCCAGGCAATTTGTGTGCTCTCACTCAACGGATTGCTTAATTAGATGAAGGGGAAGAAGCCAAACGGATAAGTGGAATCAGTTCAGCCAAGATTATCAATTTGTTGATTCTTCCTGTGCTAGTGTTTAATAGTAACAAACAACACTTCCATACAGCTTTAGGGTTTGGAAAGAGCTTTGTGTGTCTTGCTCCATTTATTACTCCTAAAAACCCTATTGGGCATCAAGATGACACAATGATTAGAGTGTCAGGACTGGAGTAAGGAAGAATTTTCATCCTGGATTTAATTCTGGCCTCTGACACTTACTAGGTGTGTGACCCTGGGTAAGTCACTTAATCCTGTTTGCCTCAGTTTCCTCATTTGTAAAATGAATTGGAGAAGGAAATGGCAAACCACTCCAGTATTTTTTTCCAAGAAAACCCAATGGGGGTCATACAGAGTCAGACATGACTGAAAAATGACTACATAACAAAATAACAAAACCCCATTAGGTACTGACTGTATGGTAAAGATACTGAGGATTAGAAATGTTAAATGACTTTTCTAGAGTGAAACTAAGTGTCTGATGTGGGATTTGAACCCAGGGATACCTGGTTCAAGTCCAGTATATTATCCATTATGACATACTGCTTCTTACAATGTCTAGGTGGTACAATGGATAGAAAGTTATTCTTGGAGTTGGGAAGGCATGAGTTTAATTCCTGCTTCAGACAATTACTAGCTTATATTGACCATAGGAAAGCCGCTTAACCTGTATTTGTTTCAGCTTCCTCATTTGTAAAATGGGGAAAATAATAATACCTACTTCCTAGGGTTGTGACAAGGATCAAATGAAACAATGATTTTAAAGTGGTTAGCAAAGTGCCTGGCACAAAGTAAGTGCTACATAAATGTTAGCTATTATGGAATAATATTTGCCTCATATTTCCTATCTCCCTCCATTTTTGTCTACATGTTTGCTTCTCTCATGTTCAAGATTGGATTAGTGTGAGACATTAACTAACCAGGTATTAACTGAAAATTTATGGGGGAAAATGAGATCTTCTTCAGAGGAACTGCTGAAAGAAGATGAGTCAGTGGTCCGACCACCCTGGATATTCTCTCTAAAGACATCGGATATTACTGGCCAACTTTGGGGAAAAAGTTGTTGATGGGCCATATTGGTAGAGGTATTCAAAAAAACACCTTATTAATAAGTAGAGTGCCCTGGAAGCAGAAAGGGCTCCTTCTTTCCTGATAACAGAGACTTCCCAAATTAGACTAGATTCTTGGTAGGAGGTGGTTAAATTCCTCAAGTAAAGACTAGAAGGCAATTATCCAAACCATTCTTGGACTTCATGTATGCATTGGACTATACGGCCTCAGAAATCTCTTGAACTTTCAACCTATTGCTCCAATGGGAAAAAAGTTGAAATGCTTCTAGCATATAACATTTTCAGCCTTTGCTCTTGTAGACAAATTAATTCTAATTTTTTTAGACTAATACTTTGTGTTTGTCTCTCAGTAATTTTTGCTCCCTGTTTTGCTCATTTTAAGTACTTTCTCCAGTTCAAAATAGAGAGCCAATAAGTGGGGTGGAAGAGAAGCAGAATTTGGAGCCAAACATTTGAAAATGTTTATTTAGTTTAAGATTCCTTTAAGTGAATCAAAAGAAGTTTGTCCTGTGACTTCAGTGAATGACTGTACAGTAAACCCTCAATTAGCTGGAAAGCTCAATTGACTAGGTTTTTTCTTTCCTTTCTTGAATTTTTTGTAAAGGATACAGCCCATAAGAAAATAAGTTCTCATCAGGGACTTCATTGAAATGAACAACACAATGAGAAACAGAAAGTAATACAAATAAAAACTCCCTTTCTTATCATAATGTTAGTGTGTGTATTCTGCCCAGGCACATAGCAAATATTTATGGTAACATTATTTGAAGTGTATTAGAGTAGATGGAGGGAAGTTTGGAAGCAAGTACAAAAATTTGTAACCTAATTCAAAAATGTCTATTTGAAGACATAACATTGTACAAAATGTTATTTTCTCCTCCTGCCATACAGGAACATCACCCATTTTTTTAAGAAATGGATCATTATCTAAAGATTTTTAAAAATCTGTTATTGGGGCAGGGGGGGGCAGGAAGGGAGAGAAAGATGGATTAAGGGAAATCCCACATTTTCAATATGTCACATCTTGAGGGATTCCTACTGCCATCTATAATGCCAATTTTTCCCTCCCTAATCTTCTCCCTCTTTCCATGAATCATAGATCAAAGGGTTACAATATTACAAATAGTTTACAGAGGTCACCCTTGATTACTCTCAAAATAAGTCTTGTACTGTGGGGAAAGGAAAACTGAAATAATTTAATTTGTCTGGCAATATTTTGAGTAGAGCTGAGATGCCCTATTTGGATCAAGTACAAAAGTCCAAGGTTAAACATTTCCCCTAAATGGAAAGACTATGCAATACTCTCCAGGAATCCTTCAAAATATTGATTTGCAATGTTACATCACACTATCATTACACTGCAGTTTGCACCAGCACAAAAGAGGAGTATTGCACCAAGCTGACCTCCAGTTAGAATGATATGAATTGATGGTCCTTGGGTCCCCAAAGGATCAGGTAATTATCTCTGTGGCTGAATGAACAACTGGCTTGACACATATGACGGTCAAGTCATTAATTTTTTTAATCAGCCAAATTGGTTGGGAGCTTATTTCATCAATGGTCTGATGAACCCCACTGGCTTAAGCAAGTTAAATTGGTTGTGCCCATTACCCACACATACCCTGTGAACTCATTTACTTTGTTTTGAAGAGGCATACTGATTCAGAGAAGGCAAACGAGTTTTATTTATTGGTTTTTATTTGGGTTCCAGGTGGTGGAAATTTTGGGAAATTTGGGTTCTGGATAAATGAATCAATCACACGCACACACACATACATATAGTGTGTGCATACATATACACATATATATGTATTTACACACATATATACACAAATACATACATATTTGCATTGAAATATCAATGATATCAGTCTTCTTTGCAATTTATAGTCTAAGACACTTGCCTGGGGACAAAATTGCTCCCCATGTCTGCACATATTATACATATATATATATGTATGTATGTAAGTATATATATATATCTATATATCATATGTGCATGTATATAGCTATGTATATATTTGAAACTTTATTTTATTTTAAACTTATTGAATAAAACGAACATTTCCATAATATAGTATAATTTTTTAAAAAGATAACACACGAAACTGCAAACTTCTTATGTAAAAATTGCTACTCTTTTTAAACATACAATAAACTTATTGTATATGTATACATATATGTATGTACATATAAACTATATTTGTATATACTTCCATATACATATGTTTCTCTTGATGGAACATAAGGTCCTTGAAGGTAAAGCTAAGTTCCATTTATTATCTTTGTAACTCCAGCACCTAGGAGAGTTCTTTGAGCATGGTGTTGATTGAATGATTGCTTGGATGGAATTTGAGGACCTTCCTATCTATTTATCAGTGATCAGTGAGAAAACAGGTGTCCAAGGCCACCCAGACAGTACATTACAGAACAATTACATTTATTGATTTTTTAAATTTATTGTCAGGATTGCTTTGCTATGTATTACATGATGTCTTTGTTGTTAGGATCAATGAGGTAACAGTGGTGAAATGAAAAAAGGGTTGATTTCACCATCACAAAGATCTGGATTCAAATCTAGCATCTGGTACATAGTGGTGGTGTGACCATGAGCATACCAATTAACCTCTCAGTGCTAGATGGGAGGTCATGAGTAATAGATGAGATCCTTATACGTTTCAGTTTAGGGTGCTTCCACTCTGGAACACCAATAACAAAATGATCAGATTATATTAAATATGTCATAAAGTGACAGAAATTGAGGGAGGGAATATGGCAAAAAGAACAGTTCTTGTGTTGGATACAGAAGCCCTGGTTTCATATTTTATTTTCCCATTAATTAGCTCTATCAGAAGTATCAACTACTATTGGGGCGGCCAGGTAGCCCAGCGAGTAAGAGCACTGGCTCCAGGGTCAGGATGACCTGGATCAAATCCGGGCTCAGATACTCAGCACCACACCCAGAAATAACTGGCCGTGTAACCTTGAGCAAGTTACTTAACCCCGATTGCTTTAAAAAAAAAAAGTATCAACTACGTAGCCCAGGCTGCAGGTAGTCCACAATACTATGTGAATTCCTTCCTGAACCAGATTAAATATAATTGAAAAATATTAACAAAATAAATGTAAATACAAGACGCAGATTATATTACATTTTATAATCTAAATCAATATACAGGCTCAAGGATCCTCATATGTGGATTAGTGGACCCCATTTCTATTTGGATTTGATAAGACTGAGTTACATGACTGAGGCTGTCTCTATTCCTGAGTAAGCTAAAGTTCCTGCATCTCTACATTGAAGAGGTCTGACTATGTGATCACTAAAGTTCTCACTTCCTCTGAATTGCTGATCCTGAAAGATTTTATTTTGTCTCATAAGTGGCATGATTTATTTAATCCATATATGACTTTGCTGATTAGCTTTCCAAAGAGAGCCAATTAAAATTCATTGCATGTTCATAAAAGCATTTCAGCAGTTTGGGGGAGATGAGACTTTGGGAACCTAGAAGGAATACTGTACTCAACCCCTCACCAGATCCTCTGGCAAGTGCCCTCCATGGAAGTTTAACTCAAGACTGTAACTGCAGGGTGATAGCACATGTGTTTGAATGTCCTCGTGGTAAATGCAGAACTGCCCTCTTTTCTTCTCTCTTCCCCACCCCCAGTTTGGGATATATTATTATCTCTGATTTTTTTTTTCATGAAAGTTATGGAAATGGCAGGAAAAAAAAATATGTTTGCTCATTTAGCAGTTGTTGATTTTATACCTAGAAGAAGGAGAACTGACTAGCTATAGCAAGTGGTTAATTAAATCTTTTGCTGTTAGTCCTCAATTACAGGCATTAATTCGTACTCATAGTTAGCAGCTTTTCTACCCAATTGGATAGATTTTGTGTATCCTTCCTGATATGTGTGGAATCTTAATGAAAATTATCAGAATTATGTAGAGGGTGTGAAATCAGGAATATTGTGTGCGAGTGTGTGTGTGAGAGGGAGAGGGGGAAGGAGAGAGGGAAGGAGGGGGGGAGAGAGAGAGAGAGAGAGAGAGAGAGAGAGAGAGAGAGAGAGAGAGAGAGAGAGAGAGAGAGAGAGAGAGAGAGAGAGAAGAGGAGGGAGGGGAGGGGAGAGGAGAGGAGAGGAAGGGAGGAGAGGAGAGAAGAGGGAAGGGAAGGGAGGAGAGGTGAGGAGAGGGCAGGAGAGGAGAGAGAGAGCTTGGGAGAGTCTAGAGCCACACACAGAGAGGCACAGGCAGAGAACGGAAAAAGGAAAGGTTCTTTTAGAGAAATTCTGAGTGATTTTTTTAAAGCAACTCTTCCTTGTGGTTATTTGTCACCTTTGACTCCACTAACTTGCCCAATGAGACGGCAGCTCCATCTTGGGATTTAGAGTCTCTCTCACTTGCTCTCCTCTTCTTCCTTTTCTTCCCTTCCTATTCTCTTCTCTTCAGAATGTTCTGAGAGAAGGTTGAACAATCCCACTGCATTTTGTTTTTCTAATGTTTTTTGGCCTCTCCCCAGTAGGTTTTTTACAGTCTGCTGCCTGCCTCTCAGATTAGAAGAACACTGGCATATTTTAACAGTTTCCTAGGATTCAAACAGTCTTTAATTAACAGCAAATTGATGTTTTGGAATATAACCAAAACAGGGGAAATATTGGATGCTGAAAATGGGGCTTGAATTTTTCCAGCTTCCAGGCAACTGACTGACACAGCATCCTGGGGCTGGGGGGTGGTGGGCTGCAAAAAAAAAAAAAAAAAAAAAAAAAAAAAAACTCCATTGCAAACAGGTGGCTACTGATTGGTATGCAAAGGGACATTTTCATTTTCATAATAGTTTCACAGATTGGTCTTTGGTAGTGTGGCTGAGGAGGTATGCTGTTATTTAAAGGATGCTAAATTCTATCTACCCCTAAAGACACCCCCCCAAAAAAAAATCTCTTGTACTTGATAATAGCCCTAGATGGTCGCAAGTGAGTACTGACTCTTAGGGAATGCATCCTAGAAACACTCTACTCCTTTGCTAGCAGTGGATTAGAAATAGCATTTTAGTCCCCCACTCACCGAGGCAGTGAACTAGGGTGATTTGTCTTTCCTGCAAGGTTAGTTCCCTGCTTGCCGCTGCCAGAGTTCAGAATTCTGTGAAAAGGAGAGATCTAGGGAAACAATAGCACTATCATAAGACTATCATAAGCACCTCAGAAAAATAAGGCGAATTTTAGAAGGAGATGGGCAGGAGGGCTACATTTGCCCTAGAAATGGAAAACCAATATGGAATCTAGTGGTTTTGAAGGAATCTTGATTGAAAATGCGTTTGATAATTGAATCCCGTCTGGCTGCCTGGCAGGAAATAGCCCTGAGATACTTTCCCAGTGTTATCTGTTCAATTTGAAGGCAGAGGGAGGAATCATTACTAGCTACTTCTGAACAAGGAAAAGTTCGCTGCCAGTTGATAGCAACAGGTTCCCCAACTGACTTATGAGTCCTTGATTTCCAGGGAAAGACTGCAATGACTTCTAACCCTTTGGGGCAAACTTCAAGTGTTTCATCAAGGTCACTCATTCAAAGGCAGAGGATCTCACTAACGCTTTTCTTTTCTTTTCTTGTCCCCAGGTGGCACATGCCAGAGCCCTGCTCTCCCAGCCCTGGTGCGTCCACCTGCCCCACCTTTGCAGCCCTCGCTGGATATTAAACCATTTCTTCCGTTTCCTTTGGACACTGCAGCTGCAGTCAATCTGTTTCCCAACTTTAATGCAGTAAGTACTTCAGTCCTTGAAGGTCATGACATTAGTAGGTGTCTTTTGTGTTCTGGAGAAGAGGTAGGGCTGCAATATATGTAATACCTACTATTTCTCCACTCACAACCATGATACTATATTTCCTATGGTATAGTACTTTCTAATCGTAACTAAACACAGTCGACTCTTAGATCATTCAGGGATTTGGCTCCCTTTTTCATAACGCTTCCTCCTGACAAAGTCTATGCAATGCCACTGACCCAGTTGTTATAGAAGGATGTGCTTGAAGTGAAATTGATATGGTTGAGTATATTTTTATTGCCTTTATCTGGACCTTGTGATAGTAGTAGTTGTGGCAGCAGCAGTAGTATTAGTAAAAAAATATATCAACGTATTCCATTTATATAGCACCCTTCCTCTAGAGAGTAATGTTTTATTTTTCCTGTACCTCAACCAAATTAAATATTCTTATAATGGGAAAATTACTATTTTCTTACTGAGCTGTAAGTACTTTTTCCTTTTTTATCCTCCATTTCTCTTGGGTCATGCCAACAGTAGCCAAAACTATTCTCCTTAAAGACCAAGGTTATTATTCTATGGGTACTAATTCATATTCTTTTGTTTCCTGTCTGATAAAGTTGCTGATTTAGCCTAGATTTCTGTGCTAATTCCTGTAGTGCAGGAAAAAAAAAAGTCTGCATGTATGTTGGGGAATGGAAACTGAATTAAAAAAAAAAAAAGAACTAGAACCCAGCCTGATGGATGATTCTTATTCACTTTTCTTAACCTATCTGAGAAGTTGTCAAGATGCTCTGTCCAAGCATCAGGAGATCAGTGCCAGGGCATGTCAGCAGCAATGGAGTGAAGAGTGTCAAGGTGGGCACTGCATATTGTTGCAGCAAACAAAGCTTATCTGGGCACTGCAGCTGTTTATTCTGGGCTCCAGGTTTATTTTCTTGTTTTCTTTTCTCCAACTAAATCTTTATCCATCAAGAGGAAGAAGCAAGATTATGTCCTCAAGGGCATGATCACAGTGCCAAAGCAGGGACAGCTGTTGTCTAGCACTCATGCAATGAACCTGAGTGCTATGTCAAGTTAAATGATAGTATCTGAGGCAATGTTACCTCAGAAATATGGAGGATGAGGGCCTACTTTTTTTTAGGGAAGAAGGCAGGGCAATCGAGGTTAAGTGACTTGCCCAAGGTCACACAACTAGTAAATGTGTCAAATGCCTGAGGTCACATTTGAACTCAGGTCCTCCTGACTCCAGGGCCAGTGCTCTCTTCACTAAGTCACCTAGCTGCCCTTAGGTCCTACTTTTGTTTTCCCAATATGCTCCTTACTAGATATGTTACCTTGGGCAAGTCATTTGCCTGTGGCTCTCTCTTTTCACATAGCTATAATAATTAAGTTGGTTTAGAGCAGAGTCCTTAAAATGGGATTCCCTAAGGGGTCCATGGATAGATTTAAAGATGCCCATAAAATTGAAAAGAAAAAAATACATTTTTATTTTTTTTAATTTACCATTAACTTAAGGTTTCTGAACCTGGAGGCCATGATTTCTTATACCTTTAACATGCTAAAAACTCTATTTCAATATAATTGGTTTCCTTTATTATTCTTGGTAATTTATTATATGTATTTGAAAACAATACTCTGAGAAAGGTGTCCCTATCCTTCTCCAAACTGACTACCAAAGGGATCCAGGACACAAAAAGGTTAAGGACCTCTGGTCCAAATGACCTCTAAAGCTTATTCCAGCTGTAAATCTATGGTTTTATGACTTGCCAAATGACTGGGAAATTCCTATACCCTTGGGTAGCTGGCAATTCAATTGATCAAAAATTTATTTTTTCCCTTTAATTTTCAATGCCAAGCATTGATTTTTTTTTCTCTCCCTCCCACCACATCCCCAATTTCATAAAGTAATAAAAAATCTATTTTTAACATGTGCAGTCAAGAAAAAGAAATTCCTACATTGGTCACACCCCAAAATATGCCTCATTCTACATCTTGAATTTATCACCTGTTTGTCAGCAGCTGGGTGGCACCATTCATCACTCGTCCTCTGGAATCATGGTTAGTCACTTCATTGATCAGAGATCTCGTATCTCTCAAAGGCAACATGTATTTATTGAATATCAGGTACCAGACAATGGTACTAGATGCAAGGTACAGAAAACTGAAAAAAAAAAGTAATCCCTGCTCCCATATAGATTGCATTTTACTGCTAAGCCTGAGACATATTTGCTTGACAGACATCTTTTCTGCCTAAAAGGACAGCGGTCCTTTATTTCCTAGCTGATCTGTGAATCACCTATATCATGTGTCCTAAGCTATAATAAAATAATTATAACATATACCTGATAGTTATAATGAACTAAGTCACTGTCCCATTCACTGGGGCAGGTCTTCCAACACTTTTGATCTCTCCTCAGTGTTTCTATGACTCCTTCTATCCCACTTTTTTAATTGACAATATTGCCCTGTAATTTATTGAAAAAAATTGAGGCCTTTTGCCATGTTTCCCCTTTTCCCATCTTACTTATTCACATCACCTATGCCCTCTGCCATCATGTTCTCCTTCACTGATTTCTTGTATAAAGTAATATTTTTCTCTTATCAAGGCTAACCCCTTTACTTGCACAAATGATCCCATTGCATACCATCTTCTCCATGAGATTTCCCCCACTATCATCCATCACCACTATTTCATTTGTTTGCCTTCTTTTCCTCTCTATTGGGTGCTTCCCACTGCTTATAAACATGCCCAGGATTCTCCTATCCTCAACAACTCCTCACTTGATTCATCCATCTCTATCAGTGATCATTACACATGTTTTCTTCTTCTTGCAGCTAAACTCATAAAAAAAACAATGTAGAATATGTGTTTCCATTTTCTTTATTCTCACTCTTTTCTTGTCTTTTGTCAGTCTGGCTTCCAACATCATCATTCATCCAAAACTGCTCTCTTCAAAGTTATTGGAAACTTCTTAATTACCAAATCTAATAATACATTTTTCGATCCTCATCCCTCTTGACCAATATACATTTCATCCTATAACCCTCTTCTTCTTTATACTCTTTTCATTCTAGGCTTTTGTAACACAACTCTTTCCCAGTTCTCTTTCCTTTCTGATTTTACCTTCTCCAATCTCCGTGGTTATATTTTTATCCAAGTCATAAGTATCCCACAAGATTCTATCCTGGGCCTTCTTCTCCCTCTTTAAGTCTTCACTTGATGATCTTGTTAGCTCCCATGGATTCAAATATCATCTTGATGATTTTCAAATCAATTCATCTAGCTCTAATCTCCTTGTTGACCTCCAGTCACAAGTTCCCAACTAGTTGGAACACAGACATTTCAAAATGGATGTCATGTAGACATCTTAAATTCAACATGTCCAAAACTGTCCAAAAACTCATCTTTCTGCCAAAGATCCTCCGCTCCTCCCTAACTTTATTATTATTATAGAGGGTACTCCCAGTCTCCTGGTTCTCAGGCTCAAAAACTTGGTTGTCATCCTTAACCTCTCATTTTATCTTTCCCCCCTATATCCAATCTCTTGCTAAGGTTTGTTTCTATTACCTATATAACATCTCATCTATATGTGTCCTTCTCTCCTGGACACTGCCCCATCCCCGGTGTAAGCCCCCATCATCTCATACCCAGGCTATCACAATGACCTCTTAGTTGATCTTGAACTTTCAGAATTCTCTCTCCACTCCAGTCTACCCACCACTCAGCTTATTAAAATGATCTTCCCAAAACACGTCTGACCATGTCATACCTACCTACTCAATAAACTCTTTTGGTTTGCTTTTCACTTTCAGGATCAAATATAAAATCCTATATTTGTCATTTAAATCTCTTTATAGTATGCCCCAGGCCCACACACATTTCGAGTCTTCTTATACCTTAAAATATTTCCCTTCCTCTCCCCTTCCCACATGTACTTTGTGAGCCAGTGACAATGGACTCTTTGCCATTCCTCAAGCAAGAGACTCCATATTTCAATTGCAGTCATTTTCATTGGCTTTCTCCCATGCCTGGAATTCTCTCTTCATGTCTATATCTTCTCTGAGGAAAATAATAGTGCTTCCTCTCAGGGTCATTATTAGAATAAAAGGAGATAATACTTGGAAGGTATTTTACAAACCTTAAGCTGTTAAAGAAATGTGAGGAGTAATAATATTAAACATATGAATTCATGAATGAATGAATGGAGAGATAAACTGCTAGTTGTCTCAGATACGTAAAAAACTTTTCCTTTTTTTATCTTAATTAAGCCTCACAATCATTCTGTAATAAGTACTACAGGTAGAGGCCATGTCCACTTTATAGAATAGGAAACCAAAAGTCAGAAAGGTTAAGTTACTTGCTGACAATTACACAGCTAGTAAGGCACCAGGAGAAGGAAATAAAGGCAGGCCCAGTTGGCTTTCCAGTAGACCATGCTGCCTCTCTGTAAGTCAAGTCAAAAAGGATTTATAAAGTGCCTACTACATCCTAGGCATTGTTACCCATAAGAATGTGCAAGAGAGTCTAACCTTCAAGGAACCTTCAGACCCTATAGACAAAAGAGATTTAGACCTGAAAGGGATCTTAAAAGTTATCTAGCTCAGCCATCTCAGTTTATTGGTGAGCAAACTGACAGCATGCAGGTTTAATGACTTGCCCAAGGTCACCCAGGTAGCAAGTGGAAGCTGGAATCTGAACCCAGGTTTCTGAATTCAAATCAGTGTTTTGTTTTGTTTTGTTTTCTCATTGAGTTATTCCCTTACAAATTTCATTGAGGATGGAAGACAAATTGAAGAAAACAACCCGAGGCAATATCTAAATAGTTACTAAAATCCTCAGCATAATGTACTTTAAAGGAAGCCATCACTGGCTACTGCCAGAGAAGTTGAGAATTCACCATACCCAGCAAATTTCTCAAAGGTTTCCTTCAGGAGGTGCTATATAAGCTGTGCCTTGAAGGAGGGGTAGGGTTTCTGAGAGAATGATAGAATAAATAGAATCAGGAAGTCTCAGGTTCAAATCTCTCTTCAAAACTCTTCCTCTCTCTGTGAGCCTGGACAATTCAATTAATCCCTGGACCTGACTTTCCTCATATACATAATAACAGAGTTGAACTAGAAGACCTCTGAGGTCTCTTTCACTAGGCCTAATATGTTATGGAGCTTTCTGAGTCTTAGTTTTCTCATCTTTAAAATAGGAATAATAATGGTATCAGTATCACAGAGTTATTGTGATGGCCAAATGTGGTAATTGTGCAAACCTTTTGCAGACCTGCAGAATTTAAAGTGTTATGTAGATGCCAGCTCTTATCATCATCATCATCATCAAACAGATAAATAGTAAGTCTTCTGGCCTAGTGTTTAGTAATTTATGGTAGGGTTTTGTGATTCACAATAAAATGATTCATTACCAAGTATTTATGAATTGAGTACATGATTGTATTTGTACAGTTTTATTACTGTCACCTAATTAAGATTATTAATTTGAGGCAGTTATTAGTAAATTCAACTTAGCAACAAACAGTACATCACATAATTTCTTTCATAGTCTCTCACTTGGATGATGCCAAGAGAAAAAAAAATAGGCATTCTGGGAACTCCTGGTTTATGATTATTAACTAGATGATAGAATAAGTCTTTGTGAATACTCCTCAACCACCTCCCATAGGAACCTAGAGGACTGTGAGGAGGAACAATGAGAAAATGTGGGGAACCAATTTGAAAAGCTCCAGAAGAAAAGGGTATGTAAGCACAGACTCTCATCTAGGTGGAGTTTATGCATAAATTGGAGATGCTCCAGACTTGTCTTCAGTAAAATAGAAATTGAGCATCCCAGATTCACTTGCTGGTCACTCATCGATGTTTCCAGTTGGTATTTCTGGATATTCATCATCCCATTTATAAAATAGAGATTGAGAGGCAGACTGGTGTACAGGAGAGAGGACCAGTTTGGAAGTCAAGGGAGACCTGAGGTCAATTCCTCCCTCTGCCACATTTGAGCTGTGTGACCCTGGAAAAGTCATTTAAATTCTCTGTGTCCCTGAAACAGTTGGGTTCCCTATTTTATAGTTGCACTTTACCAATGAAATTGCAGATCTGAATTTTAAAAGGGTTTTATTTCCTATCTTCCACCACCAAAGAAAATAGTATGGGGGTGGCCAGGTAGCACAGCGAGTAATAGCACCAGCTCCAGTGTCTGGATGACCTGGAGATCGAATCCTGGGCTCAGATACTCAGCACCACACCCAGAAATAACTGGCCATGTAACCTTGAGCAATTTACTTAACCCTGATTGCTTAAAAAAAATAGTATGTGGGGATGGGGGAGGGGGAATATTTTGACATTACAGAGAGCTATGCCTTCTCATCTTAATACATACTAGAACCTTTAAATCATCCTGCCTAGTTACTTCCCTACTACTAACAATAGATCTCTGAAGGCTGAGGCTGAAAAGTTGAAGGGGTATGAATAGTAGCTAACAATTCTTCTATTTATTTTCAGTGAGCAGAGTTTAACTAAATACTGTTCACATATCTTTCATTGCTCTTACTGAGTCCTCAGAGGGATACGACTGTTGCAGCTGGCACTTAGCCTAGGGTAAGTTTTAAGGGGAGGAGAAAAAAAAAGTAATATCATGTCCTCAAAATAGGACACAGGATGTACAACAAGGGTATAAAATTAATAAAGTAGGGGAATACAATAAATATGCTGTTATTGATTTCTGAATCCTTTGTCCTTTCTGTGAAGGATGTTGCACAGAATCGACTATATCTTTCTTTGGATTGCCTATGTTATATTTCTATAATAAAATCCTCCTAAGAAATCCCCCCCCCTTAAAAATCTTTCACCATTGTAAGTTTTATCATATAAGGTGAATATGAAAATGATGTATACTCATCTCGTCATGCTGATGTGAAATGTATGAATGGTGAAATTCAGCAAACCATAATGTACCAATGATCCCAGTCAATACAAAGCTCTTAGTCACTATGATTCAGTGATACTCTCTATGATATAGTCGATTCCAATACTTTAATGCTTTTTACTCACTATGTTGTGGTCCTTATGACTCATCCCCTTGAAGAAAGTAAGAGATAGCCATGATCTGTAACATAGGCCCAAGGTTTCTAGGTATTCTAGAGACCTTTGTCCCTTCTCATTTCTTAATCTTGCAGCCTGTCTTCCAACACAATTTCATCCCCCTTTCCTAGATCCAAACTAGAATTGAATTACTGTTTATTAATATGTATGTTGACTTAGTTTGGAAGATGATGTCAACTTTTTATAATAGAATTTCTCCAGTTCTTCATATTCTGCAGCTGATATTGATTCATGAACTTCAACTATCAAGTGACAGTGTGGAATGCTGGACAGAGCCCTCTATAGGAGTCAGAAGGTTTAGGTTTGACTTTTGGCTCTGCTGACACTTACTGATTGCATATTCATGGGTAACTCACAATGATCTCCAGACTTCATTTTCTTCCTCTGTAATATGAGAACGTTGTACTTGACACTCTCTAAAGTACCTTCCAGTAGTCCATTCATGCTGTCAAGGTCTTTTTACTTATACTCATTAGAAACCCTCCTGGGGAAAATGGCCAAGTGTTGCATCAAATATTGTTTTCAGTTATACTCAAATAACAGCTCTAATTCCTCTACTTTACTCAATGGTGAGAGATCAAGCCTTTGTTCCATCTCATAACAGCTTAATTAAACCATGATTAATTAAGACCCTACTTCAAGGTTCTATACCTATTTCTAGTCATTTTAATTTTCTCTTCTCATTCATACTAAGAAGGTCAGTGTTGATATGGTTCATCTTTCATCAGTAAATCAACTTACTGAATATTGGACAAGGATAATGATAAAAATAGTAAGAATAACACTAAAAGTAACTAAAAGCTAGCATTTATATATTGCTTTAAGTTTGCACAGTGCTTTACATATATTATCTAATTTTATGCTAACAACACCCCTGGGAGATAGGTGCTTTTATATCCTCATTTTAGAGAGGAGCTAAGAGGTACAGAAAAGTTAAGTGATTTACCCAGGCTCATTCATCTATTAAGGGTCCAGGTAGGATTAGAATTGAAATCTTTCTACCTCCAAGTTCTGAGTTCTCTCCATTGAGCCATCTAAACTGCCTTATTTAGCATGCCAGTAGTGAATGTTTATTAACCTATGGTTTTGAAATTTTCTTAGTATCTCTGCTTCCTTTTTTTGCCTTTGTACCTTAATCACTGTAGAAGCTTAAGCAGACCCTAAAGACTGTAGGCTGTTGTGCACTCTTCCTTATTTCAAGGGTTGCCAAAGCATCAAATTTATCACCCACTGTTTAATAAAGTGGTGTGAGCCTCTCTATATAGAACTAAGCAATTTTCAAAAAATAGATGAAATCAGTCACTAAGACAACACTCAAAAATTTCCTAGTGGTAGATCGTATGTTGGCTTGGACGTCTGGAGGCCTGCTTACAAATTCCAATTCTACCACTTACTAGATGAGTGATTTTGTACAAGTTAATATCTAGAGCTTCAGTAACATCATCTGTAAGATGAAGAAGTTGGGCCAGATCAAAGAATCAAACTTTTCTTGGATGCTTAATCCTCTAGCATTTCTAGACTAAATTCCCAGTCAGCTGATTAGCTGTAGAAAGTGATCCTGGCCCTGAGGAGAGAATCAGAACCAAGAACGCATTCATGTTAGCACATGACCAAAGACTTTGTTTATTTCACAGTGGCAGCATAACAACAATTATTTGGTACAGGAACATCAAGTTTGATTAAGGAAGTCAGTGCTTTTGGATTGATACCCATGAAATGACAGGATTATTCTGACTCAATTCAGGATCTTGTTCATTTGGTATTTAGATTGGATAGCCTGCCACAGGTTTTTAATAATCAAATTCTAGATCTAGGCAGCTGACATTTATCCTTTCCTGTTTCAATCTCTCCTGTCACTCTGTTTGGTAACTACTTTGTACTGATCGAGGTCCAGGATAATAACTGTGGAGTCATAGGACTTAGGTTTAAATGCCATTGCTGACATTTACTACCTGTGGCTTTGGATAAGTCACTTATCCTTCATGGGCCTCAGTTTCCTTATCTGTAAGATGAGAGTTGCACTAGATGACCCTAAGGTTTCTTCCAATTCCCAAACTATGGTCATATGAAGCAACTAGGTGACACAATGTATATAGCTCTAGTCCTGATTTCAAATCCAGCCTCAGATACTTAATAACAAACACCATGACCCTAAGAAACTTATTTAACCTTGACATCTCAATTTCTAAACTAAACTTAAATTAAATAATAAGAGAACCTATCTTTCAAGGTTGTTCTGAGGATCAAAAAGGATGTTGTTAATTAATCCCTTCGCATACCGCCTCACACACAGTAGGTACCATATAAATGTTTATTCCCTTCCCCTTCAATGACTTTTAAAACCTCTAAACTGTCCATTCATAAAGGATCTTTGATTTTACAGGTGCCCAGAAATCCCTCCAGTCATCCAGGTCACATCCTATCTACAGGGAATGAATAATAAAAGAGATTCTTGATGTCTTAACATGCTTCTTTGGAATACCCATGGTCAAAGAGCTAGGCAGTGTCACATGCTGGGTCTGATCTCAGTTGTTCCCGACTAAAATTAGAGCTTCAGCCATTACATCAATTATATTATTTCCAATATTATTTTTTTTAACATGACATACTTTTCACCTACAAAATGAGTCCTTTCAGCAAATCTATATTCTTGGAAATGTAAAAACAAAAACATTCTTTTTTTGTTTAATTAGCATATTCTTGGAAGAATTAATTGTTCAGAGTAATATTTTTGGTTTTGCTGATTGTCTTCTTATATGATTGCTCGGAAGTCTTCTAGAAAGTTCCAAGTAGAGGTGGCTAGGTGGCGCAGTGAATAGAGCACCGGCCCTGGAGTCAGGAGGACCTGAGTTCAAATCCAGCCTCAGACACTTAACACATACTAGCCGTGTGACCTTGGGCAAGTCACTTAACCCCAATTGCCCTACCTTCCCCCTCCAAAAAAGCAAAAGAAAAAAAAAAACCTCCAAATGTAATGACATAATTTTTTTTTGTATCATACTTTTCCTTTACAACACTCTTTACCCCTGATCCTCATACCTACACATTGAGATAATATTATCATTCTTATTTGTTACATGAGGGAACTAAGAATCAGAGAAGTCATAACATTGAGTTGATAGGGAACTTGAGGGATCATTGTGTCCAACCCCTTCATTTTATAGAGGAAGAAACTGAAGTCTACTTAGAAGACATACCCAAGGACACAGAGATAGTATCTTTCTGTGTTTATACACCAAGTAACTAACTAACCATTGAAATGACTGGACAGATTCAAAGCAATAGATTCAGAAAAAAAGTACTGGCTTTGTCATATTTTTTTTGCATGACTTTGGGTCAGTCACTTGATACCTGAGAATGCTCTTATTCATGACTTACCTAATGAGAGTGTCATAGCATCAAGAACTAGAAGGAACCTTCTATACTCATTTTAAAGATGAGCAAACTGTGGCCCAAAGAGGTGAAATTATTTCTCTGAGATCACCTAGCTTTTTAAAGAACATCATCTTATGTTATCTGCATAACAATTCTGGAGGTTAAATGACTTGCTCAGGATCACAGCAAGTGCCTGAAGCCATATTTGAACTAAAGTCTTTCTTAGTGGAAGAGCCAGGATTCTAGCCTTAGATGTCTACAATTGAATCCAGTGGTCGTAAAAGGACATGGTATTATTATTATTCTAGACATTGAAAAATGTACTTTTTGAAGTACTTTCCATATCAAGTGAATAAATATTTTCAGGAGACTATTACATCCCCTGGCTAGGAATAGGGAAGATGTAAACAAAATTCAAATGTTTATTCCCTTGAGAAGATTATGCTAACCTTGAAGGAAAACAACATTTATTCAGATAAATAAATACCAACCAGAGGGGAAAAACAAAACAAAACACCAAGTAGGGTGAATCAGGAAAGGATTCATAGGTAGAGAAGGAGGGAAAGGTGATAAGCTCAACTGAGACTTGAAGTGAAGTAAGGATTCTGGGAGACAGAAATGAAAAGAAGTTAGATTCCAACAATGTTGGGAGAGCCTATTCAGAGGCATGGAGGTAGGAGATGAGTTGACAAGTTAGAGAAACATCAATTTGAACAGTTAAACTAGATTATAGAGGACAGAAAGGTCAGTAATATGAAATGAGTTTTGGAAGGGAGGCTGGTAACAGATTTTGAAGGGTTTTAAATGCCAAGATGAAGAATTTGTATTTTATCCTAGAGAGTCATTGATTACATTTGCACAGAATTGTGAAATGATCAGAACTGTGTTTTGGGGAAGATCATTTTTTGCAGTTGTCCAGAAGGTGGAGCAGAGAGGGAAGAAGGAAATAAACAAGCATTTATTAAGCGCCCCCGATATGCCATGCACTGTGTTAAACCCTTCATAACTATTATCATATTTGATGGTTACAACAACCCTAGAAGGTAGGTAGAGGCAGGCAGAGAGTAAATGGCTTACCCAGGGTCACACAGCTATTAAGTATCTAAGGCTGGATTTGAACTCATCTTCCAGTGCTCTCTCCACTGCTTCACCACTATCCATACTGCTATAGAGACCAGAATCAGGGACGTGGAATGCATAGCCTTTTTTTTGTGGTGTCTGTTTATTGGAGAACTCTAATGGGATTATGGTTTGGTGGACCAGTTGAGGAAGTATCTCAGTGGGAGCTCAGACTTGCCAGAACCACAGCGGGTGATGCATTTAAATGGAAAGCAATGCTCCCCCAGGTCAGTGAGTTACAATATGTGCATTGGTTCATTACTGTTTATTTTCATGGCTTTGCCTTGGAAAGACTGCCCAGTTCTTTGTGAAACACTGAATGCATTAAGCAGACTTGGAAGCCACAATATGAGGTGTGGGAAGAAAGATGGGAACCAATTCCTACTGCTGGCAACAACATTAATGGGAAACGCCATTTTTGCAGCAGAGAAAGACAAACTCTTCTAAGTTACCTGAAAATTTAACTTAAACAGAAAGGCTCCCAGTCCTTCCTCCACAGGCATTCTGCCTAGTTCATTCAGCTCCAAGGACTGCTGTGGATACTTTTGCCAATGATTTCAGAATGCTTTGCAAATGAGTCTATTTCATATTTGGTTTATCTATTAAAAAATACAAAGGGAAGGTAACATTTGAAGCAATTACCTGGATCTCTACCTGGTCAAAAACCACTTGGGCTGTGCTATCAAGATAACTGAGGCTTCAGAAGATGTTCCTTAATTTTGGAATTCTGCCTCATTCCACAAAGTAAATGACCAGAGGCACAATTCTGCTCAATGGATTTCTCATACTTTGGTATCTAAAACCTTTTTTTCCTCTCTTCCTTTCTCTGTCCTTTTCCTCGCTCCCTCCCTTCCTCCTTTCCTTTCTTTCTTCCTTTTCCCCTTCCTTCCTTCTTTCCCTCCTTCTCTCCCTCCCTCCTTCCTTCCCTCCCTCTTAATTTAGTCCTTTACAAACAGAGATGTAACCAGGGTTAACCAAAGAGAGCTTTGCCCCCAGCCACTGAAATTTAGTGGGCATGAAATGTTTAACAAATATTGATTGTGAAAGATATAAATAACTTACTCTTTGTTAGGTTGTAAAAACAGCTGAATTTAACAACCAGTTATCTAAATATATATATATGTGTGTGTGTGTGTGTGTGTATGTAGTAAAGCTATAGAATGGCAAACTTCCTTCCTTTAGCCATGTACCCCTACAGCCATACTTCACATTAGCTCCTCCTTAGCTGAGCTCCAGCCTTCTTGTTCACTATAATCACCTTATTATATAATTTTGTTTCTGTTTCCTCATCCACAAAGCAGAATCCTGGGCTCTCTTCTCCACAGGACCTTGTATCCTTCTGTTTCACCTCCTGTTTAACTGAATTTGTCTTAATCATCCTGTTTTATTAATACTGTATTATTTTCACATCATGAATTATGACTTTGATTAGATCCTATGACTTTCCAAAGCTCCCAAATTGCTAGTTACAGCTCTGTTTACAAATGACCCCTGGTAATTGACACCTTCCATAATTCATGGATTCCATTCCAAAGCCTAGCACTTATTTAACCTAACTTACTGTCTCCCCTATCTTACCTAGTAGAGATGACCTTAATTCTAGAAGGTTGAACACCATGCAAGTTATTTTAAGTCTCTGGATGTCCAGGTACCAATTAGTGAAGTGTTGCTTTCTCAACTAATGCCCTTGGTCCAGAAGGAAATCTACAGGTTCATGTGGCTCCTCTATTTACGAAACACAGAATTGTAAAATGAGGGTTTGGTCATATGACCTCAAAGCACCTTTTGAACTCCAAGTCTGGATCCCATGATCTTTTGTGACTTTGACTCATGTGCTATGTTTTAAGTAGCATATTTTTTTAATGAAACACTGACTAAACTATGGTTTGCCATATTCAATCTTAATTAAAAAACATCTATTAAGCTGGGAGTTTGCATAGCTGTCATCAACAGATACCAAGATGAAAGTGCTAGTTTTCAGCATAAAGGTATTTACATTTGAGTAGGAGTGATCAGAAAGCTCACTCTAATTTGCATTTGAATTTAAGTGCCTAAGAGGTATAAAAAGGAACATGAGATCTCATGAAGTGGCCTCACCATTTCTAGTTAAAGAGATCAAAATCCTGACATTAAAACAAGTCTTCAAAGGCAAATAGAAGTGGTTGTGACCAGGTAGGGATGGGAGGAGCAGAAAGGACATTTTACATGTAGGGAACAGTAATGTTAATGAAATAGAAAGATCTCCCCTGTCCATTAATAGACCAATGTGTCAGTTTTGTTGCATCCTGAATCACATAGAGTCCATTGTGGGAGAAACTCGCTTAAACAGAAGCTTGCTTAGGGGAGGTTTCCTTGTAGGAAGGCTTTCTCATCTTTTAATGCTAACCCAATTAGGCACTGAGTCATCCCTTCTGGCTCTGAGGAGTGGATATATACTCTGACTTGGTATTTTGCTTTGGGGGTTCGATAATGAGAAAGATCTTAGGATTTTTCTGGTCAAGACTCTAAGGAACTGTAAGTTCAGAGCCCCTGACTGCTTAGTTATCTGTGTTCCCTCCCTCCAGTGATGTTTGTAAAGTGTATAACAATATTGCTATGTTCAGACAATAGCAACTCTGTCTGTTAAATCTCTCTATTTTCTCTGCTTGCATTTTTCCACATTCAGCGTGCTGACCTTTTCTCTGAACTAGCTATTGTAATTAAAGTAGATTGTTGACCCCTTTAAAAGACGCCTTTCCTTTAAGAAAGGCAGATCAAAGAACCTGTGCAAGCAAGTACTAAAGTGCTTGCTGTTGCAGGAACAACAGCAGCAAAGATAAGACAGGAGAGGTCTATAATTCCACAGTTAATATTCCAGTTCTGTTTTTCTTTTAGAACACAGAGTAGGAGAACGAAGCAGCTGTTTATCATCATAAAGGCAAAGGACTTTCAAAATAAAACAATTATTATTGTTGACAGAATAAATTAAGCATATGTATCATGCCAAATGTACACATGTTCACGACATCCTTTTATGTTGCAGCAAGGGTCTTAAATGAATTCAGCTGAGGAAAGCAACACAGTATGATAGAGTAGAACAGACTTTTACCTTAAGAACATTCTAAGATCTTACACATTTTGTTTACTGATTTGTTGAAGGGAATCTGCCTCCATGTGCAAACAGAATGAGTAAGTTTGTTTTAGTAGTCCCTTGATTATGAGAGTCTTTGAAGAGCTTCCATTTAAACGGATGCAAATCCACAAAAAGTTGATGAATTCAACAGCCTCAGAAGCCTCTCTCCCCAAAAGAGATTGCAAGCCATCTATGAGCATAAAGTGACTTTTTTAGGGTGCATGGTTTGTATCAGAGGTAAATCTAGAACCTCTCACTACAAGCTCAGGCCTCTTTCCACTAATCAACATTATCTCTCTATAACATGTAGATAAATATAATTTTTTAAAGTTAAAAAGTAGATTGACCATTTGAAAAAATATATGCCCCTTTGTGTTTTTATCCCATCCTTTTACTTATCACTACCCTCACTCTATTCAAGCATCACTGGGCTTGTGAATCTGACAATTCTTTGTCCATAAGACACCAGCTCCCTTAGGATTAGGACTATTTTGTCTAGCCTCCTAAGTTTACAGTTGAGAAAAATGAGTCCCAGAGAGGTTAAGTGATCTGCCCAAGTAATAGGTAAAAGTTGACAGAGCCAGGACTTGACCCTAAGATTTATCATTAGGTGACCACCCTTCTGCCATGATGTACATCCTTGTTTTTGTTGTTGTTCAGTCATTTTTCATCCATGTCCAACTCTCTGTGACCCCATCTGGGGTTTTCTTGGCAAAGACACTGGGGTGGTTTGCCCTTTTCTTCTCCAGCTCATTTTACAGATAAGGAAACTGAAGCCAACTGTGTTAAGTGACTCACCCAGGGTCACACAGCTAGTAATGTAAGAGGCCAGATTTGAATTTAGGAAGATGAGTCTTCCTGACTCCAGGCCTGGTGCTCTAACCACAGTACCACCTAGCTGTTGTCATTTCTGACTCTACTTGATCCTATGGATTTTCTTCATTCAATTTTCTTGGCAAACAAACTGAAATGCTTTGTCATTTCCTTTTCCAGTGTGTCACCATTTCACAGATGAGCAACTGAGGCAAAAAGGGGTTGAGTGACTTGCCCCGGATCACACAGCTAATCAATGTCTGAGGTCAGATTGGAACTCAGGTCAACGTGGCTCCATGGGGGGTATTCTTTTCACTGTCCCACCTAGCTGTGAATCCTTAAATGAGTGTTTTAATGTCTAGGTTTCTAATAGAATATGAGCCTCTGGATGCTTTTACTTTTGTCTTTGTACCTCGGAAACCCGGAAGAGTGCTGGAGGCCTAGGTGCTTAAAAAACTTTTGGTGGATTAAGTTCTCTGATATTGGCTACACAGAACAGTCGTATTTACTCATCCTATTATAGAAGCATTCCCATAACGATCCCTTCATCAGAAAATACATTGTTCACTCCACACTTTTAGGAGGGTAGAATGGGATGGGATGGATATAAACTAAACCGTTGTGAAACTAACAAAAATATTTTTTTTCTTAATCTTCGATTTGCCATTTGTAACCTGAACTTCACTTCTTATATTATCTAATAAACGCTCCAGCATCACAGAATCTCAGTTGGAAAAAGACTTCCTCTAGTCCAACCCATATCTGAAAAAAAAAATGCTTGTTAACAGCTTCCCCGATGAGATGAGATCGCTGGAACTGTTAGTGAAAGGGAATCACCATCTCATCACACAGTTTTGTTTAGGAAGTTTTTGAAACATCTTGCTTCATATCCACTTCTACTCTTTAATGAAAGTAAAGTATGCCTCTTGGAGAAGAAAAATCTATCCATTTCTGCTGTTTTGTCCTTTGGGGTCTTGCAGAACAAAGGTAGTCCCAGTTCAACAAAATGGCCTTGGAAATCTAGCCCTTCTGAGGGCGTTGCCAGAAGTCAGGTAAGAATGTACATACACCAGGCAGTATTTTACAAAGCCTTGGCCCACACTTCTTTTTTATGTGCATATCTTGTTGTGTTGTTAAAAAATCAATTGCCTTCTACCTTGATCCTGAATGAAAGCTTATAAAACGTGGTCCTGACTCAGACAGAGGAAAGAGAATTTGTCCTTTAAAAAAAACCCTCAAATTAAGCCTCCAGCCATTAAAATCCTGTGCTCACTGTTCCTTGAGCATGGCATGATGACTTTCTTTCAGTTTAGGAGCTGAACATGCTCTTCTGAGAAACTTTTAATAAGCACAGAGCTCAGGGACAAAATCTCCCACCTCATTGGGTTACTGCCATTGATCTTGGACTTCATGGTGAAGGGACTGAGTGCAGGGAGTAAAATGCACCGGGCCACTGATGGCACACAGAGGCAGAATTGGATGGGCTTTATAGTTCTCAGAATTCTCTTTTAAAGGACCGTATATCATCAAGATTAGCCTAAATTGCCTGCCGTTTACCAAGCCTTGGGAATGGTTTTAAAGTCAGGCTTTCTTTTTTTTTTTTTCCTTTTCCACTAGCAGAGAAAAACAGGGGCCTGGGCTTTGTTTTTGGCAGTGCCCCCATTTACTGCTTGCTTAGCATACTTTCAAAGTATAAACATGTTAAGTTTGTTCTAGGAGTTGGAGAAGCCTGGAAATGAACCCCCTCCCACCCCTCCCCTCAAAAATAAAATACCTACTGTGAAACTTAGAAACCAAATAGAGAGTCTAAGTTGATCAAATCGAGAGTCTAAGTTGATCAGACAGGTGGCAGTGCAGACAAAGTGCTGAACTTAGGATCTAGAACTCCTGGGTTCAAATCCTACTATACTTGGTGAGCCTGGGGAAGTGATCTCTCTCTGCGTGTGGTGGCATCCTTTGCAGTGGGTGACTAGGAAGTCAAGTAGAGATTTGGTTGTTCACCTGTAAAGAGTCCAAGGTGGTTACTGGGTTTGGAGTGTGATTTGGATGATTATGGATATGGAGACTGGACTATGCTTCCACCTGTAGTTCAATTGAACAAATGTTTATTAAGCACTGACTGTCTGAGGCACCCACAGTAGGAGACCTTGGGAGTACAAAGACAAAGCCCCAAACAATCCTTATCCTCAGGGAGCTGACATCATATTGGGAGACAGAGCTTGTACACAGATCAATCAGTGTCACGGCACAGTGAAAAGAACACTGGGCTTGCATTTCCAGCTCCAGTCCAATGCTGGCTCTTCTACTTGACTTATCCATATGACCTTAGACAAATATCTTGATCTCTCTTGCCTCAACTATGAAACGAGCAGGTCGGACTAAATGATTTTAGAAAACTTCTAGGATCCTATGGACCCCCACTCCAAGACAGTGTGAGGAGGAAAACTGGTACCTGTACTGAGCCTTGAAAGAACGTAGAGATTTAAAAATGCAAAACATTGTAGTTTGTTGTAGCAGCAGCACCCCAAGCATCCTCAGGGTTTGCCGCCACCACAGGTTCTTGGATCTGCTTTGTTAAAGGAAAGCAACTCAAAATGGGTTAACAAGCTTACTTTAATCAGTCAGACATACATCGTTTACCTTGTTCAGGGGAAAAAGGTCAGCACCCCGAACTTCAAAATATACAGACAGAATTATCAAGACATTAACAGATCAAGCAGACAGCTTTCCAAACTGTCCAACCATTACATCCATACCCAGTCAACATCTGGGTTTTTCAAAGCCAGGGGGCCCTGGACAACGGCTTCCCAGAATACAGATCAAATCACAGAACACTTCTTAAAGTGAGCCCCCCAAACAAAGCCTCACATCAGGGCTTATATAGCCTTCTCCTGGCTCAGAGAATGTAACAACCTTATTGACTCACTGGCCAATCAAGAAGTATCTACTGAAAAACAAGCCTCCCATCCCAGGCTTCAGGTGCACTTTAGCCTAGGGGCAGGGAAGATCTTCCAAATTTGCATTCCCATTACATTTGTACAGGAAAGGAACCTGTCCAGGGGTGAGAGAGAGAATACCATATTCTACTTTGACACTTAATTGAAGTGATTGTCACCCACTGGACTTCTGCCAATTACCTCATTGCCTTTTTGCACTTAATTGCTGCATGTTAACTTCTCATCACCTGCTTTTTTGTCATAGAAATAGTATCACCTGGTATCTCATTAATTTTTCTGCCCCTTTAAAAAAAACAATCATTGGAATTTCTTTGAACACCTGTCCAAGAATTGAAGTGAATTTAGGTCATTCCATGGCCCTTTATATTAATGAACCCAGATGTCATTTATACTCTGATTCACTCTACCTTTTTTCTTTTCTCTTTTGATTGCTTTAAAGTAATGCTAATGATCTTAAAGAACAAGCCTATGTCTAAGATAATTCAGCTTACCAGCCAGTCATTTTATCTATACAAAGTCAATCAACCAGCATAGATTTATTGAAGTGTCTGCTCTCTCTGGTAAGCTCATATGAAAGATGCAAACAAAGTTTAAGGATTATGATGTATCTGGGAAAACTAGACTATTGAACAATTAAAGAATAAAGCAAAAGAGTCTACAATTAAATGCTCCATTATTTACCAACATTATGACATATCCCATTGCCCTCCCTGCCTCTCTTAGAGAATGAGAAGTCCAGGCTGAACTTCATTCCAATGGATGTTTGTGGCACACCAAGGTTAATCTCTCTGTTCAGATCAACATTTAATCAATTTAATGTCTGTTCAAAAAGAAACAGATTCAGAGAATAGTATTACAAATAGGTGCAATTTGGGGCCACTGATTTAGTACCTTTCACTTGCACAGAGTATTATATTTACAATGGAAATGCTATAGTATAGATTATTTTTGCTAGTTTCAAAAATGCTTTTAAGGGGCAGCTAGGTGGTGCAGTGAGTAAAGCACTGGCCCCAGAGTCTGGATGACCTGAGTTCAGTTCCGGCCTCAGAGACTTAACACAAAAAAACTAGCCATGTGACCTTGGGCAAGTTACTTAACCCCAATTGCCCTACAAAAGGCAAAAAAAAAAATGCTTTTAAGATTTACTTTAAACTTCATTTTCTTTTTATGAATTCCCAGTGAAGGACATTTCTCAATTTCTCTCCAAAACTCATCCAAGTGTCTAACCCTTCTTTCTTTTTTAATAATGGTACTAATAATAGCTAAGGTTTATTTAATGCTTACTGTGGGTTCAACACTATACTATGCATTTTACAATTTTTAATTCATGTGATCCTCACAAAAATCCTAGGAGCTAAGTGCTATTATTAGCCCCATTTACTGATGAGGAAACTGAGGTAAAGAGAATTTAAGTTAGTTCCAGCTAGGACTAGCCTCTGAGACAAGATTTGAACTCAAGAAGATGAGTCTTCATGGCCTGGAGTCAAGCCTGCTTATTTTCAGGAAATGATCTTCCCCCTCATAAGGTATACATTGATTTGTTGTGAATCTTTCTTGTGCACTGATTTACAGTGTCCTTAGATAAATAGGTGCTATATTTCCAAGGGTGTGGGCCATTCAGTGATACTAATTCCCAAGCTGATTGTTAAATTTTCAGTGGGAGCATTTACATCTCAGATTTTAGCAAAGGCTACAAATCAAGGACTGATTTAGTGTTTGGTTGGTTGTCTATGCTTGTGAAAATGTTGATAATGCAAGTTAAGTCTCCCCTTGGTATTCATTTACCTGTCTACGCTGGTGTTGGCCTACGAGCATTGTTTGATGTAAGTGGGAAAGCAGTAAGTAGAAAACTCAGACAATGAGTGTAATCAGCATCGTATTGGGGGATAATAATAAAATAATAATTGGCATTTCCATGGCACTTGAATTTCTGTAAAGAGTTCTACATCCTTGGGTCTCACCCCTTCCTATCATCCATAGGAATAGAAGCTCCTTGAGGAGTTTTGCAATTCCCCCAACTCCTAGAACAATGATCAATACTTAGTAGATCCTCAATAAATATTAATTTAATTAATCAATCCCCAGATCAGGATTTTTTCCCTTTGACCAGAATTAAAGCCTTTATAGCATCGTATTTAGGCTTGTTTTCCTTAGAAGAGAGAGAAGAGTAATTATCTGTATAATACCTCCACAAAAGTAGTTGAAAAAATTCATAAGATGAGGACAATTGAAAGTTTTGGAAGGCCTCAAACGCAACATTCTTATCTCACCTTATTAAAATTCCAAACTATTATTAGGTCAGTGTTCCTTTCCTAAGCCTCAGTGTGAGTATACCCCCACCCTCCCAGACCATCAGCAAATGTCTCCTCTTCTTAGAATGTAGCCTTTCTTGCTGGAGACAAATTTATTTCCTGGAAGTCTGCTACATTTTACTTTGGCCTTGTCTTGTTCAAAATTTTTAAAAGGCTGGGTTTTTTGACATTTCCTTATATTCTCCAGTTCAGTTGCATCCAACAAATATTTATGAAATATATACTGTGTCCCAGGCATGGTGCTGTGTACTAGGGATAATAAAGCCAACATAGACACAGAACTGTTTCTGCCTGCACGGAACTTATATTCTGATGCTGAATACTAATAGTGAAAGAATTCAACATAAATAGATCCATTTTATCTTTCATTATTGCTTTCATCAGAACCTATAAATTCATTACTTTCAACCTTGTCATAAAATCCACATGGTAGGTGCTCTATAAATGCAGATACTCTACAAATAAGGAAACAAACAGTATGTCCCCTTAAAAAGCTTCTACTAAAAGAGATAATATGTAAAGAGAGAGCAATCGAGGAATCATTAGTCAACTTCTTTTGTTCTTGATTCTGTGCTAGGCTCTAGGGATGCCAGCATGTACACACGCACGCACGCACGCACGCACACACACACACACACTATTATCTGGAGTAGGAAGAAACTAGCAGCTGGATGAATCAGGAATGACTTATGGAAGGGGCTCAGATATTTATCTCTATCTAATCTATATCTGTTTCTGTATCTATAATCTATATCTATACCTATCTATGTCTGTATCTATGTATACACGTATGTATGCACACACGTGTGTATATCTGTGTAATACACATATACCTGTGCACACATGTATGTATATTTATGTTTTCACACATACATGTTTGTACATATGTACTATGTAAGTAAAAGTAAAAGATGGGCAATAAAATCAAGCTATCTCTCTAAGGTGATCTCTTTCTACCTCGTACCTTTCCCAGAGGCTATTATGTAGTGAGTTAGAAAGGAATGATTCTGGGAGTCTCAGTACTGAAGGCAGACTTTCTCCTTTCTGGGGGTTTGGGTTCCCTCAGGCTTTTGCTTTGCATGCAAAACATCCTCATAAGTGGAATTAAATGAAGTGCTCTTCAGATTTGTCAAGTCCTAATGGGAAAAATTGCTTAAAATAAATTTTAATAAAGCATTTTAAGTAATGTTTTAATCAGCCCAAGTTTATACCATTTGTCTTAATAGCATTCACATGAAAAGGATCAATGATGATTTGCTTCTGCACAGGCTATAAAACCGTTAATGGGTGACATAATACTATAGAACATAAAATGTACGGTTAAGTGTAGGCAGTTGTTATTAACCTGTTTTTTTAAGCTATGCTTAAAATGAAAAGTGATTGCCTTAAGAACCAATATGATTAAACTAGCCTGAGAATAAGAGCGAGAAACCCATGTTATCACCACTAATATTTTTATGGGTAAAATAAACAGATAATGAAAATAAAGCAGAACGACTATTTTTGGAATTCCACTGTGTGATCGTGCAGGATAAAAATAGCTACATTTGTCAAACTTGTCTGGGACCTGTAGTTCTTGAACAAAGAGGGGGAGAGATTTTTTAATCCTTTATTACAAACAGAAGGTTTACGAAATTCCTTCCTCCCAGAGAACAGTGCTGAGCCAGTGCTCAGGCTCATAAATTGACTCCCAGTCAGACCGTAAGGGCTGCTTTAGTATGGAGTCAGTGGTTATTATGTAAAGCCAGAAACTTGAGGAGATTAGCCCTCCTGGGAGAATGGAGATTTTCTTAACAGTCAGATCATATGCTCTATTTGGAGTCAGAGGACCTAATTTCAGACCTCTGTTGTACCACTTTAGACCCATGCTAAATCTTAGTTTCCTCATCTATCAAATGAGGGGATTGGATTAGATGACCTTGAAGGTTCTTGCCAACTTAAAAACTCTGAATTTATGTTATATTTGGATAGAAACATTCTACATTATGCGTCTCAGGGCACATGGCTTGCTTATAAATCTGATATTTGAAACTGGATTCTTCTACACCTGCTGTTTGCATTGGCAATCTAGCTTTCTTTTTGTCCCCCTTCTTTCCTCATTTTTTTTGCTCCAAAATCAGCTTATGTTACCAAGGTGCTAATTACCAAAAAAAAAATAAAATCATTGTTAGCGTAGACTGAAGAACAGATTACAGACTGATTTAAAACAGGCTCTTATTATTCCACAACTAAATCCCTGAGCACAGAAGAACATGGACCAAACAAAGTATTTTTAATAGGAATACCTACTGTCTAGCTACCTCTTCCAGCACTGACTGCTTGGTTTAACACTTTGGGGATAGAAAAGGCAGCAAGTGCCGCTACAAATATTTCAGATTATCTGGGAATTTTAATTGTTTTTTACTTATTTTAAGCATATGCCTGGAAGTAGGATCTTTGGGTTGAAGGTCCTGGAACAAGCATTTCCATTACATGGTAGAATGAAGGGGAAAAGAGGGTTGTACATGAAACTGCAAAATGGTTATATATAACATGCTATCTCCTTTAAACATATAATGAAGTTATCATATAACTTATTTTTCCTTTCTTCCCTACCTCCACTGTATCCTAGGAATGGCTGCTATAAGAGGCACATGCATCTTTTATACACATGTGTATATGTATGTATACATACATGTATGTACATGTTTCCATTTATTAGATCTTTCTCTGGATGTAGATAAAGTCTTCCTTCATATAGCCTTTGTAATTAATTTGGGTGTTTATAATAATCAAAATGACTTAGACTAAGTTATTCTTAAAAAAATGTTGCTATTACTATGTACAACATTCTCGTGGTTCTGCTCATTTCACTCTTCATTATTTCATGCAAGTCTTTCCATGTTTTTCTAAGATCATCGAGCTCATCATTCTTATAGCACAATAACATTCCATCATGATTGTATACCACAACTTGTTGAGCCATTCTCCAATTGATGGGGTATCCCCATAATTTCCAGTTCTTGGCCACCACAAAGGAAACTGTTATAAATATTTTAGAATATAAAGGGCCTTTTCTTTTTCCCCTAATAATCTTTGGAAATAGAGCTAGTAGTATCATTGCTGGGTCAAATGGTATAGGCAGTTTAATAACTCTTTGGGCATAATTCCAGATTTCTATCCAAAATGCTTGGATAAATTCACAGTTCTATCAACAGTGAATGAGTGTCCCAATTTTTCTGCATCCTGTCCAACATTTGTTACTTTCTCTTTCAATAATCTTAGCAAATCTGGTAGGTACAAATAATATTTCATGGTTATTTTAATTTGTACTTTTCTAATCAATAAACATTTAGAGCCTTTTTCATATGGCTATGAATTCTTTTGAATTCTTCATTGGAAAACTACCTGTTCATAACCTTTGCCTAGAAGGGGATCTACATTTATAGAAGTGTAACTTGAACGTTAAATAATATATTGAGTTTCTCTTTTTACTTCTTTCTCTATCCTCAGTTCCCATCAGTTTGATTATCATTTTTTCTGCAGACAGCTCTTATATACCCAGTCTTAACTCTCTCTTGAACTTCAGTCCTATACTAACTTACACTTCCACCTAGATATGCCATACATTGCTCTGTTAAGCTAATGGCTCTTTGGAATCATTGTGCCATGAAAACACACCAATGGGGCCAGCTGGACTCAAGTTTTGCTCCCCATTTGCCTTCTTAGGATTGTATGAATAGTGAATACAGGGTGATGAAAGGCTGAAAATGTACACGATCATATGTTTTCTTGGCCGGACATGGCCTCAGTGTCATTGGCAGCTGTGAGATGGAATATGGAGAGTCTGACCAACATCTGAATATATCCAATACTTCTTGTCTTTCCCCCTGACCTCACCCCTCCTGCAAACTCTCCTATTTCTTTTGAGGCCTTTCACAGACCCAGATTTGCAAACCTAGAGTCATTGTGGCAGTATGACATAGTAAATAGAGGATTGTACTTGAATTTGAATCAATCTCAGATACTAATTAGCTATGGATCCTAGGTCGATTACTAGATCTCCTGGGTAGATCCATATGGTTCTCCAAGCTTGCATTTCCTCATCTTAAAAAAAATGGAGATAATGATAACACATTTCACAAGATTCTTGTGCATCGTGGCTGAGTATCAAATGAGATAAAGTTGTACTATATAATTTTCTATCTATCATTCTCATCTTTACCTTTTTTGTCCTCTCCTTTACTTGACATATGGAATCGGTTACCAATCTTACTTATGTCACCCCCATGATATCTCTGGATTCTGTCCTAATCTCTTTTTTCATAGTCGCCGTAGTCTAGGCTTGTATATCTCTCTACCAAATTATTGCAATAACCTCCTAATTTGTCTCCCTGCCTAACCTTCCTAGACAACATGTCAAATTACCATTCCTAAAAGAAGAGAGTCAGTCTGGCATAGTAAGGGAAGGCTGACCTCCTACTCAAAAGACTTGGATCTGAGTTCTGGTTTTGACATGTTAGGAAGGAAGGAAGGAACAAAGGAAGGGAGGAAGGAAGAAAGGAAGGAAGGAAGGAAGGAAGGAAGGAAGGAAGGAAGGAAGGAAGGAAGGAAGGAAGGAAGGAAGGAAGGAAGGAAGGA
>NW_027185797.1:13649094-13659182 GCF_028583685.1 Petaurus breviceps papuanus | reverse complement strand
GGAAGGAAGGAAGGAAGGAAGGAAGGAAGGAAGGAAGGAAGGAAGGAGGGAGGAGGTAGAGAGGGAGGAGGTAGAGAGGGAGGAGAGGGAGAACTAGAAAGGGATAGGGGAGAAGAAAGAAGGAAAAAATAAAGGAAGTTCAATGAGTGACTTAGAGGTAAGAATTCTTAACCTGGATTCTGTGAACTTATTTTTAAAACTCTTGATAACTCTGTATTTCAATATAACTTAGTTTTCTTTGTAATTTTATGTATTTAATTTTATGCAATTTCAAACTATTACTCTGAGAAGTGGACTATAACCTTACCAGGTTGTTGATGGAAACCATGACCTGCTCACCACTCCCAAAATATTAATAACCCCTGCTCTAGGATAAAAGAAATTCCTCAACCTGACATTTAAAGTCCTCCATAACCTGGTTCCAACCTGCTTTTAAGAATGTATTTCACATTACTCCTCTTCCTGAACTTTATATTTTAGGCAATCTGACCTTCTGTCATTCCCTACTTTCCATGTGCTGTCTTCTGTTTTTTTTCTAGCTTTGCATGGGTTGTACCCCTGCCTGAATCCTCTCTCTGGTTCCCCTCCACTTCTTAAAATCCTCAGCTTGTTCAGGTCCCCCTCAGGGGCCACTTGCTACAGGAAGCTTTGCCAGATCCCTCTGCTAGTACTTTCTGCCTTCTGAAGTTACTTTATGTACATTTTTTCATTCACTTGGCTGAATCCTAGTGCCTACTGGAGAGCATAAATGCTTTGTTGTTTCTCTGTTTTTATGTTTATCTTTGCAATCGATAGCACTCTGGTCTCTTTCACATGGGTATTAGATACTTATCTGATGAATTGAAGTGAAGCAATGGTTAAATGCCTAATTCTTCTTAGATTTAGTCTTTATGCTAATGTTTAGTCCAGTTTTTATTCCTTTTTCATTTTCCTTCTTTCTATTCCTTTTCTCACCTTGGCAAGTGTTTTAATTTGCTGACAATTCAAAGTTGTTGAAAGGACAATTATAAATCTCTCTGCTCTGTCTAGCTCATGGCTCTTTGGAATCAGCTGGGCTATGAGAACACACCATAAGGACCAGTCAGATTTGAGTTTTGCTCCCTTTTTGCTTTCCTGGGATGGTGTGAATAGTGAATACACAGTAGTGAAAGGCTACAAACAAACATGACTGTATGCTTCCTTGGCCAGATATGACTTCAGTGTCATCAGTGATTGTGAAAGGGATGGTGGTGTGGTGGATGAAAGAGGAAATGACCGAGGACAAAAATGTTTGAACTCCTGAGTATATTGATTTATTAAATGATGTATGGCAATTGCCCAACAATTTGATGCCACTGGCCTTCCTCAGCTTTGGCACTGGACCCAGAACACATAGGGATACAGATTTTTATACATTAAAAACAATTATTCAAATAAGGCCAATTAATTAAAAGGAAACCATTAACCAGGGTACAAAATAAGGTTGTCTGATTTTTAATTGGAGGAAAGATTAGGAACTTTTCAAGTTGAGAGGGGTAGAGTAAACAGATGCAATTCCATGAATTCAGAAAAAAAGATGTGTTCCACTCTCCCCATGTGTTTGTGAACACTTAAGGGAACATGGAAACAGTAAGTGATTGATCAGTACAGTCCCAGTTTTCAGAGGAAACATGGCTTGTTTGAGATAGTAAGTTGGGAGAAAACTACTTGCATAAATCTTCAGATCTGACTAGATAGTCAGAACAACTTAGGTCCTTAATTAAGGGTCTCTAAGAAGCAAAATGAGGTGGCCCAGCTTTCCAATCACTCAAGGCTAGGTTCAAACAATAGAGTAAAGTTTTCTCCCCATTTCCACAGTTAAATAAAGGTTTCTCACAAAATAGAAGTTGAACTAGACCTCAATTCACTCAGTGGCAAATCATATCAACTTTGAGGAACTGGCTGAATGATTCAGGATGAAATCAACTTCTAAACATCATTATTTTGGCCACAGTAGTCGAGATTGGGCCTGGTTTATCCAATAACTTATTTTGCTTTTTACATAGTTTGTACTTCATCCTTTCTACCTAAGAATAAAAGATGGCCTGAGCATAAATAGGGTTGATAATTGCTGCAAATGTGGTCCAGAAATAAAAGAGGAACTCTGGATTCAGAGTCTGAGGACCTATGTTTTAATATTTGTTTTGTCACTACCAATATAAACATCAGAGAAAGTCACTTTAATATCCCTGAGGCTCAGTTTCCTCTTTTGACAAATGAAAGGGTTGTATTTGACTTTGTGTATCATCCTTTCCAGCTCCAGCTCTCTGATCCCATGAGTCCTAGCTAAAAGAGAGTCTTCATAATTGGAAACTTCTGATCATTTCCACAACCAGAATTGTTGGGAATGGGATGGTTGACTTTACTCAACATTTCTGTAACTCAAAGACATTTTCATTGACAAGTCGTCTGAGATTTTATTCATCTGTCCAGTAGGTTGAACAATCAACTCCATTCTCATTTGTGAGAAAGTTAAACCAAAACTAATTTGGTGGCTTTGTGGTGTTTTAAATCCAGAGTTGTATTGACCATTGGGAGGTTCCCCCCTCCCATTTTATTTATTTATTTTTTTTTATAAGCAATCGGGGTTAAGTAATTTGCTCAAGGTTACACGGCCAGTTATTTCTGGGTGTGGTGCTAAGTATCTGAGCCTGGATGTGAACCCCAGGTCATCCCGACATTGGAGCCAGTGCTCTTACTTGCTAAGCCACCTGGCCACCCCTAAGCAATTGCGGTTAAGTAACTTGCTCAAGGTTACATGGACAGGTGTTTCTCGGTGGGTGCTAAGTGTCTGAGCCCAGATTCGATCCCCAGGTCATCCTGACACTGGAGCCCGTGCTTTTACTCTCTGTGCTACCTGGCCGCCCTCCCCCTTCCCATTTTAGAAGAAGCATGAGAACATGAATCTTCTATAAAGTACCTTCACCTTGGTGTATTCCTTTTTTTGCTTTGAACTGGCTACCTGTAAAAATCTTCTGTGGCCTATATAAATGTCATTCAATTTCTAGCTGAGAATTAAAAAGAATCACTCTATGTTGCTTTCTACCTATTTTTTCTTTTAACATCCTTATTGGAATCTTAGCACTTCAAGAGACTTTTGAGACCATTTCATTCAACCTCTTCATTTTAGAGAGGAGAATCCTGAATTTGGAAGAGCTGAGGTCACCTTTGGGAACATGTTTGATCTACAGCTGTAATGGTTTTTTCCTTCCCCTGGCAAGATTAAATTTAAGGAAGAGCCGAGCTTATGACTGTTTTGTCACAAGAGGAAAAAGCAAGTCCAGTCTCATTCCTTTGTTCTGATGCCACCGCCTTTCATCCTCTCACTTTGTTCTTATCCCCTTCCATCTGACCTCCTGGCCTGATGGTGCCAAGCCTGGCTGGTAGCAAACTGAAAAAGCAGTGGTGCAGTAGGTATGGCCATGGGCTATGGGGACTAAGATAACACCCGTTGAACATTGGCATGAATTTTCAGTTTTTCTCAAGACTGTGGAGGCCTCAGAGCCAGCAGCTGGGCCGTTCCTGTAGTGTCATTGTCTCTTCCTGAATTCCCATCCTGGATTAAAGACTCGGCTGTGGGCCAAGCTGTGTATTCAGAGGTTTGTTATTTCTGCATGAATATCATAAACTTCCCTTCCCCTAGAATTTAGGCTTCAATCTATAACACTAAGTTCATCAAAGAGCCATGTTCGTCCATTGTCTGGTCACATCTCCAGCATCCCAGATGTACTTTTAGGTTCCCCTGCTATTATGCAAGTTGCAAACCCAAAGGTTAATTATTTACTTATGAATATTGTAGTCTTCCCACTAATCCCAGCTGCAAAGTTATTACCCTCAGATGTCTTAATTACTCTGTGATTTCCTATATATCAGTACAGAAAGCCCAGCTGCATCAAGTTCTCCTCTTACTCTTGGACACTCTGAACTTCGCCCATGACGATAGCAGCTCTGGCTTTGGACTAATTTGCACAGCTGGTCAAGTAAATCTAACATTGTGGCTGCCAACATTCTAAGACTCAGAGGCTGAGCCTTTGTTCGTGGTCTGCACCTTGGGAGTCACATCAAACCCTTAGGGGAAAATCTCTAGCTCCTTGTTCTCATGGGGAGTCCTGGCAATTGGGGGAAGACGTTAGGGAAGGGGGACTGACCTGGGAAGATAACAGTCTCTTCACTCCAGCACAGATTCACAGTGCCACTACAGAACCATTTATACATATACATATATACACACATTATATGTGTGTATATATGTGTATGTATATGTGTGTAAGCATGTATATATATGTATGTGCATGTATATATCATATATAAAATTTGTATATATGAAAAGGGACCTTTAGACTGAGCATAAGAGAAGATAATTCTAAAAGAGTGTTGAGAATATTCAGGGCTATAAGCCTATGTAAATGGGCTCCAAGGAGGAAGTACTCATGAGTAGTCCCATCACAATATTAGCCTGTCTGAGCTCTTAGCTATAATCTAAAAATGAGATTTTTAAAGACGCTGAAAATTTGATTGATGAAGTGATAAAGTGCATGACACCCAGGGAATTAGAAACACTAACAGAGCAAGAGACTCCTAGTATGGCAGGAAGGGTCTGAGCTTCAAGGCTCATCTGTCTATCCATTGCTACAATAACTTTCCAAAGGGACTCTATTCTATTGAATAAATGCCAACAAATTTGGCTGTTGGGAATACTCATTTACCTGAACTTTAATCTATAGGTTAACAAGTAAGAAAGCTGTGATAAGCCCTCAAAAACAGGCCTCTAGACTTAGTAGAGGAAATATATTATCCCTCTTTGTAATGGGACTTTCTCTACTCCAGTTCCCCTTTTTTTGTGCTAATGACTGTTTGCTGTTTGTTTGTTTGTTTGTTTTTAAAGGAATACAGTTTTATTTTTTTAAGCAATTGGGGTTAACTAAATTTGCTCAAGGTTACACGGCCAGGTGTTTCTGGGTGGGTGCTAAGTGTCTGAGTCCCGATTTGATCCCAGGTCATCCTGACTCTGGGGATGGTGCTCTTACTCACTGTGGTACCTGGCCTCCCCTGCTGTTTGTTTTTGTATCCCCAGTGGCTAACAAAATGACTGGAATATGGGAGCTTAATATAGGTTTAGTGGTTAATCAATCAGACCACATTGTAGGAAGGAATCCCTGGTCATTCACCTAAAGAAAGACTGACATTCTTATTATCTATTGGTGTGGTACCAAAGTGTCATTGACACATATAATTGAGTTAAACTGGATCCTGTTTCAGAAACTTACTTGCTGTGTGATTATGGACTGGCCATTTCATTATTTATGTTTCCTCATCTATAAAATGGAGATAATAATTGCACCTACTTCACATGATTTTTGAAGGCAAATAATAATAATACATTATGTGCTTTGCAGACTTTAAAGCCTTACATAGATGCTAGCTGTTATTTTTATTAGCGAGAATACTGACAAACCAACTTTTGACTCAGCTGGTTCTTTTAGAAAACAAATGAATTATCTGCCAATTCAATCAAAACCTCTGAACAAGATGCCATGTGTAGAAAGCCTGTCACATGCTCTGCTGGATCTGAGATAGAGACAAGGAACAGCTCTGCATAAAACCAGAGCAAGGGAGTCAGAATGGCCTCAAAGTGCCTTCCCATTTTGATCTTCATGAGCTTATGCTTCTTAGAAAAAAAAGCAGATTCATCTTGTTCCCATTGTATTCTAGGTGCCATTGCTAAGCTTCTTGAGGGGCAGGAATTACTTTCTGTTTTCCTTCTCTTTGCTCTGACTCTCACACAAGATGGTTTTGTGACCCTGGTCCAGTCACTTAACATCTTAGTGGTCCTGAGACTGTGAGGTAAAGAGAAGGTGCTACTTTGCATCGGTAGAGGGAGTTTTCTCACCTGGGAATTCTCCATATCAATGAAATCATATGATAGGCCTGTATTTCTATCCTTTTCTTTCTGTATCCCCAGTGTGGAGCATTGTGCCTTGAAGATAGTGGCTAATTAATAAGTTTGGCTGAATTAAATTTAATCTGCAACCCAGAGCTGGAATTGGGCCCAGAAACTTAGGAAAACTGGGAAAATGAACAGAGTTTAGGGAAGGGAAAGAAGCATTTGTGAAATATTAGGGACTATGGTAAGCATTGTACACATATTTTCTCATTCGATCCTCACAAGAACTCTATTGCTATACCCATTTTATTGGTGAAGGAACTGAGGCACACAGCTGTTAAGTCATTTGCCCAAAGTCATAATTGGAATACAAAAAGAGGAAATCACCAGTCAGGCCCTGCCTTTTTTTCTGTTTGAACATTGTAGAAAACTTCACTTTTTGATACATGCAGGTTATTTTAGGAGGTAGAATATGGAAAAAGTTAAGAGTGATAAAGAGGTATTTGAACTTAATGGCACACGAGTCTCAAGTAGGACAAAGAGTGACAGGTTTCTTTTGACCTTACTCTGTGCATGGCCATGCATGTTCTGATTATTTTCAGGCAGGTGACATGGATTGCAGAGATCACTATCTACTATCCTGGATTGGCAGGGCACTTTACCTGCAAGAAAATGTAGTGTGCACAATAGCCATAGCCTAGTAAACCATGTTGGCAGATGGGCTAAACCAGGTGGAGGGTGGCTGACAGTCCTCAAACCTGTAAGTGAACTAGAGGGATGTCAACCCCAAGCATGTGAAGACTCCCCTTGCCTGAATGGGTACATGAGAACAATTTGTTCCAATAGCCATGAAGGCAACTGAAGCAGCTGCTATGGAGAGCTTAGAGCTTGGTCAAGCATCAAAGACTTTAAAGTCACCCACTGTATCCCAAGTCATTGCCAATTGTCTTGACTTTTGTCTTGCCACTGGACTTTAGTGACTCTGGAAGAGAGTGTAAGGCTGATGAATTTGTGCAAATCTACCTCACTTGAATGCGATTCACACAGAATTCAAGATATCACCCCTTGATATCATTGATCCTCTTCAAAAACAAAGGATGAAGGACAACAAGTCACCAGGACCCAACTGGCTCGTCCTATGCCATGGAATCTTTCACTGGACCAACGTGGCATCAGACTTTTGCCTGAAAGGATTCTCTTATGTTGGTTAAGACAGATAGAGCCTGGTAGAATAGAGTAAATCCCTTTTCTACAACCCTACCATGCTCCAAAGAGGCAAACCTTGTCCCTCTGCAGAAACCAGATTCTATTTCTTTCTGTCTATTAACAAAGCCCACAGTAATCCTTTGGATTTTCTTGGTCTGGTTTGGATTTTAAGTTATATTTATTGCTGTCTAATTTTTTAAAGCACTTGGATTAGTTTGTAAAAGTGGAATAGACTGCTCATTTCATCAGAGTTGACTTCAGCTTAGTGTATCTGGGGTTTCCAGGGGCAAGTTTCATGAGATTACCATTGTGTCGTGTTTGGACAGATTCATGTCCTTCTCTCTCTGTGTGTAGTACCCTTGCCTAACTTAGTATAGATCTAAATGAGAAGGGTGAAAAAAAATTCAATATTTTTATATTTGCCTCAGATTCCTCAGTCTATAAAGTGAGCATAGTACTTATGCTTCTTTCCTGACAAGTATAATATATCTGGTTTCTATTATTTAGTATTGTTGTTAAGTATTTATTGTTGTTTACTTATGGAAATGCATTTTATTATTGTAGGACATTTGTCTCCTGATTTTTCTTATTATATGTACCTGTCATAGTATAAAACAAAACTAAACTAAAATTAAAAAAAAAATTGAACACCTCCTGTAATAGATGTATGTATGCATACATATATCTGTATAGATTTTAATATATATTTGAATGTATATGATACATATTCATATATATTCTAATAAAAGATCACAATGTAATGCTATATAAAAGAGTAATTTAAAAGAATGGGACCAAGATGAAATAATATTTGGTCTTAGAAATTATAGGAGCCTCTAGAATTCACTGAGTTTGAGCTGGTGTGGGGAACCTGTGGCCTCAAGGCCACATGTGGCCCTCTAGGTCCTCAAGTGTGGCTCTTTAACCGAACCCAAGCTTCACAGTACAAATCCCCTTAATAAAAGTATTTGTTCTGTAAACCATGGACTCAGTCAAAAGGCCACACCCAAGGACATAGAAGGCCTCAAGACTGCAGGTTCTCCACCTCAGGGAGACATTGCACAACCAGACTTATACTTTAGACAAATCTCTTTGGTAGCTGTGTGGATGATGGAGTAGAGAGACACTTGTTGGCAGAGAGGACAATTAGTATACTGTTCCAATAGTTTGGTAAACATGGCAATGAAGGTCTGAACTAGGGTGGTAGCTATGGGAGAAGAGGGAAGGGAGTTCATGTAAGATATATTACAAGTAGAAACAATGATTTGGCAACTGATTAACTATACAGAGTAAGTGAAAGTCAGGAGTCATGTATAATGAAAGGCAAAGTTGCTAACTGGATTAGAAGGAGAGCTCAAGAAATGGGGGAATTCAGAAGAGGGCTGAGTTGGGGAGGGAATGAAAGAATTCTATTTTGAATGTGATGAGTTTGAGATAGATATGGAGTATCAGCTTTGAAATGTCCAATAGGCAATGTGTGTTGTGGATATAATGCCCTGGAAAAAGGACTTTAGGATCTCATATAGAGATCTGGAGTTTTCAGCATAGAACCAGTAGTTAAATCTGTGAGAGCAATTTATCCATAATAAAGTAGCTTACATTTGCATGATGTTTTAGAATTAAAAGGTGCTTTTATGAGCATCATTTATCTGCTTGGATCCTCACAGCAGCCTTCTCAGGTAAATGGTCTGAATATATATTGGTGGATATGTATGTGTGTCCTTCTTTGCATACATGTTTATTACCAAATCTGTAGGATGCACTAATTGCCCTCTAAAAACCTCCTAACTTAAAAATTCTGAGTGCAAGTAGAAATAAAATAATAATAATGATAATAGTAATCATACTATAATCAATGAAATCAAATATGTAAAAATTAATTAATAAATTCTAGTCATAGAAGACTATTGCATTCGCATATAAATAACTGAGGGTTTGACTGTTTCAATATCCTAAGAATAATACAATCCTTTTCCCAGTACTCAGAAAAGAAGGTGAAGGACATGGACTTGGCAAGGAGAGGCAGCAAGGATTTTACTGGTTAGACAAACCTTTTGCCCACTCTCCTCCGCACATAGGACATATACTGTCTAAACCCAGAAAACCACCAGGCAGTCAAACTGCCCACATTCTTCTTTCTCTTCTCCAAAGATCTTTCTTCTATTCAGATAGACAGCTCATCACATTTCCTATTTATTAAACTCTCAGGATTATGAAAAGGCAAATCTCTGGAGTATCTTTATTTTTGGTTTCCTTTAACCATTCTATTCTTCCATTAATTCATCCCATTCAGGGATTTATAGTTTTTGGAAGACATCAGAAGAAACCATTGAAGTGGAAATACATCAAAACTACTGAAAGTATTAGAAACTCACACACACATTGGAATATATTAGTAGATATGATATGATATAATTAGTACAATATAATTAACACAACATAATTAATATGATATAATTAACATAATAAAAACAAAGTGGGTTTAAATCAGAGTGGTTTTGCATGGTCAACTTCCTCCACCTTCATATGCTTTGATCTAATCCTCGTATAAATCCCTTGTCCCATAGTTAGAGCGATTTTTGGACCACAGAAGTAATAATAGCTCTTGCTATGCAAATCACTTTTCTTCTAACAGAGGTTCTGAGGATGAGAGCTGTGTACATGTCTTAACTCCCTCTTCCACTTTACAAATGAGGAAACTGAGGCTCTAAAAAATTAAATGAGTTAATATGAATGTGTCAAGACCAGGTTTTAATCCTAGATTTTTGATCCCAAGTTCAGGGTTCTTCCCAATTCTATGTGACAAAAGAAAAAAAAATGAAAAGTCATAAAATTATGTAGACTTTTAAAGCAGCATAAGACCAAAAAGTTCATTTTTTTCCAATTGATTATTGGTAAAATGATGGAATTAAGGTCTGGGTATCACTATCTTTATAGATAGATAGATAGATAGATAGATAGATAGATAGATAGATAGATA
>NW_027185797.1:13630668-13649084 GCF_028583685.1 Petaurus breviceps papuanus | reverse complement strand
GATAGATAGATAGATAGATAGATAGATAGATAGATAGATAGATAGATGATAGATAGATAGATGATAGATAGATAGATAGATAGATAGATAGATAGATGATAGATAGATAGATAGATGATAGATAGATAGATAGATAGATAGATAGATAGATAGATAGATAGATAGATGATAGATAGATAGATAGATAGATAGATAGATAGATAGATAGATGATAGATAGATAGATAGATAGATAGATAGATAGATAGATAGATAGATAGATAAATAGATAGATAGAGGGCTAGTTACTGGAACAGGGAGAAGACCTTTGTTTTCATTGATATAAAGAATTCCCTGGGTGAATGGGTCCCCTCAATATATTCTCTCTCCTTTCGTGCACTTCCTAGAGTTAGGAAGTTGCCTGAGAGTTTCAATGATTTTCTTGGAGTCACACAAAGATGAATCAGAGGCAAGACAAATACAGGTATTCCTGGTTTCAAGGCCAATACTCTACCCATTGTTCATCTATTTCTGTCTCTCTGTGTTACTTAGTCTCTGCGTCTCTTTTTTTTTTCTGCATCTATCTTTGTCACTGTGTGTATTTGTGTATTTTGATGTAAGAGAAGGCTGCTTCCTGAGAGGAGAGAGGCAGACTTTTATGAGATTTTCATTGTTATAAGTACATGAAGTTTCTACCTAAATAGGCAATATTATCGTTGGAGTAGAGAATGAAACCACTAGTGGGCCTAGGACCGATAGTGTTACAGGAAAGCAGAAAGTCACTGGACTAAGGCATAAAAATAGTTTAAGGGCATGAAATAGTTGAAAGTTGGCCCAGGCAGTGGAGTTGAAGAATAGTCTCTGAAAACATGAGGTCACCCCAGAATGAGGGAAGGTGGGGGCCATCTGTCACCAGCTGCTTATGTCCATCACAAAGGACTGTTCAATCTTCTTCTCCATGCCTAGTCTGAGAAGTTGTATATAATCCTATTGAAGCTGCTCTTTAAGGGTCTGGATGCATATGTGCATACAGAAGGACACATACACAGACACACACAGTTCCCTTCCATACCTACACACAAACCCATGGGCCCCAATCACCCCACCTTTGCCTGACCCATCCACCCTGACACATAAATACCCTCCATCCTCTCCCTTTCTTCTCTGAAAGGACAGCTTTGTCAGTTCCCTGTGGGTTAGGAATTTTGCTCTGAATATCTCCTAGAACAACATTCTTACTCAAAGAAAGAAGGAAACGTCCTACAGTATCTCTGCCGTGGCACAGAACAGAGGTTGATCTGCTTAGTTCTGAGGAAACCTCACAGGATTATTCAAAATAGAGTGAGGCATGAGCTTCGGAGTCAGAAATGAATGACTACCCTTTCCACAGGCCTTCATTACTACTGAAGCCTCTTCACTTTTGTGAAACACAAGGGTCAGGAACCTTTTTAACATCAAATGCCAGTCACATAGACACCTTCTAAGGCAGAGGTATCAAAAGTACTCCCCATTTCCATTGGAACTTGCTGCCAGTTTTAAGGCATTCTAGGATCTTAGGAAAATTTCCCTAATGTGGAGTCCAGCAAAGTCCTTAGGCACAGAATGACATGGTAGAAAGAACACTGGACTGGCAACCAGAGGCCATGAGTTCAAATACTGCCTATGCCCTGGACTCCTGCTGTGACCCTTGGCAAGTCATTTAACCTTTCTCAATATCAGTTTCCTCATCTTTAAAATGAGGAGATGGCTTCCAAAATGCCTTTTTCCAACTCTGCAAAATCCTATGATCTCTGTTCTCACTCTGGCTTTGTCACTAACACATGATTTTAAATAAGCCGTGAGCTCTGTCAGTGCATTGACTCCTCTAGTCACTAATGTGATATGGATTTTGTAACAAAGAATGACCTAATGCTTCTAAAATTCCACTTATCTTGTATAAATAGTCAACTTGACTAAAAATAAAATTATGTTAATTCTTCGACGATGGAAAGGGAGCAAAAGTGAGAGATAGCCTTATATAAATTCACATCCTTTGGCCAATGGAGGCTGATGTTATGGGGTGAGATAATCCTATACTGTGAATGAGCAGAAAGAGATGGGAGGGAGTCCTCTGCCTCCATGCATAGTCCTTTGGCCATATTACCCAAAAGGGGCAGAGCAAGAAGGAGGTTGCCAGAGGGAAATGGTTAGGATTTTAGCTGATATTTATATATGATTTAAAATTGACTGAAAAGCTTTATATAGATTGTCTTATTTTTAAGTGGCAGTCAGTGACTCATTAGGTAGACTTGAAGTCAGGAAGGTCTGAGTTCCAATGTATCCTCAGAATTTAGTAGCTGGGTTAGCCTAGGAAAATAACTTCTGCCTCCCTCAATTTTCTCATCCCTGAAAAAAAAATAACTCTTACTAATAATATCTAAAATGTGCTTTGCAAACCTTCAAGTGCTATAAATGCTATTTTTGTTGAAGTGCTGGTGGTTGCCATTGTTACTTCTTCCTTACAAATATGTGAATTAAATACTTTATAGATAAGGAAACTGAGACTCAGCATTTACCAGAGGACACACAGTTAGAGTGGTAGAATTTGAACTTAGGTCTCCCTTGACTATAGGCGCCAAGTTTTGTGATGTCAGGCTGCCTAATTCCAGTAATCCGCAGGCTCAATGTTTGGTTAATCTTTCATCCCATATAAAGGCATGGATAATTCTGTGCTGCCATTAGGAGGAGAGAGCGCTAGTTCCTCCTTTCCACTGGCTTAAGTGAGGACAAGTCAACAATAAAGGCAACTAAGTCCCTTTCTCTCCATTCCAAAGAATGTCTGTTTCTCACACCCATAAATTAGATTACACATGACCTCATAGTACCAGGACTGCTCCATCAGTTCATTGATGGACATTTATTAAGCACCTTCTATGTACCAGTCTTGGGGGATATTCAGATTTAAAAAAAATCATAGGATATAGGACTAGAAAGGGTATTAATAATAATAATAAATTAACAGTTATATAGCACCTTCTATATGCCAAGCACTATGCTAAGGATTTTGCAAACATTACTTAACTTGATCCTCCCAAAAACCTCGGGAGGTAGATGTTAGTATTATTCTCACTTTACATTTGGAGAAACCAAGGCAAGCAGAACTTAAATGAGTGCATCAGGGTATTACAGCTAGTAAGTATCTGAGGAGAGATTTGAATTCAGAATTCCTGATTTGAGACCCAACACTCTATCTTTATAATGTAGGAAAATGAACCATACATATTAAGTCACTTGCCCAAGGTCACATATGTAATAGGTAGGAGAGTTGAAACTAAGCCCATGTCTTTTGCTTGAACATCCATTCCTTTTCACCATTTTATCCATCGTAAAGTTGTAAGAGTCCTGTGTCTGTAGTAAGAGGACCCAAATTCAAATTTTGTTTCTTATACTTAGTATCTGTATGACTGAAGGCAAATCGTTCAACCTCCCCTGGGAATCTTTGCTCATCTGCAAAATGTAAGGTCTGGACAGGATGGCTCATGAGGTCCCTTCCAAATGTAGATCTTGGATCTTATGATCCTTCCCAGTTCAAACCTACCATTTTTCAAGTGGTAATTCTATCCCAAAAGATTGTGACTTTGCTAAGGTCACATAGTTCTTTAGCTTCCTGATTGCATTCAGAAAGTTTTTTCTTATCTTCTTTTCAATTACAGTTATCCTTTCCTCATCCTGCCCTTTCCGCATCGTGCTTTCAATATATCACAGGTCAGCATAAGAAATTAAATGGAAATTTTCTGGGAGTTTTGTGGAAGCTGCATATGACGTATGAGGGCCTTCAGTTGACACAGAATAAGTTTAGAAACTCAGAAATGCATAAAATATGCATATAGTGTAATATCAACATATTTTATCCAATACTATAAATATGCCCAAATTTTACAATAAGGTACTTTAAATATCACATAAAAGAAAAAGAAAAAAACATTCAGATTTCTTCTCTGGTATGAAGGGAGGGGCAACAAAATTTATGTGGATTTTCCAGATTTCAGGGACATGCCTCCAGCCCCACAATATAGAAGGGATAATGGTACACTGCTTCCAACATTACATTCTACAGCCTTTAGCCCCCATATATCTTTTGTCAATAAAATGTTGCCATAAATTGTATTCAAGGGAACTCTTATGTAATGAAGACACCATGGTGCAAAGGACAGAGACTTAGCTCTAGACCCAGAGGGCTTGGGATTGAATCCCTCCTATCTTTGTGACCTTAGGCTAGTCACAACTTCTCTGGTCCTCAGTACTTCTTTTTTTCCTTTAATACCAACAACACTAAAAAATAATAGCTAAACTTTATGTTATACTTTATAAAAAAGTACTTGACCCTCACAACAACCTGGAAAGTAGTTGCTTTGATTATCACCATCTTACAGATGAGGAAACTGAGGCAGATAGTAGTTAAGTGAATGGCACAATGTCTGAATTCCTCTTTGAACACAGGTATTCCTAAATGCTTCATTCACTCTAGTGCTTAGCTGCTGCCTGTCACTTTAGGGCTTTGGACTAGATGTCCATGGAGGGGTTGTTCCAACTCTCCATTGCTGAGCACCACAGCCCCACCTTTCTGTGGTATCTTCTTTGTATTTCTTAGTTTTCTGTCACTGTACAGACTTCTAAACTCTTAAAACCCCTTTGTTGTTGTTGCTATTATCTGACTCTCTGTGACCACATTTGGGGTTTTCTTGGCAGAGATACTGAAGTGGTTTGCCATTTACTTTTCCAGTTCATTTTACAATGAGGAAACTAAGGCAAACAGGGTTAAGTGACTTGCCCGAAGGCACATAGTAACTCTCAGGATGGATTTGAATTCGAGTCTTCCTGGCTCCAGGCCTGGTGCTCTATTCACTGTGCCACCTAGCTGCACTAACCTCTCAGAAAATAATGTTTTATATGGAGATAGCCAAGTGGTATAGTAGATGGTGTATTAAACTTGAGGTCAGGAAGACCTGAATTCAAATCCTCCAGATGCTTACTAACTGTGTGGCACTGGACAAGTCATTTAACTCTAAGTTTCATTATTCCTCATCTGTAAAAGAGGGATAGAAAACTTTTGCAAGCCTAAAATCACTACATAAATGTTGGCTTATATAATATTAAGTAGGGGACTTAAAAAGGGGAGAGAACTGATTTAATGGTAACAATAAACTCTTTAACTTAATTATTCCTTCCCCCCCTCCATAAATCATGCATTAAAATCAAATCCCAGGGTGACCTCAGTGATATTGTGGGTTTGGTTTGGTTCTAGACACACCACAATAAATAGAATATTGGAGAAAATTCCGTTAAATGAAATTTTTTGTTTCCTAGGGCATATAAAAATTATGTTTGTGCTATACTATTATAGTATTGTGTTCAATAGTATTATGTCTAAAAATGTACATGCCTTAATAAAAAATGCTTTATTTAAAAAAAAATGCTAACCTCTATCCAAGCCTTCAGTGAGTCCTAATCTTTTTGCTGGCAGAGGGTCTTGTCTAAATGTTGATGGGGCTGATTGCTTGGGGTGGTGGTTGCTGAAGGTTGGGATGGCTGTGGAAATTTCTCAAAATATCATGACAATAAAGTTGGCTGCATTGATTGACTTTTTCTTTCACATAAAACCTTAGAGGTCTTTGTAGGGTGATTAGGTGGTCTAATTTTAATATTGTGTTTCAGGGAATCCAGAGGCCTGAGGAGGGGAAGAGGGATAGACAATGGTCGGTCGGTGGGGCAGTCAAAACATATACAGATACACTATTTATCGAATTAATCACTTTATGTAGGCATGATTCATGATTCCCCCAAATAATCACAATATTAACATCAAAGATCACAGATTACTGTAACAAATATAATAATGATAACAGATATAATACTACTATTAATAAACTTTGGGATATTGAGAGAATTACCAAAATGTGTCACAGAGACACTTTGTGAGCACATGCCGTTGGAAAAATGGTGCTGATAGATTTGCTCAGCACAGGGTTCCCATAAGTCTTTAATTTATAAACAAACAACCACCAAAACAAACAAATCAACCACAATATCTTTAAAAAACAATAAGGTGAAACACAATAAAACAAAATATGCCTGTGCTCCCCCTTCTCCCTTTTCTCACTCAAGAAATATATTTTGGATCATTTGGCTTGATTGCATGCAATTGTCTTCTAATGGGTATTTCTGCATTTTGGAACCTCCATTCAGCTGATTAAGTAGCATTGAAACTGGGTCATGAGTCTCTACCTCCTCATACAAGGGCATCACACTTCCTTAGTGGTCCAAGTATCATGAGAGGTATTTTCTTTGGTGAGTGACATCCCCCTTTCCCCAAAGGGCATGCAGTATTTTAAACCATGAAAGCCACTTGGCACCCAATGCCTCCAACTCCGTAGGTGCTCTCCAGCCCAAATGCACAACCTCTCAGGATCTTCCTCAGAAATAGAATTATGCCCTATGCTTGCCTAAAGCAGCTGGTATCAGCTGTTTCTGGGCTTGTCACCCCCATGAATGTCATATGCTGTCTATGGCAGCCCACACTTTGAAAAGCATCCACCTGAAAGTGATGGAAACCTCAGTATGTCAGGGGAAGGGGGTGTGAGCTCTTGGTTGGTGGCCAGAGAGAGAAGACTTTAGGAATCTGAAGCTACCTTGTGTATTTTTACTTCCAGGGGCCTTCACTACTTTTATATTGCTCAAATATGTCCATCATATCTGTCTTTATCTTATCTCCCCACTATTTGCTTCCGTCTCCTCTGTCTGTCTCTTGTCTGTCCTCTACCCATATTTGTCTCATCTCTCTTCATAATCTCTTTTCTCTATTCCTTTCCCTATCTGTCTCCTTTCCCTTCCCCTCTCTAGTCTCCCTTATTCTATCCTTTCCTTTCATCTCTCCTTTGTCTTCTCTGCTCTTTCTCTCTTTCTTTTCTCTCTCTGTCTCCTCCTTTTTCCATCCCATCTCTCCTCTCTTCTCTTTCTGTTTCGGCCACCCATCTAAATCTGCCCTCTATATAACATAGACACCCTGATTCCCAGAGAAATTTCAAGGAAAATTACATCGATGGCATTTTTCAGATTCCCACCCCCAAATATTTAATGCAGACTAATTCAGGTCAAAAATCAGACCACTAAGTCCAGCCATGAAGAAGTCTGAGGTGGGGCTCTATGTTGGAGGGAAGGAAAGGAGCCCTATCCATTTTCCTTAGTGAAGGTGAGGTCTTAGAAGGTATGACCTTCATTAAAAGTAGCATATTCTCTAGCTATCTTTTTCACAGGCTGCCTTCTTGAAATATTCCCCTGCCACCTTATCTGGGAACCCCCAGATATTCAGAGCCTGGGACCCATACTCTGGGGCATTCTGTTTAGCACCTTACAGGATCTCTGCAGTCCAATGGGATATGAATGTGTATGTGTACATATATATAAGCTTTTTACCTCTGCTTGTCTTCTCATCTGTATTCTGCATCACCTAAGAGAGTGAGCAGAATTGCTACCTGGTGAGGGAAGGGAACAGAGAGTTCCCCCAGCATCCTCTGTGAGTCTTTCTCATGTGGGCACTGTAGAATCCACGTCACATTCTGGAGCCTGGTACTAGATGGATTTGTTTTGTGTCCTGTGATCTCTCCTTCCTTAGCCTCAGTTCTTAATGATCACATGAAATCAGTTCCCCAAGCATTCCTCACTCTGCCTTGGGACTAATCCAGGCAATCTTGCCCTTGGTCCCAGGACTCTCTCCTTCCACTTTTTACTAAATCTCACTGATCTTCACTCAACTCTTCATGAGGCAGGGAACTTGTTCCCTGAATGACCTTAGTCCTCAATCCTGTCTGGCTTCCTGAGTTCAGCAATCCTTCACCTGTGATTCCTAGTTATCGTTTCTCCCTTCCTTTGTCTCTGATATAAGAACTCATACTGACTCCTATTCTCTCTTTGCCTTTGTACACCCCAGACTCAAAGAAATTTTTTTTCTTAGGTTTGTTCATGAGGACTACTTGCTTTTGAGAATGATGACCTACACTTTCGGTCTTGGGTGAGGGACTTCACCTTCTTTTCACCATCTGTAGAATAATGAGGCTGGACTAGATGATGTCTGAGTTGACTTTCATATCTAGGCCTTTGATACAAAGATAACAATATAGTGTTAACAAAAACAACTAACCTTTATTTCATTCTGAAGGTTTACAAAATACTTTATATTGTTGTTGTTCATTTTTTGACCCTTGTTTGACTCTTCATGACCTCATTTTGGGTTTTCTTGGCTAAGATACTGTGGTAGTTTGCCATTATTTACTACAGTTCACTTTACAGATGGGGAAACTGAGGCAAAGAGGGTAAAGTGACTTGGCTAGGTTCATATATTTAGTAGGTGTCTGATGCAAGATTTGAACTCAAGTCTTCTTGACTCCAGGTTCCTGGCACTTGGCCAATAGCAAATGTTTATACATGATCATATTTAAGCCTCACATCAACCCTGTAAGAGAGGTACTCTTAACATCATCCTTATTTTACAGACTAATAAAATGAATTTGAGAGAGCTTGAGAGATCAGTGGTTTGTCTCTGGTCATATATGTAGTAAGTGTCAGAGACAGGAATTGAACCTATATATTCCAGCGCTTGGTCCTAATCTCCAGCCATCACAGGAAGAATATACAAATACAAGATATATGTTTAAAAAATCTCTCCATTCCCAGCTTGGGTAATAACTCAACTTTTAAAAGTTTTCCTATTGAGTTTTGGTTGCCTAAATCTAGCCTTGTCCATGATGTTCTCTAGGTCCAGATGGTTCAGATGCCTTGTGACCCAGCCATGAGAATAATGTTTCCCACACTGAATGATTGTCATATTCTGATGTAAAATAATTTCATTTAATTTTTGCCCAAGGCAATACAGTTAATAAACAGAATAGCTTTGATTTGAACTTAGCTCATTGATCCATTCTGCGAACCCAGATTCAGTCTGGGCTAAGCAGGGTGCCTGATCACTGAAAGTATTGAGATTATCCACTCCTTTTTAATAACTAAAATATATCTGCTTCCTCTGGATAAGAAAGAAAACTTAAAAAAATAGTGCACAAAAATTAAATGTTACCCCATCACATGAAAAATATCCTAACATACCATTCCATCCATCAATATGAGACAAGTTGACCTTCTTGGAAAGTCATCAAGAAAAAAATCACTTAATGCAGGACCAGGCGCACATTTCCATTCTGACCTCTTAAATAAAAATATCTTTTATTGAAGTGACATGTATTGGATTCGTTAATTAATTACCTAGTGCCATATTATCTCAATCAGGGACACGTCAGATTGAGGAGCCAATGTAGGCTTCAAAGGCAATTCACTCAGGGGTGGCACACACATACACACTAACACACACTCACACACAGAGTTTAAATTGCTAAAAAGAAACAAGAATTGGAGATAGCAAGTCTTGGTTCTAACATTAGCCCTGGTGTGACTTCATGACTTAGAACAAGCCCCATGATGTCCCTATGCTTCACTTTCTTCAACTGTGAAATGGGGTGAAATGAATTCCTTCCCTATTCTACTTCATAAATCCAATTTTGTGAGTAAATGAAATGATCCTCTGTATGAAAGATTCTATATAAATCCCAAGCCTTCTTACTCAATCAATAGTGTGTTTCCAAGGCTTTTCTTGCCAAAAAAATTGAAGATGGTGCTCCCAAATAAGGTGGAAATGCTGTTGCAGTTTGGGATTTCCATTCACAAAGTTGTGATCAATCCTATTGTTTCCATTTGGAGGGTGTAGTAAGGAGAGGGCAGGTTGAAGGGTGAAGGGGGGATTGATATTGATAAATACTCTTTCGTAGTCATCTCAAATTGGAGCAAATTTTAAAAGAGGAATAGTTTTACCAACTGTTGGCCAGTATATGTGCCCTACTTCATATTCTTGAGTTAATCTCATAGTTGGATTAGTAACAAGAAGTGGGATGAAATAGTGGAGTCATCCTGGAGCCAGCAATACTTGGGTCCAAGCCTCTTTTTCCTAATACAATCTGTCTGAGTGACCTTAAATACCTCACTTAAATGCTTAGCGTAGGAAGCAACGCTCTAAAACTGTAAGTTATAGAGTAGTCACTGATTTATTCATGGAAGGACTTTCCACACTGGGACTTTCTACTATGGATGAAATCACAGGTCTGGACCCAGAGTGTCCCAATTGCAAGTAAGGAAAAAAAATGCCTCCAACTTGCATATTATAGTCCTAGAAACCAAGACTCTTGAACTTGGAAAATACTTCCCCAGAATAGCCTTTAGTTCTGTACAAAGCTGTTGAGATCATAGTGATCAGAAAGTTGCTTATGGTTTCTCATTCATATGGCACATTAGTTTTCCTTTTATATACCTTTAGGGCTCCTTCAAAGCTCCTGGGGCCCACCAACAAAATGCAATACATATGTCAACAATATTTAAATTATTATCTATGGTTTGTGATTTATCTTCATGGTTTCTTTATGATTGTTTATGTCATAGGAAATGGATAAGAGAGGGTTGTGGTCAGGAAGTAAAAAAAAAATGTCCCTCGTGGTCTAGATAATCTTTAATATCACTTTCGTAACTAAAGCTTTGTCCATAAGACTTAGATTCTGTATCAGAATTCTTGTCTGTATGCCACCTACTGAGCATCTTTCCCCTAGTTCAGTATTTAATCAGGGGTCATAAGCACAGAGGATAAAAAATGTAGAACGGGAGGGACTTTTGATTTCATAGAGTATGACTCCATCATCTTAAACATAAGCAAACTCTTGAGGTTAAATGACTTGCCCAGAGTAAAATGATTGTGAGTGTCTGAGGTGGAATTTTGACCCACATCTTTCTGACACTTAAGCCAGTGTCCTGCTTGGATGCTATTTTTTTTAAACAGATACAAGCCTCTGAATATATTCATTGGACAGTCTTCAACTTTTTCTTATGTATTTATCTGACTTTCAGTATCTCTGAGGCATCTTTATTTTATTTTGAGAGAAATGAAAGGCCCTATTCTTTTTCTATATGACTTGCTCTCCTTTGATGCTTGGTTTGGATGTCAAATCAATTTGTTTTCCTAGACAACTAACAAATTTTAGTTGGAAATTATGCATAGAGGATCCTCACTACTCCAACAGTGGAAGGCTCTGCTGGAAGGCCTATTACCAACCTGGGAGGTTTCAAAAAGAGACAGAAATGTTGTGCCCCCATACTGGGTTCTATCTCCACAACAACAATAACAAAGCTTTAGGAATAGAGGTAGCTCTCACAAATAGCCACGCCAGTCCCAATAGAGTGAATTGATATACACAGAGCTGGAAAAAGAAACATAACAGGCTATTTTATTGGACCTGGTTCCATCTTGATAAGATTTAAGGGTTCACCGGATTTTTAACTCAGGAGATGGGGCCATCAGCAGCTGTCTTGACTTGTGTCTTGTCACTTGACTTTAATGACTCTGGAAGAGAGAGTGAAGCTAATGACTTTGTATAACTCTGCCTTACTTAAATCCAATTCATCTGAGAGTCAAGACACCATCCCATGATGGCACTGATTTCTTCAAAATAAAGATAAATATGAACAACTTGGAGAAAAAAACACAAGTTTGAAATACCCTCATTTCCTCAGAACAGCTTGAACTGCAACTTCTATCTTTTGGAATCTTCCTCCCCACTTCTTGTAATTTCCATAATCTTAAACTTGTATCTTTCAGGTCCCCATTGTAGAGAGGATGAATGACACACAAAGAAAGTTCAATGTCTTTAGCTAAGTTACTAGGACAATTTATCTATTTCTCATTTTTTTTGTTTGTTTGGGGTGGGGTTGGTTTTTTGGAGGGGGGAGGTCAGGGCAATTGGGGTTAAGTGACTTGCCAAAGATCACACAACTAGTAAGTGTTAAGTTTCTGAGGTCGGATTTCAACTCAGGTTCTCCTGACTCCAGGTCCCCTGCTCTATTCACTGTGCCACCTAGCCACCCCAGCTTATCTATTTCAAAGGTAGCCAAATGTGTATGAACTATATCTTTATATATTACTGTTAAGTTATGATGATTATGTAACAATAAAGATCGTGTCATTTGTTTTTGATGTGGTTGAAATCCCTGTCGATATTCTTCCACGCTTTCTGTCCTATTTATTCTTGAATTGATGAATAAAACAGCCACTTTTTATAGCTGAATCAAAATATTAAGATATAAAGTTATTATTTACAGCGAATTCTCTTTGCAACTCCAGTAGCAGATAGGCCATCAGTGATGGTGTGGATATCACCTTTCATCCAACTATCTTTGATGTCCTCTACTAAGTCTCTATCTTTTAAAAGTTTTTCATTCCATGTAGTTTGGAGTTTAAATATTTGCTATGGTAATAATTAACATTATTGTCACTGTTATTGTTATTTTGGTCAGATCATATTTGTTTTTGTTATTGTTTTCCTCTTTTCTGTAAACCAACTATCCAACCAACCAAAAACACTTATTAAATGCTTACTGTTTTCCAGAAACAGGAGAAAACAATGAGACAGGAATTGTCTTCAAAATTTTTATAGTATGTTGGGAGAAAAATCATTTTTAAAGATTTTTTTAAATCTCTTATCTCTTAGGGATATTTGACTTGCAACTCAAATGAATGGTTCTTGCACTAATTTAGAGAACTGGTTATTTATTATTACAGAGTTTGGTGGTAGAGATGGCAAGGGTTTAATCATGATGAATTGATTTCTTCTCAGGTCAAATATGAAATCACAGAAAATAAAGATCAGGTAATAGAGACAACCCGATATTAAAGTCAAGTCAAGACAAAAAAGAATTTGGTAAGGACATATTGTCTGCTGAAGACTGTATTAAGCACTGGAGATTCAAATTAAAAAAAAAAAAAAGAGGGGAAAACAATCCTTGATCCCAAGGAGCTCACAATTTAATATAAAGAGATAACATGCAAATGACTATGTTGAATGGAGAATAATTTGGAGAAAATTCTAAACCAAAGGCAATAGTGTTAGGGAGGAAAATGGTTTAGAAGATGAGATTTCAGCTGAAGCTTTAAGGAATCCAGGAGGCAGAGATGAGGAGAGGGAAAATTCCAGGCATAAGGAACAAGTAAAAATTCACAGATATGGGAGTTGGAGTGTCTTGTGTGAGAAAAATCAAGGAGGACAGTATCTGAAATGTAAAATACTTAAAAGGGAAGTAAGGTGATTTGCTGTTGTTGTTCAATTATTTCAATTGTATCTGACTCTTTTTGACTGTATTTGGGGTTTTCTTGGCAAAAAATACTGGAGTGGTTTGCAGTGTCCTTCTCCAGCTCATTTTATAGAAACAAACAGGGTTAGATGACTTGCCCAGGGTCACACAGTGTCTTAAGTCTGATTTGAACTCATTAAGATGGGTCTTCCCAATTCAAGCCCAGTGGTCTATCCACTGTGCCATCTGGCTGCCTATGTAAGGTTATGAAATTCTTAAAAGGCAGGAAGGGGACAGGTTATGAAGGACTTTAAAAAAGACAACTGAAGCATTCATTTCATATTGAGTTCTAGAGGAAATAAAAAGCCACTGGAATTTATTGACTGGGGAGAGGGGTGTGACATGATCAGATCTATCTCTAATGAAGATCACTGTGATAGTTGGGGGAAGGATGAACTGCAATGGGGAAAGACTTGATGCATGGATGCCAAGCAGGTAGTTGTTACAATAGTGTAGGCATTGGGTAATGAGGGCTTGAGCAGAGTGCTACTAGTGTCAGAGTAGGGAGAATGCGTGGGTTATGTTCTAAAAGTAGAATCAACCAACCTTGGCAACAATTGGATAGGAGTGAATGAAAGAGAGGGAGGAATCAGGGATGCCGAGTGCTCTGGGAGCCTAGATGTCTGCGGGGAGGGGGGCGCAGGGCAGTATGCTTCAATAGAGAAGTTAAAAAGAGTGGAAGTTTCTTTGGGAAAAGAGTTCAGTTTCATAGTGTTGAGCTTTGAGATGCCTATAAGACATCGAGTTAAAGAAAATGCAAAGATATATTTACACTGCCATGCCTTATGAAGTGGGAAGAAGCCATACAATCAGAATTAATGGACTTATAGTTCAATTAGTCATTTACTGGCCAAAGGTTAGCAACACCTTGGTCATTTTCTAAAACAAAACAAAACAACCAAAAAAACAAAACATGTGTTCTTGAAGTCAGCTTAAAGAGGAATTAGTAGTGAGATGTGACTAGAGGGAGCAGGAAAAAGAGTAGAAATGGAAGAAGATCCAAGCCTTTGAAAAAGAAATATTTTTTTTTACTGTGAAAAACTGAGACAATTCTGTTTCCTACACACAGATCCTCAGCCCTCCATTGTCCATAAGATCTTACATGAGAGTTATTGGACCAGTGAGCAACTCAGAACTTATCAGGCAGCCAGCTCAAGCAGTTTAGGAGAAATCTCTGAGGAAGGTAACTTCTTTTAGTCATGAAGAGAACCAGCCCTGACCAGCAGGAGTTGGTCTACAGAGAGAACCAGACTCAGAGAGTCCAGCTGAAACACTGTAACCAGGGGAATATCATAAGGAAACCCTGAGAAAGGGAAAGGGAAAGAGAATAGAAATGGAAGAATATCCAAGGTTTTAAGAAGGAAATATTCTTTGACTCTGAAGAACTGGGGCATTTCTCTCTCCTCTCCACCTCTCCTCCTGCCTCCATTGTCAATGACATCTCACAGCAGTGCCTTTGGCATTAGTGCCAGATTTGAAGTTATTTTGGCCACCCATATTCCCTAGGTGTCTACCTCTCTACTAGTTTATTCTCTATGTGTGGCCACTCCTCAAATTGAAACTATATGTAGTTGAGATGGTGCTAGCCCTAGGTTTATTGGAGAAATGTTTTTTGTAGCATTATAATTACAATGCCAACTCATTATAAACCTTTGAACTAATTTTAATTACTAGCTGAATATTAAAGGGGACTATATCCATAGGGGCTCTGAGCTATAGTTTTAGGAGAATTCATCTGCAGATTCATCTATAGACACCCCAAAGTCAGTATCTATGGAATATCCAGGTTAAAATATCCAATATGCCCTTGGAGATTTGAGATTTAAGATGACAAATCTTAATAATTCAATCCAAAAGATAATTAAAAACAGTAGCAGAGTTCTCTAAGTTTTCCGAACCCCCTAATATGTGCTATGTCTGTGTTCTCCTTTATATTAGAGATCTTACCAGAAAGAGATATAGAAACAAAATCATACAAATATACAGAAGTAACCTGAGATTAATTTCCCCAGGAAATAGAGAAGGCTCAAATTTTAGGTGTTTTTTTTCACCTTATAAAGAAGCAAAATTGTATTTTTGAACTCTCTTCTCTAACAATTATCCCTATAGAAATATACACAAAATATGCATATATTTATATATGTATATATAAACACTCATATGTATGTATATGTGTGACTGTGATCAGGAAGGAGTAATGTTTCATTCCAGGCAAGTGCCACTGAAGATATAATTTTTAAAAATGAGTTAAGCCCCATAGTATTTATAATAAAGAGAACCCCAATGCCTATTTTCAGATTTAGGGCTTGTTGTAAATTTCTGGCATTTGACATGATGATGCTGATTCAATAGCAGGAAGATAAATTTGTCTCAAAAATCATCTTGTAATACATTGAAACAAACATAAAAGAAAGGAAAAGAACAAAATGAAAAAGAAAAAAATGGAGATGTTGTACACCAGAGATATAAAGAGCTTACAGAAACCCTTAAAATTAATGCAAGACCTGAAGACATAGGATAATCATAATCAAGGCAGGAGCCTTCTGATGAAGCTGTAAACTGGCATGATTACCTCCAAAGATAACACTCTGGGTTCATTCTCCTTTGCTGGCTAATTTAACTCTCTTGTTTTATTGCTCTCTCTTCCCGGTCCTTGTATTATTAGCTGAAACCAACGTTTCCCACAAAAGTTCATCCTTAGTGGTTATCATTTGCAGATGCATAAAATAAATGCCTTTACATAAAAGATTTTACTGATTACTGCTTCCTTGCTTGCTGCTGAGAGAGTTCCTGCTGCAGTATTTGTAACAGTAGCATCTTAATCCCTGGGCTATGGTTATCACTTTACAGTTAGAACCATGCTTTCTGTTTTGAAGATAAGGAAAATGGGCCACAGAGGTCAATTGATCAGCAAGCATTTGTTAACCTTCTACTATATAAAAAGCCACACCTAGGTGGCACAGTGGATAAAAATCTAAGCCTGGAATCTGGAAGACTCATCTTCCTGAGTTCAAATCTATCTTCAGACACTTACTGTGTAACCCTGGGCAAGTCATTTGACCCTGTGTGCTTCAGTTTCTTCAACTGTACAATGAATTGGAAAAGGAAATGTACCAAAAAAGGTACCCCAGTATCTTTGCTAAGAAAACCCTAAAAGGAGTCACAGTAAGACTACTGAAAAGACTAGAACAGCAAATGTAATAGACACAGTAGTACGTATTTGGATACAAGTAAAAGTAATTCCTGTATACCAGGTAGTATTCACGTGACTTAAATAAATGGATGAATGAATGAATGAATTCAAATGACTTGAATGAATGGGAAAAAAAACATCTTTTATGGGTTTATTACATGCCAGCACTGGAGATAGAAATACAAAAGCAAAGCTAGTTATTGGCTTCATGAAGATTAGATTCAAATAGGGAGAGACCACACACATGTAGACTGGTGTCCTCTATTGGATGATGAGTGGACTTGCCCAATGTTGTACTACAAAGCCAAGATATTTTTAATTAGCTAATTTGTTTATTTTCAGTTTTCAACATTTACTTGCTTAAGTTTTAAATTTTCTCTCCCTCCACAAGATGGCATGCAATATGATATAGGCACAGAGTCAAGGTCTGAACACAGGTCCTCTGACTCCAGGTTCAGGCCTCTGTCCCAACAGCCAGCCAGGGTGAGATACATTGCAAGTTTTAGCATTGTTGCTTCAGAGTTGAATTTTCCCCCCTTACAACAAACTATTTTTTACAGAAGAATGTTAATTAGTAACTGATAGATATAAAGATTGCCAGGGACAGTCCATTAATTCCATTTACCTTAATAGCACTCAGATCTTAGCTTGCACTACAGCTGTATTCATCCTGGATTATAAATGTAATTTTTTGCATCATTAACTTTCCTGATTAATCTTAGACAGCAAAAGCATAATTATAGGGGGAAAGTACAGTCCTTGCAGGATGGCTGCTTAAACACGTACCTCTGTAAGCTTTAGATTTGCATCATTTTTAAGTAATACCAGCTCTGAGAGGAAAGCTGTGACTGTCCATTGGTTACTAGTTAACCCATACTATCTATTCCTTTATTTAAGAAATCCCTAGTCTATCAAGGATGCTGTGAATGTGTCAAAGATGGTGAATGTACTTCAGCAGTGGGATGTAGAGAGGAAGATCAGGGCTTAAATCCTGCTTGCAAAGCTTGCTAGCTGTGGGATGGTGGGCAACTTATTTAACCTCTCTCCGCTTCAGTATTCTCCTTTGTAAAATGGGAATAATCATACCAGAAAAGCCTGATTTACAAGTCTGTGGTAGAGGGATAATGTAGACCAATGATTTTATAAACCCAAAACCTGTGGAAATGTCACCTGGTATTGCTGGTGATACAGTGAGCTGAAATGTGGGTGTTTGCATAATAACTATTGACTACTAAAGTCCCTTGAAAGTGGATTTCCCAGCCCAGATGGACACCTTTCATCTTGCCATTAATGTCCTTTGTATAAGATGCTATTTCCTTAGGAAGTGTTCTGAGCCTGACTCTTATTGGCAGAAGGTATCATTGTAATTCTTATGTCACATTGAGCATAAACTCTCATTGGACATGTGATGAAGAAATCAGCAAATTGGACCAAACAGCCATTCAGGATCAAGTGAATTAAGATCACCACATATTGGAAAGAGACAAGTGACTTTGAGTTGAGTGGGTGATGTGAATGAAAATTTAGAGCACTGGCCCTGACATTCTTTCTTCATAAAATATTTAAAATTATTGATGATTAAAAGACATACCAGAAAACTGAGAAAAAGAAAGGATGTACACAGTCAGTAGAGTAGATGGAATACATGAAATCTCTCTACGCATGTATGGTTTACCAATATTTAATATGAAATCAGCAGTAAATAAATTCCTATTCATCAATACAAGTATATCCAACCAATCCCATCCTACTGTATCCCAGCCAACCAGTTTCCATCTTCATATCTATTGACTTAAATAGAAATTTTAGAAGGCCCCAATTAACAGAGTTCTTTTTTTTTTATTTTTCAAATGCTTTGTTAACTTCTGATTTACATCATTCATTTCCGCCAGATTTTCAGTTACAAATTTTCTCCCTGTTTTTCCCCTACCCACCGTCCCAAAATAGCAGTCCCACAGGATATCCCCTCCTCCAATCTGCTCTCTCCCATATTT
>NW_027185797.1:13486426-13630268 GCF_028583685.1 Petaurus breviceps papuanus | reverse complement strand
TTGAAAGTCCTATATTCCACTTAATGACCATATTTTTCCCTGAAACATGATATTCAGTTTTGCTGGGCAGGTGAATCTTGGTTTTAATCCCAGTTCCTTTAACCTCTGGAATATCATATCCCAAGCCCTTCAATCCCTCAGTGTAGAAGCTGCCAGATCCTGGGTTATCCTGATTTTGTTTCCACAATATTCAAATCATTTCTTCCTGGTGGTTGTAATATTCTCTCCTCAATCTGGGAATTCCGGAAAGTGGCTATAATATTCCTTGGAGTTTTCTTTTTGGGATCTTTTTCAGGAGGTGATTGGTGAATTCTTTCAACCTCTGTTTTGCCCTTGGGTACTAAAACATCAGGGAAATTTTCTTTGAGAACTTCCTAGAGGATTATTTCTAGATTCTTACTTTGATCATGGCTTTCAGGTAGTCCAATAATTTTTCAATTATCTCTCCTGGATCTATTTTCCAGGTCAGTGGTTTTACCCATGAGATATTTCACATTTTCTTCTATTCTTTCATTTGTTTGGATCTGTTTAACAGCATCTTGATTTCTCATAAAGTCATTAGCTTGCATTTGCTCCAATCTAATTATGAAACAATGATTCTCCTCCTTGAGCTTTTGAGATTCTTTTTCCATCTGGCAAATTCGGCTTTGCAAGGCATTCTTCTTCTCATTGCCTTTTTGAGCCTCTTTTGACATTTGATTTAGTCTAATTTTTAAGGTATGATTTTCCTCAGTCAGGCTGTTGACTCTCATTTCATAATTTTCTTGCATTGTTCTCATTTCTCTTCCTAATTTTTCCTCCACTTCTCTTATCTGCTTCTTAAGGTCCTCTATGGCCTGTAACCAGCTTGTATTTTCCTTTGAAGCTTTTGGTGCAGGAGTTCTGATTTCACTGTCTTCCTCCTGTTCCATGCTTTGCTCCTTTTTGTCCCCAAAATAGGAGTCTAATGTTGGAATTTTCTGTCTGCTTTGTTTTGTTTGCCTGGTCATGTCACCCCTCAGTCACTTGATCTCTGCTCTTTTTGCCACAGTAGGACTCTGCCATATGACAGGGGAGCTTTCGTCCCAAAAGTGGGGTTTTCTCAACTGCTGGAGGTATTAGATGGGTGCCCTCTCTGAGGACTCCACACGCTCTGGCAAGCTGGACACCCACCCCTGCACCTCTACCCTAGATTTCAATCCAGATCCAAGCAGGTTAAAGCAAGAGCGATTGCCCCTCAGACTGGTGCTTGGTCCCTCTACACTCTGTAGGCCAGGAGCTGAAGCTGCCACGTGAATCTGGCTAGCTGTGCCAGCATCTCAGCGGCTTCTCACCCCAGAGGCAAAAGCCACACACTCCCACTTACTGTTATCCAAAGTCCAGACTGCACTGACCTCTCACTTTGTCCTTCGCATCTATGTGTTTATAAATCTGGAAACAGCCACAGCTGCTGCTGATCTGGAGTCTGTCCTGCTGGGGGCTGGTCAAAACTGCCCTGGGGATAAAGCATTGGCGTGGGGCTGGGCTTGGCTCCCCTGTGCTGGCTGATTCTTGCCAGCCTGCTGGGCTGTCCCCAGTGGGAGGTTAGCTTCTCTGTGTCATTTTGTGGGTTCTGCAGCTCCAAAGTTTGTTCAGAGTCCCATTTTTAGATGGATTGGGGACGGTGGAAGCCAGAGCAGCAGGGAGGTCCTGCTTCTACTCCGCCACCTTGACTCCACCCCACAAACATTTCTTAAGTGACTAAAACCAAATATTGTCCTAGGCACTAGGGATACTGAGGCCAAAAGGAAGTGTTCCCTGTTCTCTGTTCTCAAAGGCTTATATTTATTTGGGAAAAATGACAATCACAAAAATTAAAGTTTACAAAACTGTTAGTAAGTCAGATAACTTCAGCTTTGTCCCCTCCCAAATCTTTGTACTTAGCTTAACAGTTTGATATGACTTAGTAAAATTTAGAAAGTATAGCTGGAGCAGAATAAATGGAATGGGATTAAGTAAAATGTACCAAGGATATGAGCTTTATTTTTTTTTAACACAGCATCAATATTACCAAGAACCTTTGGACTAGAGTTTAGAAGACCTGGGTTCAAATTCAGCTGCAGATATCTACTAACTTTGTGACCTCAGACAAGTTACTTAATTTCTGGTTTCCTCATTTTCACCAAATGTAAAAGAAGAATAGCACCTGCCTTTCTAGGTTGTTGTCATAGATGACATAATATTATTAACACCAGGCACATAAATGTAATATAAATGCCAGCAATTATAATAAGAATAATTCTTCCTAATATCTATTTTCATTTAATTTTATCATCTATTCCAATTGTTAAATCACCCTTCAAATTTTCAAATCAACCATTTTATTGAATAAATTCAATCCAATAAAACTATTGGATAAAAGGACTTTTTTTCCCAATACCTCCTAGAGATTGTACTCATCTATTTGTCAATCAAGGTTGTCCTTAAATATTCTCTCCTACCTTTGGGTGAAGAAGCATCTTACAGCAGTAGGCCCTTGAATTTTTGGTGAACGGGAGGGTATTTTTTTTTCCCTTCTCTCATCTTCAAAGTTACAGACAGTGATATTATGTATTTCTGGGTTATGCAAAATCTTCTTCCTTTTTCATGCATGTCAAAAATCAAATGAGTTAATATTTATATTTTTTGAAAATGTGTTTAGCAAAATGCCTAGTATATATTAGTTGTTAACGGACCACAAAGAGGGGAGGAAAGGAGAAAAGAATCCACATTTATAGAGCAACACGTTTGCATCATGGTGAATGTTCTGGTAGCTGTGCTAGAGCCAACGCACAGAAGGGATTATTAAAATTTAGAAATTAAAATTTAAAATTTAGAAATTAAAATTTAAAATGTAGAAATAGGCAAACACTTCAAGGAGACTTGGATTTCGTGTTTCCTTGATTGCCCAGACTTACAAAAATGATGAGGAAAATATTAAATAAACATAAGTGTATCATTTGTATGGGTGTGTATGCATATATCCATATATGTGTATACATGCATGTGCATATAAGTATACGTGTGAAATTTGGAGAGCTAGCTGTTAAACATTTTCAAGCATAACACTGTCCATAACTATTATGGTATACATACTGCTATTGTTCAGTTGTTTTCAATTGTGTTTGACTTTTCATGACACCATTTGGTATTTTCTTTGCAAAAATACTGGAATGATTTGCCATTTTACAGATGAGAAAACTGAGGCAAAGAGGGTCAAGTGACTTGCTTAGGATCAAATAGATAATTATTGTCTGAGACCTGATTTGAACTCATGAAAATGATTCTTCCTGACTCTAGGTTTGGAGCTCTAGGCACCCTGCCACCTCATTTCCCTATGAAACACACAGCAGGGATCTTAAGCTCACATAATTTTACATGCACATGCTTATCTGTGTCTAATGGTAGCCATCTCTAAGTCGGGGGGGGGAGGAGGAAAAAAAGGGAAAATTTACATGATAACTTTGTTGTATATTTGAAAGAATAGCAAGTTGTACAGAGTGAATTTGCAGTTTCAAATTAAGGAAATGCTCGTTTTATTCCATAAATTAAAAAAAAAAAGAAAGGTCAGAAGACCTGAGTGTTAATCTTAGTGATTCAAATTCCTCTATGTGCTTAATGTGAAAAAGATACATATCAGAATTAAAAGAAGAATTAAAATAATGTGAATAATCAAAATGATATTTTTGTAGCAGTATACAAATTAAAAAATATATTAACTCAGATAACTTGACTTTATTGTTTTATACTGGCTAGACTATGGTTGTCTTGCAAATTGCCTTTTGTTCATCATATAAGCTTCCTATACCTGATATATATTTGATGAACATTTACTGTCTTCTATTTTATTTTTATATAAATTTGTATTGATATTTTGGTTTTATATTACCCAAATTTCATCCTGAATCTCCTTACTGTCCCATCTCAAAGAAACTTCCCATGTAACAACTATGTTTTAAAAAGGAAGGAGAAGGGAAAATCATCCAAACCAATACATAGATTAAAAAAAAAAAATAAGGTGACCAATTATACAATGTTCCACATTTATGAAAATTACCTTGCCTCATACACACACCTCTGCAAGGAAATGAGGGGATAATTTTCCCATATTTCTTCTTTGTAGACAAATGCATATTCAAATAGAATGAGAGAGAGACAGGGATTACATATTGATTGAATGGTGTGGTGGTATGTGTTTAACAACCAGCTCTCTGTGGGGCAAATTATGCAGGATTTCTTCTTAAGTTCAATTTGCATTATTATATTTTCTCCATTACATTCTTAAGACTAGAAAATCAACCAAATAACAAACCAAGCTATGATTTATACATTTAGCTGATTTCTGAGATGCAAATGCTCACACTGAAAATTTAACAAAAAGTTAGATTGAACTGACTCCAGCACACTAGTCTGTCTATCTATCCATCCATCCATTCATGTATATGTCTGTCTATCTCTCTATCTCCTTGTCTACCAATGCTTATACATATTTTTAAAAGGCAACGTGACTGTTAGTGCAAGATGTTGATGTTAACAGGAGGGCATGGGAGCAAAAGTAGTCTGAATGAAGGCTATGGATACTTTTTCTTCTCTGTCTAAAGTAGGTTAGAAAGCTGAGAAGTTTGAAGAATGAGGGAAAAAGGTTCATTGAGATCAGGTTGGCCGAGGGCAATTTTTTCATTGAAATACAAATCAAAATCATCTGCTGTAGGTGTGGGGGTGAAGTTGATAGTGAGAGAAGGAAATTTTTACAGTGATCACTTTGGAGGATGATATAAAGTTCCTTAAAATATACTCTAACTTGTATTTTGTTTGCCTAAGTGTCAACTATGCCAATTAGATTGCAGACACCATGAAGGCAGCTACTATATCATTTTTCAACCTTCTGTCAATGGTACAGTGCAATAATGTTTGTCAAATTGAATTGGAGTCAGATGACTTGACTTGAAATGATTTGGATTAGAATCATAAAATCTGAGAAAGAGCCTTAGGGATCATCTAGTACAACATTTTACTCAATATAGAAAATTGGTGACTCATGTGGAGATGGGTAAAACCTGGACTGGGATGAAAAAGGTGTGAATTTGACCCTGGCAGCAACTATGAAGCTGTGAAACCTTTTCTGTTCAGTTGTGTCTGACTTTTGGGAACCATGTGGACCATTGCTGTCCAAGGGGTTTTCCTAGCAAAGAGTGAAAACCTATAAAGGTTATTTTATTTCTCTGGCCTTCAAAAGATTAATATTGAGGCTGCTTTTAGGTCTAAAATCTGTACTCTTTCTCAGGAAGAGGCTCTTATGGGAAGTCAATGAGAACAGTTCTTCCTTTAAGTTATATAAACATTTCCCATGCAATCTTATTAATATTTTCACCATAGTCCCCTACTTTTTCAGCAGTCTTCATGCCAGATCTGCTTTCTAGAATGCAAAGGCACCCCCACAGAAATCATGAAAGAGGCTCCTGACTTCCAGAAAATCTGCCACAAAATGGGCCTGCTTCAATAGGATCATACCCTTGACTCCTTTGGCCTTTCCTTACAACTTTATTGACTACGATTTAACATGTAATCCTTAACAAACAGGGTTATCTGGCTTTTCAGACCACAGCAGATTAGACGCAACACCCCTCCTCTTGGCTATTAGAGGCAGGCAAAATGACATCAGGGAAAGTGAAACCTGGCAGTCTGCCTAGAGGGGAAGCCACAGAGCAGATAAAGAGCTGGGAGACTCCAAGAGAAAAATTGATTTTAAATTTTAAGTGCAGGTAAATGGACATGGAATTGGTTGTTTAAAGTCCATGGTGTCATGACTTATTTTGGAGAAAAGGATGTTTCTCATGATGAAACTAAGTCATGAAGGAAGGTTTACATACTGTTTATCAGTCCCTATTAAAGAAGGCAGGTGGTAGGGTGGCTAGGTGGTGCAGTGAATAAAGCACCGGCCCTAGAGTCAGGAGGTCCTGAGTTCAAATCTGATCTCAGACACTTAACACAGAAAACTAGCCATGTGACCTTGGGCAAGTCACTTAACTCTCCAAAAAGCAAAAAAAAAAGGCAGGTGGGTGTATATACACATGTAGATGTGTGTGTATATATATATATACATATATGTGTGTGTGCTTACATATGCACATATATATGCAGATATGTAGATCATGTATGTTTATGTATATATGTGTAGTGGGTATCTCTGTGTGTGTATGTCTGTCTCTCTCTGTCTGTCTCTCTGTCTCTGTCTCTCTCTGTCTCTCTGTCTCTCTGTCTCTCTCTGTCTCTCTGTCTCTCTGTCTCTGTCTCTCTCTCCCTCTCTCTCTCTCCTTCCTTACCTCTAGTGGGGGTGGGGTACGAGGTGGGAAAGCATGGGGATTGTCCAAACAACAGTGAGGACAAGACTTGGTTCTGCAAAATATCAACTTTCTTGAAATCTTCAGAAGCAAAAAAAGTAGGACCAGGAAAACAATGACAACCATGATGTAAATAAAAACATTCAAAGGTAAATGAACTGTATTTAAAAGAAATGGACAATGAACAATGTTCGTTACAGGTGATATGGGTTAAATCCACTGCCTTTCTGCAGGGGCTGAGTGCTGCACATTTTGTCAGATACAGTTGTCATTTTGGTGGGTTTTGCTTAACTGCGTTTCTTGGCGCCAAGAGAGGGTCAATTAGGAAGAGAAGGATTTCAAGAATGTTTGGTTTGCATACATGAATGAAGGGAAGCAAAGAAGCAATAAAACAAACAAAATAGAAATCAATTAAAACATGTAATCAAGGGGTGGCTAGGTGGTACAGTGAATAGAGCACCGGCCCTGGAGTCAGGAGGACCTGAGTTCAAATTCAGCCTCAGACACTTAACACAAACACTAGCCATGTGACCTTGGGCAAGTCATTTAACCCCAATTGCCCTCCAAAAAGCAAAAAAAAAAAAAAAAAGATGAGCTCTGAGAGTCCTTCTAGCTCTTAATGTGTGATTACATGATATATAAAATGCAAAGGAGTTGAAATCAATGATACTTCCAATCCCAGTATCTGAATTCAAATAACTACTCTGCCTTCAATGATTATCATTTACCCAAACAGAAGTTCCTGGTGTTATAGTTACCTACATTGGTCATTTCTTTCTCAATCTAAGAATTATGAATTAGGATCATGGCGAAATATATGAAAATATACCTTACCGATCATGTTAGGAACTGACTGGCAGAGGATGGTAAAGCCTGGAAGGAATAAATGAAGCACAGCTAGTCAGAGACAGCTTAATGATACCCTACCTAGAGGAAAGAAAAATGGAATGATCTTGAGTGACAATTAGGAGAAAATGAGATTTTTTTCAAATTAGTCACTGTTAGTGAGAATCAGATATATTTCTCAATATGCAGGAGTGAAGCTGCCAGCTCCCCAGGAGTCAGCATATGAATCAATGTGTCTCTCTCTTTCTCTGGTTATTTAGCATGATACTAGAAGATCCTGAATCCTTTCTTAGAAACTCTTCTGCAAAGAAATTGATTTTCTGATGGAAGGTACTGAAGGATATCTTTAGCATCAGTCAAGGGACAACTAATTTAGTATTATCAGTGAGTCAGATGGCTGCATATTTCCTAACAGTAAACAGGAATTAAGTTGTTCCTTATGTTGTTTCTATTACCCAGAGTCCTTTGCGGGACAGTGGCATGATTCATCAGCTTCAAGCCCAAGTTCACACTTGCCCTAAACTTATATTTTCACCAGCATCAGTTTTGAGAGATCACTGACTTTATTATATGAATTAGAGTAGGCTTATCTATACCAATGTCCTTGTAGGGAGAAGGGATGGTTACTGGACTTGTGTGGTTATTGACATAGGGTCCTCCCATGTGTGTAACTTCCCTTTACTAGTGCAGGTTTGAAACTTAACTACAATTTTTTACTTTTAGAGAGATGTCTGAGGCAGTGAGAGTTTAAATACCTTGTCAAGCCATTATGGGTTAGAGGCAAGGGTATGAATCCAGGTCCTCCTGGCTTCTAGGTTGACTCTAGTCATTATTATATGACATTCTTTATGTATATGCATGGGTACACATACATGCATATACACATGCCCAAGCATATACATGCATGTTTGAATTTAAGTCTTGTGTCATTTTATCCCAAAACCTAAGATAGGTCAGCCTGAGTAGTTTGTTTTATCTTGTTTACAGGAAGAATTTGAGTTTCCAGTTTAATGAAATACATCAAACTAAAATGTCTGATTAGGAATTTTAAAATAATTTCCCCCATTACTCATTAGTTCTGATTGCTCCTTCAGAAAGTTGTTCATTAACTATCCTAGTGAAATCAGACTCCCAAGAATTTTTTCTCTTTCTCCTAATTTATTATCTACCAGTTTTCCCCATTAAAAAAATATTTCAAAGCCTCCTTTTTACCTAGCATACCTCCCATTCCTCCTCAACTGTTTTAGCCTACTTTTAGCCTACTTCATATTGTTGGTATCCCAAAGAATCAGAGGGAAGTAAAAGCTAAATATAGGGTGGGGTGGGTAGATCAAGAGGGTTTTACCTGAAAACTGAACATTACTATGATTTTCTTAAAAATTGTCTTCAATGCAGAAGGAATGTAGGGAGCCATGAAACTAGTCCAGGTAGTATGCCATAGGAGAGAAACTCAACAACAATTTGCTGAGCCTAGCTAGACCTAGCAGCACCCATATGAACATCAGATCTCCTTCCAGATGGGCCATATAGGACCAATAAGGAGTCTGGCAGAAGCTACATGGCTTATCTAAATCCCAGCATGGAAACAATGTCTAGTAGAATTTATAGGTAACTAGTAGATCAGAGGAGAACAGACACATCAAGAGTTGATATATTTGTGCACTACAGACCTGGAGGGACATGAGTACTCTGTGAGACTGGGTCCACATGGCTTCCATGAGGCAGTGTACTCTTCCTACTGCCATGCATGTGCATTTGTTAGGACAATGAACTCTAGGTTTAGAGAGACAATATTCTGTTGCTGCTATTTAAATGATCAAAGGAGCATAGGTTTAAATCTAAAGGAGACCTCAATGACCAACATGTCACATCCTCATTTCACTGATGAGGAAACATGCTTTTTGGTGAGTTTATCAAGATCAGGTTGATAGTAAGTTTCAGAGTTGTGATTTAAACTCTGACCATCTTACAAAAGGAGTAAATACACTTTCCATTGTGCAGGGTAACATGTATTGAATTCTTAATCAAAGGATCTAGGTTGATACCCTGGCTCTGTGACCTTCTACCATATGACCTGGGCGAGGGGGGGGGGGAGTCCCTTTACCTCATTGGCCCTTAGTGATCTCAATTATAAAACGATCAGACTGGACTAAATGACCTTCAAGGTGGCTCCTGTCCCTGTTTCTGTGATGATGGGAATCCACATGACATTCTGATTTCATTAAATACTTTGGCTTTGAACAAATTATGTCCTTTGGCTGATAAGTAAAAGAAAACACATTCAGTGGTGCTCATGAACCGTGTTCTTTTGAATAAATGCCCAGACTCACAAATTACCCAACTCACAGATGGGGTACTTTCTCTGGAGGCAATGGGAACCTTTAAAATTGTCTGTGTTCATGACTTCTTCCTTTAGTAAAGCATGTGCTCTATGAGAACAGAGTGTATGTCTTACCTAAACCTATTTCCCCCATGACCTTGCATGGTGTTCTATATATTATAGGAACTCAATTAATGGTTGTTGGATTTGAGGGATGAATATGCTGAGAATAAGGTATGTCACTTTCCTAATAAGCATGCTTCTCCTCTATGCTTGACTCCCAGAATCCTCACTCTATCCCAGCCCTGATCCAGTGAATCTATCCACTTTCTGCGTTCTGAGTTCTATCATGTAGCAGGCATATACACTGGTGAGGAGCATAGATAGAGGAAAGCATTCAAGGGAAATAGGAAGTTTTCTTTTAATAATAGATTTAGTCTCATTCAATGGCATCAGCATTTTAAATGATGTTGGGAGAACATTATGTCTGTGTTTGTAAATAAGATACACAAATGACCAACTCATTTAGTGGCCCATAAAAATCCTACCATAATTTCCCTAAATTAATCTGACCATTTGTGGATATATATACTGATTAGATGCCATATGTAATTAATTTAGTTCTTTCCTTTCACATATTTTATGCTTTTTTAAAATAATGGAAGCACATAATTAAAATGGATTATCTTGAATTCAAAGTGTCTTCGTAAATGGTCTGATAAATGGAGTTGAGTGAATGTTTTTTGTCCATTCAGCAAATGTGGCTCGTGTTGGCTTACTGAGCAGCTCAGCCCTATGTTATAACTATGATATGTTTCATTTGTCATTCATTATGCTGCTACTCACATGATTTAATTTGAGCCTCAGACAATCTTAGGAGGCAAGTAGAGTAGATGTTACCATAAAAGGGAGTATGGTACTGTGAAATAAGCACAGGCGTTGGAGCCAATGAACCATACTTCACCTTTTCCCTTTGTCACTTATTTCATCTGGGACTTTGGACAAGTCACTTGATCCCTTTGGACCTCACCATAAAAATGAGGTGCTTGGACTAGGTAACTTTTAGAGTCCCTTCTTAGCTTTAAATCTATTACCAATTAATATTACAACTAAGGTTCATAGATTCCATGGTGGAAAAGACTGTAGTGATTACCTAACCTAAGCCGGTAAAGTTCACAGATGAGGAAACTGAGTCTCAGAAAGTTATGTGATTTACCCAAAGATCCATAGGTAATAAGTGGTAAAGACAGGATTTGGAAAGTGATCATCTGATTCAGATCACATAGGTCTCCAAAGTGGAAGAACAAATATTTGAAGCAAAATATAATGTCTCCAAATTTTTCTGTAAAGGATTTAGAGAAGTTATTTGACTTTCCCAATACCATCTAGTTAGAGGCAAAATAGTCTTTAGTTCTTGACTTCTAGACCAGGTTTCCCTAGTTAGTATACCACACTGATGCAATCTCATTTTGTACGGATTTTGTATTTTCACCTTCCATTTGTCTCCATATTTATAACCTGGGCAACTTGATGGTGCAGTTGATAAGAGTCCTGTGCTTAGACTTGGGAAGATCTGAGTTCAAATCTGGCTTCAGACACTTACTAGTTCTATGACCCTGCACAAGTCACTTAACCCTCATCTGTCTCAGTTTCTCATTTGTAAAATGTTAACACACCAGAGAAGGGAATGACGAAGAACTCCAATATCATTGTCAAGAAAGCTCCATGGACAAAAAGTTCATGGGGTCATGTAGAGCCAGACAAGACTGAACACCTGAACAAGAACAACATTTACAACTTACACATGTCATCTTTCTCATATGTGTTTCATCTGGATGGAGAGCTCAGTCACAACATCCAGATCACCTATTTTCTATAACTTTTATTTAATACTCATAAAAAGGCAACTACATACAATTCCCTTTGAGACATATTTCTGATCTCCACAACTAGATTATTAACTCCCTGTAGGTAGGGATGGTGCATTATATTTCATAGGATCATAAGTTTAGAATTTAGAGCTGGCAATGTCCTTAGAAATCATCAAGTCTATCCCTCTCATTATACTGATGATGAAACCAAGCAACTGCTCTGTGTCTCAATAGCCTTACACACAGTAATAGCTAGCATTTATATATAGCCCTTTAAGGTTTGCAAAGTACTAGGTGCTCAGTGAATGCTTAATAATAACTTATGTCACACATGAGAGGCATTGTGGCAGAGTACATACCTCAACCAGCAGGACCTAGGTTCCAGTTCTGCTCATGAGCTTGAGCAATTCACTTCATTACTCTGCTCCTCCAGGCAACCCTAAAACACTCTAAATTGCAGAGACTGCATTACTAGGGGGATGTTCCTCTCACAGGAGTACCCTTCTACCAGTGATATCACCAGTGCTGTTCCTATCCTATTTCATTATATCCCCCTTCACCCAATCCATATTCCAGTCAAAGAGACTTCCTTGCTCTTTCCTGCATCCTACCTGACATCATCCACCTCCATGTCTTTGTACAGGCTATTCTACTGTCCCTATGCCTCTACCCCTTCAGAATTTTTGGTTTCCCAATTTAAAAAGAACACACAAAACAGGTAGAATGAAGTCAAGAAAGAAACATAGATAAACCAAGCAGGATTGAAAGAACCATTTTGGATTTATTATATGCTCAAAAAAAGCAAATTATGTGTAATGATAAAAAACATTAAAAACAATATGTGGTTTCAAATACAATCCAATTTTTCTTGTTCCTGTTGTAAGTAGAAATAGTATTTTATGTGAGTTAGTCAAGTTCAGAATTAGAAAAAAACAATCTGTGACATCCTTCAGGCTTCAAATTTGGTGCCATCTTCAAAGTGAAAATCTGTTTCTAATTCCCCTTCAGTTTAGTCAATAAACATTTATTAAAACATACTATGTCTTACACACTATGCTAAGCACTAGGGTACAAGGAAGGGCAGAAGAATTAATATCGTCCCCCTCTTAAGAGTCCTTTGTAAATACTTTCTCATATATGTATGCATGTGTGTGTACATATGTATGTATTCTGAGCGGCTAGTTGGCGCTGGGCTTGGAATCAGGAAGACTCATCGTCATGAGTTCAAATCTAGCCTTGGTACTTACTATGTGACCTTGGGCAAGTCACATAACCCAGTTAACCTCAGTTTCCTCATCTGTAAAATGAGTTGGAAAAGGAAATAGCAAATAACTCACCACTCCAGTATTTCTGCCAAGAAAACCCCAAATGGGGTCACAAAAAGTCAGACACAACTGAAAAGCAACTTACAACAACAAGAAAAATATGTGTTATACCATCACATTGGGTTGTAAGTTCCTGAAAGACAGTTGATCATTTGGTGAAGAATGTCTTTAGTAAAGACCAACCAGGAATATAACATTTGATGAAAGTGCCCTTCCTTAAGACCAGACATGAAGTGTGCTTTTTGATAAACCTTGTCTTTAAGTTAACATGGTGAACTTTCTATAGAATATAGGTATGTTTCTGTACACTGAACTTCCCTTCTTAAGAGAAAGCTGAAAACATCACATTTCACCAATGATGGACCAGTAGTTAGTATAAAGGCACAAAGCAGTTAATAAGTGTTTACTATGGCTTAGGCATTTCATTAATCTCTGCAGCTGTGAAGAAACTAAAAATGCATATTCACCTTCCTTGAGGATCACGCATTCTAATGAAGGAAACAATTTGGAAACAGCCATTGGTATGCTCTATATTGGGAGTCAGTGTAAGGTATAATCACAAGGAATGGAGAGTAATGGTAAGGACTCCTACAGAAGGAGGATTTGGGCTGAGTTTTGAAGGAAGCCAGGACAGCCAGTGAAAAGTAACAGAGTCTAGAGATGGAATGGCATTTAAGAATAACAGCAAGAACACCAGTGCCACTGAACCATAGAGTATTTGAAAGGGAGTAAAGAGTAGGAAGGCAGGGGGTGGCTAGGTGGCACAGTGAATAGAGCACTGGCCCTAGAGTCAGAAGTACCTGAGTTCAAATCCAACCTCAGACACTTAACAAAAAACTAGCTGTGTGACCTTGGGCAAGTCACTTAACCACAAATGTCCTCAAAAAACAAACAAACAAAAAAAAATGAGTAGGAAGGCTAGAAAGGCAGAAAGTAGGTTGGGAAGAGATTTAAATGCCAAATAAATAATTTCAAAAGCATTTGATCCATGGGGAGGGCATTGGAATTTTTTTTATGTGGTGGTGGCAGTGAGAATGATACAATCATTTCTGTGTTTAGTAAAGACACTTTGGTAAAGACACTGTGTATGACTTACCCATTAAGGAGATGCTTGATTCTGGAAGAAAAACCCAAAGTAAGTTGGGATAATCTAGCTGAAATAATTAGAGCCTGAACCATGGTGGTGACTATGTGAGTGGTTGAGAGAAGAGAATATGTACAAGAGATAGTGAAGGCAGAAATAAAAAGCTTTGATAATGTGTTGGATATAATCAGTGAGTGCATGAAAAAAAATTAAGGATGATAATTAAGGATGGAAGTCCGCGTTAACAGAAAGATTGGTGGTAACCTGTATTTGAGGAGAATTGAGTTCTCTTTGGGATATTTCATTTGAGATATCCTAAAATCAATTTTTGACCCCTAGAGATGAGTAAAAATTTTGGGCTTGAATGTATAGATCTGGGAACTGTCTTCATAAATACAGCAACTGGGAGCTACTGATATTACCAAAGGAAAGAGGATACAGGGAGTAGATAAAAAGGTTCAGTATAGAGTCTTGGGGAGCACCCATAGACAATGAGGGGATGAAGATTCAGCAAAGGACACTGAAGAGTCATTAGACAGGAAGGAGAACCAGAAGAGAGCAGTGTCAGAGAAAACAATCAGCAAGAACCCTGTAGCTGACCTTCATTATTTAGTTCAGTGGCTATAGCTCCCATTGTACCATGAGAGCCAACACCATTTTGTTTTCCATTTGGGCTAGAGCACCCGACCTTATTCTGTGGCTACAAGTTACCTTCCTCAAGTAGCCAGCAATGTTATCAATATATGCTATTACAAATACATATTGTAAACGAATTAAAGGGAGACCAGCTTAGAGAAAGGGGAAGAATTACCATAAATGAATGATTTTACCATCCTTGGAGAGACACTCCAAGTATAAGCTCTGCTGTGATTTGTCAAGGAGTATTTTTTTAAATGAAGAACAGTATTATTATTTCATATTGGAAACTTAATTTTCTCAGACTTACCATGGAAAGCCTTTATAAATCCACTTTTTCTTCCCTGAGTGGCTGAAGGCTCATTTTAAAAATTCAGACATAATGTAAAAGGAGAAAATGGGAATGTAGATCATAATGATGATGCTGAGTTGAGACTTTCTTTCATGACTGAATTGGGGACTGACTTCGAGTCTTTAGTTTTTTTTATAATTACAGCTGACATTTATCCAGCACTTCTAGATTTGCAAAGTGCTTTTCCTCACATTATCCTATCTGATTCTCACAGCTATATTATGAAATAGGTGCTACAGAATTTATAATCCCCACTATATGCTGGGGAACTAAGGTTTTGAGTGGTTAAATGATTTGTTCCAAGTCCCAGTTACTATGTGTCAGAGGCAGGATTCAAGCACTGTTTCTCCTGATGGCTAAGTCATACATCTCAGGTGTTATTTGTCTTCTTCCCTCTCTCTTTTGACAGGGGGAGAGAGGAAAGATCTGGAAGTGATATTATTTTTATAGCTAAATTAGGGTATGAGTGCTGTTTGGTTACTACTATGCAGTTTTTTGGAGGGGCAACTAGGTGGCACAGTGGATAGAGTGCTTGGCCTGGAGTCAGGAAGACTCAACTTCTTGAATTCAAATCTGGCCTCAGACACTTGCTGGCTTTATGACCCTGGCCAAGTCTTTTAACCCTGTTTGTCTCAGTCTCCCTATCTGTAAAATGAACTAAAGAAAGAAATGGCAAACTACTCCTGTATCTCTGCCAAGAAAACCCCAAATGGGATCATTAAGAGTTAGACATGACTAAACAAAAAAAATGAAGTTTCTTATTAGAATACTTTATAAATCTTGTACTCGGTTTCAAAATTTTAGTCATTGCATAAATATTAATTGTTATGAATGTGATGATGATTACTGTTGTTATTTTAGATATCATCTCCAGAAAGCTAAAGTTCTATCATAATTAATGTTCACAATTTTAATCCCATGACACCCCAAGCTGCCTTTACTATTATCAGAGAAGATAAATTATATTTGAAACTGAGATCAGAGCTAGGAAAGGCCCTAGCGACCATCCAATTCAATTCCCCCATTTTCGAGACAAACAAATTGCAACCAGGAAATGAAGGTAGATTTCCAAGGTTATTCAGGCAGTAAACAGCAGAAGCAGGATATGAACCCAAGTCTCCTGACACTGTCCAGGTCTTTCCACACAACACTATAATATTTTACTGTATTCTAATGCTTTAAGCTTGTGAAATTCCATATATGCTATTTATGTTAACCAAACTATTTGACCGATCCTAATTGGAATTAGTATTTTAAGATTACACACCTCTACCTGCTACAGGAGAAGAGTTTGATATAATTTTGAGCATGTGGAAATTATTCCAGACAAAAACTGAACTAAAAAAGTCTGAAATAGAAAGGATCCTACTGAAATGCGTCTTTGAAGGCACATGTTGGAATACCTCCTCTTTATCTATATTGTGGAGTAGGAGCTTAAGGCATGTTTAACACTGTTATAATAATTGGCTTATTTCAAGTTTAGTGCCATATGATGTAATGGATGGTCAGTAGTTTTCAGTCATGTTGAATTCTTCATGACCCATTTGGGGTTTTCTTGACAAAGATACTGGAGTGATTTGCTCTTTCCTTCTCCAGCTCATTCAACAGATGAGGAGACTGAGGCAAACAGTGTTAAGTGACTTTCCCAAAGTCACAAAGCTAGTAATTATCTGGGGCCAGTTTTGAACTTAGGAAGATGAGCCTTCCTGAATCCAGATGCAGCATTATATCCACTGTGCCACCTAGTTACTCTCAGTGGCATAATTTTTACTTGATTCCCTTCTCTTTGATTTTGAGAAATTTATTTTCAGTAAAAAAGTTCTTAGTTTACTTACAATTGCTCCAAGCCTCCAGTTAGGATAGTGCCTAACATCTAGGCAGAGGTTAGACTGTATGCCTGACATTATATATTTATAGATGTCTTTAGTTAATCCTTGATCTCTTTGTGGTTAAGGCAAGCTTAATTTACTGTGATCCTTTTCGTAATAAAATAACATGTTATATCATGTCATATCATGTTATATATTGTCATTATTACATTGTAGAGTATTATATCATGTCATGTCACATTATATTACATTAAATGTATATTGTATTATATTAATTATATTTTAAATTATATTGTTTGTGGATAGACACTGAGAGGGGAAGTTGGGCAAATAGCTCACTTTTGTTGATTCTTCCTTCAAACTGAATCTCCCCCTCTGGGATGCCACTGGCTTTCTCTTCTGTATTTCTCTTCTTTGTCACAACTGCTACATACCTTTTCTCTTCTCATTCTCCAACCCTGAATTCAGATGTTCAGATCTCTTTTCTCCAATTTTTATTAGCTTCTCCCATTTATTCTGTTTGCTTAGGTCATGCCCCTCTCACATATTGGCTTTAATTGGTTCTAATAGGTGTGTAGACCCTGTATATCCTCAGTTATGATTGACTCAGTCAAAAAATATTTTTGCCTATTTAAAGCATCAGACATATTTGGGGTGGTTTTAACACTACCCTTACATATTTGCCCAAATTGCTTAAATGGAATTGAATGCCTATTTTTCTGAATATAGCTCATTATACAAGACTGGAAGGAGTAAATAAAAGACATCATTTCTGTATCTAGTTAATTATTTCAATTCTAGAATGATTCCCAGTTTATTATTCCATTTTGTGGATAATTATTTTGAATACTTAATCTTTCTCAGTCTCAGCTGCACTATATATATATACACACATATATATATACATGTATATATATAAAACAATGAAATTTTACTAACAACAAACTTACATTTGACAATGTTGTACGCACATACAAGATGTTAGATCTAATAATAGTTAATGCTTATACAGGTTGTCCCAAAAATTTTAGTGTAATTTTAAGCTATTAAAACTATTAAAGATAAAACTACTATAAGTCTTTTTGGATATACCAGATGATAAAATTTGCAAAGAATTTCCTGCATGTAATTTCTTTCCATCATAGCAACCATTTAATTTTGGTGTAATTAACATCCCCATTTTACAGATGAGGAAAGTGAGATTAGGAGAAATTAAGGAGTTGCACAGAATCAAACAACTGCCAGGTATATGAGGTCAGATTCACACTCAGCTTTTCCTAACCCTCTCACCCCACCCCCACCTCAGTCCTCTATCCACTATGACTCCTGGCTGGTCTGCTTTTTGAATATGTAACTCATCTCCAAGACCTGTTCTTGATCTTAATTAGCTGATTCTCAATATTTAATTTTCAGTCATTTTCATTTATGAAATATGTCAGTTACTGTTGCTAAGGATACTTTGAGGAAGATTTTCATGTATACACTGAATTTTTAAAAAAGTTATTTGGGTACATTTCAAGCATGCATTAAGTATAAAAAAGGGAACTTCAATACATTGAACTGAGTTTTAAAGTTTGTAAATAGATTTGAAAATGTATTGTTTTTTTTTAATATTTTAATTAATTATTTATTTTTAGTTTTCAGTATTCACTTTTAAAAGATTTTGAGTTCTAAATTTCCCTCCTCCTTTCCCTTCCCCCTTCCCAAGACAGCATGCAATCTGATGTAGACTATACATGTGCAATCATATTAAACATATTTCTTTATTAGTCCATGTGAAAGAAGAATCAGAACAAAAGGGAAAAATCATAAGAAAAGGAAAAAAAGAGAGAGAAAAAAATAGTCTTCCTCTATCTGCATTCAGACTCCATAGTTCTTTCCCTGGATGTGGACAGCATTTTCCCTCATGAGTCTTTTAGAATTCTCTTAGATCATTACATTGCTGAGAAGAGCTAAATCTATCAAAGTTGGTCATCATACAATGTTGCTCTTACTGTGCCTAACGTTCTCCTGGTTCTGCTCACTTCACTCAGCATCAGTTCAGGGAAGTCTTTCCAGGTTTTTCTGAAGTGCCCTTTCTTATGGAACAATAGTATTCCATTACATTCATATACCACAAGTTGTTCAGCCATTCCCCAATCGATGGACCTCCCCTCAATTTCCAATTCTTTGCCTCCACAAAAAGAGCTGCGATAAATACTTTTGTGTGTGTGGGCACTTTTACCTAAAAGGTAGTAAATTAACAAATATTTATGATTCCCTGGAATATGTGCTTTTCTTTCGTTTCTTTGATTTTTTATTAAAATTTTTAAACCGTTTTTTCAATTAACAAGTCTTTGTTTTCCTTCCCACCAAACATCGCCATTGAAAAAGAAAGGAAAATCAGACCCTTGTAAGAAATATTCATAGTCAAACAAAACGAATTCCCACATTGACCATGTAATTCATCATAAGACTTCTGAAATCGTGATTAGTCTATTGTGTTGATCAGAGTTTTTTAAACGTATCAGTATTCTTTGTCTTTACAACGCTGTTGCTATTCTATGAGTAGATCTCCTGATTCTACAAAATTTACTCTGTATCAGTTCAAGCAAGTCTTCCCAGGTTTCTCTGAAATGTGACCTTTCCTTACTTTTCTTTACAAAATAATTCACATCCATATCACATAATTTGTTAAACTATTTTTCAATTGTTGAGTATGCCTTAGATTCAAATTCTTCCCAACCAAGCACAGAACCATGTGAGAATATATGTACTTATGGTTCCTTTTGTTTTTGCTTTGATCTCTTTGGGGCCATAGACACAATTATGATATTACTGAATACCTTAATAATTTTCAGGGGGACATAACTTCAAGTTGCTTTCCTAAATAACTACATCAGCTCACAGATCCATTATAAAGTCATATTTTCTATTTTCTGACAATTCCTCCACAATTTTCATCTTTCTTTCTTTCAGCTTTGCTAATGTGTGTAAAATAGAACCTCAGGGTTGCCTTAATTTACATTCTCTAATAATTAGTGATTTGGAATAGTTTTACTAACTGTTCATAGCAATTTCTCTACTTGAAAACTGACTATTTATGTCTTTTAACCATTTATCAACCGAAGAATGGCTCTCCATCTTATAAATTTGAATTTGTTCCCAATATATTTTAAAAGGGAGACTTTTATCAGAGAACTCTATTGTTATTCTTTTACAAACATATGACATCTCTATAGACTACTAAACATCTGATGGAAAGTAAATAACTCAGTAAATTTGATTGCGTGGGTTTTAAGGTCATTTCAGCTCCTATACTGACTTGACATTTGATTTTATCCAATATTCAACTGAATGCATTTCACTTAAACCAGATGATTTCAGACCTGTTAAGATCCATTGGGTTGACTAAAATTGCTGTCTTATGGGTTTGTATAAATGCTTCCTGATTGATTTATGGCTGAAGGACAGGCTGTTCATGGTTACAAGTTTTCCTTTGGATGGCTGCCATAGATATTCTTTCTGAATGTCTTTTCATTCTTTAAAAAAAAAAAAAGCTTATTGATGCCTTATTTTTTTTTTTGGCTTTTCCCCATATACTGCCTTCTATTCAGCCCTTTTGATGAAGAAAAGACAATAACCAAAATGGATCAATGGAATGTGGGAATAGATGTGGGAATGGATGTTCTACTCTCTAATGAAAAGAGGGAGGTTTGCTTCATTTTCTCTACCCTTTGTCCAAGAATGGTCATTGTAATTTTTTCTGAGTTTGGTTGTCTCTTACTATTGACTATGTTATTGTAATTACTATGTATGGTGTTCTCTTTTTTCCTCTAGTATATATTAATTCATATGCATTTCCCCATGTTTCTCAAAAGTCCTCATTGTTATTGTTTCTTATGAATTAGTAATATTCTAGATATCCAGATGGCAGACAGATAGCACACTGCACCTGGAATCAGGAAGACCTGAGTTTAAAGGCTGCCTCAGACACTCCTTGTGTGACTCTTGGAAAGTCACTTCATCTCTGCGTGCCTCAGTTTCCTTACCTGTAAAGTAAAGAAGGAAGGAAATGAGCATTCATTAAGGTCCTGCTATTTTCCAGACATTGTGCTAAGCACTTTATTTGATCCTCACAACTCTGGGAGGTAGCTGCCCCATTTTTTTAGCCCCATTTTTCAGTTAAAGAAACAAGTGGAGAAACTCCGTGATGTAGGGTCACAAGCTAGTAAAGTAAATGTCCAAGGCTAGTCATCCCTAGTGCCCTATCTGCTGTACCATCTAGTTTCCCCTACTAATAGCACCTGTCTCCCTAGATTATTGTGAGAATCAAAGGAGTTAATATTTTAAAGCACTTTGTAAAACTTAAAGCATTATATAAAAATCATCATCACCCTCATCATTGTTATTGTTATCATATTTCACTGAATTTATATACCACAATTTGTTCAGTCATGCCCTTATTTGGGGACACCTGGAATGTTTCCCGTTTATGGAACCTTTTTGTCTTTGACTTCCTTGAGTCATATGCCTGGTCATTGGATTATGGGATATATTCATACATTCTTCCATTTATCTGACATTTCCCCACCAGTTCTTACTCTGTGCAAAATGTTACTAGGTAATATAAGGGATGCGAAGTTATAGAAGGCATGATGCTTGTCTTCAGGTAGGTTAGGACATAATGTAGAAAATAACATACCTGAAAAACAGCAGTACTACATGCTATAAATAGCATATGACTGGTATGGGGAAATTTTGCTGTGATTCATAGTAGTGTTTGACTCTACTGCGGAGGTTTCATGAAGGAATTAAACTTAGAGGGACACGAAATATTTTGCCAAGTGGAGAAGGGGAAAGAGTGACATTCCAGGCCAAGAGAGCTAGTGTGAGCAAAGGTGTCGGAATTCAGGAAAACTAAAAGTATAGTTTGAGGAATGAGGAGGAAAGATGTTCAGTTCATGTTAGGGTGTAATGGGTAATGTAGCAAAGGTAGGAAGGGGGCCATGTTGTGAAAATCCTGGAATGTCAGGTTTAAACGGTATGAACTTTATGTATTCCCTCTTTTTATCACTAATTACTTATCTACCATATTTTTACTACCTGGAATATCTTAAACTCCCCTGTTTCCTTTACATTTTGTATCTATTTACCAAATCCTTTTATTTTGCAAGGGTAACACCTTTCCCAACCATCCCATCTTTTCTATTGCCACTACCACCATAGTTAAGCTGGATTATTTGCATAGCCTTTTTAATGGTCAGCTTTCTGTCTCCAGTACTGCTACCAACATAACCATTCTTAGAAATAGGCCTGGCCATCTCGCTCCTGATCAAAAGCCGTTGCCCACCACTCAGCAACATTTAGTATAGTAGAAACCGTATCACCTCTGGAGGAGGAGGCCATGAGTTCATGACAGCCTCTGAACTTTATTACCTGTGTGGCCTTGAGAAAAGTCACTTACGTTTTCCAGTTCTGAGTTTTCTCATCTACAAACTGAGGAGGTTTGACTAGATAATCTTTCACTTCTAACACTAGGATTCTGTAAGGAATGCCGGGGATTCCACAATTGGGCGTGATATCGGCCTTATTTTCACTCTATTGTTTTCACTTTATTGGATTCATGATTGTATTCACTTTGTTCACCACCTCATTTCACATTAGGACCCCCTGCAAAACATCCTAAAAACAAACTGCATCGCTGTCTGCCCCACCCCTAACATGATCTGTCCTTTCATAACCTTTTCCATGCTTCTCTTTATGCCTCTACTGATATATATACACACACAAACACATACATGTCTATCTATGTGTATATATATATATATATGTGTGTGTATATATATCTTACCTTCTTGGGTTGAATTCATCTCCATCTTTTAAAACTCAATTTACATACCACCACCTCCATGAAACTTCCCCAGATACCCTGGTGAATTATGATTTATTCCCCTCTCAGACAGTAACAATATGCTTCATACTAGATCAAAATTATCTGCTTGTGTTTTGTTTGCTTGTTTTTTCTCCTCTTGCTGATAGAGAATAATCGCTAAGGGGGCAAGGACTGTTGGAACTAAGCTTTCTATCTTCCTCAGAGCCTGGCATGAAGTTCTACACCCAGGAGAGGCAATAAAAAATTGTTATAGTGGAGAGTCATTGATACTGTTGGAAAGGGGAGTAACTTAGTCATTTTCCTGGTGAAACACTGAATACTTATGTAAATGATTAAATTTTTTCCAACTAATTATTCTAAGCAGTAGTTGGAAAAGTGAACAGTCACACTAATTCAAATGCACAATCACTGCTAGGTGACGAACAGAAATTCTTAATTTTCCGAACTTAAGAGGAGAGAAAGTTTAACTTTGTTATTTGCCTCCCAAATGCCTCATGTCCCAAAAGGTTTCCCTCCCTCACCTCACCAAGTTTGGAAGGGTCAACCTCCCATCTCCCTGAGCTGTGATTTGGTATAGATTTCTCCTTTGTGAAGCTTTTGTGCTAATCCATTTGAAGTGTTTATGCAAAGAAACCAGCACAAAAAGATTCATTAGCTTTTTAAAAAAGAAAAATCTTTTTTCAAGTTTCTTTTCATTCATTCAGATGAAGCAGTGGGAGGGCCATCTGATCAATTTCCCCAAATATAAGGTCTTTGGGCTTGATTTTTTTTTTTTTGCCAAATGCAAGGAGATAAAGAGACCCAAAACTCCTATCTGATTTAGTCCCAAACTTCCACCTTCTAAATAAAAATATCTGATTGCCTCTTTGAGGGAATAGCTGATCTGGATCCTTTTGAAAATGCTACCAAGTAATCTGGGATTCATAGAGGATTTTTACAATTTTGGAAGGAAATTCTGAGAAAGACTACTATCCTTGTTCTATTGAGTTATCTTGCCCAAAACCTTGAACATCAGAGTTTTAAGTGAGTCATTCATAAGAATGACATATATACAGTATGTAATACTGGAAAGGACAATGGATTTGGTATCAGAAAAGCCTGAATGTCATGTTTTACTCAAACATTTATTAGCAGTGTGACCCTGGGCCAGTCATTTAATTTCTCTGCCTCTATTCGTTAAATCTATAAAATGTGAGGGTTGGGCTAGATGTCCCCTAAAGCTCCTTTGAGCTCTAAATTGATGGTCCTGTAAGGCAGAAAGGGTCTAGAAAGGGGTGAGCAGTATGTTGAAGGTCCTAGAGTTCATATTCTATACCAAGAATTTATAGAAACTCAAGACATTTCCCTTGAAGAATATGATGGCTCTCTCCACATATTTGAAGGGCTGTTTTATAAAAGAGGCATTGGCCTTGGTCTGTTTGGCTCTAGAACATAATGACAAGAACAAGGGATGATTATGATAAAGATTCAGTTTTGCTGTCAGATAAATTCATTAACAGTTAAATCTACCCCCCAAAGAAGCATAGGCTGTCCCCAGAGGTTGGTAGCTTTCTTTCATTGGAGGTCTTCAGGAAGAGACTGTATGACTATTTGTAAAGAATGTCATATCGAGCATTCCTTTTCATTTATGGATTAGAGTAGCTGGCTTCTGACATTTCTTCAAACTTCAAAATTCTGTGATTCTAAAAATGAATTCCATTCCTGGGGAGTTTCATTGTCTATCTATTTGCACAGATTTTAATTGCTTAAGTTCCATGCTGATACATGCTTGATCTGTGACCCTTAGCAAGTCACCTAACCTCTCCAGGCCTCAGTTTCCTCATCTGTTAAAAGGAAAATGTTGGACTCTTACTTCAATGGTACCTTCCAACTCTAAATCTGTAATCCTTTGTGTTAAATTGCTGGGGTGGAATTGATAAATTATGGCAACTGATTTACATGTAGAAAGTAAGGGAAAGTGAAAAGTCAAAGATAACTCCAGGGTTAATACTCTTGAACCAAATTGTAGACACACACAGGGATCAATATGTAAAACTTTGGTTGTAAGCTGTCCCATAATGATAATGTATGATATAAAAATGTGAGCAATGGGGAGGATTTCAATTATACCCAAACAGACCGATTTGAGACAATGACCCAAATATACTATAGCTACAAACAACCATTCTTGAAATGATCTGATCATTTTTTTCAAATATCTGAGACACATTCTTTTAATACCTTAGGCTAGTTCCCCAGTTCTATCCTCCCCACTACCTCCCATTTTCCATTCAGCCTTCCTTAAGGTTAGATCCTCTGCTAGGCAATACTATTATTATAATCGAAGTGTAGGGGAACAGGATGCGCTAAACTCTCCGTGACTCAACTAGAACCACCAAGCCCTGATCCCTTCCCTAGACATTTCCTGGCTCCCGGTAAGATGGGTTACTAACCTCCACCATCTCGATAACATATTAACATTGGAAGCATTGCACCCATACCAAAAATCTTAGCTGATATAAGAGAGCCAATATATTGAGTCGTGACCAATAGCTCCAGGCAGAAGACTGGTTCATTTGGAATATTCAGCTATACTTTTTATTTTAGCAACTGAATTTAATCAACTGCAAGAAGTTCCTAACTGAATCATGGAATCTGCTGCTCATGGTGAATGGGTGGAAGAATGAAGTTGATGACTGTGGGTTAGTCTGATCTTCATAAAGATTGTAGCTTCATCATGCCATGGTAGGGAAAACGTGAAACCTAGGAGACCCAGGACTAATTCTATTCCTAATTTTCATTTTCATTAAAATCAGACTTTTATATTTGGAATGGCTAATTAAAGATGGTGTAGGATGTAAGATTCTGTTGTATTCTAATATAGTAGAGAGAGTACTAGATGTAGAGTCACAGGGTCTGGGTTTGAATCCAAGTCATGCTATTTAGTGTCTGTATGATGAGGTAAGTCATTTATTTAATTATCCTATCTGAGTTTCCTCATCCTATCATTTAAACTCTGAGGAAGACATATTCTACATCTCTAAAATGAAAGGGTCAAAGCAGATGACCTCTGATGTACTTTCTATTTCCAAATCTGTAATCTTATGAAATGGCTGAAGTTACTTTAGAAATAAGTAATGGGTCTTTTTTTTTATTAACTTAAATTGACTTTGGCCCCTTTTAGAAGTAGTGCTTCATGAGCCATTTCAGTTCCTGTAGGTTTACTTAGCCAAAGTAAATTTGGGTCCTGAAGCATCCATTAGGTCATTTAATTCAACTGAACAAACATTTCTTGACTGTCTCCTATGTGTAGAGACCGCTCACTGCCTTGTGTAGTAAGGAGGATGAAGATATACATTAAATATGGGCCTTGCTTTCCAGTTGCCAATCATCTAGTAGAGGAGAAATAAGACATGTACAAACAAATGGGGCGCCATTCTAGGTGTGCTCATCATTGGGAATGATGAACTCCAGTAGCTTCTCTGGAATCATTACTGTATGTTGAGTAAACAAGATGGAGTTTTTAAATTGCCTATATGCATAGAAGAGGCCCTGTGGAGTCATTGGGTATTTTGTATTGGTAATTAGCATGATTTTTTTAGAGTCCCTAAATACACATTTACTTAATCTACTTTTTTTTAACATTCCAAATGCCTAATTTACATTGCACACTGAAACAGTCTCTTTAGACACAAAGTCACTCTTGAGTACTTTATTCCCTTAGGATCTAATTCCTTCTAAAGCAATAAGGGCCTCTTCCTCACACATAGCCCTCCTCCCTACCCCCAACCATATTTTTGGCTGGCAAACATCCCATTGGCTATGAGTGATTAAATGACACTGCTGTTATTGAATGCCAATGACACTGTTGGGTCCAGTTTTCCATATTTTATTAGTTTATTCACATATGAATGATTCCACTGGGAATATATTACATAACTCTCATTTAGAGGAGCCAGACTTTTCTTCTGGACATTTTTTCTTAATGGCTGAGTTTTAAAATGAAGCTAGTGCTTTGTTTTTGTTTTTGTTTTTTTAATTTTTACTTTTATTATCATTGCATTATTTTCTTGGAGGCAATGAGGCTTAATAGAGAGAATACTGGACTGGAGATATGTTAGAATTCTGTTGCAGCTATGATCACAGGACCATCCAATCGGAATTGAAATTGATGTTGTCAATCATTCAATTAAAACACATTTACCAAATCTGTACTAAGTTGCAGGCTTTATATTAAGCTCTAGTAACACAAAGATTCAAAATGAAACAACCCTTGACCTAACATGACTTGTATTCTACTGGAGGAGGCGATACATACATATATAATACATACATATATGTATGTATGTACAAAAAAAAGGAAGAAAAAAGAAATCAAGAACTTGATCATCTAATGGGGTAGGAGAAGAAAAGAGAGGGCAGGTGAAATAAGCTATGTTCAAAGATTCTGCCAATATAGGCATTCCAAAGATTAGTGTCAGAGGCCATCAAGTCAACACCAGTTATTGGGCAAATAAAAAATCTGTGGTCTAGAGAAGGAGGGCAAATGACTTACTCAGGAACACAATTCCTAATTGTTTGGCTCATCAGTGAAATATACATGAGACCAAGGTTATCTACCACCCACTGTTATTATGAGAAATAGGCACCTTTACAAACTTAAAGTACATTAGTAATGAGAATTGCTCTGCAGGTGTGATTATTTTGTTTAATTATGTAATACAATTGTATGCTATTTAATAATATCCATTTATATAGCTCAATATAGGTTCCCAACTTTTAGGACTGCAAAGGCATAAGCTGTTAGTCCTTCTTGCCTTGTTTATATATTTATCTAAAGTATCATGATTAAATCAAGTAATGTTACACTTATTAGTGTCTTTGCTAATAGACTTTTCTTGAGGCTGGTAGATCGTATTTTAATGTGCAAATCAGTGGAAGTTTTGAGATTTCTGCTTGATTCTACCTCCCTCTGAATAAGATCATGGATCTCCAGAAAAAAATAAAAAAGTGTTCCAAGAGGCCGTCTTGCCCAGCCTTTCATTTTTATAAATGAGAAACTGAGACCAGGCCAGGGTACATTATTTGCTCAAGGTAAAAATATAGCAATTCTCTGGGGCAAGATCTGAACTCAAGGCTTCCTGGGTTCTAACGCCAGTAATCTATCTATTCTACCATATATCTCATATTGATACAATATCAACCAATAACTCCATTAGTATTACCCTAGCTGAGATTCAAGTTATTTGACACTAAGATTATTGTTTGAACCTTTAACTAGCCTCACTGTTGAAAATTTTTCTTCTTTAACAGAGTACAACTCTAATGAAATAATTTCCCTGCTTAAACCATTTTATCGGTTCCCTATTGCCTACTAAATAAAATGCCAATTCCTTATGTTAGTTTCAAATCCCTTAGCCGTCAGCTGGCCCTAGCCTTGCTTTTTGTCTCAGCTCCCATTTTCTTCTTAATGTGTATCTTACTCTTCCATAATACCAGAGTACTTAAACATATCCCCTTCTTCCTTGCCTCTATACCTTTGTTGGTACCATTCAAACTGCCTATCATTACTTCCTAAATGCCCATCTCCCATCTGTTGAATCCTTGCCCATTCTTTGGGACCCATTATCCATGCCAACAGTTCCATGAAATTTCTCCTGTTTTCTCATTCCAGGAGTGATGTCTCCCACCTCCAAATTCACAGAAGTCCTTAAGCATATCTCTCTAACAACACATTCTGCCTTACAGTTATTTGGACATGTCTTTTATCTTCTTGGCTAGATTATAAACTCATGAGCCTGCCAGTGCATTCATTTTTGAATCCCCAACAATGCCCCAGCACAGTGTTTCACACGGAATAGATGTGAAATAGATATCTGCTAAGTAAATGTATGAATTTGTAAGAGGTTTGTTTATCTGTGGGAAAAGTATGACTTATTAAAAGAGAGTAAATATGGATCACTTTGCCTTTCATAGTGATATTACTTGGAAATGTAAGCTCAAAAAAAGGTCTCCTGGGAAAGAAAATCAAGCCCTGAGTTGAGTTAATTTTCAGGCTGACTCACTTAGGTTTATATAAGAAGACCTACTTGTACTCAGCCATTAAAGGAGACAAGATGTTTTGACAGGTTGATTTAGACTGTTTTTGGAATAAACGTGGCTTCATTTGCAGGACACAGTTTATTAAAGAAGTGATGCATTTCTGCTGTTAAGGTGTGGCTGCTGTTCAGAAAAGACTTAATCAAAACATGAGTGCATGCTAATGTCAGGATTCAGTATGAACTGGGCAAGTGATGACAAAGGTGACCTTGCACACTTAACAAATAGACGAGGTGGGAGACTATTCACCGAATTCAATACAGCAAGATATAGAGCGAAACCATCACTGGATTGGGAATCAGAGGATATGGGTTCTGCCATTGCTTGGGTCATTCCTGGCAACCTCTGGACCCTGGATCAGTTTCCTCAAATGTAAAAGAAGAGGATTCAACTATATCTAACCTCTAAAGCTCATTATAGCTCCCAAGTTGTGAGAGAAAACACTTAATATGTGCAGAACCTCATACGTGACTTGTGGGATAAAATAAAGAAAAGTCCCAGGCTTTTTGGGAGTTTACCTTGTGATGGTGGAGATGAGAGAGAGGGAAAGAATATGGTATGTAAACAGATATACAAGCAACACAAAATGTACGTATGTGTATATATATACACACAAAAGTACGTATATATATACATATTATGGATGGACCTGGAGTTAAGAAGACTCATCTTCCTGAGTTCAAATCCAGCCTCAGACACTTACTAGCTGTGTGACCCTGAGCAAGTCACTTAGCCCTGAGCCCTGTTTGCCTCAGTTTCCTCATCCATAAATTGAGCTGGAGAAGGACATGGCAAACTACTCCCCTATCTTTGTCAAGAAAATCCCAAAAGGGATTATGGAGAGTCAGACACAACTGAAATGACTCAGCAACAATATTTCATACACATACATTTATGTGTATACTTATGTATATACATATATGTATATATACACAAATAATTAACATGTATATACATATATGTACTTGTGTACATGAATATATATGTATATATAAATACGCACATAATACACCTATGTGTATATCCATATATTTTCACAAGGCAATACAAAGACACTCAAAGACAGAAAACCAGTAACTGAGAGGGAAGGTCAGGAAAGATCTTGTGTTAGAGGTAGCATATGAACTGTGTTTTGTAAGAAGCTAGGAATTCTAAGAAACAGAAAGAGGAGGCCGTGCATTGCAGACACGTGAAGCAGCTTAGTGATGTGATGGACAAGGCTCCATGACTTGGAGTCAAGGAGATGAGTTCGAATCCTTCTGCAGACAATATTTGTGTAATCTTTTCAAGTCACTGAACCTCTCTTAACATCAGTTTCCTCATCTGTAAAATGAGATTAATCTAATGACTTCTAAGAGAACTTCCACCTTTAAATCTATGATGTTATAACCCAAGGCTTATAGACAAGAAATAGAATTCCATGTATGGGTAACAAATCAGTAGAACAGTTTGACTAAGACATGAAGGGAAGAAACAGGAAATAATATAGCTCTTTAAATTTCCTTAGAACAAATTGAAGGGGTCCCTTGAAGCTTTACCACCCCTCACAGTGCATTTATCTTATTTTGGACATCCTAAGTAGAATAAAAAACTGCAATGATCACATGATCGTTCCATGAGATCCACATTGTAGCTCTGTGGGCTTAGAAATCAATGGAGCTGGGTTCCCAGCTCTGCCATTCATTCCACATATAATCTTGGAAAAGTCAGGCAACATGTCTAACTTTCCGTTTTCTTATCTGTAAAAATACAGAAATTTAACTAGATAACTTCCAAATTCTCTTTCAGATCTAAAGTTCTTTATCCTGTGATAAATCCATGACAGGGTGGAGAGCTAACTCCCAGCAAGTTGTACAGTGTCAAAGAGTAGAGTAATAGGAATTATGGCACTAGCATCATTCTTCTTCCCTAATCTCCCTTCCAAGCTTCTTTCCACTTTCCCCTTATCTCTTTAACACAATCTCTTCCACTCTCAGCTATGATTTTATTTTTTCCCATCTTTATACTTCTGAGGGAAGAAAAACATCTCCTTTTCCTTGGAAGGGAGGGAAAAAGTGAGATGGTCGTATAGGAGCTGCAATGCAATTCTCACTCCAAATCCAAGACCTGGAAGTAAAGAAACCCACAGAGAAAAAGCACATCCACACCCACACACTCCCAACTCCCCCGCTCCCCCCAACACACACCCAAAGTGCCACTCAGTCTTTTGCTTCGAACACCCAGCTCAAGATAAAGAAATCATGAGAATTTAATGAGAGGTTAACAAGTAGATTTCCAGGATGTCCATACTTTTCTTTCATACTATGGTGGGGTCTACTGGGACACTTAAGAAGTCCTAATTGAGGCAAAGTGTTGCTCCCTCAAGACTCATAATTTCTCCTTTTCCAGAGGCTTTCCATCCCTGCAGTCTCAGAGTTCCATCCTTTTTGTCGCTCTAATCTTATCTTTGTTTTGTAATTTTATTTATACTTTTAATTTTATTCTCAAACTGCTAAAGTACCTTTCATCAAAGGTGATGCCAATGAGTGGTACCCTATTGCTTCCTTGGTTTTATTTTAACTAGAGTTCATTCTCATAGTGATGGTTGGCTTCTTTTGCCTTGTATTTTTTTTTAATTCCCAGATGCTTTCTTTTTGCTATTTTTTCCCCTGATCTCCAAAGGGATATTGTACAAAATTCTTCATTAAAATGACCTTCTGGTAGCTATATAGTTGGTGCAACTAGAAGCTGCCAGTTCTTGAGATTAAGAAATTTTTAAAAATCCTCTTAAGAAGTCTCATTGATTTGTTATCTGCATGATTTACATTAAAAGAATTAGAATGAAGTATTGAAATAATCAGTATACACCCAATCTACCAGAGAGGTTCCTTGGCTTCTCTGTCAAATCTAGGGTACTACTGGGGCACTCTGGCCATCTGCCTGCCATTCCTTACCCTTCCTACTACATCAGGGGTTTTTTATTTTATGTTTTTGTTTCAGAACTCATTCTCTGCATGTTTCAATTCTTCATTAGTGTAGCAGCAAGCACCCCCGCATCCCCAGGGTGGCTGCCAACACAGGTTCTTGGATCTGCTTTGATAAAGGAAAGCAACTCAAAATGGGTTAACAAGCTTACTTTAATCAAACATGTATCATTTACCTAGTTCAGGGGAAAAAGGTCAGCACCCCAAACTTCAGAATACACAGACAGAATTATCAAGATGGAGAAACAGATCAAGTAGACAGTTTTCAAACTGTCTGACCATTACATCCATACCCAATCAACATCTGGGTTTCAACATCTGGGTTTTTCAAAGTCCGAGGGGCTCTGGACAATGGCTTCCCAGAATCCAGATCAAATCACAGAACACTTCTCAAAGTGAGCCCCCAAACAAAGCTACACATTAGGGGTTATATAGCCTTCTCCTGGCTCAGAGAATGTAACAACGTTATTGACCCACTGGCCAATCAAGAAGTATCTACTGAAAAACAAGCCTCCCACCCCAGGCTCCAGATGCACTTTAGCCTAGGGGCAGGGAAGATCCTAAAAATTTACATTCCCATTACAATTAGTTGTGCCATCATGGTTAGAGTGCTCGACTTGGAGTTAGGAAGATGAAAGATAATTTTGTCTCAAATATTGTCTGTTTAATGCAGAGATATTCACCTAACACCTCTAGCCTCTATTTGCTAATCTGTAAAATGAGGAAAATGATTGAACCTACTTTCCAGGGTTGCTTTGAGGATCAAATAAGATAGCATTTGTTAAGCATTTAGCAAGCCTTAAAGAGTTATACAAATTCCAGGTAGCTATGATTACATATACATATTTATATCTACATCTATGTATAGAAAACCTAAATTACAGATAGAAAATGATGGGCAACCAAGTATTAGAGAGAACTAGAGATCGCAGAGCTCCAGGCCTGGAGTCAGAAACACTTGAGTTAAGCCCCAGTTTCCCCCTCTGTAAAATGAGACAGATAATAACAGCACCTACCTCTTAGAGTTTTCTTGAAGATAAAATGAGATAATTTTAAGATACTTTGGAAAGCTAAAGTGCTCTGTGAATGTTATTACTATTATTATTATTTTATCTCATCTTTTGGCTCTTGTCTACCTATCTATCCATCATCTATCCACCCTTCCATCCATCCATCCATCTGTCCATCTACCTATAGATGTGATGGTCACTACAAATAACATCTTGGGTCGGCCAGGTGGCTCAGCAAGTAAGATCACCGGCCCCAGTGTTGGGATGACCTGTGAATTGAATACCAGGCTCAGATACTTAGCACCACACCCAGAAATAACTGGCCATGTAACCTTGAGCAAGTTACTTAACCCCAATTGCTTTAAAATAAAAACAAACAACTAACTCATCTCACATTAACTGACTTTCTCTTATAAGGCTAGGAGCTTTCTATTTGCAGGCAGTTTGTTTCATTAAGGTAGTTTTATTACCTTTTCTGCTGTGGAAAATCTCTGTCATGAAAATGTGGTTCAGGGGTGGCCAGGTAGCACAGTGAGTGAAACACCTGGCCATGTAACCTTGAGCAAGTTATTTAACCTCAGTTGCTTAAAAAAAAAAAAAGAAAGAAAGAAAATGTGGTTCAAGTGAGAAGAGAGTGAATTCCTTTACACAGAACATGCATCCCTGTACTTCAGATAGTATCTAATCCCACTAACATTGGCTCTTTGCTGAGGCTAGAGGTGAAAATTATAAAGTTCAAAGATATTGGTACTGGGAGTATTAGACACTTTCAATTTACAAAGTTGGTTCTGAAGTTCAGTTGTGTTCCTAGAAGAGGCTTTCATCTATATTGATTTCTGTTTTCTTATTTACCTAGAAATTCAATTTACATGCACTTATTAAGTGGCTAAAACAAGTCCTTCCCATCCCTTTCTCCTCCTTACTTCTAAGACAGGGATTCTTCACCTTTCTTGTGTCATAGAAACTTTTAGAAGTGTGCTAAAGCCTATGAACCTCTTCTCAGAATAATGTTTTTATTAAATCCATAAAATAAAAGACAAAGACTTAGAAAGAAAATCAATTACATTGAAATGAAATTGTCATTTCTTTTTTAATTGAAAGACCCTCTGTTAAGATTATCTCTTCTAAAGAGGAAATTACTTGGGTAAATCTGACAAACTTCATGACATAAAGGCTGAAAATGTGAAGGGCCAAGGTCATTCTGAATGTTAGATGAGTTTATATTTATTCAATTTTTGTTGTTCTTTGGTCATTTAAGTCATGTCTGATGCTTTGTGACCCCATTTGGCATTTTCTTGGCAAAGTTACTGGAATGGTTTGCCATTTTTTTCTCTAGTTCATTTTACAAATGAGGAAACTAAAGCAAACAGGATTAAGTGACTTGCTCAGCTAGTCTGAGGCCAGACTGGAAATGAGGTCTTCCTAACTTCAGGTGAAGCATCCTATCTACTGCATCACCTAGGTGCCCATAATATTTATATCTACATATAAGAATATGAGTATGGGTGTGTGTATACACACACACACACACACACACACACTCACATGCACATAAGCATCTTGGAGGTCTAATTAGAATTGCCCCAATTTCTCAGATGCAATCTTGTGACCTAAATTTCTTTGAAATTTCTTCATGTCTTCTGAGTTTATCAAGAGTGAGAGTGAGGGGTGGCCGGGTAGCACCCACTCAGAAACACCTGGCCATGTAACCCTGAGCAAGTTACTTAACCCCAATTGCTTAGGGGCGGCCAGGTGGCTCATCAAGTAAGAGCAGCAGCTCCAGTGTTGGGATGACCTGGGGATCAAATCCGGGCTCAGATACTTAGCACCACACCCAGAAGTAACTGGCCATGTAACCCTGAGCAAGTTACTTAACCCTGATTGCTTTAAAAAAAAAAAAGAGTGAGAGTGACATTAGGGATGTCTTTCAGGTGCTATTATAGTCTATCAGCCCAATCACTGTATAAAGATTGTTCAAAAATCGTAATGACCCTTTATTAACTTCATAAGTCAGGACTAAGAACTGTATGGTTCTTAATTACACCTCTTCCTCCATACTTCCAATATCAACAGTCTACACAAACCTGAGTGGTATGTTTTGTTCATGACTAAATTGAGAGGGTTAAAATGTAAAAATGGCTTCAGAGGCACTTTGCAGTATAATCCTATGATCAATTTCTTGCAGTCATTATAGCCGAAATGTAGGGACCAGATTTGTGAGGATGAACCTTTCCAGATAGAAAACCCAGCCTTTCATCAGGTACATGTTTGAAGACTTTCCTGCTTGAGACAATCAAGGAGAAATTGGGTTGCACTGGAATATTGTTCAAGAACTCAGAGTCACCTCCATGCTTATGTGAGGCAGCTGGGTAGGACCATTGTCAAGGCACACTGGCTTAAAGGGACATGAAAAAATCCATAAAATAAGCTGCATTTAATTTACCAAATGATTAGCGTGATCATTTCACCCCTACTAATTTAGCTTGAATATTTCATAGAACCTATTAATTCACTTGGGTTGTTTTGTCATGTGGCAGATGTAACTGAATCCACTTACTTTCTAATATTGTACTGTTTCCTATCATTGAAAATAATTAATTGAGTCAAAGCATTGAGTTCATTTGCATATAATTCTAGGAGAATTAGTTATGACAGTAAGGCTAGCATAAGTAAGATGAAGAATGATTCAAACATGAGAATTCACCTTTTTTTAAATTTAAATCAAGGATGGCTTCTGAATGACTCCTCCACTTATGACCACTTTTCTCAAGTGGAGTTTTTTAATATTGATTAACACAATGCCTCTCCTCTAAGAAAAAAAAAATAAAATTGGTTTTCCATTTTAAAAGGTTAAACTGTTGATAGCTTTCTTTAATAGTTTTTTTTTAATTCCCCAAATTAAACTTAATGCAGCGATTTTCTTTTCTCTCTTATGTAGACAAAATTACTGAATGACTAATGAGGATATACAAGTCACACTATAGAGAATAAAATAAAAGGGAAAATCATAAAGATAAGGAAAACTGTATAAAACTTGATTGCAGTGATAAACTTGTTCTGCTCCATTTGGAATAATTTTCTGTTTTCAAAGCAGCATTTTCAAAAATGAACTTTGGGGCAAAAACTGTATCTACTTAATATGAGAGTTTTGTGATTGATTAATCTATACCAGGGGTATGGCACCTTCTACCTCAAGGCCACATGTGGACCTCTAGGTTCTTGGATACAGCCTTTTGACAGAGTCCAAGTTTTGCAGAACAAATCCTTTTATTAAGGGGATGTGTTATGTGAAGTTTCAATTCAGGCACAGGTTCTCCACCCCTGATCTGTACCCTAGAGTACACATCAGAAGTTGTTTTCTAAGATAGAGCTATTGTTAACATAGGCTATTCCATTTCTCATCCTCATGCCTTAGCACTACCTTGCCCAGTTACTCTCTGTCCTCACCATCATCTCTTAGAATCCTGGGCTTCCTTCAAGAATCATTTCAGATACTACAATCTTCAGAAAGCCTTTCCCAGTCACTTTTGCTGCTAGAGCCATGCCCTCTGAGACAACCTTCTAGTCCATTCCATTCCATATTATATAGCTTGTATGTGCCTAATAATTTACCTGTTTTCTTCCTCATTAATATGTAAGCTACTTAAGGATGGGAGCCATTTTTGTCTTTATATCCCTTGAATTTAGAACAGTGTCAGTCATCTCGTAAGTACTTGTACCATGCTTATTAATTAATTAATTGATATAGAGTTATATCTTTTGGTGTGTCCTGTGCCTAAGACATCAGGCATCTTAAAGCACAGCCTAATATGTAAGCTATCCCCAGTAACATAAACAGAGAAGATCATAATGAAAGCCTCACTAAACTCTCTTGTTTACTCTCCTGTCAATGTGTTCAGCTCCACAACCACAACACAAGGTCCAATTTGGGCAACATTGAGTTCTAAGAGCCCTGTGTTTATATCCTGTCTGTCCACAGTCTTGGGGTGGGGGTGTGAGGGATGCTGATGTTCTCTTTAGGGATATTGGCAGCTACTTTCTTCCTGCTATCCTTCTCAACTGCTTACCTTCCTGATTATGGTCACAAGCCAAAGAGTAAGTGGACTGTATGGCACAAAAATCAAGAACAGATGCTTTGAGGAAAGCATCATCTCTAGAAGGTTATGTTAGAAGAGTCTCAGGAATACTAGACTGGCAAGGAGAACATAGGGGAGCAGGATATGCAAAACAATTTGATTGACATTTCTGTCTTTCCTTCCCAGACAGAGGCATTCTATGTACCTGTCACTCAATCATTTATTGAGCATCTCTTCCATTATTTTCTGTCAATCTTTTCCTTAATACAATGGCTATTTAAGACTGAAACAGTTATAAAAGCTCGTAAGTGGCAATCTCATTGAAAACTCTGAGTGTGTAACATTTTCAAAAATCATACTTATTCATTTCCCTTCTAATTTCTATACAGTTTAAAAAAAACTTATTTGAACACATTTACAGAATTACTTTTAATTGTTTTCTTTATCTGTTGATTTTTTTCTTTCAAAATTATTTTCTTTTAAAATTACAATAGATTTATTTTGTTCCTAGTTGAATTGGATAAGTAGAACATCATTATGTTGTTTTATTGGCAGGACCTGAATAATTAATAAGACAAAACGAAACATTAAACTATAATGAACATATAACACACTTATTGATTTCACATGGGGAAAATAAAGTTAATTATCATCATCTTAAACTAGCATTTTAAGAAAAATATTAACAACAGGATTATAACCACCTAATTATTATGCTTGATGATGATGATGATGACAATGATGATGATAATAGATCTCTATATCTCATGCAATCTGGAAATAGAAGAGCCCCTCTTGGATTCTATGCCCATTAGTAATTGATATGGAGGTTTTGACCTCCCTTTTTGAGCTACTTAGCTAGCCCGGTCCATTTTTAACCCTTACCTCTGTTCATCGATGGCTCTCCATATGTGTATCCTACTTAGTTTGAAGACCTGGTTAGCTTTATCCTAATGCATCTCAAATCTCTGTAACTCAATGTGTCCACCAGCCCCATACTCTCCAGAAGCTTGGATTATGGGTATGTACCATCATACCGAATCATCCTTTTATTTTTCCCAGGTTCCACATATCTTAGTTCTGACCTATAATCAGAGAAATTTTAAGTTTGAAGGAACCTCAGTCACCATTTCCATACCTGAACAGGAATCGCCCCTAAGGCATACTTGGCAAGTGGTTATCCAGCTTTTGCTTGAAGTTTCCCACCATAAAGGGGAATCCACAGTTTACAAACAGCCCAAATTGAAATCTTGTCCTGTTGTCAAGCCTATATTTGCCCTCTTCTCCTTTTGTTCCTGTTTCTGTCCCCAGGAACAAGCAAAGTCCTCTATTGGACAACCCTTCAAATACTTGAAGGCAGCTATCATGCCTTTCCCTCCTATTTTCTCCAGTCCAAAGATTTCTCTTCTTCAAACTTATCCTGAGTTTCTTGAAACAATCCTTTCATAGCATAAATTTGGAAACCCTTCCCCATCCTGGCTAACCTCCTCTGGATCCTCCCTTGCCTATAAGAATCCTTATAATAAAGAGGTCCAAACTGAGTATAATACTGCAGATATTATCTAATTGAGGCAGAGGATAGCAGGGCTCTAAACACTTGATTTCCTTAAGCTCTGCCTTGCCTCATCAAACTCAAGAACACATTAGCTTTATTTTTTCCCCTGCCATGTTATACCACTGACTCATATTGGGTGTGCAGTCTATTAAATCTCAAAGGTCTTTTATTTTAAACAAACTTCTCTCTAACCAAGCCTTCCCCCCCCCCCATCTTGTATTTGTGAAACTTCTTTGTTTTGGAGCCAATATTTTTCATTTACTTTTATTGAATTTTTTTTAAAATTTTGTCCAGTGCTCTGATCTCTAAAGATCCTTTTGGAACCTGATTCCTTTCTCCAGTTCATCAATGACTTCCTCATAAACTTTGCATGATCTGAACATTGGATAAGTATGCCATCTATGCCTTAATTCATTTGAGCATCTCTTTTTTTTGTCAGGATAAAAATAAGAGAATTTCTCATTAATTTTACTGCTCTTTGATTTACTGTTAAAATATATTGGTCTATTTTTAGGTAACTAATAATTTCATTTTTTTTAGAAAAATTGAGTTTGAAATTCTCTCATTCCCTCCAGTCTCTTCCCCATCCATTGAGAAGGCAAAAATCCATTAAACATGTAAAGTTATAAAGCACACACACAAAAAATCACACATTTCCATATAAACCATGTTGCCAAAAGAAAGCAAGAAAAAATAAAAGTGACAAAAAGATCCTTCAGTTTGCTCTCAGAGTTCTTCAGTTCTCTTTTTAGAGCTGGATAGCACTTTTCATCATGGGTCCTTTGAGATTCTTGTGGATCATTGTATTCATCAGATTAGCTAGGTGTTTCACAGTTAATCACCCTTACAGTGTATAGAGTTTTCCTGCTTCTACTCATTTCACTTTGCATCAGTTGATATAAATCTTCCCAAAACTTTCTAAAACCACATCTCTCAGTGAATAATTATTTCAATCACTGGGAAAGATGGGGTTTGAATTTTGATATCAAATATAGAATTATAGAATGAGAGCTGGAGGCCTTGTAGTCAAATCTCCTCATTTTACACATTAAAACAAACAGAAAATTGAAGCCCTAATGAGCTTAAATTATTTCACCAAGGTGAAATAGTAGCTAATAACAGAAGAAGTAGAACACTAATCCTCTGACTCCAAATTCAGTGAGAATCCCCATATAAGTGTGCATGTATGTATGTATGCATGAATATATATTTAATTACTGTAATAGCTGATTTGAATAAATTATGCACTTTTAATTAAGACACAGACATTGTTAAAGGATTCAGAAATTCTTCAATTAAAAATAGCAGGAGTGGTTTATCTGATCCCCTTTCAATCTTTTCCTTGAAATTGGAGACCATAAAGTAGTCAGTGAGGATATGCAAATATCTGTCTTTAAAGGATCTTGAAAGGAAGAAGCTGATGTACTGCAATTCATCAGAAAGTTTCTAATTAACTGAAAAGTGGCAAGGGCCTGTGAGATAGATCCTAATTAACAGAATTGAGCAGAACTAAAGAGAAAAGGGAAAAGAAGTACTTTGTTCTTAATATGACAACTTTTTTTTTGGACAGTCCCAAAGTGCTTTGCGGATGCAGAAATGGATGACCAAAGGGACCCTAAAGAATTTCCTTTCATAGAAATCATACAGAAAAAATGGCAGATGCCTTGTCAGAATAATTAAAGGGCAGAGTTGGGGCAGATCATCCTTTATGGCCTACGAGATCATAGGTTATAACCTGCTATTCTAAGACCTTATGATTTCATGAACTAATAGCATAATGTTGTTGCTCGATATTTTTTTCATTTGTTCCCAACTTTTCATGACCCCATTTAGTGTTTTCTTGGCAAAAAATTATGGAGTGGTTAGCTATTTCCCTTTCCAGCTCATTTTACAGATAAGAAAAATGAGGCAAAGAGGGTTAAGTAACTTGCCCAAAGTTACACAGCTAGTAAGTATCGGAGGTCAAATTTGAACTTAGGTCTTCCTAACTCTAGGTCCCATGCTCTATCTACTGTGCCACCTTGCTGAGCCATTGGAATAATTGCTACATTATAATCTAGCTGAAGCCAAAGTGATGAAATAATCCTTAAGGAACAAAATTCTCAAGGATTCAGTGTTTTGTTTTGTTTTTTTTGGAGGGGGAAGGGCAGGGCAATTGGGGTTAAGTGTCTTGCCCAAGGTCACATGGCTAGTATGTGTTAAGTGTCTGAGGCTGGATTTGAACTCATGTCCTCCTGACTCTAGGCAGTGCTCTACTCAAAGGAATCAGTGTTTTAAAGAGAAAAGAGAGCCAGATTTGGAACCAGGAAACCTGGGTTCAGTTCCTGGTTTTTCCACTTACTAGTTTTTCTCACTGGTTTTTCCACATAGTTACCTTTTGTTAGGTCACCTGAACCTTAGTGGGTGTCTTTTTCCTAATCTCTAAAATGCAACATTTGGATGATATACGTTCTATATTTCTTTCCACCTCTACCTTTCTGGATCAACTGCCATTGAGGGTTTTGTTAAGGGATTCATGATTTGGGTAGGTATTAGATTATATAACACTATGTCTATGACACCTTGTTTCCTGGAAATGGCCCCCGTAATTCAATCCCACGTTGACAAGAAGTGTTAATACCTTTTTATGGCACCTATATTCCTAACACTGTGGTCAATTTCATCATGTTATTGCATAATATTGTTTTTAAAATCAACAAGAAAATAAGATAAAATTTAGAGGGGAAGAGGTTTTAGCAGCATAAAACTCTATGTGTCAAATTAGCAAATAAAAATGATTTAAGATTAAAAGGAAAAAGTAAACCACACAAAGATATGTCAGAGATCCCGTATGCTGTGTTTATAGTCTATTCAGCGATGCCAGAGAAGTTAATGAATGACATTTCCCAGATGCGATACTGAAATTGCCTCTCAAAGTCATAATAGTGTACTGGTGGGGCGAGAGGGGGGGGTGGGCTTTTATGATGACAACTTCCCATCTGTGAGGATGCCTTTGTGTTAGATGCTGTTTATTCTGAATAAGTCATTTTTTTTTAGTATATTCCATCTAATGCTGATTGCACATGATAATAGAGAAAAAAATAATGTTCATTTCTCAGCTGCCTTTTTTTTTTTGAGACAGTGTTCATATTTAAAGGCTTACAACTGCATCTGCAAAGTGAAGGGAAGAGCTGGAATAACCAGTTAGATTTTTTTTTTTTGAGCCAAAGTAAAAACTTTGATTTAATTACAATATTTAACTATTTCAGGTGAAAGTGGTTTGGGTCCAGGGCTGTCAAGATTGTATAACTGCCTTAAAAGATGTTTAGAAAACGGAATATTGTTTAGGCAAACAGTAGTCTCTGCAGAAGATTCCCAAATTCCCACCTCTGCTCTGACCTCTCTCCTAAACATTAGTTTCATACTTTAGCTGTCTGCTGAATAGCGCCACCTAGTGGTCCCATCTGGACCTATATTACCTAAACTTAATCCATCATTGTTCCCAGAACACCCATTTTCAGTCTGTGCTCTCCATTTCTGTCATTGTTACCCTCATTTTCCTAGATATTTAAGCTAAAAACCTTGGAATTATACTTAGAACTTTTTATTTTCCTAAAACCTGTTTTCCATATCTTCTCTCCCTACTTGTCCTAGCTCAGTAAACTTTGATGGCTCCCCATTTTCCATAGGGAAAACTGCAAACTCTTTAGCTTGGTGTTTGATGCCCTCCACAAATAAGCTACATGGCTAATTTCATGTTCTCTCCTTATTTTAGAATATTCTCTGATCACCAAACTAGTCCTATTCAATGTTCCCTACACACAATCCCATCTCCCTTCATTTGCTCATGTGGTATCTCAGGTATGGAATGCCTTTTCTTCTCTACTTATCCAAGTCTTGGCTACTGTTTTCTTCAAATACAGCTCAACTAAAATTCCTTGAATTGCTAATTATAATCAAATCATAGCTCCTCCATGAAACCTTCTCAGATAGCCCTAACTATCCTTTGAGGTACGGGATTTATGCCTCTAATTTGTTACTTATGTTATTTCCAATTACTTTTCATTTTCCTATGTACCTGTCTGTTCCCCACCACTCCTCACCTTCTGGAGTTTATAGAACATGCCTTTTTTGTCCTGCATTTTTGAAGGGGACGAATGATTTCATGGGGTGATGTCTTTACTTTCACATGAATTAGATTTAAGTGAGGAACATTTGTACAAAGTTGTCAGCCTCACTCTTTCTTCCAGAGTCATTTAAGTCTAGTGACAAGACAGTCAGGATGACTGGTGATGGCCAGGGATGTGGTGGGTGACCTTAGAATCTTCAATGTCTGACCAAGCTCTAAACTCTCCACAGTGCCTGCTTTTAAGTCACATTCATGGCCACTGGCCCAGATTGTTATCATCTGCCCATTCCACCAGGGGAAGTCTTCACATGCTTGAGGGAGACATGCCCCTAACTCTCTGATGGACTTGAGGCCTGTCAGTTCTCCTCAAACTTGTTTAGCCCATCTGCTGAGGCAGTTTCATTGGAGTGTGACCACTGCACATGCTGCAGCTTCTAGGAGTCATGGGTGAAAGTGGGGTGATGGGTTGGACACCAAAGGTAGATGAGCAGCCCTGAAAAGAGTTTGGCAAATTATCACTTTAGAGGTGCCAGTCCTCCCTGAACACCTCAATACCCCAACTAATCATGCCTTACATCTCTATTTCCCCAAACCATACAGTGCCTCATACATACTGGATGTTCAATAGGTTTTTGAAATAAGAATGATGCATTTTAAACCTTTCTCCCATTTCCAACCTTCTGTTTCCAATTTTTTTTGCCTTTGCTGGGTAGAAGAAATTGTTCCAGATCCAAACTTGAATGTCACATGGACCTTTAAGAAAGGTCAGACATTGTTCAGACATTGAAGATGCTAATATCTTATCTAGAACTCCCTATCTACTCATGGATTAGACTAAAGGACCTGTGTGTCTTTTGTCTAAATACTGTATTATAGCTTACACTGAAAACATTCCCAAGATTGACCTTTAGTGAAGGCATAGCCAGGGGTGTCCATGATCAAAACCAGAACCAGGATGTGGTTACTGGAGCTCTGTTTCAGAGTGTCAAGTTAGAAAATGTTGGCAACACATTAAATGTTGCAGAAATTTAGAAACAACAGAACTTAGAAACTAGCATAAGAGAAAATGATTTAAAGTAGGAAGCTACCAGATACAGAGGGTGTGGGTTTGGAATTAGGGACAATTGAGGTAGAACCCTTCAGGAGACACCTATTGATCATATGACTTTGAGTAAGTCACTTTACCCTTCTTAAACTCAGTTGAAATGAAGGAGTCTGATTCAATGAGGGCATTCAAATATATGATCCTGTGTGAGATTCCCACCCCTCTTCCCAGACTTTTCCAGAAGAAAGCTTGTGCCAGTATCCTGGGTTCTCTGTCTCTCTCCTCTGGGGTGATGTTTGGCATCTCCCAACTCTGAACTGAGGGTACAATTTATGCTGCTCGTCCCAGGATCAGTTTATATGACTGATTTATGGTTGCCCATGCCCTTGCCTTGTATTTCAATGATTCAACCAAATGACACTGGCCAAGGCTAACTTAACTTCATCAATCTCTACTCTTATAAAGGAAAATGAAAACAGAATTGGAACAGCATAACGTTCCATGCAGTGTTCTTTCCTCTTTTTGGAATGTAAAATCAGGTTTTTGCTCTGACATCTGATGTATGCTATGTTTTTCATTGAGAGTTCAAATCACCACCCCAGAAAGACTCAGAAACACATATTATTTTCCTGGGCAATTAGCAGATAGCACGGCTAGGGTAGTTACCCTTAGTTGAATACTGGAATGCCTTTAATGTTTCTGCCTTTCCCTGCCTCAGTGTGATAGTAATGGAACATAAAGATTCCCCTGTATTGGCTTGGTTTTCAAATTGATTGTGTTAAAACCCAGAGCTTGTTAATCCCACCTGTGGGATGGACTTGTTGATGTGAAAAGAGAGTCCTGAACTGGGAGGAGCTGGTGACGTAGATTTGGAGAGACAAGAGAGAGGTGGAAGACCTTTTTTTGGAAGCAGCACCTCGTGGAGGGAGAGAGAGAGAGACTGAGAAGGATTGCTGGGGCCACTTTGAATCGCCCTGGACTTTTGAGACCTGCCCCCTGAGCTGCCAAGAACTGAGGAGACATGGCTGTTTTGCTGGTACTTTGTCTGTCTGTTTTGATGTTGTTTTGCCAGATTTGTCCACTTGGTGAAAGACAGTTCTGTTGTTGAAGAAGTCCTGGAACCTGGCTTTTGGCTAAGAAGCCCTGAGACTCTCCTGCAGACAGAGAGTGAATACTGTCCACTGGTGAAGGACAGTGCTGTTGTTGCAGGGGTCTGGGAACCTTTCTGTTGGTTCAGAAGCCCTGAAGAAGGATTTTCTGGTTGTATGTTTACAGAAATCCTGGGAGAGGGTTTTGCTAATGTTTTCAGGGGTTCTAGGACTGTTCTACAGACAGAGGATGAATTGATGAAGGGACTGACAATGTATCTTGTGGCCTTGCTGAGCCTTGTCTCCCCAGGAACTAAGATTGCTGAGAACTTGCCTCATGTCAAGATGAAGAAAAGACCTCCATTTGGGTATTAAGTGCTGTGTTTAAACTTGATGTAACTCTGGGGTAGATTCAATTGAGATCCAGGGGTGGGGAACTTTTGACCTTTTGGTGTTCTGTGATTGACAAAAGAAGGTACTTTACTTATGTTTGGAAACTAATCTCCATTTGAGAAGAGGGGCTTTGTGGTGGACTAAATGAAGGTATAGCCTAGGGGTGGAGAAGTATTTAGACCTGGAACTTTGTAATTGATTGAATGATTGGAAGGTCCTGGGGTGGGGTAGTACTTGGAGATTATTTAATCACATTTAGTAAATGCTGTATTTGGAATGATGTCATGTTTTGATCTTCTCTGTTCTTGGTTTGTCACTGAGTAAAATGGAGAGCACCTATGCTGGTATTTTGAACCTTGGGAAGTTGCCTTTCCTTGGCATTACATTACACTCAGCCAGGTTATTCTTATGAGAAAGGAGCTTGTTACAGGAAAAAGTCTGGGGAATGTTGATGCCCATTTGCAAGAGGTCTTTTTAAAACACAAATCAACCTCTGAAACAGAGGGGAAGGAAAAAATTCAATTCTTTGGTGACTCATTATGAACGATGGAAGAAATTATAAACCAGGAGAGGGGAACCTCAATCAATCCATCAACAAGTATACTCTGCTAGGGATACAAAGATGTCAATGTGAAACACTATCTGCCCTCAAGGAACCTACATTCTAATGTAGAAAATAGTTATATATGCACATGTTGGCAAATCATCTTATATTTAAAGCATAAATTTGTAACAAATAGAAGTATGTACATATACACATGCACACATATGCACATACATGTAAGCACACACGCAATACATATACACATGCATATGTGTATTCATATATGCATACACATACACATACATATACAATAGTTGGGCAGCTAGGTGACACAGTGGATAGAGGGCTAGGCCTAGAGTCAGGAAGATTCATCTTTTTGAGTTCAAATTTGGCCTCAAATTCTTACTAGCTATGTGATCCTGGGCAAGTCACTTAACCTTGTTGTCCTCAGTTTCCTCATCTATAAAATGAGCTGGAGAAGAAAATGGAAAACCACTCTATCTCTGCTAAGAAAACCCCAAATTGTTAGATGAGATTGAATAATGAATAACCAAATATAAAATACTTAAATATTTGTGATCAGTAAAGGAAGGGAGCCTACAGCTTAAAATAAGAGAGGGACTCTGTTGAGAGATGTTCTAGCACTCTTCAGATGAAGGGCCCTATTTTGCTTAGATGCTTCTCATGAAGGCAAAATGCATTGTAAAAAGCAATGACCCAAGGAGGAAATTGTCAGTTCTTCAATACCAACAACGATTACTTGATATAAAATGCACACAGCAAACTTTCACCAGATATATAAGTTAGCATTATATTTTTTTTCCTGAGTGCCAACTTAGGGGGAACCAATGCTGTCTTTTTTACTAATTTTTGCACTCGTGTATGAGGCTAAAAAAAAGGGACTTATTTGAGTCCCTTTGGGACCCTGGTAGAATCAAAGAATTTCAGAGTTGGAAAGGATGGCAGAGCTAATGGAGAGTATGCAGAATAAATATTCTAACACACAATAATGTAAATAATGCATTGAAGTCAGTGTTCTCATGTTTAATGAATGCCATCACATAGCATGTGTCAACATGCTATAAGTATCTCCAGCTGCGTTGCATTTGGGGGGAAAAATGTGCTCATGTTTGTGAATGTCTACAATGTATTTATTGAATGTTTCAAAAAGGGACAATAGTTTTTAGGAGAAGCATCATCTCCAAACCTGAAAAGGAGAGAAAAAAGCCTATGCTTTTTGTCCAGTCTCTGCTTTGAGCCTAGGTGCCATGCTAACTTTCTATACTGTGTACACCCATCAGTCAGCCCATGCCCCTGAGTACTCACCGCCTCCTCAGTCCTCCTAGATGCCAGTGCTTTGAGAACAGGTACATTTTCTTATCTAAATTTTGTACCTCACCTTGTTCCTAGCACATAGTGGGTGCTCAATTAATGGGCAAGTATTTGTTAAGATCCTACTATGTGCCAGGCTTGTACAGCCAGGTGATGTAGTGAATGGAGGATTTGACTTGGAATCAGGAAGATCCATCTTCTTCAGTTCAAATCCAGCCTCAGACACTTCCTAGCTGTGTGACCCTGGGCAACTCCCTTAGCCTTGTTTACTATCACTTTCCTCACCTATAAAATGAGCTGGAGAAGGAAATGGCAAGCCACTCCAGTATCTTTTCCAAGAAAACCTCCAAATGGAGTCACGAATTGCCAGGCGTGACTGAAAGAACTGAACAATGTGTGGGAGACTTGAAGCAAGCTTAAGGGTAGCCCAGTACCCTCCACAAGGCAGGTGTTAGGTAAATGTTTATTGACTGATAATAACAGAACAGTTCTGAGAGCTCTTGCTCTCGGAGAGCTCCAAAATATTTATTGTTGCTTTTAATTCTTAAATCAATTAATCTCATTATCTTCCAAATTATCCCAATCTCCTCCTACTACTCAGATCACCTGTAGGCATTTTTGCTAAAACCTTAAGGGGCAGCAATTAATGGATGGATAAGAGGATTAAGAGGAATTAGAGGTGTATGCAGGAAGGTGGGAATACAAGCTAGATTTGTTATTTTTATTGGTATAGACAACTTCCTAGAAGAGGAAATTCCCTTGACCATTGTTAATCATGACCTTCTCTGCAGCTCAGAGTATTGGAGATTTGCCTGGGGCACTGAAAAACTAGTTCACTTCCATAATCCCTGTCATGAGTAGGGCTTGTACCCAAGAACTGAAATCCTTCCTTCCTTCCTCTCTCCTTCTCTCTCTCCCTTCTTACCTGCCTACTTCCTTTTTTTTTCTTCAGTACAAACTTCCCTCCCTCCCTTCCTTTCTTCCTCCATTCCTTCATCCCTCCTTCCTTCCTTTCTCCTTTTCTTCCTTCTTCCTTTCCACCCTTCCTCCCTTTATGTCACACCCCCTTTGTTCCCTCATCCCTTCTTTTATCCCTCCCTATCTCTCCTCCCTTCTTGGAATTGAAACCACTCTTCTTAATTATGTGACTCTAACTTTGTCTTTAAATCATGGTGTGACGAGCCATGGGACCTTTATTTTTTCCTGACCCATCTCATTTCAAAGTTAGGAAATTGGGGTCCAAAGAGGAAACGTGATTTACCGAGGGATATATTCATAGGAAGACTCAAAGTCAAGATTCAGGTCCAAGTCCTCTAATTACAAATGTCGTGCTCTTTCCCCCATGCCAGATCATTCTTGCAAAGTTGCAAATCGGGAGGAAAATTCACTGAATATTACTAAAGCGATCCAAAATAAAAAGAGAAAATGTGATTTATGTTAGTGTAACTTCTCATAGGCTATCTTACTGTCTAGAATCTTTCTTTTCTCTGATTCTACATTCCTGTAAAAATCTTAATTTTTCGGGGCGGCCAGGTAGCACAGTGAGTAAGAGCTCCGGCTCCAGTGTTGAGAAGACCTGGAGATCGAATCCCAGACCCAGACACTTAGCACCCACCCAGAAACACCTGGCCGTGTAACCTTGAGCAAGTTACTTAACCCGGATTGCTTTAAAGAAAAAAATCTTAATTTTTCCCTATCATCTGAACTTAAGAGAGAAAGTAATAAAGTTTGCTAATATCTATCCATTAAGAAACTTGTCTTCTAGAATTTTCTGGTCAGAAGACATTTTAGAAATTTTATAATTTCTAAATTATATCATTATATAACAATATATAATTATATTCACTGTAGAGCTGTAGATCTGCAAGGGGCTTCTTTTTCTATTTTTTCTAACCTGCTTCCTGCCATACATTTTATAGATGGGAAAACTGAGTTCCAAGGTTGTTACTTAGCCAGTTAGTATGCATCAAAGGTGAAATTTTAACCCAGACCTTTTGGCTCCAGAATTTCTAATAGACCACAATTTCTTTACTTTATACTTGAGGTAACTGAGATCTGAAGAAAAGAAGCAAAGCAGCCGAGACCATCATTTGGTGTGAGTGTTACTACGTGGGCTTGTACCCAGAACTTGAACCTAGTTTCCTTAATTTCCAGTTCTCTGTTCTTTCCACTATGTCCAATGACTGGAATATTCATTACCTGTCTGGGAGTAATTCAGTCACTTAAACATATAAATGCTCAGCTTCCTCCCTGCCTTTCATAAGGAAAAATTTATGGCCCCTCTGACCTAAAGTCTTTTCCACTTTTTATTAATAGCTTCCGTTACACATTCAACTTAACTATTTAATAATTTAACTATTTTGTCTCTGATTGAATTTATGACTAGTTAGGATATGAATGGTTTGGTCTATACTTCATTGTCATAAAAACCCAGAACTTTTAGTTAGGGGTTTGTAGCTTCCTTCCTCCCTCCCTTCTTCACTTTCTCCCTTTCTTCTTCCTTTCCCTCTTCCTTTCTTCCTTCTTTTTCTTTTCCTCCTATTCTTCTTCTTTCTCTTCCTTCCTGCCTTCCATCCATCCATTATTCTGTCTGTCTGTCTGTCTATCTATCTATCTATCTATCTATCTATCTATCTATCTATCTATCTATCTATCTATCTATCTCCATCTCTATCCTGGTATTATTTATTTCTATCAAGTCAGACAAACGCAGAAGAAACTACAAGGTTATTCCAATTGCTTTCTCATTCAAGACTGATAGAAAAATATCTAAGGGAAAGGCCCATGATGGCCAAATTCATTTATTAAAATTTCTCATCATGAGAAATTAGCAAAACTAGTGATTAACCTGTTCCTTTTCACCAAAAGAACCAAACTCCACCTGGTCATCATCTAATCCATCCATCATCAAAAGGAGAGTATTCTCTCTAAAAGCATTTAGTAAATATCTACTCTAGGTTAGTCACTGGGAGGTGCTAAAGATTTTTTTTTTAAAGAACAAAAAATAAATAAAATCTCTTGACTTTAGGGAGCTTGACACTAGAAGTTTCAAGCTCTCCACAGTTCTCAAAAAGTGGGCAATGTTCCTTTACTTCATTTCATTCTAAGAGGATATATTTATATCTGGTCCTGGGATGGTTACTGTGTTTTTTTTTTACCAAATTAGAATGAATAGTTTCAAGTCCCATCCTGCTGAGAAAGCCCATACTTTCTGTAAATTAACTATTTTCCTTTGATCCTATACATACGATTATTCTAACCTTATGTTAAATACTACCCAAGAAAACAGATCCACAAAATTGCATATGGTGTTTTTGTACTTTTGTAATTCACACACACACACACACATCAGAAACACATTTCAACCATTACCATGTGTAGCTTTTCTAGCATTAGGTCATTGTTGTTTGTCCTTCCTTCTCAGAGACTACCAATGATATCGAGAGGGTTATGTCTTGACTTTTGTGTAAAACAGATTTAAGTGAGGAAGTCATCATCCACACTATCTCCTTCAGAGTCATCAAGACAAGGGTCAAAATGACTGGCCATGGCCCAGAATGCAGTGGGTGACCTTGGATTTTCTAAAGCAAGGTCTTTCCCAGCTCTCAGTTTGTCTTAGACAACACCCATTCAAAGACTAAGGGACGTGTAAGAATCAAGACAAAAAATATGACCTGATTTACCATCAAAAAATATCAATCTGGGAGAAGACCCTCAGAGTTTCTTTTCAGAATAGAAAATAATTGCTATTTGCCCTCACAGTAAGCCATCAAACCCCAAACAATGAGCAACAGAGACTTGGGCTGGGGCGCATTAGATGTATTATTATTAAACCTGCCAAACTAGACATGGGATTGACTCCTAGGGATTAGAATTGACAGAAAAAGAAGGTAATTAAAATTTGATACAAGGCAGGCTATGCATGTGTCAGCATTTCAAGAAGGGCCTAGCATATAGTAGGTGCTTGGTAATTATTTCTTGGTTTACCCTGACTTTTGTTGGTGTGTGTTTGTGTATGTATGTGGGGTGGGGGGGTGTCAGTTCTTTATAAATAAATTAAAAAGCTAAGCATGTAATTGCTATGCTTCTGAGGCATTTTGGAGGACCACTGAACCAAATTGCTTGAGAATGCCAATATTCAAATATTTGGTGGGCTTTCTTACAGAAAAGATTAACTCCTGTTTAAACCCTCTTGCTGAGAATAAGGAAGAGAGGACGAAAGGAACCAGTTTAGACTTCATGTCAAAGAAAAACAAAGAACAAACAAACAAAAAAAAAGGACAAAAAGGGCTGCCTTGGAATGTAGTGAGGTCCCATCACTGGAGGGCTTTAGCTAAAAGCCAGACAACCACTTGTTGGAAGTACCATGGAAGGAGTCCTCTTATACGTATGGGTGCATTAGAAGATTCCCTTTTGGCTCAGAAATTCTGTAACTTTGTCAGACGCCTGGCAAATGGAGTCATTCATTGTTCTTGAAAATGTTTGTTACTAAGATTATGATGGAAGCAAAAGAATGTTTGTGATCAGAGCTAGAAGGTCTGGCTTAAGCTCTCTGTTCATGCTTAAATATTCAGCTAACTCTCAGGGACTATGTTAAAGCCTGCAGATGGCTAATCCCTTCGAAGAAAAGGTTAGGAAGTTCAGAAAGCATTTAGAATTCTCCCTTGAAAAAACTCCATTTTTTTTTTTTTGGAATTACTGAGGTACAAAACACAGTATGTTCTGGGGGGGGGCGGGGGAGGATGGGGAGAGGGAGGATAATCTGGATTGTGTCTTTGTCTTGTTTTAATGTATTGGCCAATTGTTATGAGCTAGGCTTTGTTTATCTGTAGAGAAAGGTTTTTCTGTTTGCTAATGGCTGAATAGGGGATAAACACACACAAATTCGCTCACACACATATAGCAGAGACAGATTATATAACCATTCTGCAGCATGACCTCTGGGAAAGTTAAAGGTTGGATTAAGGATTTGTAGAGGGGGGTTTTGCTTTTAGTTACCACTTCATGTAATATTCACATAGACAACAGATAGTTAGCTATGGAAGATGCAGAGAATGAACCCAGGTATTTTTGATTCCAAGATTGCCTGGCTTTCTCTCCAATATGTCATCAACCTTTGTAACCCAAGCAAATTCAAAGAGTAGAAAAATTTTCATTATAAAATAAATGTTTGATGTGAGTTTTTATAGTAAAAGAATTCATCACTAAGGTACCATCCTACTGGGAATGAGTCTCATGCTACAACTTTGCAATGACAGAAAGAATCTAGGAAAAGCTATCAACATGCTGACTGGACATGTTCTCCCATCACTGCCTCTCTGAACATGAAAGTGTTAACTAATTAAGGGTGCTCTGTTTGGGCAGGCAGTAATGAGATTTCCAGTCCACATCTTTGAATTCAACACCCATATCAATGACACCACAGTACTATTCTTATATTTGAGTACCTGACATTTTCTTGGTATACAGTAGGCACTTAGTAAATGCTTCTTAACGGACTTCTTTCTTCTAGTGTGTTTTATCCTAAAACTCACCCTTCACTGCTGTAATAACAAGCACCCTAGCACACCCAGGATATATGCTAGCACAGCTTCTTTGATATGCTTTACTAAAGGAAAATAACTTTAAAGGCATTAACAATCTTTAATTATTTGTATGTATGTGTATGTATATATATGTATGTATATGTATCTGTATATATATATATATATATATATATATAGTGTGTGTGTGTATATATCTATATAAATAGATATAGACATAATTCACTTAGTTCAGGGGGGAAAAGTCAGTACCCTGAATTTCAGAAAATACAAATAGAAATTACAAGCAGACCAAAAATGCAGACAGAGAAAATAACACAATTCAATAGACCAACAGACAGGGCTTCTTTCTGACTTTTACATGCATGCATAGTTATTTACCAAAGAGAGAAGCACCAGCATCTGGGTTTTCAAAGGCAGGGGCCTCAGCGGTTATCCATAATCTCATCTGGCCAAATCACAGACCTCTTCCCATACATGAGCCCGAAAAATCTCACCTCAGAGTATATATATGCTTCTTCATCGTCAGAGGATGTCACAACCTTCATGACCTACTGCCTAATTACAAAGTAACAAAAGGTGTGGGCCTTCCTGAAAAACAAGCCTCCCCCCCAATCAAGCCCCTCCTGTTGTGTTCCACATGGGGCCCAAAAAGGGACAGGGGAGATCTTCAAATTCCCTTACCATCAAAACATCCAAATTATGTCAATCTTAAAAGTTATTTTCTCTCCCGTATAGATTTCTGGCACTAAAACCTTTATTTCTCAAATTTTTCCTCTTGTGTCCATTATTCTTTCTGCTCTCTATCATATGCTTTTTCTTTTTTTGGAGACAATCAGGGTCAAGTGACTTGCCCAAGGTCATACAGCTAGTAAGTGTCTCAGGTCATATTTGAACTCTGGTCCTCCTAACTCTAGGTCTGGTGTTGATCACATTCCTTTTCAGGCACTTCCTTTTAACCTCCATTTTCTCTACTGTGATTCCTTTCCTTAGTCAGGGATCCTGATGCAGGAATATCTGTTGCCTCTATTTTCTTCCTCTACTGCCTTCTCCTAGCCTTCTCTATGGAGCACACCCCGTATAAAACCCTGCCTTCTGTGAACTTTTCCTGAGTTCCCTTAATGTTACTTCCTTTCCTCTACTGATCATTTCCAGTTTCATATATATATGTATGTGTGTAGTCTTTGCACATAGTTGTTTGCATGTTTATATACTCTGAGATCCTTGAGATCAAAGACTGTCTTTCTTTGCATCCTCAGCCCTTAGCACAGTGCCTAGAAGAGAAAAGGTATTTAGTAAAACATTTATTGACTGATTTACCCATAGATGCCTGAAAATTCTACTTGACTGAATGAGGATTAAGTTTGCTTAGAGAAAGAGGCGAGGAAAAATCTGTCTATAAATACATACTCCCCCTCCTTGGTTAGCCGTTTTTTTGTTTTGTTTTGTTTTGTTTTTTTATCTCCACCAACTGGAAAGGTTTAGGCTTAATATCCTCACGTCCGCTTGTTCTTCAATGTAAAGTTTCAGACTTTGAGATGCCCTTGATTTAAATCTCTAATTGTCTTGGCTGTTCACACACTGTATTATTTCATAATAATCCACTGTGTCCCTTTAAAGATATATATATATACATATACATACATACATACATACATACATATATATATATATATAAAACCTTTAAAAATCTGACCTAAGTGCTTTCTTTTGGTCTTCTTCAGTTTTCTCATCTATAAAATAATAAGGTTGTGTTTAATGCTCTCTAAGCTTCTTCTGTTCTAAAAGCCTACGCTTCTATTTTGGTAACTTGATTTTTTTTTCACTCATTTATCAACATTGCATACAGAGACCTGAGTACATTCCATACATTTAATAGTAACAGGTCCCACATTTCTGGTGAATAACATTATAAATTGGCAACAACTTTTCCCCATAAAAATGAGACATTATCATTTGATCTACTCATGATCTTGCCTCCCCTTTCCATCTTCCTTCTTTGCTTCATCATCATTAGTTCACTCCTTTATGGAGCTATAACATTTGGGCAGATAGCCATGTTCAAAAGTTCTTGGCAGGATAAAGTTTCTTACATTTAGACACGTTTTAACTACTTTGGCAAGCAGCCAAATATTTTGGTCTCTAGAAGTTCAGGCATTCATCTTTCAGAATAGTGTCAGGGCTGAATTGAGGATGGGGATATAGCAGATGCTATGCTGTGCTCTGGAAGATGCCCCAGTGATGGAAATCCCTATTCATAGGTGCAGGTGTAGCTGAAAAGGCCAATCATTGAGTGGCCAGCAGCCAGTCCCAAAAGACATATGCATCCATCCCTGACTGTGGGTTTCTAGCAGCAGCTGCTATTTATAACGCCTAGCAATGGTGGAGAGACTGGAAGTTTTCATAGCATTTCACCAAATATATTTACTTTGCCAAATCTCCTCCCCCTTCTGGACCATGGTATTTCCTTATTCTTAGCAATCTGCATCGTTGATGGTCATTTGCCTTTACTTCTTTTCTCCACTGCTTGGCTTTCCTTTCCCTGCTCCCCCATCCCTGATTTAATAACCAGCAGTTGTTGGAATATCCCAGGAGCCTCCATTCTTTGTATAATTGATTTAATGGAGTTGGGCAGTTAGCAACTAGTGCTGTGAGATTGTTTGGGTTCTGCTTATCCTTCATTTGATCCTGTTTGTGATTTAATGAAAAGAATGGTATAGTTGACATATCAGTGAGTGACCAAATATCAGACTCAATGGAACTGAAGGTTTCTCCACAAAGTAGATTATGATGTATTCCAGAAACTATCTACATTATTTTGACTTGCAATTTTTGTTGCACCAAGTATTGACTGATAGAGGAATTGGATAAATCTTTGGTTTACATCCGCATTTAGGAGATGATAGAATCTGTTATAAAGAGATATACCTAACAAGATTATCTATTCCTGCCCCTATCCTTTAAATTTAGTCTTGGGTCAGTTAATCAATTAACAAATATATATTAAGTTCTTGTTATATTCCTGGCACTATAGTAGATTTCAGGAGCTGGAGTTGGAAAAGAAAAAGGAATTAAACAATCTCTGTCCTCAAGAAGCTTGCATTTGCTAGAGGAAACAACATATATATGTGTGTGTGTATGTGTGTGTGGGTGTGTGTATGTGTGTGTGTGTGTATACACACACATATAAACTATATGTATGTACATGGATATAAATATAGATATTGCTTAAATGAAACTTGTATTACTCCTTCTTAGAGGCTAGCGCCTTCCCCTTCAAATATAGCTTTTTATTTAGTGAATGTTCACTATATTTTTATTCTGTATTTATTATATATACATATAATGACTATTCACGATATATTCTATATTCTTTCTATATATAATATATGCATATATACATGTATAGTGGATATTTACCATATATTCTCTCTACCTATATGTATTCTAGGTTAACTATATATATGTATACACTATATACAAAGCAATTTTTTTTTTCCAAAGGGAAAAACACTAGCATTTGGGAGGATTAAGATAAAGTTCATGTAAGAGATATCTCTTCTATGGATCTTTAAAGGGATAGTGATTCTGAGAGGCAGAGGTGACCAAGAAAGGCATTGTAGGTATTGGTGATGGCCAGTTCATAGGTATGTTGATGAGAGGGTGAGAAACAGCAGGAAGACAAGTTAGACAAATTGTCTAATCTCCCAGATGATGTGCTAGCTTTCTGATATGCATTTCTGTTAATTTGCTAATTAAGAGTTGGAATGTGTGGTATTTTGGTAGATGGTTTGTGTTCAGTAACCCACTGGTTTTGTTAGCTCCAATTTCTGGGCATAGGATTTCCCACCCTCTGGCTGCTGCTCAAACAATATCTGTAGGCTACTTCTCCTTAGGCTAGAGAGAAGACTGGCTCTCCAAAAGTGATCATTATTCTTTGGTGTTTGGGTGTGTGTTCTGTCCCATAGAAAAGGAGGCATGATTGTGAATCATATGCATTGTGGTACAAGGGCATTTTAAGCTAGGTATGCTTAGAATAATTAAAGTGAATCTCTGGGGATTCCTTCTATTACCTTTTATATTTTTCTACATTTGACAGGAATTTGTTTCCTAGGTTTTGTTTATTTTATATTATGGTATATTGAGGTCTGGAATGACAGTAGGTAGAATAAATTCAAGTTCTTAGGTTGGTTTCTATGACCTTGGATAAGTCTCTTTATTTCTCTAAGCCTCAGTTTCCTCATCTCTCAAATTAGGAGGTAGGACTTAGGAAGTAGTTCCTAAGGACTTCCTTAGGTCAGGCACTGTTTGTTCTTTGGACATTTCTTTTTTATTACCAGTGCTCAGTAAGCACATGAATAAATTTATATTGATTCAATGATTATTCACGAAGCTTTCACTTGAAGACCCCCAGTGAAGAGAAGTTGGATATTATCTGATTTAGCATTCTTAATGTTTGTTTAATTAATTTAGAGGCAGCTGGTGGTGCCATAGATTTACTGTTAAGTTTGGAATCAAGAAAACTTGAGTTCAAATTTGGCCTCAGACACTTACTAGTTATGTGACACTGGGCAAGTCACTTAACTTTTGTATGCCACAGTTTGCTCAACTGTAAAATGGGAACAATAATAACCCTTACTTCCCAGGGTTCTAAGAAGAATCAAATGAGATAATAAGCATAAAAAGCCCTCAGAACAGTGCCTAGCACATGGTAGGTGCTATATAAATACTTAATCTCTCCCACTCTTCATGGCATTATCATGGCTGCTCAACTTTGTGAGCCAAGATGACCTCACACTGTGTGATACCAGTAGCTCAAAGAAACTTATTGCCTATTGCTATGTAGAGATCCCTGACAGAGTTTTGTAACAGTGACAACTAAGATGAAAAAGTCTGGTTGCTACGGTACCCAACTTGAAGATTCCTCTTGGCCATGTTGTTCAAGTCTAGTCTTCCAATGCTTCCACTTTGATTTAAAAAAATGAGATTGATCTAATAATATGACCAATATCTTGGGGAAGCAGAAATAAACACCTAATAAAAAAGTCCCTTCTTTGATAGAAGAAAGGAAATGGACATCCTTGGGTAGAAAACCTTGCTTTGTAGCTTAACTTCAGGCAGGTCTTGGTATCCTCATTTACAAATTAATTTAGCAGAACAGTCAGACAAAATGTAAAGGGGAAGCACGTCAAAGCTCCAGCTGAATCTGATGATCCAATTGCCTGAAATTAAGTAAAACGTTCACTTGAGATTAAAAAAGGTCATAGGCTGAATCTGGGATTGAATTTGAGTATGTAAATAGGCAAAAAAACAGCAGTAGCTGAGGAAAATAAGAAGATGAAATGGATTATATTTTTTCTATTCAAAATTCATTGAATGATAAATAATTAGCCAATTAAACCAATATGTTAGGCTTGGGAGCACCTATTCATAGCTCTAATCATTTTTTTTTCCCTCTAGTCTATTGGCATATGTTAAAGAGATCATTTGTTTAAGGTTCTGACAACTCACTTTCATTTAATTTTTATTAGTTAATGTAGCTACCTTCACATGGAAGGTTAAATAATTATATCGGCATACAATAATAAATACTGGTAAAGATATTTTTCTTTTTTGTACTGTAATATTAAGGTCATAATTATATTCAGCATGGTTTAAGTGCTTTGTTTTGTTTTAATCTTTTTCTTTCTTGAATTGAGCTCTCAGTGGAGTAAAAAAAAAGAGTGACCAGAATTGGAAAAAGCAGGGTTGTTTTTTGGTTTTTGTTTTTTGTTTTTTTTGGCTAAATATAGTCTTTGAATTATATATAATCATTCATTCTTTCAAAGTAGTTGAACTCTTGATGATAAGATCATAGATTTAAAGCTAGAAGAAATCTTCAAGTTAATATCATCCAATTCTTTTATTTTATTTTTGTAAAGATTAGGAAACTGAGGTCCAGGCAGGTCAAGTGACTTGCCCACAGTCACACAACTTAGTAATAGAGGCAAATTTTGAACTCAGGCCGTCTTATTACAACTCCTATTCTCTTAAAATAGGGGCTGCTCTCACCTTAGACATTCACATTCTTCTTTTGTAGAACACGTTAATTTTTGTGCAATTTGTCAAGATTTGATGGTGTATTTTATTCAATTTCTCTTCCTGTCCTCCTTCTTCTCCTTTTCATGCTCTTTTTCTCCTCTTCTTTCTCTTCCTTTTCTTCCTTTTCCCATTTTCTCCTCCTCCTTTTTCCTCTTTTTCTTCTTCCTCCTCATTTTCTCCTCCTCTTTCTTAATAACAATATTATTATTGTTTCCTGAGTTATTGAATTACTGACATTATACCTTGAGCATGAGTATTACAAGAACATGCCATGTTGTACCTAGTACATTTCTTTACACATGGTAATTCCTTGTTGATTTATGCTAAGAGAGTTTCAGAATTCTCAGATATGAAATTCCATTTTTTTTTCAAATTTCAAGTCTTCAATAAGGGAACTTTTTTTTTTTCCTGTGGGCTATGGGTATATTTATATCATTTTCCATGGGAATGGAACCCTATTTGTTCACAGAACAGTTACCACCCAGGATATGCTATAGTATTTACTCTCATTTCCATGACCTCTCTTCCAAGACAACCTCTACTTTCCAATTTATATTTCAGCTGGTGGATTAAGGACTGATTATCTCCTAAAGTTCTTGATGACTGTGGGAAAGAAGACTTACGATACTATTTTTAAAGTGGCCTAAAAAGACTTCTGGGAAACAAGGCAGAGGCTACTGGAGAGCCCACAGAGTTACTCCATTCATGTAATTTCTGGCCTTTGTAAGCATTTGCTCTCCTTGTTCCCAGCCTGTTTAGTGGCTCTGTAGTTTTGCCCCAACCCCCTGCATTTGGGTGTTAGTAGGAAGAGAAGGAGGAGTCTGTCAGTCAGCATGTCATGTCCATCAGCAAAGGGGCCCAGAAAGAACTAAACTCATACTTTAAGACACATGGGTTAGCAGGTACAAGGCTAGCTGAATAAAGCCACAGCAAAGCATCAGAGCACAGGCCAAACCCAACTGACATCTCTTGGGAGATCTCTTCTGATTTCAATCAACTCCATTCAGTAAATATTTATTGTCTACTGTATACCAGGTAGTGTGGCATGTAAGGGGCTAGAAAGACCAAATTAAAATGTTTAATCTTTTTAAGGAGATAGGAGTTCCCCCGAGGGAGGTATCTGGTGGAGAACAATATATTATTCTATATAGCATGTTAGCTATATGTTACATAGACATAAGTATATAAATTATATATATATATATATACACATACATAATAACAATTTGATATGACATGGAGTCAAACTATATGACAATTGAAATCTCTTCTACTCTAAATCTATGAGATTATGATCCTAAGTATACTGCAAAGAAATATATATATACATACATATGTGTGTATATATGTACATACACAAAATATACATACAGACAGACAGACAGACAATAATATGTGTGCATGCATTGGAATAACAAGAAGGCATCCAAAGTTGGGCCTGTAGGGAATGGGACTAGAATCAGAAAATCTCAAGATGCTAAGGGATTTCAGAGGCCATCCCACACTATACCAGCATAGGATCTCCTCTCCAAGCCCCTCTTATATAGCCTTCACTTGAAGATTTACAACGAGGGGGACTCTTATCTCACTGTGACCCAAGGCATTCCATTCCCCTCTTAGATTCCCCTAGTTTTTAAGAGACTTCTTCCCTTCCCGACCCATCTTATATTTAATAGAAATTTGTAACTTTTATCTGTTCTTCCCTCTGCGGCAAAGAACCATAACAAGTTAGTATTAGCTTATATATAATTATTGTATAAGCTATGATATATCACATATTACATGTAATAAAATATATATACATATATAAATATGTATATATATTTAAGGATTATAAAGTACATAACTCACCTTATATGATCCCCACAACAACTGTATGAGGTAGGTGGTATTATTATTCCTATTATTATTATTCCCATTTTGCAGATAAGTAAACTAAGCTGAGAGAGATTAATGCACAGGCTCACAGACGCACAGCTAGTTAAATATCTCTATCAGGATTTGAACTCTGGTCTTTCCTGACTCAAGTCCAGTTATTATAGATAATAACTCTATCCATTAGTTTACCTGACTTTCCTCTAATCCCTCTTCCAGGCAATAGCCCTGCAACAATTGGACTGCCTCAGGCACTCTGCAAAGGATTTGTTTGTTTTCAAAACATCCTGTTTCTTCAATTGATCTTCTTAGGACAGTAATCACAGGTTACTATCAGTATTTTACCATAAAGGTAGATGAGAGACAGATAGATGGAGAGAGAGACAGAGAGACAGGGACAGAGACAGAGATAGAGAGACAAAGAGAGATGGAGAGAAAGAGAAGGAGAGACAGAGAGAGAGGGGGGGGGGGGAATTGTCAGGAGAAAAAAAAAATATTTAGGAGTTCTAGTGTATGCTGCAGTCAGTGACCCAGATGTGTAACGTGAAGGAAGAAAAGAAGGAAACAAGCTTTAATTAAACATTGTCTATGTGCCAGGCACTATGCTAGGTGCCTTACAAATGTGATCATATTGGATCCTCACAATGACCTTGGGAAATGTCATTGGGAGGTATTATCCTCCCCATTGTACAGGAAAAGAGACTGAGTCACAGAAAGGTTAAGTGACTAGCCCAGAGTCACATGTCTAGGAACTATCTGAGGCTGAATTTGAACTCAGTTTTTCCTGGCTGCAGACCCTGTGCTCTCTCCACAGCACCACCTAGCTGCCAGAAAGGCCCATGATGTCTTGGATGCCAAAAAGGCTGTGACATTAAGGGATGATGCCTTACCCTCCAGAAAATACGGAAGAGAGAGGTGGTTTTATTGTTTAAACAAAGGCAGCAGAGTGATGTGGTGAGACAGCTAACCTTGAAGTGAAGAAGCCCTAGGTCTGCTTCTGGCCCATACTGGCCATGTAAGCTTAGCCAATCTCTTTACATCTCTGGGACTCACTTTCCTTCCCTGTAAAATGAGTGGCTGGTCCTGATGAACTTTTAGTTGCCTTCTCCCTTTTAACTCTATCCTACTGTGAGGCTCTGCTTCCAGAGTGGAGAGAGCACTGTGCCAAGCTTCAGATTTTTTTTTTCTTGTGTGTGTGAGTGTGTGTGTGCATTTGTTTTCAGAGATAATTCTTGGGAACCTGTAAGTTTTTGTTTCTTCCAAAGTTGTGTGATATAGGAAAAGTGGTGTTTACTCCCTTCCTGGCCTGTGCTCTGGTCTGTGACTGGCCACAAGCACTCTTCCACCATGGAACTGGGTCCCTGGTCAAAGACCGTAAGGCTACAAGCTCTGGTGTGCTAGCGGTCCTGCTTGCCCTGGGACTAAGACACAGGACTGTGATTCAGATCCAAGTGTGGACAATAAAACAGGATCCTGCTCCTGGTGCCAACAGAAGGACTCCTGTAATCTCCTGATTCCCTTAGTGTCTGTGGGCTAAGAGGTCCAGAAACAACCACTGCTGTCACTGATTCAGTCACCCCAAGGCCTACTTCTGGTTTTCTGGGGATCAATCTGTGTTGGGTTGCAATCCACCCTTACCCCAGTACAAAAGACCTTTCTTGCTGACCTTGTCTTGGACTGGAAAATTGTTTCAGCCTATTCTCTTGTGTTTTCTGCCATTAAAATTTGTTTTGAGGCATTATTTAAAGTAATTTAGAGAGGTTTTAGGGAGAACTTGGATGATTCCCTGACTTTTCTTTGCCATCATGGCTCCACACCACAAGATTCTTTTTTTTCACCTCTTGCTCTTGGTTTTAGATAGATGTCACTTACATTTTGAGAAAGGTTCCATTAATTCCTATGCTTTCTAGTGCTTTTGATAGAAATTAGTATTGTATTTTGTCAAATGCTTTTTCTGTTTATGTGCATCTGACTTTTAATGTGCTTTTTGTTATTGATATGGTCAGTTTTGTGCATAGTTTTCTTAATATTGAACCAACCCTGCATTCATGATATAAATCCCACTTGGTCATAGTGTATGACCTTTGTGATGCATTGCTGGAATCTTCTTGCAAACTATTTTATTTTTTAAAAATTTGCGTAAGTATTTACTAAAAAAATTGGTCCACAGTTTTCTTTCTCTGTTTTTTTTTCCTCTCCCTGGTAGTATCAAAACCATATTTTTATCATAAAAGTAATTTAGGAGGACTCCTTTAACTATTTCATCAAAAGTTTATTTATTATAGGGATTAATTGTTCCTTAAATGTTTAATAGAATTCACTTGTAAATCTATTTGGTCATGGGGATTATTTTAGGGAGTTCATTAATAATTTATTCAATTTATTTTTCTAAGATATGATTAAAGAAGTATTTTATTTCCTCTTCTGTTAATCTGGGCAGTTCATATTTATGTAAATATTCATCCATTTCACTTATTTTGTCAGTTTTATGGGCTTATAATTGGACCAAATAATTCCCCTTAATTATTTTATTTTAATCCTTGTTAGTGGTACATTCACTCTTTTCATTTTTGATGATAATAATGTTTCTTTTTTTAAATCAAATTTATCAATAGTTTATCTATTTTATTTATTTTCTTTCATAAAACCAGTTCTTAGTTTTATTTATTAGTTCTTTTTTTCTTTAACATTTTTATCTCTTCTTTGATTTTCAGTTTGTACATTTTGATTTTTAGTTGAGGGCTTTTATTTTTATTTATTTTTAGGTTTTTATTTTTAGTTGTATGCCTAAATCATTAATCTGTTCTTTCTCTCTTTTATTGAGATATCCATTTAGAGATGTACATTTTCCCCTAAATATTACTTTGGCTACATCTCACAAATATTGGAATTCTATTTAATGAGATTATTGATTGTTTCTATGAATTGCTCTTTGACCCACTCATATTTTAGGATTGTAGGACTTATTTTCCATTTACCTTTTAATATATGCAACCACAGCACTTTATTAAATGTAATTTCATTGCATTGTAATCTAAAAAGTATGCAATTTAATATTTTTGTTTTGGGCATTTGATAATAAGGTTCTTATGTCCTAATGTCTACTTTTTTGAGCACACCATGTACAGCTGAAGAAAAGGTATACTCCTTTCTATTGTCATGTAGTTTAGATATCTAGCATATATAACTTTTCTAACACTGTATTAATCTCCTTGACTTCTTTATTATTTATTTATGCTTAGATTTTCTAGTTCTGACAGGGAAAAGTTGAGGTTGCCTCCTAGTATAGTTTTATTATTTTCTCTTGTAATTAATTTAAATTTTTCTTTAAGAATTTTAATGAAATGCCATTTGGTGCATTTATATTTATTAATGATATTTACTTTATTGCCTGTGGTTCCTTTTAGCATGTAGCTTCCCTGTTTATCCATTTACTTAAGTCTATTTTTGCTTTTGCTTTTTCTGAGATCATGATTGCTACCTCTGCCTTTTTTACTTAAGTTGATACATAATAGATTCTGTTTTAGCTTATTATTTTTTATCTCTGTGTATATCTCTCTGTTCCAATCATGTTTCTTATAAACAACACAGTGTTGGGTTCTGGTTTCTAATTCATTCTTCTGTTTTCATTTTATAGGGGAGGTCATTCCATTCACATTACCATTATCATCACTGCATTTCTCTCCATCTTATGTTCTTCCTCTCTCTCTCTCTCTGTCTCCCTGTACTTTATCCTTCATCCTTATCCTGTTTACCTTTTTGTGTTCCTATATTTGAAATTCAGATTTTATATTCAGCTCTGATCTTCTCATCAGGAATGCATGAAAGTCCTCTTTTTCATTAAATATATATTTTGGCCTTTTTAAAAACTAAGATTTCAATTTTCCGTTCATTATTTTCTTCCTTTGCTTTCATTTCTAATAACTAATTTTTTCCTCTACCATTATTGTTTGTTTAGTGCAGTGAGTAAAGCGCTGGCCCAAAGTCAGGAGGACCCAAGTTCGATTCCGGCCTTAGACACTTAACACCCACACACAAAAAACTAGCCGTGTAACCTTGGGCAAGTTACTTAACCCCAATTGCCCTCCAAAAAGGGGAAAAAAAGCAAAAAACAAACAAACAAACAAAAAAAACAACAGCAGCAAGAAAAAAAATCCTCTTCAAGGAATTCTTGTTGGTCTTGTGCCTGATTCATATTTTTCTTTGAGGTTTTGCTTGTAGTTGTTTTGACTTCATTTTCTTCTCCTGTGTTTGTATCTTGATCTTCCCTGTGACCACAGTAATATTTTATGATCAGTTTTTAAAAATTTATTTATTCATGTTTGCTTATTTTTCCACCTTATTCCTTGATTTGGAATTTTATGTTAATGTTGGTCTCTATTACTAGCATGGAGGAGGGAGATGGACTCTGTCTCAAGCTTCAGGCTTTTTCATGCTTCAGTTTCAGAGCTAGTTTTTGAGATCTGGAAGATTTCAGTGCTTCCAAAATGATTGTCTATGGTTTGAAAATTGTTGAAGCTGTTGATATTTCTGTCACCACTACTTAGTCTCACTTCTGGAATTTCATTCACATGGACTCTAAATCAGCCTTCTCCCATGTGTCACATAAATCTCTTTCTGACCTCCTATGTTGTCTTGGTCTGGAAGAATGTCTCCCTCTGACCTTTTGTTGACTCTGCTACTCCAGAATTTGATTTGAGATCCTATATTAAAGTTGTTTGGAAAGGAATGTTGGGAGAACTCAACTGAATGCTTTTCTACTTATAGCTCTGCCCCTGGAAGGTGTAATGAATTACATTCTAAGCCTAGTCCCATGTACAGAAGAAAGACTTGTGCAGCTGTTGATTGGGGTCCTGACAGATGAAGTAGTTTTAGCTCCCCACTTTTTTTTTTTTAGTTTTTTTCATTGTGTGTGTGTGTGTGTTGTTTTGTTTTGTTGTTGTCTTTTGCTTTTTGGAGGGTGGAAGGCAGGACATTTTGGGTTAAGTGACTTGCCCAAGGTCCCACAGCTAGTAAGTGTTAAGTGGCTGAGGTCAGATTTGAACTCAGATCCTCCTGACTCGCTTCACCCCACTTTTACAGAACACTGAGACACAGGCACATTGTTGTTATTCTTCTTCAGCTGTTATTCAGTCATTTTTCAGTCATGTCCAACTCTGCATGACCCCATTTTGGGTTTCCTTAGTAAATACGCTGTATCTGTTTGCCATTTCCTTCTCCAGCTCATTTTACAAATCAGGAAAGTGAAGCAGAGTTAAATGACTTGCCCAAGGTCACATAGCTGGTAAGTATCTGAGGCCAGATTTGAGCTCATGAAGATGAGTCTTCCTAACTTCTTTAGGTCTTTCTTGTAGTCTATCCACTGAGCGACCTTTAGAGATAATATTATCCAAGTGCCTTATTATATGAATGAGAAAACCAAAGTTCACAGTGGTAAAATTCTTTTTTCCTTGGCAACATAGGTAAAAACAAAAAACAAAAAATCAGATTTTATTATGAGCTTCTGACTACAAACTACAAACTCAGAGTTTTTTTCATTTCACCACACTTCCCTGTGTGTGTGTTGGGGGGGAGGGGAGGATGGGAGAAGTGGTGTGTCTGATCAAGTATTAAATCAAAGGTTTGATAAACCTATAATTTTAAAACAACTGTGTTGACCAATTCCATGTATTTTACTTTAAAAAAAATGACTTCTATGTGAACACAGATTGAATATATTACAAATGACATTCGCATTTTACAAAAAAAAATGTTTTTGTGATATTGCAATTATTTATTTATGGTGATGAAACAATATAATCCATGAACCTGAATTAGAAATGGGTTGGTATGAAACATGTGATATAGACATTTACTATTTTCTTATCATCCTGAGCTTTGGGTTTATTGTGGCCTATTTTGCCAAGAAAGTAGAAAACTAATTATCCCTTTAAATTAAAAAAAAATATATATATATGTTTAAATCACATGAGCTATGGATTAGAGCTGTTCAGATTGCTTATTTAATGCAACAGGAAGAATTCCAATGAAACTGAAAAGCTTTATTTCTATTTCTATTTTTTTCTTGTTACAGATGGACCCAATTCAGAAAGCTGTAATAAACCATACATTTGGGGTTCCTCTTCCTCATCGAAGAAAGCAAATCATATCATGCAATATTTGCCAGTTGAGATTTAATTCTGATGTAAGTTTATCATTTGATAATCACTATAAATATTCATTATATTTTTCTTATCATAAAGGAATAGAACTTCCTTAAGCATTTTCTCTCCCAGAACTGAGCATGAAAACTTCTATCGTGTTATTGTATTGAAACTATATTAATCCATTGTATGCCCTTTAGTTTGGAAGCCTGCTCATTTTTTGATAAGGAAAAACAGTGCATGCACTATATTTTACATGCATAACTTAGTGGTACGTTAACACGATCACCCAGTGGACACAGAAATGGCACATGGCCCAGGGCTACTTGGCATTTGGTCACATATTCAGCTACACAAGCCCAATGGAAGTCCACTGACTTGAACTGTGGGCCTAAGGTTATCACTTGGCAAAATTGTGAAATTGATATTTTATTTTTGCTAACCTTACCCTCTTTATATACTCATTCTTATGTTTCCATCTTGGCCTCAGATGATTGTTAAATAATCACTTGAGAAAATGTATGACATTCCCCTTGTCTTAGCATAATGGGTAAAGGGTGCTTTAAAAATTAAGGAATAAGATTTCATTGAGAGAATCTGAGGCACAAAGGGCTCCATAAAGGAGCCCCAGGGGTCTGAATACAGTATGAGAATTTCACTGATACAGTGCTTCAGATCCTCCCACCCCAGCAGGAACATCCTTCATGCCACCATAACCTGCCAAGAATTCTGTCTATGTTTTCTGTCTACAGTATTCCTCTGTGGTTTTGAGTGTAAGGCTGAGTATCACTAGTGTTGCTAATTCTGAATAAAGATGATGCGAGGATCAATATATTTTTCTTCCTTTGGGGCAGGCTGCTTTTTAAGCCTTGGAAGCTCTGTTGTCTGGGCAGTCAGGCAGGAAGTGAATAGAATTTGCATCTCTGTTTGGTGAATTAAGAGAGTATAGATCATGCAGAACTAAATTATTCTCCAAATAGTCATTTCATTGCATGGAAAAATCAGTGATTTTATTTTTGGTGTTTTTGATGTTGTCAATTGGCTGATTTGGTTTCCTGCTGCACCTGCCTTATAGCATAACTGTCTCTAGCACTTTATGTTATCAGATTCTTTGTAGCCCTGTCCTATGAGAATTCATTTGTATGAGACTTAAGAAAATTATTCTTCTTTATGCATTAGTACAATCTCTCAGAGAAGAACTAATTTTAGAAAGTTCAGTTTTTACTCTTCTAAAAATATGACGTGGGAAAATTTCCTCTTTGTTGATCTCATATAAAATGTGACCATTTTCAAGAATTTTCAGGAACAAAATCTTCTGATTACACTAGTTACATAGTATAGTGCAATGAACCCTGGCTATGTAATCAGAACACTTGTTTGAATGCTAAGTTCAAATTCTGCCCCTAGGGTGGGCTGTATAGCAATCCATTAAAGTTGGCAAGACTTGAATGCCTTCATCTATACAATGAGGTAGGACAAGATGTATTCTAGGGTCCCTTCCAACTCAAAGACTATCATTCTTTTTTTTTTTTTTTAAGCAATCGGGGTTAAGTAACTTGCTCAAGGTTACACAGCCAGTCATTTCTGGGTGTGGTGCTGAATATCTGAGCCCAGATTTGATCCCCAGGTCATCCCAACACTGGAACTGGTGTTCTTACTTACTGAGCCACCTGGCCACCCCTAAGCAGTTGGGGTTAAGTAACTTGCTCAAGGTTATGCGGCCAGGTGTTTCTGGGTGGGTGCTAAGTGTTTGAGCCTGGGATTCGATCTCCAGGTCATCCTGAGACTGGAGACAGTGCTCTTACTCACTGTGCTACCTGGCCACCCCCAGGACTATCCTGCTTATGTAGAAACTGCCACAGATCTAAAATCTTTATTGGTATTTAATAGGTAAATAAGAACCACTGTGTTGGAGATATTGAACAGTTAGTTGGTTTTTAACTTTTACAAATTAAAAAGAAAATCAGTAAACACAAATCACCAAGGACATTTAGGAAATTAGGTGCAAGCCTCCTATATAATAAGAAAAGGATATGATATTTCTTTTTCTTCCCATTCTTTCAGTCTCCTCTTTCCATACTTTACTTCTGTTGCTTCCATCCTCCTTTTCCCCCTATTTACCCCTTTTTCCTTTCTCATTCCTCCTTTTTATTCCTCTATTCTCCTTTTCCTCTCACTCCTCCTCTTCCCTATTGACCCACTCCTCCCCTCCTCTTCCTCCTTCTGAGTCCAGGTACAAGTTACTATCCCACTATGATTATTTTATGTTTAATTCTCTATGGACTATTGTACAGAAAGGGAGAATCATCCTTTTTTTAAGGTGAATAAAAACATTAGGATGAAAGATTTTCCTCCTCTGTGAACCCTCCAGCATATCAATGTCTTTCTTAAACCATAGTGACAAAATTGAACTCAGTATCTCAGCTGAGTTTTGATGAGGATTTCACCCCATGTCTCCTGATTCCAAATCTTTATACTATATGATGTTTTCTTTCCATATACAAATATTCATGGATATCCAAACACATAACCCCCATTTATACACATAAGCAAACATACATACACATGTGTATGTATTTGTTAGTTAAAAAATAAAAAAGCTGAGATTTTCTCTAAGCTGCTGCTGGTCACTCTTTAAATGAAATTTTCAGTCCTGTATAAAACATGTTTTCCATAGATAAGTGTCTTCTGCTACTGTCTAAGACTGCCTTAGTTAACTCCCCCCACCCCCATTTCATTTTGGTGAGTGTGCCACTGGTGCTATTTTCTCTTCAAAAGCAGTACTTTTGCATAACCATTAGGCTTCACAAAAAGAACAGGAAAGCCTGAAGAAATGCCTCTGTATCTGGTCAGTTACCCTGGGTTCAAAGGAGGGCGGCTCTTTAGTTTGCTGGTGACAAAACTTCCTGTAGCAATTCAGATACAATGAAAATTTTCTTGTAAGGGTCAGCTCATCCCCAGTGTGCACAGCAGAGGGGCACCATGTTCACCATGGCTGCCAGTGTACCTCTTTTAGCCTTCAGTTTGAGCTTTGGAGGTGATCCCTGGCAAAGAAAATCCATTGGGTGGGTAGTGAAAGAAACTATTGGCCCAAACTCCCACAGATTTCAAAGTCCAAAGGAAAATCAGTTGGGCACACAGAGAAACAACTGTGCCAGAACATAGCAAAAGGATTCTTTTAAGAAATATGCATCCCTTAGAGAGGAGTTCTTAATTTTTTTTATTTTGATAAAACCATCTATCTTATACATATAAAAATGAACAGGATCCTGAGGTTTCATCTAACTGCTAAAAGGGGTCCATGACCCACGATGCCTAATCACCCCTGATGTAAAAACTGTTTAAAATGAAACTTCTAACCATAGGACTGGGGTGATGGTGGAAACATGTTTAATGCAACCTTACACATACCCATTAAGCTCCTACTATATATAAATATCTGGGGATATGAATTTTAAAATAAAATATTTCTTATGCTCAAAAAGTTTATGAGGCCCATGATTGATCATAGATTATTAGGAGACTGGACTGATTTTCCTCAAATGGAAATTGGTTAAGAGAGATTATTGTCCAAATAGAAAATTGGTTATGTTGGGAGGAATTATCCTGAGAATTTGACTTGCTTGTGAGGGGCAGTTTCTGAAACAGTTTACACATCAAATTGTTAGAAAGACAATAACAGAGAATTTATTGAAGATTACTGAATTATAGAATTTACTTCAGAGTTATAAATGACTTCTGCAGAGGTCATTCATACCTGGACATAATCCCCACTAAATTACATGCATTCAGTGTTTGTTTGAAGGTCTCCAGGGACCACAAACCTACTCCCTTCCAAGGTAACCTATTCCCCTTTGGGGCAGTCCAAGTGTTAGGAAGTTTTGTGGTAGTGATGGCGGTGTTTCTGTTTTACCTCTCTTTTCTCTATATTTGCCTCCAAATAAGGAGGCAGTTGGTCACGTAGGGCTGAAGATCAGGTTAATAGATTATAGTAGGTAGAACAAAATTTGGGCTGGATAAAGGAGCATATAAACACATAAGCTACTGATTGACCAACCAAAGGTTTTATATGCTCTCCAAAGGAAGAGGAGAGAAGTAAACTACTTTATAGCCACTTTTCAGCACTAACTTCTAAGTAGGTTAAAGTACTGTGAATTATTGGATATAGAGACAGAAAATGCTGTTAAATATGTCAGCTTCACCAATGAATGTTTTGGAATGCCTGGGTCATTTTTATGAATGGATGGATATATTTCCCTCAGTACTTTCCTACCAACCGGTAACACAGGAGAATGTTCTGAGGTATGACTTGATTTCAGTGAATTAGCTTGAGTCCCAGAAAGAATCTTGTATTCAGGTGTGAGGAGTCTTGTATCCTATAACAACAATTAAGTACCAATCTTAGTACTTAAGGGCAGATGTCAAAACTCTGCTGAAAGATCTCTTCTACAGGAAGAGTTCAAAATGCACAAATGGCCCCATTGCTTGGCAGTGGAAGGGGATGTCGAAGAAAAATTTCTGTTTTCAGAACCATGAATGGTTTGTTTGCTGAAACATCCAAGATCCCTAAGAAACTGCATGAGATACTGTTTTAATTTGAATTTAATTACTTTTTCTCTTTTTATGTAATTATATACATATCTCAAAAGAGCACTGGATATTACTAAGATCCAAAGGAAATAAAAATTCCCCAATCACTGGCATTATCTAAAGAATGTTGAGACTGTTGAAATGGGAAAGTATCTTTATATTACTGTCACTAAAGACTTGACATTTGCTGTCGATGTTTATTCACTGATTTTTTTTTTCATTCTTATTAATATACATATATATATATAATTTTCATTTCCAAATATATCTTCAGTACTCTCCTTTACAAAGAATTATCCCCTGTAACAAAGAATAAAAAGAGAAAAGACAGAACCTACTCATCAAAATTAACCAACATGGCAACCAGTTCTGACATTATAAACTATTTGGTGACCATAGTCCCTCACTGTATAAAGAAGAGAGAGGGGATGGGGGATGAAAGAGATTTTCCCCTGTCACCTTTAGGCTGTTTGATCTCAATAATTGCACACAGTTCATGTTCTTTTTTGTGCTATTTTTTATTTTTTCTGTTTGAATACACTACTGTTGGGTGAACAGTGCCTAGTATATACATACACACTTCTCTTTACTCTATACAATCATTATGGTTTCTACTAGATTCATTGCTGGAGGAATCTGCCTTTTCATTAGGCAAAGTAGGTCCATTCATTCTCACACTCATGAGCTCATTAAAGCCTCCCACTCTGGTATCCTGGGAACTATCTGACTTATGGACTTTCATCTAAGTCACCCAAAAAGAGAGTGTGTAGGAAAGGAGAAAACTCAATGTACAGTAGAAATTTCCTAATGGATTAGTCATTTATTATACATGGAATGTAATGATAACCATAAAAAGAACCATGATACCCAACAGCAGAAAAATTTAAACAGGATTCAGATTAACTTGGATTTACTAGTATGTCTTGAGTGGAAGGTTAATATTCAAGCTTCACTGGGACATAATCCAGTTTGTAAGACTGTTAGTTATCCATTTTTCTATCTCACCTTCCTTTATACTCTCTGAACAATATCCTAGTAAAAATCTACAGATGACCCAATTCAGTTGGACCAGTCCTTGCCTTTTGATGGCCATTCTCCACGAAGCAGTAACTTCCATCACTACTACTACTATGTAACACAGTGTACCACAACACTATACATTATATAAGGGGGACAGAGTGGCTGCTGCACCAGGAGAGATCCAGGCATTTGAATATGACGAAGTCAGCTAAGTAAAAGAAACGCAAAAGTGTTTCATCCCAGGAAGAAGGCCTGGACAGTGCATGTACTCACATAGGTCTGCTGCTGAGTACAAGTTAAGTCAGATTCCCTGCCTCAGACCAAATCTCTGGAAGCAACCCTAAAGGACTTTCACACTTTACAGTGGGATGGTTCAACCTCTTTTGTACATTCACTAGATTATGGCCCACCAGCCACTTCGGGGACTTTTTGTCATCTTTCAATCATAATCTCCTGAGTCATCACTTCTTCCTGTTTAAGAAACAATAAGGTGACTCTTTATCATCAAACAGGACAAACCCTTTAGCATTGGTCTTGTGGGACTGGAATTACTCCCCAGCCCTCATCCCCTTGTATGTGGTTGCTTAGAACTATTAATATCAACTGGGCGTGCTGCATGTGGAGTTTCATTACACATCATTTTGTTGTTATTGTCATTCAATTTTTTCGATAGTGTCCAGTTTTTGGTCACCCCACTTGGAGTTTTCTTGGCAAAGACACTGTAGTAGTTTGCTGATTCCTTCTCTGGCTCATGTTAAAGATGAGGAACTGAGGCAAATGGAGTTAAGTGACATGCCCAGGGCCACATAGCTAGTAAGTGTCTGAGGTCACATTGGAACTCAGGACTTCCTAAGTCCAGATTCAATGCTCTCTCCATTGTCACCTAGCTGCTCACACATTGTTACAGTTATTTTGTAGATTTATGTCCAGATTCCATTTATTTGCTTTTACCTTAATTCATATTCAAATGAAATGATATTTGTAATGTGCTTCAGCACAATGTTTGGCAGGTAGGGAATTAACAAATGCTTATTTCCTTCTTATTCTTCCTTCATTAAAAATAATTTTTCTGTCCATAATTCTCATTTCTTACATTTCAGTAATATCATATTACATTCTTATTTATTAGTCAATCTCCAGCCAATGATTATTTGCATTTTGTCCATTCCCCCCCTAGTATTATATGTGCTGCTATAAATACTTAAGTGTACATGTTAGTTTTCTTTCAGTCCTTGACCTCTTTTGGGATGTGTGCCTGTCAGTGAAATCCCCAGTTCAATGGACATTTCTATGGATAATTCCTAAGCATACTTCTACTTTTTTGGGGGGTTGAATAAATGGGGGATTAATTGCAAATTGTTTTTTTAAAATCATTAGCTTAATTCATGTTGATGTTTGGTATTCATCACCTTTCCTTTCAATATTTTAAAAACTATTTCATTGATATATTTTTATTCTACATGACCTACAATTCTCAATGTATACCTCTCTGCTCCTCCCAACAGTGGATAGAAGGGAGAGAAAAAAATCATCAGCAAAAATAATTGAAAAGATCCTACATTATTTATGTGATGTTTCAGTCCCATTCTTCCTCACCTCAGTAAAGAAACACAAAGAGGCTAAATTTGGTCATGGCATTCTATTTTAATTCATTTTCTGTTATTGGTCTTGCATGTCTACTGTTGTAATAATTGATTCTATTATTTTCCTGATTGCTTACCTTTCATCAGTTCAGAAAAGTCTTCCTATGCTTCCCTGCACTCACCGCATTCAAAATTTCTTGAAGCATTTAACATTACTCCTTACCCCAGTAGTGAAAAATTCAACACTTAGTAGGACCATGCACCATGCAAGAGAGAGGAGGAAGAGAAGTGAACTGCTGTATGCATTAGAGCCACACAGGGAGGATGCATGATGGGATAATTAAGTCATTCCTCTAAGTCCTCCTTTGTGTTTGATTATGTATCTTCGAATGTCATTCTTTTCCTATTAGATAAAGCTTTGAATGCTCTTCTTATGGATGGTATCTATTATGTTTTAATTGCATACCTTGAAATGAAATGAATCAGGATTTTCCCAAAATTCCAGGATTGTCAAGGTTTGAGCTTTGTCCAAGTTAGGGGAAGGAACTATTCTATTCTATTCTATGCTACCATTTCAGTATCAATGAGATCATCAAACAGTTTACATATTGATGACAATTGACAATATGATTTGAGAGTTTGAAGAGGTTTTAGAAAACAAGATCATAGATTTAAAACTAGAAGAAAGTTCAAAGGTCATATATCTGACATCTTCATTTGTCTACTTCCATACATGTATAGCACCATCTAATTAGGGCTGGAAGGGGTCTTAGAGGACCTTGGGTGCAACCTCCTCATTTTACAGTTGAAGAAACTGTGTTGCAGAGAGGATAAATGACTTGCCCACAGTAATATAGGTAGTAAGTGGCAGCAATGGAATTTAATCCCTGTAATTCCAATTCTAGTAAACTGTATCATGTTTTCTGTTAATAATAAAGAAGCCAAATAAAATAAAATAAATAATATCACATGGATCACTTTAACTAAAACAGTTAAACATAAGTAATATTGAAGTTAGAGCAGAATCACAGAATTTGAGAGTTAGAAGGAGCCCCAGGGGTCATCTAGTATAACACATGTATAAAAGGAATCCTCACTATTACATACCAGACAAATTGTCATCCATCATCAGTTTTAAGACTTCCAAGGAGAGGGATATTTATAAGCTCTCAAGGCAGCCCATTCCATTCTTGGATAGCTCTGCCCATTAGGAAGAGTTTCCTGACTGATTTTTTTTTTTTGGTGTTGAAAACTAACACTCTTGAGGCATGAAAAAACCCACTGGTGAACTGGTTAACTTTTGTTTTGTTTTAGTGATGTCTGCACAGTATGACCACTGTCTGAGAATCATTACACCAAATCCTTGAGCTCAGAATAATTTTCTTTGCAGATTCTTGAAACTTTATTTGACATGCCAAATGCAGACTGGGAAAGTGCCTGAGATATGTTGCCTCTGTCCAAATTTATGTTTTGGTTTAAATTGAAATAGATATCAGAAGTTGCAGTCACCATAGGGAAGCCAGTCTTTATCATGAGTGAATTGAAAATGACAAATGGAAGTATGTTCACCATAAGTTTTATGTGTTAAGATACATGTGTGAGTTTTAGTTGTAGGTACCATGGAACATGTACATATAGTGGACCTCAATTGGGCAATGGCAAACATAAGTTTGGCTGAATGCATTTGTAACATAATTTACATGGTTTGTATTTTATGATATAAACTAGTTGATTCTTTCCATCTGTAGAGAGCATAGCCAAGCACATTTACCCTTAGCCGGTGTATCAGGTCTCTTGGTAGGAAGCTAACCTTTTTCTCAGTTCCCTTAGAAATATGCTTTCCGAAGGCAGGCTCTGAACAGGTTTTATCCATTTCCAGAGCATTGCTTATTTTCTCCACATCAGTGAACTTGTCATGATAATCAACTTTTTTTTGTTCCAACCATCAATCACTCTTGATTACAGCTGGGTAGAAGTTCTGTTCTGTTGATCAGCTCATCAGTGCACACAATATTACACCTGGAGGCCAGTGAAAACCATCCCTCCTTGGGAAGAATCATTTTTCTCCAAGGCTTTGTGTCCCAGATCTTTTATTTGCATTTGTGTCTTGTTGAATCTCCACTTCTTTTTTTGACTTTATCATTTCTTTTATTGTAATGATCTTTTTGAAATGGCCTTTGAAAAGTGGCTTGATTTTTCTTTTCTTTTTTTTTTATTGTGGGGTGGGGAGTAATGGTCTAGAATTATATTTTCATTGTCTATTGTTTTTTCCCCCCTCACATCCTTCTTTTTTAAGTATTTAAAAATTAACAGTGAACTTCTTTCACCTCATTGTAGTTACTCAAGAAATTAAAATTGCATGAGTTCCAAATTAAATGAATATTCAATATTTTGGAAGGGGAGATTTTAGCATAAGTTTTCATAGTATGTTTGCAAGACAAATTTTGTCCATTTTTATTGGTTTCCTTAGGTTCTTTAGCTTTGACTGAGAAGTATTTATCTTTAATGTGTGTTTTATTTTAAGAGTCTGTTAACAAGATTTCTTCATACTTAACATATTAAAAATAAGCATTTCTTCAATTTTTCAGAAGCAATCTGTCATTGCTGTGAATCATTACCCTATAGTGGCTTGGCATACTGGATAGAGAGTCTGCATTTGAATTAGGAGGATCTGATTTCAAGTGTTGCCTCTGATGCATCCAAGTTGTATGACCCGAACAACTTATTTAGCCTCTCATTGACACGGGCAATCTAAGATGGGAGGGTGTGTGTGTGTGTGTGTGTGTGTGTGTGTGTGTGTGAGAGAGAGAGAGAGAGAGAGACAGAGAGAGAGAGAGAGAGAGAGAGAGGCAGAGAGAGAGAGATCCCCTAGGTAATCTGGTAAAACCAATGGACCCCTTCTCAGATAATTTCTTTTTAATACATAAAATAGAATACTCCAGATCACAATGAAAAACAATTATATTGAAATGCAATATCTATATACATATATGCATACATATATAGTTGCATACATACCTACATACCAATATATACATACACACAGAGTCCATAGACCCTTGCTCTAAGTTACTATATTCCAATTGTTGAATCATATGAAGGGTGTTGTCATTCCTGGGAATCCCACCCACATGATAAACTTATCATTTCTTCCTTCTGCCAGTGGTCCTTAATGGGTGAAAAATGTCTTTATTTCTCAGTGTAGCTGATTATGCCATGTCCATGTCTTTTAAAAAAGAAATATCTTTGATTTCCTAAAGTGCTTCTACAAATATCCTTTAGTAAGTCCTTCCTCTTCCAACGGGCCAGCCAGCCCATTTCTCTAGTCTACTTTATTGTTTTTTTTTTCTTTTATGATTGCACAGAACTGAGAGGAATAATTTAAAGGGTTCTATAAACATGAAATTTTAAAATCTGTAGAGCACTCTATAAATGGAATCCAAATAGAAAATAAGAGAGCTGAATAATAATTTTATTAGAAGCTAGAAAATTTTATGTAAAAGGCTTCATTAGCAGAAGCTCATTTTCTTCTCCTCAGCCCTTTTTAGGACAATAATGTGTTACTTTCTTGGGAGTGAAGTGGGCCAACAAGAAAGGATTTATATTTCCTTTAGCTGTGGACACTGAGGCATGATTAGCTCTTACCTTAATGTACACTGTGATATAATACCGGCAAAAATTAAATTTCTTAATGGACAGTCATTAGATGTAGCCATATTGAAAACTCCTAAGCAGTCAGCGGGATTTTTTTTTAAATACAGACTGTAAATGGAAAATAAAATATTTCTAATTGGTTCCTTTATGTTTTATCTCTCAATCTTATGTCTGCGTGCTGCATTTGATCATTCTCTGATCTATCCTGACTGCTTCCCCTTTCCTCTATCCCTTCCCCTTCCCATCTATAGATATCTATCTCTATGTACTTTGGTTTTTATGTTCATACATAGCATGAGTATGTATTGTTATAGGAGAGTATTAATCAATATGAATATCTTATGCAATTCTATTTTTTTTTACTGATCTATCATTCTCAGTTGCCTGTCTATATATGTGTTGCTCCTTATTAGCACTTAGCTGAGAATCTTGCCTAATGAGAATAAAATTCTCAACTGTCTTTAGAACTGACATTTTAGTGAAACAATGCCCCTACAAATATGCCATTCTTTCTGAACTTAACCCACAATATGTTTTCCCTTAAAATACCCTGCACCTCTCTCTTCAAAATTTGGCTCCAGAGGCTGATTTATGAAGATCTTTGAGAATCAGCAAGCCAGAAGGTCTGTAGTTTACACATAGATAAATGGATGCCTGAGCTTTTAGAATTTCCATCACCTTTTCCAATTTGATGGTTTCACAATACTGCCTTGTGCCTGGAGTAGGAAACTAGAAATGATCTGGGATCAAATTCTTCCAATGAGACCTAACAATTTAGTGACCATGGGCAAGTCATTTTAATTTCCTGAGTCTCTATTTTTTAATCAGTAAAATGGCAATGGCCACCCCCATGTCCCCTACAACTCTAAATCTATGAACCAATGATCTAGAACACATGGAATTATAATGTAAATTTTAAAGGGGAATCTATAGACCATGTAATTGCTGAGGCATGCCGAAGAAAATCTTAAGGACGTGAGACCCATAAGGATATAAATGATACTGTGATGGAGCATGTAAGTGGGCACTATGGTCAGATCGTACCTAGACTGAGACATTTGCTACTTCCTGTGCCAGGTCAGTCTATGAAGAGGATTAAGACACTTCAGTGGTTTCTTGCAATCCAGCTATCATCACTACCAAGAACATCATTTCTTTACTTTTCTGTTCTAGTTTTTATTAAATGTCTGAAGGATAAAAGAGTTAGAGAAATTCAATTTTGATTGCTGCTTTTCATACTCTTGGAATGAAAGATTTCCACCTGACAGATGGGAACTTGTTGGTAGAGAGAACCAGAAGCAGACTTACTAACTGTAGTGTACTAGGTTCTATTGAGACAACAGTTTCATAGGTTTGGTTGTTTTCCTTTATAAACTTAAACATAGAGGGAGACTATTAAAAAAAAAACTACCTAAATATTAGCAACTACATTCTTGGGTTCAGAAAGCTTATGATTATTAAGCATGTCTTTAAAAAATCAAAGTTTTAAAGATGATATTGATAAAACTAAAATAGGTGTATTCCATTGGATTAATTCTTTTATTTGATCTTCATTAAAAATTAGGTTTAATAAATATATCCAATATAAAAAAAACTGGCCTGATTCAACTTTTTCCTTCCCCTCCCCTCCCTTTTCCCTCCCCTTCGCTTCTCTCCCTTCCCCTCCTCTCCCTTCCCCTTCCTACCCTTCCTTTCCCTATTATTTCCATGGATGTTATTAGGAGAAAGAGATAATCCATGCAGGGTGTGATAATGCAGTATGTTTATAGGATTCAGATGTCCTTAGCCATATTTCCTTTTATCTCTGTGGACTCTAGAGGAAGCAGGGTATAGTGGATAGGACTTTGGACTTGGATTCAGAAAGACTTGAGTTCAAATCCCTCCTCAAGTGATTCCTGGCTAGGTGAGCCTGAACAAGTCACCTAACTTTTCTGTGCTTCCATTTCTTTAGCACAGGATGGGGGAGGGATTGGAGTTGAAGGCCTTTGAGGTGCTTCATAACTCTAAATTTATAACCCTATGTATTTCCTCAAGGCTTTGAAGGCTCCCATGGTTTTGGAGGTGGGAACACATTTTCCTTTTCTGGCTTCTGATCTTCTGGAGGTCTGGGTGCAGGAACATCAAAGGGCCTCAGCTGGCATCCATCTGTTTTACAAGGGAAGCAAAGGGTTTATCCTTGATTGTACCTCCTGAGTTATTCCTTTTGTCTTGGCTCCTATTGTGAGAATTGGAGAAAATACTTGCACAACTATAGCCTACCTAAACCATCCATCCATCCATCCATCCATCCATCCATCCATCCATCCATCCATCCATCCATCCATCCATCTATCCATCCACCAATCATTAAGCACCCACTATGCATCAAGTACTGTGGTATGAATTTTATGAATTCTTTCCAACTTTCAATGATAATCCAATTAACATAAAGAAAATGAAATTACATTTATTGTTTTAACAAAAGCAATTGATGTATTATATATTGAAGTATATATTATATATATTAATATATGCATGTATTTTCTATGTTTATGTATGAAGATATACAGAAATATCAGAAGAGGGTAAAAATGTTCAAGTTGGGATGTCACAATTGCTTGACAGTGTTTATGTTCAAACAGGAATTATTCATTTCTTTTAAGCCATGGACTCCTCTGGAAGTTTGTTGAAGCCTGGAGACCTCGTCCTTGAATAATATTTTAAAATATATGAAATAAAATATGGAGGATTACAAAGAAACTCAATTATGTTGAAATACTATATGTATATGTGTGTATACACACACACAATCATGGATCCTTTCAATCTCTCCAGAGAAACTTTAATAGTCTTTGCATCCCAGTTTAAGAAGTCCTGCATTGTAATTTGAAAGAATGATGAAATATTTTCTAGGAATTTAGTAATTGCAAATCCCTGGCAATCCAAATAGACATTCCAAGATATTCTCTGCTCTCACAAAACTCACATTCTAATAGGAGGAGACAACACATATAAGGGTTTTCTCCCACAAGGCCAACAGGAAGGCTGAGAGGTTAGACCTTGCACAAATCAGATCATAGTTGATAAATGGGGAGATGGGTCATGCAAGTGAAGGTCACAAGGCAGGAAGTACTGTCTGAATTAGAAACAGGGCCAACACCATGGTAACAAGTTTATGAGGAGGCTAGCAAGAGAAGTGCCATAATCAAAGCAAGTCATCACTAAAGGAGCTTGACAAAGAGTGACATTAGCTGGTCACATCCAATTGCCCTTTTGGGACCATGTGTTGATGAGTTTCAGTTTGTGTGTGTGTGTGTGTGTGTGTGTGTGTGTGTGTGTGTGTGTGTATTCTGCTCTGTGCATCTAAACAGCATCACCTATGTTATAATCTGTATCTGGAGTCTCATTATGTATGGAATTCTTACCATTTCTGCTCTTACTGCTCATGTTTGAAATGCTAACTTTGCATGTCAGCAGACAGAATCTTTGCCACATGCATAGAAAAGTCCCCAGACATATTTTATAAGTTAGAAGCCCTTGATTAAGTCACCTGCAATGCAATTCTTTTTTTTTTTTAACCAATCGGGCTTAAGTAACTTGCTCAAGGTTACATGGCCAGTTGTTTCTGGGTGTGGTGCTGAGTATCTGAGCCCAGGATTCGATCCCCAGGTCATTCCAACACTGACACTGGTGCCAGTGCTCTTACTTGCTGTGCCACCTGGTGGCCCCTAAGCAATTGGGGTTAAGTAACTTGCTCAAGGTTACACAGCCAGGTGTTTCTGGGTGGGTGCTAAGTGTCTGAGCCCAGATTTGATCCCCAGGTCATCCCAACACTGGAGCCGGTGCTCTTACTCTCTGCACTACCTGGCTGCCCCTGGCACCTGCAATTATAATTGTCAGCTACCCTATCTTTAGGAGTTAGAAGTGGCCCATCTTAGGATGAAAAGCAGATAATCAGTCTCAAGTTTTAGATATTCAGTACATGACCATAGGGGAGGTAATATCAGAAATTCAATTAGCAATATTGGCTCTTAGAGCAAGGAGTGGGTGACTGGGGATTCTGGTATGATCACATCACAAGAAGTCGGTGGGAGAAAGTGACCTAGGATGAGGGTATCCCCACAATTGTGGGGGTAGGTTGGGCTGAGGAGAAAGGAGAGTGCCATCTGTACCCTCTAAACGTCTTGCCCTAAGGTAAAATTTTGCATGTCCTGTGCTGATTGTAAAAATCCACCAACAGCAGGTATCATAGAGAAGGATGGAAGGCAGGGACCACAAATCCAGGAATAACTTCACAACTGGAGAAGGAAGAAGGCATATTAATATAAAGACTCAGGACCACAGGGTTTGGTGGGGTTCCTCTTGAACTGTTGCCCCAGCACCCACTTACTCTTAACCCATTTCAGCTTTCCCCAAACACTTGACTTTCTGTATGTCCAGAGACAACAGTATTTTCTGAAACCACAGTTTCAAACTCCATCTTTTCCTACAATCCTGAGTTCATGCAGATTAGGACCAGATTTGCATTTTGATTTTTTTTTTTCTTACCAGATGCTATAACTTAAATTGGCTGTGAATTAAGAACTTGAATTTGATAGTCTGCCAACAATGACCATAAAATTTGTTATGGAACATCAGAAAAATGGAGATATCTCCACAGCCCAGCTGTTGTGTCTCTGTGCTCATCAAACAGGGAAGTGAAAGCAGAGCCATAAATAAGGTGGAACAATTGGGACAATGACCCAGGATGGTGACATTTTAAAGGTACTAAGTATAAGTACCTTCAGCAGATAAAGACAACTGAGTTTATTTCTGAGTTAAACAGAATAATTGGTGAAATTAGCAAGCCTCCAGATTGTTTCCCTTTCCAGTTCTACCCTAGGTGAGTTCTACTCTGGCCTGACTCCAACTCATTCCATTCTACAGCAGCATTAACTGCAACAGCATCTTTAAAATGTTCCAGAATCTCTTCCTCAACCCCCTACAGTCTGATGTCTCTCCCTTTGGAGCCTTGAGTTCTAAATTTAAAATTTTTCCCAAGGTATTTCTCTCAGTGCCCCATATCCCAAATTTGCCTAGAAAAGTTGAGTTGATGCCACTTTTCCATCTATTTTCTTAAGGAACCAGAATTGTTAATTATGGTTCTAGTTAGAAGCACAGACAGAAGCATTCCTGCCACATCATTGGGTCCCCTTTTCCTAATAGGTTATTTGACAATAAAACCCAACATAGAACTTTCCCCTTGGGAAAGACAGTTTATTTAATTGTAAAATGTTTAGGTTGGATAGGATGATCATCTCTAAAGTTCTCCCCACATCCCAGACTTGACAGGTCAAGGAAGAGCAGGAGGTGGGGGTCAGCCTACTTATTGATAGTTGATATGTGGTGAGAAGCCTAGATGTACCAGAGAAGTTGCAATAATATGAGGATAACCAGTATTGCCAGTTGGCTACAATTGGTTCACTGTCTTCAAACCCTTTGGGAGTTTCGGTGTCAAAGAGCCAGTGATGCCAATATTTCATCTTTGGGTAAAGTTATTTGTGGGTAAGTTTGACCAATTCTTCTCTCTAATTGCTTGTCTAATTCCCATGCCTAGCTTGGTAAACCATGCTGGTGTTCAAGTCAATATGGGGAAGTAGTGTGGTCGTATAGTGGAATGAGCTGAGGCTCTGTAGTCAGAAGACCTGTAGAATCACTCTTATGTAGCAATATACAGTCTTAAAGACTTACCAAGAATACTGAGGGTAAAATGACTTGACAGTATGTGACATTGGTGGGAAATGACTCTAGATGTTTTTGACTTGGAATTCAGCTCTCTGACCACTACAAGCCTCTATCTCTCTAAATTATAGTCAACCAAATAAATTAATTAGAACTCTGCTTCCCCAACAATTATTGAGCCTTTTTTCTCTATTTGCTGGACCAAGGCTCCTTCTCATCCTATAGATCGCCATTGAAATGTAGCACCTATTTGCCATTCTAATCTGACAAGTGGCCCATCAAGGCAAGGGTATAAAAATGATCTAAGTGAATTCTGGCAGTGAATTAGACCTAGATTTGTTTTTAATAGAAATTTAGGATTAGGTTATTTTTAACATGACTTTGATGTCCTAAGTCACAGAATCTTGTATAATATTGTGTAGCTGTGACCATATTGCCTTTAAAAAATTGTGCAAGGTTTTAGGTGCCAGAATTAGGTGTCATATTGCCAGACACCCAGGAGTTGACATCTCAGTTACATTAAAAAGCAGGAAAAAAATCCTACTTGTAGATAACATTCCATCTTCAGATTTTTCCAGAAGTTTGTTTCTTTTGGGACAAACAAAGGAGATCTGGGTCTCCAAAGGTATACCACAAGGTGAACTGCTTGCAAAAGAAAATTGGTCTGCCATTTTGTCACAGAGCCCTAAGTATCTGTGGTTTCTTACTAGTGGTTGATGGATTAATACTGAGGATCTTGGTAAAAGGAGGTTTTTCTCTTTTCTTGCGTCAGTATAGATAAGAAAGACTAAGAGGACTGGGAAATTTATTTTACCATGTTAAATGGTGAATTGCTTTTTCATCAAGTCTCTGTATAGGATAGGGAAGTTTCATATCTGAGACCCAGAAGATAGTACCTGCCTAAGAACTGAAAAAAAAACCCCAACAAAACATGATGCCCATCAATTGGGAAATTACTGAACAAAAGATGGTAAGAGGAATGCAAGACAATACTAATATAGCAGAAGATGATAAAGGGGATGGTTTCTGAGAAGTCAGGGTATCTCTATCTGTGATATAGACATTGGAAAATGAATAATTTGTAAATGACCTAAAACTCTTAACTGCAAAAATCAAACATTATTCCACAAGACCATCCACAAGATAAAGAGTGCCGGGTGATGGGAGGATTACCTAGACAAGATGACAGATTTCTTCATATATTCAAAATATGGATTTGTTGTGTTTAAATACAAATATTTCTACAAGTTTTTTTTTTCACCCAGTGAGGGAAAGATTATAGAGGTTATAGAAAAAGGGAAAAGGTTACAGGTGAAGGAAAAGAGATATAGAGAGTTAGATAGATAGAAAGATAAATAGAGATATATACATACATAAGTAGATATGTGAGTATATATCTCCTCTGACAAGCATGTATATGTGTGTGTACATATATACAAACATTCATGTATATATATGAGTGTATATACGTGTGTATATATACATATATATCCTCTGACATATATCTGTATATATGTTATACACACATATATGTGTGCATATCTATATATGTATATACTCCTCTGACAAGCATGTATATGTGTGTGTACATATATACAAAACTCATGTATATACGAGTATATATACACGTGTATATATAGTATATATGTATATATACATATATCATTTGACATATATCTGTATATATATATATATATATATTATACACACATATATGTGTGCATATCTATATATGTATATATCTCCCCTGACAAATATATATGTGCATATACACACTCATATACATACACATATATCCTTTGACATATGTTATGCATATACATACAAATACATATGCACACACATATACATATATATGTGTGTGTATGTATGCTTGTCAACCAAAAAATACTTTAAATTTCAGTAAACAGTTATTAAAGGAAGCTCAAGCCCATTTCTTTTCCATTTCTTTTCTCCTGTCACTCCTTCCATGATAGTGTGGGAACATGCTAAGATACTATCATCTAGCAGTATCAGTGTTCTTTCCTCTCTTATAACCTTGTTTGTAATTGGAATTTTATAATTCTCTTCTTAATCAGTGACAATGACCCTAATGATCAATCATTCACATATCTAGATTCAGTATCATCACAACATTAGGACTCTACAACACCAAGTTTCCAATGCTAATGGAATAAGGAAATTTTGTCTGGAAGAGATCTAACCCTTGGACGCTGAATGTTTTTAAAATATATTTTATAACTCTATTTAATTCCTTTTCAAACCAATTAATTTTATTTTATGCATTTTTCTGTCCTAAGATGGGGTCCATAGGCTTCATCAAACTGTCCAAAGGTTCCATGATGTGGAAAAGTTTATGAACCCTTGGTGTGTAGAACATTTTGGCACAGTACATGGCATATAGGAAGAGCTTACTAAAAAGCTCATTAAATTACCAATCATCTAAAGTAACTAATTCATAATCCTAATGCACTTTATGTTGTAATAATAATTATTTTTAAGTCAATTTATCTTTATCAACCATTTTGTTAAGATGATCATAAAATTAGCTTACATTGATTCAATGTATACCAATTGATGGAGTGAAAGAGAGAGGAGGGGACTAGAAACTCTAGACTTTAAGAGGTTCCCTGATTGTTTCATGAAGCAGACCTTGAAAACATGGATAATTGAATATTTTAGCTCTAAAATAGTTCTGGGAGTGCCAGGTACAGCTGGAACTTGTTTGCATCAACAAAGTATGTAGGTGATGTGGCTTTCAAAGAATTCCCTGCAAGGCTGAGGAATTTAAACCAGAGTCTAGAAGCTTAAGAGGTCCTAACTTTCTTTAAGTAGTTCACCTACTTTAACCTCTCAATTTTTTAAAATAGCTTACAGAAAGGGCAGACCTGACCTGGTTTCATGTTGAGGGGCTTTCCCATTCTGCTACACATGTTTATGTCCTAAGAGTCAGTTGTTCTTGAGTCACTAATTCCACTGGTAAATATAGAACAGAAGTCCCTTGCCTTGGTCAGCCAGCCTCCAGCCCTTTGGCTTGGTGTGGTGTTTTGTTCATTAAAGGTTTAAAGGCCTCATGAGTCACACAGGACGTACTCAGCCTAGGGGCATCTTAAACAACTATAGTCAGGGGCAGAGTTTATTTGTGGGGTTTCTTTTTGTTATTTTTGTCTTCTGGAGAGGACCTGGAAGAATGTTCCTGGGGCCAGAATTCTCAGTTCAGAGAAGACTGAGACTCAGGATGTATAAATTAATAACTAAAGGCAGAAAAATATGATATTTGGTACAGAAAATGTTTATTTTCTCCACTCCTGATACATACTGGCTATGGGAATCAGGGCAAGCCACTTAACCTCTGGGTCCTTTAGGCAGCTCTCTAAGAATGTAGCATAAGACTAAAGATGACATTAAGAAGTTACTGACTGACCAGAGGACTAATAATGAAGCATGTTACTTCCCCTAGCAGAAAACATAATGGGCTGCAGGTACAGTAGGAGACATGGTTGGTTTGCTTGTTTGGACTATGGCATATGTTTCAATTTTCATTGTGTAACTATGATTATTTGTGTCAAGGATTTTTTTTTCTTCTGTTGGAGAAGGAATATTTCAAAGTGAGTCAAGTAAAGACTAGAAATAGAGGGTTGAGCTCCCTCTCTGTATCAGCAAGCACCCCAGTATCCCCCGGGTGGCTACCCATACAGGTTCTTAGATCTGCTTTGTTAAAGGAAAGCAATTCAAAATGGGTTAACAAGCTTACTTTAATCAGTCAAACATATATCGTTTACCTCTGTCAGGGGAAAAAGGTCAGCACCCCGAACTTCAGAGTATACAGATGGAATTATCAAGACAGAAACAGATCAAGTAGACAACTTTCCAAACTGTCCAGCCATTACATCCATACCAAATCAACATCTGGGTTTTTCAAAGCCGGGGGGCTCTGGACAACGGCTTCCCAGAATCCAGATCAAATCACAGAGCACTTCTCAAAGTGAGCCCCAAAACAAAGCTACACATCAGGGCTTATATAGCCTTCTCCTGGCTCAGAGAATGTAATAACCTTATTGACTCACTGGCCAATCAAGAAGTATTTACTGAAAAACAAGCCTCCCACCCCAGGCTCCAGGTGCACTTTAGCCTAGGGGCAGGGAAGATCTTCCAAATTTACATTCTCATTACACTCCCCCCCACCCCAAAGCAGTTCATCATGCAAAACTTATTTTAATGCACATAAAAGGACAGAAGAAAATTTAGAAGAAAACAAAGGCAAGTGGAACATCTTTTAAATTAACATGATGAATTTATTATATACTTTTTTTTTTAAAAAGCTACAGGTCATAGGGATTCATGTAATGTCCTACACAAGTGAACAATTTGCTATTTTCTTATTTCTGTTTCTAACTTGCTAGAGAATGGTTATCTCTATTAGCTAGAACAGTGACCTGGAATCAATATCTCAAGATATTTTACCAAACTCTGCTGTGATTCTGTGTTTTTTTAACTTAGTTCATAAAAAAGTAGCCATCCTCTTTACTTCCAGTGAGTATAGTAAAGATCAGTGGGGGTTTGCAGAGGTATTTGAGTTCTATAGATAAAAAAGAAAACATAATAATGTTCAAAGACTCACAGTGCCATCTTTGTGTTATTTTTGTTTCACTTTTAGAAGTCAACAATTTAAAAAAATCCTTCTAGGTTACCTGTGTCATGTCTGATCTGAGAGGAAGGCTAAGAAACAAGTAGAAAACCCCAGGCTGACTGGGGATCTTGAGGAAACCTGAAAAAATTAGTATTTAACTTCAAAGTACAGCCTGTTGTGGTGTTAGAGAATGTTCAAACCCCAAATATTTGATTTAATTTAGAGGAAACTAGAATCTTATTTTCCCCTGTGAGGTTCAGATCAAAGTTCTGAGGTCATTCAATTCAAATTTAACCCAATCCCACTGTGAAGTGACTTGAAGATAGAACTGGGGTTTGATGAAGAATTGAGAACATGTTCCAAGGCCAAATTCCTCATCAAATGTCAAATGGATGATTGTCTTGAACACAAGAAATTATGTTGCATAATGGATAATGCCCTAAATTAAAGCCCAGAAAACCTGAGTTTGAATCCTATTACTGATGCTTATTAGATGGGTCAGCATGGAACATGGCCAAGTGATTTATTTTCTTTGAGATTTGGTTCCCTCATCTGTAAAAAGGACTTGATAATAGCATTTACTTCATATGCTTAATAAGAGGATCAAATTTGATAATGTTTGTAAAGTGTTTTACAAACCTTAATGCACGGTATAATTAGGAATTGGGATATGGTAAGGGACAAGACCTATTATTACATTGGTATAGGGAGGTGCTGAATGAGGAAGCTACCTCTACCAATGAAGGTCAGAACCACAGTTTTAGACAGTTTCCGGGGGCAATGACAGGTGAACTGATGTTCCAAAGTCAAATAGCTCATGTTTGCCAGAGATAGGACTTGCTAGTTGTTCTGCCCTCAATCTACCATGGCATATGTCCTCTCACAAATGGGAGATATTGTTTCATTATCGATATTACCTTTGGATTGCCTTTAGAAACTGGATGTATGAATATATTGAGTAAAAAGTGGGCCCTACATACGATGACTGGGAAAATGAATGAGGAGTGGAGCATCTTTGGTGGATTCAAGTTATTTTGGAAAAATGCCTTCTTGGATGGTGTGTGGAGAGAGAGAGAAATCTTATACTTGTTAGTGCTTCCAGAAAAGATGTTATTGAATTTAGCATTTGACAAGAATTTATACATCCAGCTTTCAGGTGGTGTAGAAAGACCACTTAACTTGGAATCAGAAAAAAAAATTATTCAAATATTTGCTGCCATTTAATTTCAATGTGATATTGCACAAGTGACTTCATTGCTCTTCATCCCTCAGTTTCTGAGAGTAAAATGAAGAAGTTGTGGTGGGATGACTGGACTAGATCATAGAGTCATAGACTTAGAGATGGAAGTACCTCAGACAATATCTAGCCAGCACTCATGTTATAGATATGGAAACTGAGTCTTGGAGAGGTTAAATGATGTACCCAGTGTTGTACTGGTTGTTAGTGACTGAGGCTGGATAATTTGAACCAATGGCCTCTGATTCCAAATTCCATCATCTTTTTGCTGTGCTACACTGCATTTCAGATGACCACTAAGGATCATTTAAGCTATAAACCCTAGGACCTCAGCATCTCTTCTTTGCTTTGCTTTTTCTACTATAATCGCTTTTTATAGGCTTAGCTACTTATGGTAGCTATTCTCTTTTTCTCTGGTTCTTGGGAGATAAGGTTGAGGAAAAGGGTTAGGAGAGTGGTATCACAGAAAAGAGATAGGCACCTGCTTCATCGAAGATGATGGATTAGAAGGAGTAACCCAGCTGAATTCTTTCAACATTCCCCACCAAACAATTTTAAAATAGCTTCTCAACTCAGATTCTGGAGCAGCAGAGCCAACAGAAAGTCAGAATGAGTTTTTCTTTGTTTGTATTTTGTTTTTCCCAAAATAAGATCACTTAGGAGGTCAGCAGATTTGGTCTGTGACCCTGGAGTGGAGAGCTGGGCCACACATATGGCAACAGCAACAATGGCAGCAGCAGCTTTAGGGTACTCCTCAATTTGGTGAACAAGTTGTGGGATGTGATTTTGATAGAGAACTATTGTGCTATAAGAAATGATGGGAGGGTTTCGGGGGGGGGGAAGTATGTAAAGAATTATATGAACTGATGCAAAGAAATCTGGAGGTCACTGTGCACAGTAACAGCCATGTTATAATGATGATCAACTGTAAAGACTTAATTGCTCTCATCAATGTCTTGATCCAACTCTCATGATTCTAAAGGACTCGCAATGAATAAATGCTATCCACCTCTGGAGAGAGAACTGGTGAATTCTGAATTCAACTTCAATTATAATTTTCTCACTTTATTTTCTTGTTTTTTTTTTAATATACCTAGCATGGACATATGTTTTACATGATTATGTATGTATAATTGATATATTGCTTGCCTTTCCTGTGGGTATGAAACAATATGGAAGGGAAATATACTATTTGGAACTCAAAAGCTAAAAAGAAAAAAATGCTAATAAATAATAGATAGAAAGCATGAATAGACCAGGGAGAAAAAGAAACCTGTCTCATCAACAGGGAAATGATATAAAAAATGAGTTCACAAACATTGAGGCAAAGGTGGAGTACTCTTATGCTTCCACCTTGAAGAATACATGGAAAATTGGAAAAATAAAATAAAATTGAGATGATTGCTAAAGTTATTATAATTAACTACTGACAACTTATACTAATGTAGTGAAATGGTAGCTGAATGTTGAATATTCAAGAGGTTACTTGTATTTAATTGTTGGGAGAGTTTATGATGTATTTCCAAAGCACACTATAGCTGATGACAGGTAAAGGTAGCTTACAAATAGGATGAGCGACAGAGAAAATGTGGTCTTGGAATCAAGTCAATTTAATTCCAAAAATGTTTATTATATGCCTGCCACGTTCAAGGCACTGATCTGATTGAGACACAAAGATGAAAAATGACATAGTCCTTATTTTAAAGAGAAGGCAGAGCCTACAAAATATAGATTTGGAATTAGAGGTCCTGAGTTCTAATCATGCTCTGTAACTTGTGAGACCTTAGGCAAGTCACGTGTCTTCTCTGAATCTTAGTTTTGTTGTCAATGAAATGAGATGAAGTGGGGGCACAGTGAGTACAGCACCAGCCCTGGAGTCAGGAGGACCTGAGTTCAAATCCGGCCTCAGACACTTGACACACTTCCTAGCCATGAGACCTTGGGCAAGTTGATTAACCCCAATTGCCCTCCGAAAAGCAAAAAAAAAAAAAAAAAGAATGAGATGAAGTGGAATAATGCTATTTCTAAAGTTCCTTCCAGATCTAGATTCCATGATCCTATGATGGATGTCAAGGTCAACAGAAATCAATACACACACAAATTTTATGTAAATAAGAATGTGATGCATGGAATGGGGAGGTCAGTCACATTTCACTGGGGCCAATCAACAAAGGTTTCTTGGAGGAGGGCACTCCTCAACCAGGCATAATGAAAAAAAAAAGTCCTAGTCATGGGGAACAGAAGTGTTAATGGGTAGTGGCAGGAAGATGTAACCCATACTGGGGAATACTAAATGGTAGAGTATGTCGAGATTGAGAGTATGGGTAGGAAAATTGATGAACTCAGAGTCAGTAGAAAGCCTTTAATACCATTCAATAGACATTTAAGCTTCTGCTATGTCTTCAGGATCTTGACATCCATCATCTCCATGTGGAAAATTATGTTTCTTCTCTTATTTCAAAATAGGGCTTTATTTCCAAAATAAATATTTCCTCATAGTAACCAGGTAGGCCAAGTGTTGATTGTCATTGCCTCAACAGTTGGAGGAAATTGCTCTTTGAGAGACGTGTGTGTGTGTGTGTGTGTGTGTGTGTGTGTGTGTGTGTGTAGAGTTGACAGTGTAAAGACTGGAAAAATTCATGTTCGTTTCCTACAGTAAACATGTAAAACGGCTGTAAAGCAAAACTCTGACATCCGTCAAATGTTCATTTCAGTGTTTATGCTGAAAGAACCACAGTCTCTTACTGAAAAAGAATCATCATACTAATGATTTTTTAAAAATTGTCATTACTATACAGGAATACTTTTAACCTCATTTCTAGATGTTCTTAGGATGAAAATATAGGCTCAGTTTTGCTATATCTATATCTGTTTAAGCATCAAATTGGAAAGTTGATTAAGAAACTAAAATATAATTTTATTATATGATTGATAAATGTGCAAGGCTTAACTCAGTTTGACTCTGGATCTATCTATCCATAGTTATTTGTAAAAGCTGGAGTAAGTTATTAACCTTTATGAGAATCATTTTCCTCATCCGTAAAACAAAGATACTAATATTATAACAGAGACACTGAGAAATTGACAAAGTCTATTCTTCAATCCGCCCACCCTTACATATGGTATCTCTCCCACCTAATATCTAGAACCTTAACATTGTCCTGTAAGTTATATATGAAGGGAAGAAGAAGGAGAAGGAAAGGAAAAGGGGAGGAGGAGGCAGGGAGGGAAGGAGGAAAAATAAAGCTACAATGGTAATAGTGTTCTAAGCTTTGAAATGCATTTTATAAATGGTATTTTTATCCTCACTAAAACCCTGGGAGGTAGGTGATATTATTCCCATTTTACAAATGAGGAAACTGAGGCACCAACAGGTTAAATGAGTTACCCAGAGTAAATGTCTGATGTTGGACTTGAAAAGAGGATTTACTGACTCCAAGTCCATTTCTCTATTATCTGAACACTTAGATATTTAAAAATGCCTTGAATGTTGTTCAAATCACTTTCCCCATCAAAATTCTTCAGTTCTGTTTTATTCTTTTAGAATTCCATTGTGTGCTATTTGATTGTTACTTGATAGCATAAATTTGCTTTGTTTTGCTATCTCAAGCACCCAGGATGTCATATAGGTGGGCATAAATCTCCATTCCTTTAGAAGTCTGTTAAATGAATGATTGTAGGTGAAAATAATTTACCTTATCTTGTGATGAACTTCTTCAAACTTAGCTAGATTAATTCCCAAATGATCCATCACTGATACTAGATTTGAATAGTCATCCTCCTGAGTTCAAATCTGGCCTCAGACACTTACACACACACACACACACACACACACACACACACACACACACAAACTTAGCTGTGTGACCTTGGGCGAGTCACTTAACCCCATTTGCCTTCCAAAAAGAAAAAAAAAAACAAGTGAGGTTGTTAAAAGTCAGTCGTGGCTAAAAAATGACCTAACAAATCGTATGTTACTGCCTGCCTTCCCCCTCCAATGCTTTCTGCATGTCTATCTAGGATTCTTCTTTGACTTCAGATTCAGAGCTCTTCTCATTTCAGCCCCCTTCCTTCTCTGTATGTGCTCTTCCTCCAGTTTTCTTGTATCCATGTAGCGGCAAGCACCCCAAGGGTCCTCAGGGTTTGCTTCCACCACAGGTTCTTGGATCTGCTTTGATAAAGGAAAGCAACTCAAAATGGGTTAACAAGCTTACTTTAATCAGTCAGACATATATCATTTACCTTGTTCAGGGGAAAAAGGTCAGCACCCCGAACTTCAAAGTATACAGGCAGAATTATCAAGACAGAAACAGATCAAGTAGACAGCTTTCCAAACTGTCCAGCCATTACATCCATACCCAATCAACATCTGGGTTTCAACATCTGGGTTTTTCAAAGCCGGGGGGGCTCTGGACAACAGCTTCCCAGAATCCAGATCAAATCACAGAACACGTCTCAAAGTGAGCCCCCAAAACAAAGCTACACATCAGGGCTTATACAGCCTTCTCCTGGCTCAGAGAATGTAACAACCTTTTGGACCCACTGGCCAATCAAAAAGTATCTACTGAAAAACAAGCCTCCCACCCCAGGCTTCAGGTGCACTTTAGCCTAGGGGCAGGGAAGATCTTCCAAATTTGCATTCCCATTACAATCCATTAATTTATATTTATTTTTGGAGACATTCAAGTTTAAGTGACTCGCCCAGGGTTACAGGGTCACACAGCTAGCCATATCTGAACTCAAGTCTTCTTGAAGTCAGGGCCAGGGATCTATCCCCTGTGCTACCTAGATCTACCTTCAGTCATCTTGATCTCCATCTTGCCACTGGACTCAGATGACATTGGGGAAGAAAGTGAGGCTGGTAGTCTCATAACAGCCTTTCCCCACTTAAATCCAATTCACTTGCATGTCATGGCATCACCTTCCTGATATTATGGTCCTCTTAGAGAACAGAGGACAAAGAACAACCACCGCCAGCACCTAGCCTTAATTAGTGACACCTAGGAAAGGCCTTAGCTTAAAAAGCCAAGGTCTCCCACTGCATCTGGGGCCATCTCCAATCATACTGATCTCTATCTTGCCACTGGCTCTGGAGGAGAAAGCGAGGCTGGTGACTTTGCACAGCCTTCCTCACTTAAATCCAATTCACTTGCAAGTCATGAGATCATCTTCCTTCAAGAAAGAACAAACACAATGAATGTATGTCTATCTAACTCCATCTCTGAATTGTTATGTCTCTATATTTTCCTCCCTGTCTCTTTATCCTTCTACCAATTTTTTTATACAGGATCCTCCAATAGATGTTGCCTTCACCTGAAAGGAATGATTCTATTAACAGAAACTTCAAGTGTAGTGGTTAGCTATTGTGGGAAACAATGAGTTCCATGGATTGTAGGTCATATCTTAATCTAGGTGCATGTAGGGCTGTCATGGGCTAAAATATTCATTTGCTACTCAGTCTCCCCATTAAGGTAGAGACACAATGCCCCAAACTAACAAGGGACTTTTGGAATGATTCCTTAAACATGGTGGTCATTTTTGTGTGGGTTGTCATGTATCTTGAAACTTAGAGCTGGCAGCTCATTCTGGAAGTTATTTTGTTGTTTTAACACATTAAATTAGCTCATTATTGCTGAATATGTACCGGAAAATAGCATCTGTTTACACTGTAATAATATAAAAATTACTTACCAGTAACAGAATAAAGAGTAATTTGCAAAAGCTAATCATATTTGTGCACTTGTCTGCGAAAAAGTAAATTGTTAATACAGACCCAAGGGGGGCAACACTTGCTGGCTTAAGCAGTTTGAAGCAACATTAACAATCATCTATTATATAAGTTCTGGATTTAAGACCATTACCAAAATGATGAAAGCTGATATCAATAAGTAAAGACATATCCAAGTTAAGTTAATGTATTTCAAACTCTTTTAGCTTCCGAAGTGGTCAGCAGTCATGACAGAAACTAGACAGGTAGGAACTTAGCTATAATTTCCAAAGGTTCTCTTAATTTCTAATCCAAAAGGATAATGATATTAATGCAATTTGTATGGCCTACCTCAGAGGGTTATTGTGGAGATTAAAAATCCAGAAGAATTTTTAATAGATAAGTCATAGGGAGCTATCTGGGCCCAGAGGGGAGAAATAATTTACCTAGGGTCACACAGCAAGTGAATGTCTGATGTGGGGGTTAAACCCAAATCTTCTTCACTTTAAGCCCAGTACTCCAGGCTGCCTGAAAGTGATGGTAACACAAGTAATGTATATAATACATATTGGGAACATAAATCTCAAAATGTATTTTTACTGTAATTATTAATAATATTAATAGTGTTAAAATATTTTACTATAATTATTAATAATATTAATAGTGTTAAAAAATCTTCCTTCAATGTCCTCTTGCATCATGGAGACCCTGAGTTTTCCAAAGCTTTATCAAAATAAAAGCTCCCTCAAATCTTCCATCCCCAGCTTGAAGACTTCTGGTAATGGCATGCTCATTACTCAATGAGGCAACGTATTCCATCATTAGGCCATTCTAGTTAGAAGGCCTTCAAGCATGATCCCAAGGTCAACTCACATGCACATGGTCACGTTTGCAATTCTTTTTTTTTTTTTTTTGCACAGGGCCATTTTGAAGATGCCCATTTTAGTAAGACAAAATAAATAAATCACCAACCAGAGATTTTTGAGAGGGGAGGAATAGTGTGATTTAAACACAGTTATTTTAGTAGCTTGTTAATTCTCCATAGTTAAGTGCCTCTATGAGTTTATAGCAAATTCTTTAGAATCAAGTTAATCTCTCTCACTTTCTTTCGACACCTCCTGTAGTTTCAAGGCTATTCTTCCTACAGCATCAGCAAATCATAACCCATTATCTACACTTGTTTAGCACTTCAGGATCATAGTGAAGGAGGCAATATTGTAAAAATGTCAATAAGTGAAAAGGGCAGACAACAACATTTGCTGTGTGCCAGGCAGTGTGCTACATCTTTACAATGATATCATGTGATACTCATAACAACCCTGGGAGGTAGGAGCTATAATTATTGGCACTGTTATTGTTCCCATTTGAGAGATGAAGAAACTGAGGCAAACAGAGTTTAAGTGGCTTGCCTAGGGTCACACAGCTAGTAAGAGTCTGAGGCCAGATTTGAACCACAGTCTTCCTGACTCCACTTCCAATACTTTGTCCATTGGCCACCTATTGGCCCAATGCATAGATCAGTGGGGAGAGCCCTGAACCTAAAACCAAAAGGTCTGGGTTTGGGTCAGTGATTCAGTCAAGAAACATTTACTAAGCACCTACTATGTGCTGTAAACTGTGCTAAATGCTGGGAATACAAAGAAAGAGTGGGACAAAGTTTCTGTTCTCACTCTCTAATGAGTTAGACTACATGGAAACAACAATGTACAAACAGATTAAATAAAGAATAAATTGGAGATAATCAACAGTGTCCCATTTTCGCTTCAACTCTCCAAGCTTCCTATACAATAATGCTCCGAACAACCAAGACCTTTCATGAAGATCAGAGGAATAAATGCACGTGAAAGTACTTTGAAATGATGTGATCCTGTGTTGTTCTTAATAACTTTGTACTCTGAGAAAAAAGTCTTTGTGTTGTTATGGATACTTTGCCAACTGATCTATATGCCTAGTCCTTTACAACTAGACAGGTGATGAAAGTTCACTGGGGTGGCTCTGTCTTGGAACCTGGACTCAGAGAATATTTCTTCTGCCAATAAAAAAATCACATGTTACTGTTATATATAATTGTCAGATGAGTTTCCATTTATGGAAGAGAATTGATGGTTGTGAGTTAGGTTGTATATATTTTAAGTTGAACCAGACTTGGGATTCCAGCATTACAGGGCACAGCCATTTAGGATCTGCTTCTCTGAAGGCTGCTGTACCTCCTTTATAACTTAGTCTTAGAGATTTACCTGTTATTTCATTTGTACAGCTAAATCCTAGATGAGGAAACTTTCCTGGCTGTTCCTCACATAAGGGATTCCATGTCCTTACTCCTCACATTTTTGTTGTATGACAAATGAAATTTTGAGGGAGGTAGCATTTTGGGGTAATTAATACTCAATGTATAGGTAGCAAATAATTAATAGACTGAGGTCAGGGACCTTCCTTGATGCCAAAACACACATCCCCCGAAGACATTCAGGGCTTGAAAAGCCTTTGGAAAAGTAGGGATACTTGAGGGTAGAATTCAACTCTGACTGGTTAACAATAAATGAGAGGGTGGATGAATTAATAAGGAGATGGGTAAAGACTCTTTACCTTCTGCTGAGAGAATCATGCATCATGAGACTCAGCCACCTCCAGCAATCTGAACAAAAGAATCCATCTCTACCTAGACCACTCTGGCTACATTTTCCCTTCATAAACTAGATTCTCATGGAAAGTACCAAGGTCAGGGGCTTATTTCTTAAGGGCAAGTATTCCCCTGGATGGGATTCCATTTGTAGGTCTTCTGCTTGTGTGGGGTCTCACCTAAGATTAAAAAGCACATTCCCTGAAGATTTGGACAATCCCATCTACTAGCAATGTCCTTCAGAGGCTAGAGACTGGTTTCTGAATGAGGAAATAGGAAAGGAAACCTTATGCCTAATTTAATAGTTGGTTATGAATATAAGAGAAAAATGATCATTTCTCTCAATTGACTAGCTCTCATGCTTGGAATTCTCTCCCCTTCCTATTTCTGCCTCCGCTTCCCCAGCTTTTTCTAGTCCCAGATAATACTGTTTTCAGCCATAAGCAACTCCCAGTCCCCCTTAATCCAAGTTTTTTTTTCTGTCTATTGATATTCACAAATGTATTATATATGTATGTATGTGTCTGTATGTCTATATATCTGCATGTGTTGTGTGTAAGTATATGTGTATATATGTGTGTATATCTATATGTGTAGATCGATAGATTTCTAGATGGACATATAACCTGAAGATAATCATTTGCACATTATTTCTGCCATTGACTATGAGCTCCCAGAGAGCAGGCACTGTCTTTTGTATTTCTTTGTATCTCCCAGTTTCTAGCAGGCTCCTGCAGATGCTTGTTAACTGACTGACTCTTTCCCAATGCACGTTGGCATTTCTCTGCAAGTTATAATCTTAGAGCAGGAATTCTCAGCCTATAGTCCATGGGTGCCCAAGAGGTCCATCAATTGATTTTAGAGTGTTTGTGAATTTGTGTTTCTAAATATATTTTGATAATTATTTTCCAATATAATTGTTTGCCTTTGTAATCCTATGTATTTCATCCATTTCAAAATATTATTCTGAGAAGAGATGCATAGATTTCTCCCAAATAAAAACAGATTCAGAATCATTAAGACTTAAAGAGTTGCTTGGAACACTGAGAGGCTGAATGACTTCCCAGTGTCCCATATGGGGGGCTTGTACAAGCAGAAGCTGTCACCCAGATGTTATTTAACGCCTTTCACTGAAGGAGCATCTCTGACTTTCAAGGTAATTCATCCCACTTTTAGATATTGCTAAGAGTGAAGAAGTATTTTTTTCCTTACATCTAACCAGAATTGACCTGTTTTTCTACTTCCATCCATTGCCACTAATTCTACTTTTGGGGCCAAGTAGAACATGTCAAATCTTCTTCCACTTGATTATACTTAAGATAATTGAACACAGTTACCATGTCCCTATGAGTCTTCTCTTTTCTCAGATGAAAACATTCCCCAGTTCCTTCAACTGTTCCTTTTATGTCATGATCCCAAGGTTCTTTATTATCATGCTTACCCCTCTCTGGGTATTTTCTGGCTTGTTTATTCATTAGAAAATGAGAAATTGGATTAAAATCAGTTTTTCTTTTATAACCTTAGAACATCTTTATGAACCATTTTACAGAGTTTTAAATATTCTATGGTCCCAACCAACATTGGACACCTGTAGATTAGAGCATAAAATGTCCATTTCTTTCAATTTCTTAAATTAACAACTGATTCACTATCAAGTGATTATTTACTGATTCTGTCTTCATGTTATTTTCTGAGCAACAGCTTCTTAAGTGTAACATATCCAAACTCTCCACAGTCAACAAACAGCACCACGAGAGAAATGTCAATTTTTAAAAAATCTTTATTAAATATGGGTCAATCACAATGTTCTAGGTTGAGTGATTGGTTCAAGGGAACCTAGACATGAAGATCTCTCTCTCTCTCTCTCTCTCTCTCTCTCTCTCTCACACACACACACACACACACACACAAACACACACACATACATGAAGGCCAACCCATTTGTTAGTGGACTAAGTCCAGTAGGATCGTATTTCCCAAACTCCAGAATATTGAGTTTTCTCCTCCTCAAAATGATCATTGTCTTTTGATGTTGGGGCAAATTTTTCATCCTGTTTCCAACTATTCTTCTTTTCTGTTCAGAGGACATCAGGGAAATTTCACGGTACTTAACACTGGCAAGACAGCTGGTAGGGATGTAAATCATTATTTGTAGGCTGTGATGAAACTCAGTAACAACAGGATTTTTTTAAACTTCAGTTCCTCTGGGGCAGATTTATTAGCAGAATAAGAAGTCTACTAATGAATTGAAAGCCAGGTAGGAGAAAACATCAAAGGGAAGTCCTCTAAAAGTTTATAGAAAAATGGCAGGTATCAATTTCCTTTCTTAATAGAAGGTGTTTTCTCTATTAAATTTTGGGGGATTAATTTTTCAATTGGAATGGAAGAAATCATCTAATGAAGTTTAAAGGTTCATTTTCTCTTCATTTTGATAGCAAACATTAATTTAGGAAGCTTACTTTTAAAATAAAGGCAGGCAGATGGTTCAAGAAATAGACCATTGGGAACCAGAGTCAGGAAAATCCACATTCAAATCTAAACTCAGACATTGTGTGATCCTTGGAAAGTCACTCAATATCTTTATGACTAAGTTTCCTCAATTCACATTCTCAAAATGTGGATGATAATGACATTTAACTCCCTGGTTAATGTAAGAAGAAAATAATATTTATAAATCATTTTGTATACATATATATATATACACACATATATACATATATATAATTAGTGGATGTCTTCTGTTCCTTATCTATACCACATGCTGATGGTCTTCCTCACTTTCTCCTGACATTTCAAGGAAATCTCCTAAATCTGAAGGTCTATAATGAGGGATGTAATCTCCTTTGAAAAATGGTTACTAAATAATCCAAAATCTAAGACATATATAACTCACATTCACTCACTCATCTAATGACCAGAAGACTGTATCCTTCATTCAGTAACTAGCATCCAGTGACTCCTTCACATAAACCCTGCCCAACGTCTCAGTCTGGCTCAATGGTGAGACTGTAAGTATGGCCTGTGGAAGGTGATCCCCAGCATCTTCTAATGAAGGAGACATATTCCAAATATAGATCTCCTGACAGGCTGTGTCTACTTCCTGGAGAAGAGCTAAGAGCTACTTCTCCATAAGCTCATCATGAAAAAACTGGTCAATAGTGATGCATTTTTATGACCATGGAAAGCCACAAAACAAATACAAATTTAAAATAACCCTTTGTCACATGTGGTTTATTTTCACTGCCACAGGACCAAAAGATTCTTAGATTCTTTTAGTTATTAAATCATCCACAAACATTAATTTAACTTCTGTTCTACAACCTGTGTCTAGCAATCTATCAGGTGAGGTTGTACTAAGGAAAGAGAAAATGGTCTGTACTGACATTCTCTTTATAGGTGAAACTAGAGGAGATAAGGAAGCTACAGCTAAATCAAAGAATGACTCACAGGATCTTTGGAGATTCAAATATAAAAGTTGGTAGGATGGGTTTAATCATGCATTCAAAGGCAACATAAAATAGCAAATCATTAAACATTCATTAGATACTGATTGTGTGCCTGGCAATTTATTAAGTGATGGGGATACAGTGAATGGCAAAAACATGGTCCCTACCCTTGAAGAGCTCCCATTCTAATGGAGGAAATAATAAGTCGATTTCTAGGTCCATCCAAGATAGTATGAGCCTGAGTAAATGGAAGGCAATCTCCCTGGGTATGATACTAGCAGCTGAGGTATCTGAGAAAGGACTCTGTAGGAAGTGGGATTTAAGGTGATTCTTGAAGGAAGCCAGAAAATCTAAGAGGCAGAGGTAAAGAAAAAAAGTATTCCAGGCATGAGAACATTAAATCCTAGGACACGTAAACATCTTGTCTACATTGTAGAGTATGAAGGAGGGGAATTATATGATGAATCTGATGGGTCTCAGAATAAGTCAACTTTAAAACTTGATAATGATGTCAATATAAAGGAAAGCACAAGTGAGGAAGCTAAAATTTTGTTAGAAAATATAGTTTCAGGATCAAGAAATAAAAGAGGAAAGAGGCTTATAGATTATTCAAAACCCAAATCTGTATAGCATGAACATTCTTCAAATTATTTTTCACTTAAATTTATTTTTTCTCTACCATTCATCATTGGAAAAAAGAAAAGTATTATAAAACTATAAAGTAAAGCAAAATAAATCCATTTTTGGGCAATGTCCACAGAACTCTGTCTCATTCTGTGCTGACTTCATCACCTGCCAGGAGTTCTGGCACTAAATATAGTGCCCTCACAACTTGGCCCCTTCCTTCCTTTCCAGAATTCTTACATCTTATCCTTTTTGAACAGAGGCAAAAATTCTTTTATTGGATTTAACTTTATTGTGCTTCACTTTTATTGTGTGTGTGTGGTTTTTTATTTTTTTTACAAATTACAGGTTTCTGGCAACAAAAACTGAAGGTTTGTGTTGACCAACTCTATCACATTTTGTCAGTTCTCAAAATATTTCAAACTTTTTCTTTTTTTTGCTTTTTGGAGGGCAATTTTGGTTAAGTGACTTGCCCAAGGTCACACAGCTAGTTTTGTGTTAAGTGTCTGAGGCTGGACTAGAACTCAGGTCCTCCTGACTCCAGGGCTGGTGCTCTATTCTATGCCACCTAGCTGCCTCTTAGTGTTTTTTTTTTCAAACTTTTTCATTATTATTTTATCTGTTATGGTGATCTGTGATCATTGACTATAATGTTACTATTGTCATTGTCCTGGGGATGCCATGAACCACGCCCATGTAAGATGGTGAAATTAATTGATAAATGTTGGGTGTTTTTTGACTGCTCCACCCACTATCTATTCTCCTATCTCTCTCTCTCCTGGAGCCTCCCTATTTCCTGGTTCAAAACAATTTTGAAATTAGGCCAATTGATAATGCTACAATGGCCTTTAATGTTCAAGTGAAAGGAAGAGTGAATTGATGTGACTAACTTCACTGTTGTCTCATTTTAAGAAATTGCCATAACTACCCAAATCACCACCCTGATGAGTCAGCAGCCACCAACATCAAAGCAAAACCCTCTTCCACCAAAAAGATTACAACTTGCTGAAGATCTGGATGATGGTTAGCAATTTTTAGCAATAAAGTATTGTAAATTAAAGTATGTACATTTGTTTGGACAAAATACTATTGCACACTTAATACACTACAGGATAGTGTAGACATAACTTTATGTGAACTAGAACACTAGAAAAACACAAAATTAATGTGGATTGCTTTTTTGCATTATTTGCTTTATGGAAATTGCCTAGTACCAAACTCTCAATAACTCTGAGGCATGCCTGTACTCTACTATCCAGCTATACTGTCCTCCTTGCTGTTCCTTTAATACAACAATCAATTCACCTTCCTCTGTACTAGGCAGCCTCCATCCATGAATTTTTGGTCCATTATTTCTGCCTTTTGGTTTCTCTGGATTCCTTCATAATTTAACTGAAAGTCCACCTTCTGTAGATCTTTTCTAATCCTTCAGCTGCTATTATTTCTTCCTTTTAAAATTACCTTTATATACTTTTGATGAATCAAATATTTACATTTTGAGTTTGCCTATAAATATATACTCCCAGAAAACAGACATATTTTGGTTCTCCTCTTCCTTTCCCTCCCCTCCTCTCTTCTTCTTTTCCTTCCCATCCCCTCCCTCCTGTCTATTCTCCTCCCCTCCCCTCTATTCTCCTCTCCTCATATCCCTAGTACTGAGTTTAGCACAGTACATGATGTAAAATTGGAACTTATATGTTTGTTGAATTAATGACATCATTATTTTCCATTTGATGAACATTGTGGACAAGGATGTAAGATTATGAAAGGTATTTCAATAAAGAATAACTAAAACTATGAGTTTCAGCTACTCTGCCATGGAATAGACCAAACATAATTTTTTTGGTATAGTGTAAAGGAATAAAAAGTTGGTTTTTATTGCAGATGGTTTATTTTTCTTTAAAAAAAAATTGCGGGGGTTGGGGGGCTGGGTCAAGATGGTGAAGTAGAAACATGACCTCGAAGCGGCTCTGGCTTCCACCTTCCCCAATCCATGTAAAAAGGGGATTCTGAACAACCTTTGAAGCTGCACAACCCACAAAATGACACAGAGAAGCTAACCTCCCACTGAGGACAGCCCTGCAGGCCGGCAAGAATTGGCCAGTGCAGATCTCTGGGAGCCAAGCCCAGGCCAGGTGAGCTGGAGGTTTTAGCCCCAGGGAGGGTCTCACCAGCTGACAGCCAGAGGGACTCCACATCAGCAGCACCTGTGGCCATTTCCAGAATTATCAACACATAAGATGCTAAGGACAAAGTGAGAGGCCAGTGCAGTTTGGACTTTGGGACCCATTAGTTGGGAGTGCATGGCTTTTGCTCCTGGTGCAAGAAACCACCAAAAGGCCAGCACAGCCAGCTAGCACCATGTGGCAGCTTTAGCTCCTGCCCTGCAGAGTGTAGGGGGACCAAGTGACCAATCTAAGGGGCATCTCTCTTGCTTTAACCTGCTTGGATATGGATTGCAGTCTAGAGTGGAGGTCCTGGTGTGCATGACCAACTTGCCAGAGTGCATGGAAGCCTCAGAGAGCGCACCCATCTAATATCTCTGTCAGCTGAGAAAACCCCAGTGTTTGGGAAAAAATCTCCCCTGTCTATTGGCAGACTCCTACTGTGGCAAAAAGCCCCAAAGTCAAGTAATTGAGGGGCAACATGAGCAGGCAAAGGAAACAAAGCAGACAGAAGATTCCAACATTAGACTCCTATTTTGGAACAAAAAGGAGCAAGGCATGGAACAGGAGTAAGACAGTGAAGTCAGAACTCGTGCAACAAAAACTTCAAAGGAAAATACAAGCTGGTTACAGGCCATAGAGGACCTTAAGAATCAGATAAGAGAAGTGGAGGAAACATTGGGAAGAGAAATGAGAACAATGCAAGAAAATTATGAAATGAATATCAACAGCCTGACTGCGGAAAATAACACTTTAAAAAACAGTTTAACTCAATTGGCAAAAGAGGCTCAAAAAGGCACTGAGGAGAAGAATGCCTTGAAAAGCCGAATTTGCCAGATGGAAATATAATCTCAAAAGCTCACTGAGGAGAAGCATAACTTCAGAATTAGATTGGAGCAAATGGAAGCTAATGATTTTATGAGAAATCAAGATGCTGTTAAACAGATCCAAACAAATGAAAGAATAGAAGGCAATGTGAAATATCTCATGGGAAAAAGCACTGACCTGGAAAACAGATCCAGGAGAGATAATTTAAAAATTGTTGGACTACCTGAAAGCCATGATCAAAGTAAGAACCTAGAAATCATCCTCCAGGAAGTTCTCAAAGAAAACTTCCCTGATGTTTTAGAACCAGAGGGCAAAATTGAGGTTGAAAGAATCCACCGAACACCTCCTGAAAAAGATCCCAAAAAGAAAACTCCTAGCAATATTATAGCCAGGTTCTGGAATTCCCAGATTAAGGAGAGAATATTACAAGCAGCCAGGAAGAAACAATTTGAATATTGTGGAAACACAATCGGGATAACCCAGAATCTGGCAGCTTTTACACTGAGGGATTGAAGGTCTTAGAATGTGATATTTGGGAGGTCAAAGGAGCTGGGATTAAAACCAAGAATCACTGACCGAGAAAAACTGAGTATCATGTTTCAGGGGAAAATATGGTTATTTAGTGGAATAGAGGACTTTCAAGCATTCTTGATGAAAAAACAAGAGCTGAATAGAAAATTTGACATTCAGGTACAAGAAGCAAGAGAAGCATGCGAAGGTAAACAGGGAAAATAAATCATAAGGAACTTATCCAAGTTGAACTATTAACATTCCTACATGGGAAAATAATAATTGTAACTTATGAAACTTTTGTCAGTATGAAAATAATTGAAGGGAATAGAAATAAATATATGTCTATATATGAGGGTATATGGGCATATGAATACATATGTGAATGTGTGTATATATGTTTACAGGTGTACATAGATTGAGGGCACAGGACCAATTTATCAGGAAGGGATACCACTTAAAAGGTGAAATTAAAAGATGAGAGAGGAATATAATGAGAGGAGATGGGGAGAAACAGAATAGGGTAAACTATCTCATATGGAAGAGGCAAAGGGAAATGGTTACAATGGAAGGGAAGAATAGGAAGGCAAAGGGGAATGGGTAAACTCTGTTCCCATTGAATTTGGCTTGGGTAGGGAATGAAATACACACTAAATAGGGTATTTCATGCTACAGGAGAGTAGGGGAGGAGGGAATGAGAGAGAGGATGATGGAAGGGAGGGCAAAGGGAAGGGAAGTTGGAAGGACCCACTTTTGAAAAGGGACAAAATCAAAGTAGAGAATAGAACAAGTGGGACTGGGATAGGAGGGAGGGAAATATAGTCAGTCTTTCACAATATATCTGCTATGTTATTGTTTTGCATTAGCCCCACATGTACAACCTATATTGACCTGCTTATCTTCCCAGTAGGGGTAGGTGACAAGGGAGGAAGGGAATGAATCTGGAATTCAAAGTTTTAAAATCAAAGGTTTAAAATATATATATATATATATATGTATATATATACTATTATTAATACTATTTTATATGTAATTGGGAAATAAGATATACAGGCATTGGGGCATAGAGATCCACCATGCCCTACTGGAAAAGTCAAAAGGGGTATGGGAGAAAATATGGGAGAGAGCAGATTGGAGGAGGGGATATCCTGTGGGATTGCTATTTTGGGGTTTTAGGTAGGGGAAAATGGGGACAAAAATTGTAACTCAAAATCTGGTGGAAATGAACGATGTAAATCAGAAAAAAATAAATTTGAAATATTCCAAAAAATAAAATAAAATAAAAAATAGAAAAAAGTTGTTTTCTTTTTTTTTGTTATATTACCTTCACTGCCGAACATATCTTATCTCTCCTCCCTTGCATAAAACTATTCCCATAGTAAATAATAAAAAGACATTAATAAAAGATAATAAATAAATATTAATAAAAAGATAAAGAATCACAAAATTAGGGAACAAATAAAAAATCTTACATCATTTACAATCTTCTAAATGCTTTGTGCCTCTAGACCTTCTCAAAGAAGGGAGAAATAGTTCCTCCTATATTTTCTTTGGGGCCAAACTTGATCATTTTAATTTCTCAACATTCAGGGTTTTTTTTTATTATTATATCGCTCTTTCTGTTTGCATTGTTGTCATTGTGTATATGGAATGATTGTGAATATGCATTGTGAACATGGTTATGATTGCTTCACTTTGTATCAGTTCATAAGTCTTCCCTTGCTTCTCTGTGTCCATTTTCCTCCCTATGATAGCAGATTCAGAACTCAGAGGGACCTTAGGGGCCACCTGTCTCTTCACAAACAAACACCCTTATTTTTCAAGTTAGGAAACTGAGACAACAATGTCTGTCACACAACTAGTAAATATTTACAGTAGGATTTGCACCCAGATCCTTCTGAATTTATTCACTATTCTAACCATGAATCTATGTTCCTCTCATATTCACTCTTACAACATAATATTCCCTTGCCCTCGTGTACCATGACTTATGTAGGTGTTCTTCAATGGATGGGCATCTATTTTGTTTTTTGGTCCATTGTTGCTACAAAAAGTGCTGCTATAAATACTTCAGTGGGTTTTTGCTTTGTTTTATTTTTAGCATCAATCTCCCTGTCTTAGATGCCTCCGAGCGAATTCAATGGGTATGGAGTATGAGCCATTTTCAAATGACTTTTTAAAAATGTGAGAACAACCAATGTTGCCTAATGTCATAGTAGAGATTAAGAATGGGAATTTATTTTTCCCCATAAACTAATGTTTTAGATAGGTTTTTTAAGTTAAAAATAACTTTTGAGTGACTGGTTACAAGCATATTCACACTATTTTATCATTAATATTATTGCTAGCAATAAGGAGGGGCATAAATATTTAGGCTACATTCTTTTTTGTCTCAATGTTAGATGATGTTCTCCATTGTGTCAATTCCATCTTTTCCAATATTTCACATAAATTCTCATTTAATTATACTAATTTGTATTCCTTCATATGAGGAAGTACAAAGTTTCTGGAATTTACCTGTATTTTGTTACTGTCTAGGGAAATTATAAGTAAATGTATCTTTCCTTATTCATTTCTGGGTAAAATGCCTTTATAGATGCAAAGACCATCAGAATTTGAAGAAAGCTCTAGTTTTACTATACTTGAGTTGTAAACTTCACAACATCCTTGATGAGTAGTGTTCCATCCTCTTGAAGGCTTCCAGTTATGGCATACTTACTACACAATAAAGCAATATGTTCAACTTGACTACCTGAATTGTTGGGAAATCTTCTATTGTATGAAAATCTGGTTCTCTCAAACTTCCAGATATTTATACTTCCATGACATGGGTTCAAGAAAAACAAATTCAAGTAAAAATGGTTATACTTTGTCTTCAATTTGAGAGTCCTTAAGTCTTCCCTTCTCTAGAGTATACATCCCTTCTTCCTTTTGCTGATCCTTGTATGGCACTGTACATCAAGTCTATCAGTCAGTTAATTCAAAAGCTTGTGTCAGATTTTATGCTAAACTTTGTGAATACAAATGATGGGCAAAGGTAGCCTCTGCCTATTGGGAGAGACAAAGAGTAAGTAATGGGATTACTCATACAGGCCATGTGGGAAATAATTAAAGAGAAAGGCTCTAGTGAAAACACTGACCTCTATGTTGCCACTTGTGAATTCACTAGAATGTAGATCGCAGAACTGAACACAATATTCCAATGGTTATCTAACTTGGTATGAGCTAAGGACAGAAGAAAATATCTCATTCTCGAAAATCTACCAATATGGTCTAGGCTCACTTTAGCTTTTTAAGGCCCCTGGTCATGGTATTGACTTCCATTGGGATTCCAGTTCATTTCTTGCTCTGAATGGTCACGCCAAATCCATATGCTAGTATTTGGAAAAGGCATTTTTAATTGTGCCTGAATCTTGAAGAAAAACATTTTAGAGATCTGAACTGAAGAGGTAATTTATTTTTTTTGTGCTATTCTTGTGGCCTGAGAAAATTAAATGTTTCATAAAGCCAGTTCTTTACATATGCAGCTAGTAGAGTTCTTCAATATTTATGAGAGGTCATTCATAAAATAATAAATTCTAAAATACATAGTTATCAGAATAATTCATTTTTTCCTCCTTTGAAAAGTAAATGGTATTTATTTATTAACATTTGAAAAATAAATAAAACTCCATAGTATCCCTTTGACAAATTTGACCTAAAGAAAGTTCCTTTTTATAAATAGGATTATTTGCTTTTGATAAGCTTCATCATATCACTAAAACAGTGTTTTGTGTTTGTGGCAGATGCTTTAAGGCCCATAAAAAAATTCCCTGAAGTGCTTTTGACATACAAGGAGAACTGCCATGAAATGACAGAAAGTAAAACTGAGCTCAGCACACAATCTGATTCCTTAGGTAAAGCCAGTTATCATTATATGCACTAATATAAATGATAAAAAAGTAACATTTCTCAACTAAGGTAGTCAATCCCAAAGGAGCTTTTAATTTACGAGAGGATTACTATGGAAGCAATATTTTAATTTCTTCCTCAATTCAATTTATTAAGCATCTATTTTGTGCCAAGCATCGTATTAGTAGCAGGAACACAATGATAGAAATGAAATGCCTGTTCATAAGGAGGTTACATTCTATTGTTTAATAGGGGCAATGAGGGGTTTGAGTCAGGAGGTATGGCTAGCCCCATTTCATGGAGGAGGAAATCAAGGACAAGAGAAGGCAAATGTCTTGCATGTTATCACAAATCTATGAAGTGTACCACCCACTTATTATTATTATTATCATTATTATGATTATGGGTAAGAAACCAGAGTGAACAATGAGACCTCAGACATTCAATTCCTTGTATGTAATAGTAGAATGTAAGATCACTGAGGACAGGCTTTTTTTGATTTTTATTTTTGTATGCCTGTGTAGGAATACAGCTAAGAAACCTGGTTGGTGCTTAATAAATGCTTGTTCATTACAATCTCTTGAATTTAAAACAACTTTGATTCTTCTACTGACCAAATTTTCCCAAACCCATTAATGGAATAAGTTCTTAACCATTTCATTGCTTTTTGTTAGCTTAGCTTTCAGTCACACTCTTCTAAAGACAACTTTTGACTCCTTTTTTTCTCTTGTGTATTTATGATCCAATCACAGTTCCCCACTCTGGTACTCACTGAGACAGCTGTTTGGAATATACTCAAACACCACTGGTTTCCTTGGCAACAAGGACCAGGTGAAAACACTCCAATTAGCTCGTCTCACCCACTCAACTTCCCTCATTTTATCAATGCAGAGAAACAGAGAATTTAATTTTTCATGACTGGGCACTCTGGAATGTTTAGGTGGTCAGAGATGGTTTGGGCAGGTGAGTACTTTGGCTCCTATCCAATCAGGGCAAATGATACTTTGCAAAGTCAAATTTGAAGATAACTGTTTTACAGGAAACATTCAGATCCTATCCTTACTTGGCAGAAACCATGGGTTGCATCCTTTTTGAACCTTGTAACATTTGTGTTTGCTTAAAGCCTCTTTTTTCATTGTTGGTTCTTAATAAATGCTTATTAGTTGATGGGAGGTAGAATTTCATCTTGAGTCCATGAATATATTATCCTGTGCCAAACAAAGATACATCCAAAATGAATCACCAATCATTGGTCTTGGAAAGATCACTCTTAATTGGGTGTTATTTGTCATGAGGAATAGTTGAAAATGGGTGAGAGTTTCCAGTTTTCATCACTCTTAGGTCATCTAATTACATGCTGGCTTCCCGAGTTGAAACAGGTTATTAAGTTAGCTACATGGGTTGTGTTATTGTAGGATTCATAATGTGAAAAGGGTAATTAACTTATCAGATTCACGGCTGATTCCATTGCTCAACACAAGTCCATGGGTTGAAAATGCCTTTACCAGTGAAGGCAAGTTACTTATAACTCGGATTCTCTAAGCGTTTGAATTTCTTTTACTGAATGGGGTGGGAACAAAAAGAAAAAAAAAAAAGATCTTGTTTTATTTATGAGAATGGAATTTCAAATTATCTTGACTTGTCTGCCAGATAAGGTTCCTTTTTTATAAGCTTTAAGGAGGCACCCAAAGTTGAATAGGAACAAGGAAAGTCTGTATGCCTAAGAATCAGTTTCATACAGCTCCAGTTAATGGATTAGATACCCTTCAGCTCTAGTCAATTTTAGACAGTGGGGATGAAATATTACTTTTTTTTTTGCACTGTTCTCTCAGCCTGACCCCAGTTCATCACATCTTATTCATAAACAATGGAATGCCTTAGCAGTTTAAAAGAACATTTTGGTCTATTAAGGTAAATCTTTAATTCAAAAATAGAGTGATGAGAAACATCAAAATATGAAACTGGTAATAATGAAGACTCATTAAAGTCTTCCTCCTTATCCTTGGAATTTCATTTATGTTTCTTTCCCCTGTAAATGGATTCATGAACATGTTTATGGAATATTTTTCATTGTTCCTAAGGGAAACTGGTGAATTTGCTTAGGGTTACAGCTGTAAATTACATATAACCATAAAAATTATCATTTTAAATTTAGTTTCCAGTAATTTATGGACCTAAAAACCCGAATACTCCAAGTACAAAAAATTTGTGAATGAAAATTGTCTACTGTATTAGGTGACTAGGAAATAAAGCCTTTTTTTTATGAAACAAATATTATTAGAAAAAAAAGAGAAACATGACAGATGCCCTGTGCCTCTAAAAGCTTGTAGAAAAATGGGGTGAAAGGAAGAATCTGTTTTTTTTTAATATTTTGGCATTATTATCAATATTTCTTAGAGCATAATATGTAGCAAGTTTGTCTTTAAAGCTAGTTGAGGTTTCCTGAATAGAGTATCATGTTTCATGAGTTTCATTTCCTCCCCCAGAATCTCCCAAAGACTACCAATGAATACCAACTTACACTAAGAGAGGTAATTCTTATATTTTGTGAGATTCTAATATTTAACTAATATAATTCATATGTGGCCTATATCTATATTATATGATGAGATTATATAAGATTTATTTTATCTACAAATTCTTACATTTAACTAATATATATTGTTTTTATTGAAATTAGCTCTAGCTCGATTTTTTTTGTTGCTGTTGTTGGAGGGTAACTTCTAGATATAACCTATTTTTAATCAATGTATTCCATCATAATATTTCTAGAAGAAAAAAATGCGTTTATATCCCACATTCAATTTCTTGTTCTCTGGTTTTTTTTTTTTGTCTTCATGTACTGTTGTTTTTCACATGGGTCAAGCTGTCTATGACAAGAAACTGCTACATTTTCTATTTGGAATTCACATTGCAATAAAGCAAATTGGTAAATGGAGTCAGAGATGCTGTTAGTATCTAGTAGTTCCAAGTTTTTTTTTTTTAAAAGGTCCTCAAGACATCACATACAGAGTCAAATCAAACTGTACTGTGATTGTGGAATATTGTGGTAACCTTATACTGAGTGTCATGTTGGCCCCACTAGATAGATAAGAGTGATTCAGAAAGAAACTGTTGATCCGAGAGATGAGAACAAATGACCTAGTTCTCAGAGGATATACACAGTTAATCATCAGTGGAGTTTGAGTTTCACTTTGTTTGAACTAGAATTATCTCCCCAAAATCACAGTTTAATATTTAAGATTTAAAAAATCAGATTGTACCATTGACCCATTAGCTCCAGCGACATTGTAGAAGGTTCCCTCGTATTTCACAGGGATGTACAACAAAGTGCAGTACTGGTCCTTGCCTTTGCAGCTGCTCTTCATTCTGCTTTAGATTTTCATTTGATATTTCAAGGTCAGTGAGAATGACCTTTTCTTTTTCACCGACTGTCTTTTTAGCTGAAAACAGTAGATTCTTCTTTATCCTATTCTTATAATCATGATGTAATCATTGCGGCTGTCTGATGATATATTGTTTTTTCAGAACAGGGAGCCCTAAAATGTGTTCTAATAGAGCAGGGGGTGTGTTTCCTTTTATTTTTCCTTTGAAATGTACATGCAGATATATCTAGACACATAGATCTAAGTGTGTCTAGTTCTATATGCACACATACATACATACATATTTTTATGCAATGGTTCCCAGTTTTCCAGGAAGACCTTGACATGAAACCTTCCTCATAAAGCACAGGAAATGATCCTCGGGAAGATGGACCATGCCACAGTCTACTTTGGCTCCTTATTCCCTAAGAAGTAGGGGCTGTTTAAGCCAGGGAAGATGCTTCCCTCAAGTTGTTCCTTTCCGGAACTCACAGAAGGAGCCATGCTTGGACTGAGACTTTCTTTTCTATGGCCACAGCAAGATCAGATATGACTGAAAGATTTAGTCTGTCTAATTCGCTGTGGCTTTTTCAGATGCTTCTGAGACAAGTGAGATGATATTAATCTCTCCCTCTCCTGGAACTCTACAGTGAGTCCATCACATACAATTCTATGAAAATAATTGAAGCATGATCTATGACTTTCTAAACCAGGTTAACTAGAAAACTGGGCAACTATTTGAGTGATACAAGTAGACTATTGGTATAAAGTAAACTGTAACTAGATATTTTCCCCTTGGGGCAAAATTAGTAGAGAACAGGGAGAAACTGGCTACAGGACAGAGGATATTCTGACTATGGGAGTGATTCAGTTTCATGGAAGGATTATTGATTGCCACTGGTGCTGTGTGAGGGTCAAGAAATGAGGCATAGGGGAAAAAGTCACTACAGAGAAGAGAAGTCTCTCCCAAGGGAGAAGCACCCTGGCCTCCTGTTGAAACTCTGAAAGAGTGCTCTATTTGACCCTGCTCGTGACATCACTGGTATGGATGTGCAGACTCTATTCATATTCCTACCCAGTCCCTCTGGAGAAATGGTCCCTGATTTTCAGTCAACAAAACAGTGGAGTATGACTTCTAGTAGGTTCTACTAAATTGGGCAATTGGTAAAGAGCATTTATTAAGTGCTGGCCATGTGTCAGGCCTCATGCTAAATGGCAGGAAAACAGAGATAATTGCAGAGTGTCTACCCTCAAGGAGATCCCATTCTAATAGGGAGGACAGCAGACAAACAGCCATGTACATATGAGATATGTATGTGTAAACAGAGGTCATCTCAGGAGTGTAAACAGAGGGGTATATGGGAAAGGCCTCTTGCAGAAGGTGGGAAGGCCTTTGTGCTCAGCCTAGTGAAGGCCTTTCCTATAAGTAGTGGCATGACTGCATCGGCAGAGTCAATGCCGGAAAGTTAGACTCCACATAATGATTCTGAAGCACATAAACATGTATATAAATAGGCTACTAAGGTGTAAGGTGTAAGGCAGTCTATATCAGTTGATACAGGGAGTTCTTTGACTGTGGAAACCATACTATCTGGGGCCTAGGAGGATATATTTGGTCATGTCTAATTCTTCATGACCCCATTTCGGATGTTCTTGGCAAAGAGTGATTTTTCATTGTATAGATAAGGAAACTCAAGCAAACAGGGTTAAGTGAGTTGCCCAGGGTCACACAGTTACTAGGTCTTCGAGTTCGGATTTGAATTCAGGTCTTCCTGACTCCTGTTCTAGCCCTCTATCCATTTGTACCTCCTAGATTCCATATAAAGATATTAAAGTCTATCTTATTGTATCTGTCATTTCACATACATACAAATCTATGCTATGTCTTTCTTATTTGTAATAATTTAAATGGGTAAATTAGATTCTGAGCTTAGAAATTTCCCACATGAATTAAATTAACTATCTATCCATCTTCACCCCTTCTTCCCAATCTTAGGATGCTAAAAAGTTCATCTTTCCCCTTTGAGGACAGGGAAAGAATGGAGGGTGGGGCGATTTAATTTTTAAAGATGAAAATGCAGTTGATAAGACACTGTTGCCTATCAAATAATTTAATTGAATATGTATAGTTACCCTTAAAAAGCTTAACTAGTTTACAAATAAACAAACAAAAAACCTTTGAGCAACTAAGTCATTTTGAGTGTCATAAGTACCCAAATTAACTACAAAGGACCTATGAAGGAAGATGCTATCTTCATCAAGATAAAGAACTGATAAATAGAAGTATGTATAGTACAGTTTTACATATACCTACATATTTGTGTCTAATGCTAACTCTCTCTAGGGTGAGAAGGATGGAAGAAAGAAAGGGGGAAAAGAAAATTACATGTTAACTTTTATATATTCAAAAGCAACAGCAAGTTGTACGTAATGGGTTTGTAATTTCATGTGCAAGCTTTTTTTCCTCTAATATGTTATGGAAATGCCTATTTTAGTTCTTTAAGTTCAGAATGAAATAAATTAAATTAAAAAAAAGTTTGGGGAGGCATAGTGACTCATATACTTATATCAAGGAAGCCTAAGCTGGCCCAAGGGTGGAAATGCAACAGCTCAGAATATCTGTGATGTTCAGTAGTGGGATCAGGCTTGCGAGTGGCTACTCTATTTTCAGTCTTGGTGGGATAGGGACACCCGATCTCAAAAAAAGACAAAAGAAAGAGTAAAAAAAAAGAGTAACATTAAAGCAAATGGTTATTGCTTGGTGGGAGTGACAAAACAAACATTTTTTTTTATCAAAAGGAAATATATATTGCATGATCATGCTAATAAAACATTGTTTCTTTAACTATAGCATCAGTTAACTTCTTGTTTTTTGGGTTTTTTTTTTCTTTGGTTTACGGTATGTCTCAGTGTTATGTGTCCTTGAAAATGTGTAAATGATGCATGACTGTGCTATCTGTTTAAGTTGTTTCTAATAACTTCACTGTCCAGTGTTCTTTCAATAAGGGTACCTGGTACTTGAATTTCAAAACCACATGTTTTGGCCAGTCAGAATGATGCACCTTAAATAATAGATTACTTATTTTAAGATTAATAAATACACTTTTACAGTAGCTATATGGAAGATTGTTTCTGAATGTTTATTAGAACAGAAATTACTTTAAAAACTGAGTGAAGCTGGGTGACTATTCTTAACAATATATTTACTAGTTTTCCTTACTCCTTGCTCAGTTCAATTCAACATTAATCGCTACTCTGTGCAAGACAAAGAGAATGCTGATATTTACTTTTTCATGAATGCTCAGTGATAAATGAGACTTCAGGATGGTAGGGCACAGTGGCTTTTTCCATCATCCATAGAGTTTTGTGATCTGTTAAGTCTTTGTAACTCAATTATCTCAATCATTTCTACTCCAAACCTTGTATTAGATTGTTTTTTTTTTTTCCTCTTGACCTTCAAGGAAGAAAGAATGGAGTGAAGAAAGAAGAAGTAATAAAGATAAGGACAAAACTTAAATTTAAAACAATTATATCTTCAACAAAAAGAGTGATAATGTGTACTTAATGGGGCATCATAGGCCTCCAGACTTAGGGAGGTATTTTTGCATTAGATACCGTTATGTAGGATCTGAAATTTTGAGAATTTCCAGCTATTTCGGCATCTCAAAATTGGAAGGTACCTAAGCAGTCCTTAGAGCAACCTATCACTCCAGCCCATACTCCCAGGCTTTGTGTTCTTAACCTTCTCTAAACAATGGGAGAAAAGTAGCATGAAAAGAAGAATTTGTATTTTTAAAGGTCTTCCTAATATATATTTTCTCAGATGTGGATAAAATAAAAGAGAAAGGATACATGCATTGTTGAAAAAGTCTAGAGAAGGAAAAAAAAATCCCTTCAAAAGCAGAAATAAAAGATTTTGCCCCTATGGTGTCCATTTGTTAGTCAGAATATCAGGAGCCCTTGGCAATAGGTCAGAGTCTCTGAGGTTCATGATTTGAAAGAATGTCCTTAGCCTTGAATTTTACTGGCTCCTTTCAGAAGGTAGCAGGATTAAATGATTATTCTTTTTAAAGGTGAACAGTTTTCCCCAACATTAGAATGTAGATGCCATATTTTTTCCTAAACTCTTACAACTGACCATGTATCTGTAGAATACTCCCTTCCCTTGTTAGCTATGAGCTCCTACTCATAAACAGTTTTGGCAACTCCTCTGTTAGTAATACATTCAGTGATTGTTGTGGATGCATTTTCTGAGCAAATGAACCAGATGGACAATTCATTATTCTCCTTGTTTAAATCTTAGGGAGACAAGCAATATGGTGGAATGGAGGCAACATTCCCATGTGCCAATGTGATATTCTTCATACCATAAAAAATTGTTCAATGATGTGATAGGATGTGATTGTTTTTAGGTTTCATCCAATTCAATCATTTCTGGCCTGGGGTTTTTAAGAACCCAAGTCTATTAATTACTAGGCATCATTCTGAAGAGTGCTAACCACTTGATCATTGTCAGAAAGAGCATGGATGGTACCCGTTATTGAAAGGTCATCTGTATTTGTACCAATACAGAGAATGCCAGTTTAGAAATGAGCCTGATTGCATGGTTCATTTTGTTCTCCTTTGTAGAGCCAGGCTGCGGCCCACTACAAAGGCACTAAACATGCCAAGAAGCTCAAAGCACTGGAAGCCATGAAAAATAAACAGAAATCTGTACCTGCCAAGGACAGCGCAAAGACTACCTTCACCTCCATCACTACCAATGCCATCAATACCAGCTCTGACAAAACAGGTTATGAGAGAATCTTTGTTGTTGTCATTGTTACCATTCTGGGGGTTTCGTTTTCACATCGCCCTTCTCTGTTGGGTCATGTGCTTGCCATGCCAACGTCCCTCTGGAGCCATTTTTCTGTCCGGTGGTGAATTCCCCAGCCCTCTCCTTTCTTTTCAGCACCCATGAGAGGTTCATACAATTCCCAGGTGCATTGTGAATTTTCCATATTTGAAAAGGATCTTGACTTTTGAGCGATTCAGTGCTTGTAAATGATTTGAATCCAGGTCTCCTGGGACCTTGATGAAAAGTTAAGTACTTTGTGGGACCCAGGATTTGGTTTGCAGTTTGGGGGCAGCACCTAACTCTTTACAATGACTGATGTAAAATTTAATTTCATGAAAAACTCTCTCCCACGCTTTCCATTCTCATTTTATAAAGGAACCTTCAACAAAAGCCTCATCAGAGTCAACCTTTGTCACATAAATTCCACTCACTTCATTGTTTAAAGTAACTATACTATGATTCTTAACTTATTATGGCTGCATAGCCTGTACTCCACAAATAGAGGTAAGTGTTATTGATGCCAACTACTATTCTTAACAGAGTCTTTGAACTGAAGAAATGGGCTTTAAATTACCACTTGGGATAGTTCTTGCAAATAAAAGCCTTATGAGCATCAGGTAAACTCAGTAGGTTTTCCCTAAACAGATATTTTAAATGTCATGACACCATCTGAAAGTTTAGGGGCAAAGCAAATCTTATGATCTGGGAATTATATTATCCTGATAATGACCTCTGGTTGTATATTTGAAGTTACATCCCAATTGTATTGTATAAAAGTGTGTAAAAATAGATAATATATATTATGAAAGTTTCCCATTGTTACTTGAGACAATTCCTTACCCAGGACAGATTGCCCTTTTGTTCACTAGAATACTTGCACTAATATGCTTATTGAGATGGAAAAAAAAATATGGAGAGATCATTGGAGAAGAAGCTTGCAGTCCAGCTTTGGAATTAGGAAGAACAAGGGTCAAGATCAGTCTCTGATGCAAACTAGCTGGATGACGCTGGATAAGTCACTTAACTATCCCAGATAATTATATGAGACTGTAAATTACCAAGGAGTTGCCAGTCAGTATTGGCTTCCCACATTGATAAATCACAGGCCTAAATGAAGAAGAAAATGACCAGAAACACTAAGTAATTTTAATCAAATTACTGATTGTAGAAGCCATTAGGCTCTTTGAATAAAATACTGGCTCAGGGTTTTCTATCCACAATGGGCAGTGTTCTAGCTTTGGGTCTCCTCATTCACAATGGCCTGGAGCTCTCCCTTACACTCCAGGGTTTTTCAGTTACTCCAAATGTATCCCAGTCCATAATATTGAAGTTATTATTTATAAGGCTTGGTATCATAGGAATGATATATTTTGTCCCTTTGTAAGTAAAGTGGCAACTTTCTGTGGAAGGATAAAATGGCCATGACCATTTAGGATCAGCAGATTTTTGCTGGAATGCAAGTCAGTGTCATAACTCCCTACATGCACATACTCCCTACATGCATATACACATATACATAATATCCTGTCCTTGAATCTGTCCTTCAGGCAACACATAATACATACACTACCAGAAGATCAGGGGATCTCTTTGGGCCTCTATTATCATAGGAGGAATGATGGTTAGGATTAGGGAAGATCTAAGATCTGTCTTTTTAAAAGTACTGAGTCTAAAGTTTTGTTCTCCCTGCTGGACCAAAGGGGAAAAAAAGAATCCCTCTGCAGCTTGAAAAAAAAGCAAACAACTTTATATTCTCTGCCATTTCGGAAATAACTGGGCACAGCAAGCAAGGTCAATGTTGAGCTTTCTATCTATTTTTTAAAGTTGGAAGCGGATTATTGTTAGAAGAACAGAAGACTAAACATGTCTGGAGAGACCAGTTAGTCTTGGGAATTCACTGGTAGCTCAGGTGCCCAGATGTTATCATAGCTTCTAAGGTATGACACTTCTGATTTGGTTATGCCCACTCTCAAGAAAGCCCTCTGGAGCTGGAGATCAGACATGCCCCTGCCCACTTGGCTTCTAAGAGCAAAACGAAAATATTCTTTGGATAAGAACCTGAGAAAGTAAGAATCTGGGGCTCTGGATACCTAGTGAATCATGGCCTAAAACTGTTATGTAAAGGACTTACTACTCACTAGAGAGCTGAAAGGACTTACAAGAGCTAAAAGAGAACTAAAATTCCATAGTATTTAGTCAGAGATCATTTTACAAATGAAGAAACTAAAACTTAGGTTGTAATTGGTTCAAGGGCACACAACACAAAGGATAACTGAATCCGGATTCAAATTTGGGTTCACTTGATCCAAATGTAATGTTTTTCCTACTTTTAGTATATTCCTCATTTGGAGGAGTCGGGAGCAGATAACCAATCTGAGGTTTTTCTAAAGATTCCTAAGTAATTCAGACAGACTCAGATGCTGAGATAGGACTAGATATCCTGAGAGTTGGTTCTCCCAGTTTACAGATAGGAAAAGATTTGGAATTTCAAACAGGATCAAGGCTGGGTTCTAAGGTTAGTGCTTATTTTATGTCAGGCCAGACTCTGTTTGCCATGAAATTCAGAAAAAAGTGTAAGACAGAACAGTGGCTGGTCCATTCTTCCAACAAAGTAGCAAGCATAGATGAGCTACATATGATTTAAAGAGGAAGAGGAAGGCTCTCCTTCCCGAGAGTATCTTTATCCTTGGCCCCCTCACACACCCATATCCACATTCTCCCGGTCACCTGTGATTCCTGGCCGTTGGATTAGCATTGTCATTTAAAATATCAATTCCTCTGAATGAGTCAAGCAGGGGCCATCTGCCATTCCTATCTAGATGCAATTTATTTTAATCTGATTTCTTTCCTCCTAACCATAAAGATCAACTGGATGAAGGGTGTGAACATTGTGAGGTGAAAGGATCAGGAGAATGAATTTTTGACCATGAATTATTTTAGGGCAGAGGTGTCAAAGAAGCAAAACTCCTAAATGCTGCCAGCAACTGCATTAAATTGTAATTTGGACATGTCTAACAAAATTTAAAAAATCACAATACAGTATAGATAATGTGAATGTGTTGTTTTCTAAGTCACTATACTGTTAAACAGGATGTTTCTATTTGAGTTTGATGCCACCTTTTAAGGGGGTTAGGGAAGGAAAGACCCTCAAAGGGCTTTACTTTGTATATCAAGAACTGCAAGGGATTTCAAAGGTCATCTGGCCTGATATCCCCTTTTTTCTTGATAAGGAAGTTGTTTATTTATCTAAGGTTAATGAGATATAAGATCTTCCCCATCCATTAATAGGCCTCCTGTGGAGCCCATTAAAGGAAACTTGCTTAGGGGAGGCTGGCTTGTAGGAAGGCTTTCACACCTTTTGCTAATTTCTAATTAGGCACTGAGTCACTGAGGGTTGTGATGCCTTCTGGCTCTGAGAAGTGTTGGTATTTTGCTTTCGGGTCTCTCTTGTTGGAAGTAGCTTGTGGTTCCCTGGTCGAGATTCTGAGTGGCCATATGGTCAGAGCTCCCCAGATATAAAGGCTCTCGATGCAGGCATGTATGCAAAGTATACAGCAATATCGCTTTGATTCTGTCTTCAGGTCTTTATTTCCCTGCATATATTTTATTTTCTCTGTTTGTATTTTCTCTAAAGTTCAGGGTGCTGACTTTTCCTCTAAATTAGTGAATGTAATTTTAAAAGTTTGTTGACCCCTTAAACAGCTATCTTTCCTTGTAAAGCAGATTTAAGAACCTGTGCTAGCGGCCATCCTGGGTCTGCCAGTGTGGTTACCGTTACAATTATTTAGTGTACTTTACTTTTCAGACTTTGGGAGATAGTGGTGGATAGAAGGCCTAAACCTGATTAACTCCCTGGCACAATGACCCAAAAAAAGTCTGAAGTATGTCAAAACTAACCAGGGCCTTAAAAGAGAATCCAGTTCAATACCTCAATTTTACATATGAATAAGTGGAAAGTAAAGTGATATATCCAGGGCCACATAGCAAGGGGGCAGGAGAAGAAAACAGCAGCCAAGTTCCATTAGTATCTGTTCAGTTTTACAGCTTCTAGGTACGCACCACCTCTCTCAAGTTAAAACTGATTGAGAAAAAGAGATAAATGGATGTTAATACAGAAGAAAGAACCTTTTTTTAGTATGAAATAATAGGAAAATAAGATGCAGAGGATGAGAGATTATTTTTATTTAATTTATTTATTTACTTTTAGTTTATAACATTCAGTTCCACAATCTCTTGAGAGAAGTGGGGTCTTTAGAGACTTTGGAACAATATGTTATTTTAAGGAAACAGATTAAATAAATTTATCATAGATTAAGACAGGAAAAAAAATATGTAACAGTAAAAGAATTAAGTAACTTTTTGGGAAATTGACTCAATTCTGAAGTAAGGAGCAGTAATGAATGGTTCTGACCATAAGGGTGACATGAACAATAAAAGGTGCCTGTATCAAATGAGATAAGTGACGAATAACATTTTGCAAACCTTAAAGTGCTGCATAAATGTTAGCGGTTTGTTACATCATCATCAACACCATTATCATTGAAGTATAAAAAATGCAGGGTCTTCTGGAGGTGAAAGAAGTAGAATCATACTAAAGGCTAAGTTCACTCTGAAATTTTGATTAGACCTGGTGACCCTCCCCTGACCTTGCTTTTCATACTTAGATGGAAAAAAAAAAATACTGTATTCCCTAAACCCGGTTTGACTTTCTTATTCTGTGATCAGATCACCTTGTATTTCTTTTGAACTGTTATAAATTCTTGTCACATTTCTTGAGTGTCACCCCCCTTTTCCCCTCCTGATTGAGTGCCATCCCTTCGTGGAAGGGTAAATATGGAGAAAAGTGGGTGAATCATCTTTTTTTTTTTTAATTTTTTTAAAGCAATTGGGGTTAAGTAACTTGCTCAAGGTTACACGGCCAGTTATTTCTGGGTGTGGTGCTAAGTATCTGAGCCTGGATTCGATCCCCAGGTTATCCCGACCCTGGAGCTGGTGCTCTTATTCGCTGAGCCACCTGGCCACCCCTGAATCATCTTTTTTTAAATCTGGAAGATGGATGATTTCACTGCTTCATCCACAAAAAGATCCTTTCTCTCTGCCTTTCACCTGTTAACTTATCCCACTTGAGAACTTATTGCAAATATTGAAGAATAAAAGGAGGAGTGAAGGAAGATATCAGTGGCCTCTTAAAATTCAGTCATTTCCTTCGCTCCATTTTGGGGTAACTCTAACATACACAGACAAATATAAACACACCTATACATATACCTGTATGCACACGTGTTTGTGTGTGTATGTATGTCTGTGTACATAATAGTGATCATGACCTAGGTGGTTGGTGAGTGGGACTAGACATTCTATCTGTGGTAATGAAGACCAGCAAATATGAAATGATGACTAACTGGTAAAATTTAGTGTTGGCATAATTGTTTGTGCCAATGTTGACATGCACAGGGTACTTTTCTTGGTACGTGCTTTTCATTGAGTCACTGAATTGGAAGGCTGTGGGTTATCTAGTACAATTTATACATCTCTTGACTACTTTGGCTTTTGTAGGATGCTAGGTAGTCTGAAGTCATTTTTGATATGATAGCACTGAGTGTAAATTTCTATGTTCATTCCTATTTATAAACACCTGAATATTCTTCCAAATTCTACCCTAGTTTTTGAAAAATCCCTTGTATCTAAAGGCTTGCTGCCATTTTCTCATGAAAATTATCAAGCACTGATGATATCCTAGGACAACTGGATAGTGTTCCAGGCCTGGAGTCAGGAAGACTTGAGTTCAAATCCAGCCTCAGAAACATCCTAGTTGAATAACACTGGGGAAGTCATTTAACCCTATTTCCCTCAGTTTCCTCATATTTAAAATGAACTGGAGAAGGAAATGGCAAACCTCTCCAGCATCTTTTCCAAGTAAACCCCAAATGGGGTCGTGAAGAGTTGGGCATGACTGAAACGACTAAATAACATTTGTTATCCTAAAGATGCAAACATCTGAATAATTCAATCACCAAATCCAGATGTTCTCAACATCATATGGTAGAGTGAAATAGGAGTGGATTTGGGTCCAAACACTGAAGTCATACCTTGGCTTCTTGCTATATGTGTAACCAATTGTGACATATATTTCCTCATCTGTTAATCAGGCAGTTGGAGTGTAAGACCTTGAAAATATTTTCTGATTCTAATAATATTAAAGTCTCACAACTTCAAATGTAAGTGACTCTAAGTTTTATTTCTCAAATTCTCCAGAAACCTCATCTCTCACCTGCCCCAACAGTTAGTTGTTCAATGATGCATAGAAGCACTTATGGGATACTTTAAGAATGGAGAAGCCTGCAACAGGGGTACACAGAGAATATTCATTTAATCTTAGAGGAACCCTGTTTTCAATGTAAAAGTGGAAAAGTTGCCTAGGATAGGGTAGAGAACTCAAAGGGAAACTTAGCAGGATTTTACTCGACTCCTGGACCATCTCTTTTGCAGGGAAAAATTCATTGTCAGAGGACAATAAGACATCAAATGAGCTTGTGAGTAAACATTCCAAAATCTTACTTTGCAACTTGGGATCTTGAAAGACTGCAAGACATTGTAAATGTTAGAAATGGGGAAGGGGAGAGGTAAAGTCTGCTAGTTTCCATGTGAAAAATATTCTACAGTGCTGAAATCATAATTCCTTTGTGCGTTTCTTAAAAGAATGTACACATAATCTCCTTTAGTCAGTGTATTTCTTAATCACTCTTGGATAACTCTGCAAAATCATGAAGGTGACAGAAAACCTAGTGTAGCTTGAGATGTTTTTATGATAAGGCTCTAGGATCCAAGAAAATGGACGCCATGCTTTTTATGTATTACTTTTGACAGTTTTTCCCCCAATTATATGTAAAGAAAATTTTTAGCATTCATTTTTACAAAATTTTGGGTTCAAAGTTTTTCTCCCTTACTCCCTCCTGTCCCCTCTTCCAAAAACAGTGAACAATTTGATATAGGTTATATATATGCAATCATGTAAAACATATTTTCATATTAGTCATAGTTGTAAAAGAAGAAACGGACTAAAAGGAAAAAATGAATAAAATAAAGTGAAAATGGTATGTTTCAATTTTCACTAAGAAACCATCAATTCTTTCTCTGGATGTGGATAGCATTTTCCATCACAAGTCCTTTATAATTGTGTTGGATCATTGTATTGCTGAGTAGAGCTAAGTCATTCATAGTTGATTATCACACTATGTTGATGTTACTATGTGCAATGTTTTCCTGGTTTTGCTTATTTCACATTGCATTGGTTCATATAAGTCTTTATGGGATTTTCTGAAATCAACTTGTTCATTATTTTTTATTGCACATTAGTATTACATTACATTCATATACCACAGCATGTTCAACCATTCCTCAATTGATATCATCCCTTCAATTTCCAATTTTTTGCCACCACAAAAGGAGCTACTATAAATATTTCTGTTCATGTAGGTCCTTTCTCCATTTTTGAATGATCTCTCTGGGATACAGACCTAGTAGTGTTATTGCTGGATCAAAAGGTATACACAGCCTTGTTGCCCTTTGGGAATAGTTCCAAATTTCTTCCCAGCATGGTTGGATTAGTTCACAATTCTACCAACATTGTATTAGTGACACCACACTTTTGATAGTTGGCCTTCCCCATTTCCAAAAGCATGTATATCACACAGGAGCTATTATAATTATTATTGCCAACTTTTCTTTAGGAGAAAAGGAATGATTCTCTCTACAAGTTTAAGAAACTTCTGAGAAGATTAATGTATGGTCTGAAGTCAGTTGAAAGGAGCTCAGGTTCTCTTCAACATGGATAAATCCCATACTGCAGTATTTAAAATGGTGGATTGCATGCCATTCCTAGTATCCTGGGAATCAGTGTTCCATCAACTGTCCCTACTTTCTCTGTCCTATTCTTTCAAACAAATGTCATCTGGACAATAAATATGTGGGAAAAGGTCATATCTCTGGCATATGATTTGGGAGCACCTTTGTGAAATTATATATCCCCAAATAATTTTTTTCTTTTATCAAAGCTGGTTTTTGAAATATATTTGTAGCCTAGCAAATGGAGGCAAGCATACGCAATGGTTACTTTTAAGACCTTATGAAAAATCAAAGTATAAGCAGAGTAGTTGTTAACAGAACCCATGAGAGTAGATGTTGTTCATTTAAAGGAGAGGAAGAGAAAAGGAAAGTTCCCTGCAGATAGTAAGTTTTGGAAAGTAGGTTGTCACTAAGCTTTATGTGAAGATTGAGTGTCCTAGCATTCTTGTTGGCAATAGATATTCACTGTTCCACCAATATTCATTGGTCAGAGAATCACAGAAACGAAGCTCTTACTGAATAAGTAAATGATTTCAAAGAGCATTTCTTTTTTTTTTATTCTCTTGGTTCTATCTATCCATAATCAGCTAATATGTCTCCAATTATTTTGTTCTGTCTTTATTAGTATAAGGAGTATTTTATAGAGATTTTTCATATGGTTCCTCTGTGAGTTTTCATAGTAGAAACCAAGTATTTTATACATAATATAGTTATTTTAAATGGAATTTCTCTGCAGAAACTGAACTGCTTTTTTCAAAAAAGAATCTGTTCACTGTGCCCATGCAGCCTTGTATATCACCAGGTGTGCTCCCATCCCCTCACTCATGTGTCCCACAAAAGAACCTTTAGCTCCCAAGCTCTGAGCCTTTCCCCAGCAAGGTATCATCTGTTCAAAGAATAAGAAAAGAAAGGGGGTGGGGAAGGGCAGTTCCCAAACCAACCAACCAGGTCAACTGAGCTTGACAAAATATGGAGTATTCCATACCTATAGTTCCCAAGGTGCAATTCTCTCAATTCTTCCCCATGACTAAAGTTCTTTGGCTTTATAGTTAAACAACATTCAGTTACATTGCTTTGTTGTTTAAAAAAAGTAAGTAAAAAGAACATGGCAAGAGATCTAAGTAAAGTCATACAAAGAAAATTTAAGGAGAAACTGGAAGGCGGGTAAACAGAAGAAAAATGGAAAAGATCTGCAAAAGATTTTTGTAACTAACTCTTCACTATCAAGGACAGGAAAGTCACCATCTACAGACCCTATCATTTGATGTGCTGTATAAGGAACTGGAAGTAGTATGGAAGAAGACAAAAATGGGAAGATCATATCAAGTATACACAGGGGAGGGTCATGTGGAAAGGGATATGATTTTGAAGGCATTTAAGATACATAAACATCTGAATTGGTTGGTGACACAAAGTTCATGGAAGAAAATTTCAGATTTGAATACCAAAAGGAAAATGTGACCAAGCAAACAGCAATAGCTATCTATGTGCCTGCTTTCCCAACAATATAACACTTTTATTAAAATTGATATCCCATCCATGCCATCCTTTATAAAGTTATGAGAATGAATCAGACACGATTTCACAGCAGACCATGTCTTTACAGTTATCACTTCCTGAAAGATATAGGAAATATAGAATACCAATATGCTTTTTTGTTGCTGTTGACTGTAATGTTTGTTTTATTCTGCAGAGCAAAACACTTTCTTAAAGGTTCTCCTCCAAGAATGTCTCTCTTGTATATGTCAAAGTCATATAAGAGTCTTTGAGAAATGTAGCAAAAGACAATTTTGCTCAACCCTCTGATAATTAAAATCAAACAAGATAAAAAAAGATGCTTTTAATATCCCTGTTTTATAGCTGAGCAAACCAAGGCAAGCGAAGGTTAAGTGACTTGCCTATGGCCACACAGTAAATATCTGAGACCGAATTTGCACTTGGGTTTTCCTGACTTTGAACCTAGTGCTTTATTCACTGTGTCATCCAATTTCCTTGGGTAAAGACAAATCAGCAAACAAAATCTAAGAAGGGAAATCTAGAAAGTGAATTTCCATTGGTGCATATGTATGGGAGAAGAAGGGAAGACCAGGAGGAGGGAGGCAAAGAGTCACTTTTTACTTCCTGCCTTTAATTTCCAATTCACAGCAGTATTTTCTAAATACCCTCAGAGGTCAGGGAAATGGTTTTGTCAGTATGGTGTGCCTACCTGCCAACGGCACCAAGTAATGCATGGAAAGGCCCTATTGTGCCCCTTGACATCAATTCCAAGCCTGAATGATAAATGTGCGACACACCCATCTTCTCATAGTAACTTGTACATCTTCCTTCTAGACATGTTTCTAAGCTCCTTTAAATTATTTCTATTTCCCATTTGAGCCACTTTATAGGCTCATAAGGTCTATAAGTCTAATGTGTCTGTACAAACGTTTTTCTATAATTATCGTCTTTTAAGTTTTCAGGGGTGCTCACTGATGAAGTATTCTGGGATTTTGTGAATGCCTCTCTTCCCCTGTCTACCACTTTTGTGATTTTTATAAACTTGGATCACATACTTTCTCACCCATCATGTTTCCAGGACGAAAAGTCTCCTTTTTTTTTTCTTCTTCTTCTTCTCATATGCCACTTCCTGTTCTTTCTAAAAAATGACCCATATTATAGCAGCTGTGCTCCCAGCTGCAGGCAGCTGGAAGGAATATTCTAGGTGAGTGAACCCTTCTGGGTCCTGCCTGACTCACCCCGAGGTCCTAAGGAGGATGCCCCCCTACCTGCATCAGGGGACGAGAGGTTTGCCACTGGCTGGGACCTAACGGTCACCTAGCCCAACCCCATCATTTGGCAGAAGGGGAAACTGAGGCCACAAGAGGGGACGTGACTCCCCCAAGGTAGCACAACTATTAAGTGATATAGCTGAATTTCAATCTCAGGATCTCTTGCTCCAAATTAAGTGTTCTTTCCACCATTATGTTGCCTCCAAAAATAGCCATTTGTGTCCTTGACGCCAATGTGGGCAAAAGGCGTTGTTGCACATGTGGGAAAGGGAGCTTTGTTTAGTACAAGGCAAGTTGTCTCCTTATTCACTTGACATCTGTCCCAGCATTATCTCAAGCCCAGGTCTTCTGGCCAGTTGAAGAGGTCCATCAGGCAGGGAGAACAGGACAATAGCACATAGTGAGTTTTTAATGCCTGGTCATTTTATTTTCCCCTTGCATCATCCTCCCAACCCCCAATATGTATCTATAATTTCTTAGAAGAGCAATTAACAGGGGCATTTGGAGAGAACAGTGTGAAGGTGTAGCAGCAAGCACCCCAAGCGTGTCCTCGTCCTCAGGGTTTGCTGCCCATACAGGTTCTTGGATCTGCTTTGTTAAAGGAAAGCAACTCAAAATGGGTTAACAAGCTTACTTTAATCAGTCAGACATATATCGTTTACTTTGTTCAGGGGAAAAAGGTCAGCACCCCAAACTTCAAAATATACAGACGGAATTATCAAGACATTAACAGATCAAGTAGACAGCTTTCCAAACTGTCCAACCATTACATCCATACCCAGTCAACATCTGGGTTTCCACATCTGGGTTTTTCAAAGCCGGGGGACTCTCAACAACGGCTTCCCAGAATTCAGATCAAATCACAGAACACTTCTCAAAGTGAGTCCCAAAACAAAGCTACACATCAGGGCTTATATAGCCTTCTCCTGGCTCAGAGGATGTAACAACCTTATTGACTCACTGGCCAATGGCCAATCAAGAAGTATCTACTGAAAAACAAGCCTCCCACCCCAGGCTTCAGGTGCACTTTAGCCTAGGGGCAGGGAAGATCTTCCAAATTTGCATTCCCATTACAGAAGGCCAGTGTCACTGGATTGGAGGGTGCACAAAAGCAAGGAAAGGGTGAGATGAAATCCAAAAGGATGGGTAGGAAAGTGCCAGTCTATGAAGAGCTTTGCAAGGCAATCAGAGGGTTTTCTAGTAGGGCCATGGAGCCTCTGGAGCCCGGTTAGCTGATGTTTGGTTGGGGGGTATGTTATAGAGTAATCCTTTGGAGGCAATGGTTGGACTAGGTAGTTGCTGAGCTCCCCTCCCTTCAGTACTTCTGTGATTTGAACCATTCTAGGATACACATATGCTCTTAAGTTCATATAAATTAATGGAAAACCAAGTGGATTAAGATTCATAAGCACAGAAAATAATCATTGCTGTGGCTATTTTTCGATGAGAAATGGCTGTGTTCTTACTCATCTTATTTAATTTCTATCATGTTAACCTCCACAGTAAGCAATGGAAAAGATATCGGAAATGGCATATAGATCCGGATCAGGCTTCTCTCTGGGCTAATATTCAGCCTGACAGCAGTCTACCAAAGGCTGTCTTTGTACATGCAGTTACTATTTTCAAGTAGCAAAATTTTCCATGACTGTAACAATAGGTAACTCAATGAGCTTACTTGACAAGCAAATTTTCCAGGGAGCCAGCTGTCTAGGGGATCACCTTAAAAACCATTCTGTACCTGTATGACAGGGTTCATCAATCTTCTTCAGTCTGACAGTAGATGATGCACCAGAGTATGCCATGAAGAGTTTCCTATGAGATTCAGGGTGGTAGTGTCACTTGGACTGCTGAGATATAATATCACCAGTTTATTTCTTTTCACTTACCCTGTGTAGCTCCTTAGTTTTCTGTATCCAGAAATAAGAATGTGTTACATGGGATAAGAGAGTTATAGGGAGTAAGAAAAATCTTGGCTCTTTTGGTTAAAGGTACACTCTAAAGACTTCAGGCAGCCTGACTAGTAAGGCTGGATTTTCAAAGTAGAAGGTCATACTATGATTTGTACAATATGTACAATATGAGTTCATAGTATCATCCACATACCAATTTAATTTTTAGTTGTAAATCTATTCTTCCTCCCTTTCCCCTTCCTCTCTCTTTCCTCTCTCTGTCTCTTCTATCTCTGTGTGTCTCTCCGTGTATGTTTCTTTCTCTCTCCTTTCTCTTGTATGTCTTTGTCTCCATCTCTGTCTCTGTCTCTCTCTCTGTCTCTGTGTCTCTCTCTATCTCTCTCTCTGTCTTTCTCTGTCTCACTCTCTCTCTGTCTCTCTCTCTCCCTTCCTTCCCTCTGTCCCTTCCTATCTCTCTCTCACACACACAGATACACGAGGGACCTATTTGATTTCATCACATGCCCAGACTTACAAAACTCTCAGAGGAAACAGACCTGAATCCACAAATGTAGGCTATATTGTTTGCATTTAATACTCTATTATTTGCCTAAACAAATGTGCAACATAAATCATGTAAATAATGAGTTGGCATTTATATAGCCTTGTATACATTATGTCATTTGTTCTTTCCAATGTCACTCAGCGATATTATCTTTGGTAATTATTATCACAATTTATGGGGAAACTGAGACCCCAGAAATTGAAAAGACTGGCCCAAACATTAACTCTTTGTGTTAGAGACCAGATTTGAACCTAGGTCTCTACTGACTCCAAGTCTAGTACATTTTCCTCTACTCCCTGATGCCTCAAACTCACTGTGCTGTACCCACCAAATTTGGAGGAGGATGCCAAGTATATGGCAGAGGCTTAGGACTATCAACAGATGTGACTGACCACATCAACAGAAGTGAAGTCCCTCCTAGGACTTCTTTTCAATATGAATCAATGGTATGTCCTGTCATCCACTTTCCTTTCCCTTACCACCACTGGCAGCTGCTTTCCTTGCTCTTTGTCTGGGGCACCAAAAGTGCTAGTTATGTCTCTGGTAACTTTTTCCATGAAATTCTTTGAATGTGAATTTACATAATTTTCAAACAATCACATAGTGATGTCAAGGAAAAGAAGTCAAATAGCATGGCTCAAGTAACTTGTCCCTACCTGACTCCATGCCTTATTTAGGAAGAGGTGAATTGAGCATCTTCAGGAAAGGTAGATAGTAAGGTACCAGTGAGCATAAGCTCCTTATCACGTTTCCACATAGCATCATTCAGTTAATGAACTGTGCGATCAGTCAGCCATTTAAACAAGATATCACTGCAAGCTCGCCAATTAAACCAAAAGAAGTTCTCTGCTGTCATGAAATATTCTGTTGGTTATGGCAGGAAATCAAATGAAAGACAGAAGAGAAACCAAGCAATGCTTGTGAGTAGGATCAACTGACAAAAAGAAAGAAATCTACCTCTCTATGACTGAAGTACAAATGCAGAGAAAATCCATGTTCTTATTCATGTCTAATATGTCTAGCTTTATAAAAAAAAAATTAGTTCCTATCCCAGCCTTGCCATTTACTCTATGTATGTGTGTATAGTTAAATGTCAATCACTTAAACTATAATAGATATGAAGATTAAAATGTAAAAATTCTCAGACTATCATCTAAATGTTTCTAAATATTCAGATGCCCTGGTGATATGATTTAGGTAGAGCTAGAAATAAGACAAATGTATCAGAGATGGTGGTGAAAGTAGAAAAGAAGGGTAGATGTCAAAAGGTTTAAAACTCTCGGAGAACAATAATGAACATGTATGGAGCTTTAAGATCTATAAAGGACTTTAAATCTCCTCAACCCTGTGAGAGAAGATGCTGACTTGGATTTTTAGTAGTAGTTTTCAGAACTCTCTATTCTAATGAAATTAAAGGACTGATCCCTAGCCTGCCTCTCTCTTTTCTCTCATTCCCTCTCCCTCTTCCCCATAACTCTGTCATTGTTATCATTCCATATGCCTGACTGTTTCTTAATGCTTAGGACCATAGTAAGCCAGATCCTTCTGTCCTCCATCATCTCTTGAAGTCTGTCCAGGCTCATGTTCATTGCTTCCATGACACTATCTATCCATTTCTCCTTTACTGTCTGCTTCTCCTTTTGCCTTCAATCTTTCCCAATATCAACGTCTTTTCCAATGAGCCCTGTCTTCTTACTATGTGGTCAATTTATTTAAGCTTCAGCTTCAGTATTTCTCCTTCCAATGAATGGTCTGGATTAATTTCTGTAAGTATTGACTGATTTGATCTCCTTGATGTCCAAGGGAATCCCAAAAGTCTCCTCTAGTACCAAAATTTGAAAGTGTTGAATCTACAATGCTCAGTTTTCCTTATAGTCCACCTCTCACAGTCATACATTGTGACTGGAAAATCCATAGCTTTGACTCTACAGGCCTTTATCAACAAGGTGATGTCTCTGCCTTTTAGTATGCTTTCTAGATTTGTCATAGCTTTTCATCCAAGGAGCAAGTGTCTTCCAATTCCATGGCCGCAGTCACCATCTGCAGTGATCTTTGAGCTCAAGAACATTAAATCTGACTTTGCTTCCATTTTTCCTCCCTCTGTTTTCTAGGAAGTGATGGAACTAGTTGCCATGATCTTACTGTTTGTTTCTCTGTTTGTTTTTTAATGTTGTTTCAAACCAGGACAACTGAGTCAATGGATATCTTTTGAACTTTGTGCAATACATAGTGTAGGATCAGAACCCAGATCTTCCCATATGCAAATACAGTGTGGTTTGAATCAAGTAATTGGGTTTGGTATCATGTTGACACAGCTTCCATCAGGTTCCATGAATAGACCCCAAACAGCTCATCTGGGACACAACAAATAGCACAGAAAGTCTTTAAAACTCCATTTTTGTACTTCTTTTTCATTTTTGTGCACAATAAGCCATTCTCCTTCTTCAGAGTGCCCGAAAGAGCACTTCAGTGCATCTACCTTGTAAAGAGAGTCCTGAGACATCTGGTGTGCCATTTGAATCTCTTCCTTCACTACACCCAGCTTTCGTTATTTGTGGATGGAATGTGTCTATTTTTTGCTCCACTGGTTTAATAGCCCCAAGCAAAGTTGATAGGGGATCTGCAGAAGTTCCACCAGTGAATTCTTGCTGCAGATGACCATCTTTTCCCTCATTGCCAGGGTCCCTGAGGCCTTCTTGGCTTCCAGCTGTCCCTGGATTCTCCTATTCCTACTCCCCCCTTCCTCGCCGCTTTGGATGACAATCCTCTTGTTCATTACAGCATCTCTGACAGTCTTTTTGTTCCCAAGTTTTGTGTTGTTTTTTTTTTTCCCTTTCCTCCTTCTTGTCTAGGTTGATGTCATTCTTTTTGCTGTTAATATTTAGTGGCATTTTAGGAAGCTTTAGTTCACTTAAATCAGGAGAATAAAATAAATGGATTTCTGTAGCTTTTAACCATCATGCTTATTCCCATCAACTTATTAATAGACTCTGAAGGCAAATGGCCTTGTTACCCACTAGGACTTAAGACTATCTCTCAAAGCCGCAGAGGTTTCCTCTGGGACTCGAAATCCAATTCCAAGTTCTTCCTTGAGCTAACACTGTTCAGCTGCTTTAAAGAGATTAAACAAATAAATGCAAAGAAAAAAATCCCTTTCCTAAGAGCCGATGCCAACTGGAGATTGTCATGCACTAAAAACCGTCCAATAAGAAGGTGAGTCAAATGGATAGAGTCAACAGGACATGTGGCCCAGGCTGGTTCTTAATATTACCTCACCATCATTTCTTCCCCATTTTTAATGGAGAATCCATTATCATATTTGTTGCAAACTTAACTTGGGTCTCCTCCCTCTTTGTGTTTATGTGAAGTGAGCCTTTTGCTTGGAACCACTCAGCAGAGAGGCTAGCCATTTCAGTATGGCTGTTATTAGAGAACTGGGAGAAATTTTGCAGGCATTTTCAGCCTTACATATTTGGGAGTGCATTTATCATCTTTTGATAACATGTCATCATGTTCAAAGGAATGGACAGCATGTGCTTTGTAATCAGGATGGCATACTGGGACATGATTGATAGGGGCCCTTTTTGTCCCTGTTATCATCTTGTAAGATGAGTCTCTAAATTGCATGTATACTTGTCAGATCTATGCCTCTATTTACATATATGGTTTATATGCCTTTATAGGAACTCAGAAAGGATTGCATGTACCATCAAATGCCCTTCAATGTCATCATACATGTGTTTATATGGGTAACATCTGCTATAAATAAGGGGCTATCATAGGTACTTCAGAAAAAGACAAAAGAACCACATATCCTGACCTCAAAGAGCTTACATTCTACTCAGGAGCCAACACATTCTAAAGAGTAACCATGAGGAGAGATAGTATATACAAATGCTTATGTGCAGAACCATCCCATGACTGCCAAGGAAAATGACTAAAGGTAGATTAGGAAACAACCTTCATGCTTTGCTACTGAATCAGCTTACCCTCTTCATTCCTCCCTTGAGGTGATTTCATCTCTTCTCCCAGGTCCCTCATCTTTGATAGGTCTACTTTACCCTTATCCTGTGGGATGCAGGCCTTACCATACTATTGCATCTTTGTCCCCTCCCTTCCTTTGCAGCTCCATTTTATATGTGATCTTGACCATTAGAATGTCAGCTTCTTAAGGAAACAGACTGATATGCTTGTGTGTGTGTGTGTGTGTGTGTGTGTGTGTGTGTGTGTGGAAAGAGGGAGAGGCAGAGACAGAGAGAGAGAGGGAAGGAAGGAGACGGGGACAGAGACACTACTCCACATCTCTAAATAAGCAAAACAGCTTGACTTTTTTCCTTTGATGCTCCTCTGAACTCTGTGGTTCCTTTGGCTTCTCAGGATTCCTTTTGATAGTACCTAGGAATCCCAATGGATTCCATAATATACTTAGACCTAGGAATCCCAATGGATTCCATAATATACTTAGACCTAGGAATCCCAATGGATTCCATAATATACTTAGACTCAGGAAGATCTGAATTCAAGTTATGCTTTATACTTAGCAGCTGTTCAACCTTGGGCAAGTAATTTAATTCATATATGTCTATGTTTTGTTATCTATAAAATAAGGAGAATAATAACATCCACCCCATAGTGAATGGATTAAGTTAGATAATACATAGAAAGTGCTTTGCAAATCATAAATCACCAAGTAAATGTGAATTATTAACCATAACGATCTCTCACAATCCATCTTTACCCATTATTGCTGAGCGGCTAAGTCCTGGAGCTCCATTCCCATAGGTGAGTGGAGATTACTTTCCACCCTGTGCTTCTCTCAGAGCCTGGCACAAGGCAAATACTTAATACATGGTAGTTGACTTGACTTGATATGACCCTACTGTCTATGGAGACAACTCAGTAGGGGTGTTGGACAGTTCAGAGCTGAGTCAGAAGCTCACTAGCTCACTGCAGAAAAAGGCCCCAGGCTGGCTTCCCTTTGTGGAAATAAATTAGGCTCAATAGAGTCCTTGACTGAGAGGTCAAGAAAAATCGAGATAACAGGATGGGTCTGGCTGTAGCAGAGCTGATAAAGCCTGACAGTTAGAAAAAGAATTTCTCCTGGGGCAAGGTTCATAGGATTTAGAGCTGTAAGGGACTTTGACAGCTATCTAGACCAGGGCTCTCATTTTACAAATGAAGAAACTGAGACTGAGATTTTTTTCCTTGTAAGTAAGTGGCAAAGCTGGGTTGAATCTTAGTCTTTGGACTTCAATTTCAAGTGTTCTTTCCGTTCATGATTTATGGCTTGAGAAGGTCTTGCCCAGTTCCTTGGAGAAGCTTAGCAAACTGTTTGGTTGTTTTATAGGGAGAAGCAGAAGGAAAAAAAAAGGTGCTGCAAAATGCCATGGTAGAATCCTGAATAAGAGAAGAGTCAGTGCTTGGGGTAAGGCATGTTAGCTGACTATGGACATTTTAAGGGGCTCCTTATGAATAAGAGATTGTTGCACACTAGGGAAAGCCAGAAGACATGGATCGAATTTGCAAAGACATAGATTTAGGCTGGATGTAAAGAAACTCTTCTATTAATTATCACAGGCCACAAGTAAAATGGATTGCCTCTGGAGTAGCAAGTTTCCCCTCATTAAAGGCCTTCAAACTAGTTGACCCACAGGTTGGGTTAGAGGGAAAATTCTTGTTCAGGTACTGCTTTGACTTGCAACATGGATGTTCAGTGATTCCCACTCTTTGGATTGAAGAGACTAAAAAAGGAGATAGGCATGCAATAAAGTTAACTCCTCTGTTCAGTGTGTATGCTAAGACTACAAATAAGTTAAAGAATTTGGGGGTGAAATTGACAATTAAAGAGTCATTTTATGTAATAAGAAAAATTGAAAGGTATCTGCTTAGAACACCCTTGAGCATTTTATGCATTTGGTGAAATTAGAGTTCATAGTTTTATAAGGGGAAAAATTACCTTATTCAAGTGCTGTCATCATATTTGAAATGTCAAGGATTCCAAAATCAACTATATTCTTCAATCATTCTACACTGTCTATTGCTTTGGGGTTTCTTTGTTTCTCCCAATTAATATGGATGATTGAGACCTAAATAAGTTACATTTAAAAAAAAAAAAACACTTGAAGGTTGTCAATCCAACAGCCTCAATTTTTAGAGAAAGATACTGAAACCCAAAGTGGTTTAAATCACCTGGCTAAGGTCACCTATCTCCCAATTGAATTTTCTGACTATTCCTAATAGTGGGAATTCTCTCCCTTTTCATCTTCACCTACTGACTTCCTCCAACTCTCAGTTAAAATCCCACTTTAGACAAGATGCCTTCCCTGGTCTTCCTTAATGCTAATGCCTTTCCTTTGTTGATTATCTTCAATTTATCAGGTTATGGTTGAACTAATATTTACAAGCATTTCCCTTACGTTGCTCCCACCCAAACCTCATCCTTTTAACATGAAGAGGCCCAGACCTCTCTTTATCCCTTATCCTTGGGGATTAACTTTCCATAAAAGGAGACAGAAAGGCAAAAACAATTCCACCACACAGAGTCCAGGCCTGTCAGATTTGCTGGGTTCCTGAGAACCCTCAAGTCACTATGTCTTTCTCCATAGTCTACCCTGCTGACCTGACTTATTTCAATGGAACTAGGGAATAGCACACCAAAGTAGTGAAAGACCAAGGTATTCTGGTGACATATACTTGTTTTTCTAGGAGAAAACAAAGCTCCTTTTGTTAACTGTTCAATTAATTCCAAGTGCTTATTTTTTTTTATTTTTTTAAGCAATTGGGGGTAACTTGGTCAAGGTCACACGGCCAGTTATTTCTGGATGTGGTGGTAAGTATCTGAGCCCGGATTTGATCCCAGGTCATCCCGACTCTTGGGCCAGTGCTCTTACTCACTGAGCCACCTGGCTGCCCCCAAATGCTTCATTTTATCCCAACATTGAGACTGAACTAAGAACGTATTGGCATTGGAATCATTTCCAATATCTGTCTATGTATTATTTATACAAAGTTGTGTTGTTTTTGAGGCCAGCTAGGTGGTAGCATGCATAGAATGCCAGGCCTGGAGTTCAATGAGTTCGAATCTAGTCTCAGACACTTAGTAGTTGTGTGACCCTAGGCAAGTCACTTAATTTGTTTGCCTCAGTTTCCTAATCTGTAAAATGGACTGGAGAAGGAAATGAAAGACCATTCCAGTATCTTTGCCAAGAAAATACCAAATAGGGTCATGAAGATTTAGATAGGATTGAACAATAACAAAGTTATTTTCATGTTTTCTCCCCCATTAGTCCATAATCTCTTTGAGATCAGGAAATGTTTTTTTTTAATCTGTCTTTATATCCCCCACACTTAGTATAGTGCAATATATTTGGGACTTGACTGAATAAAATTAATAAGTGGCAGAGACAGAATTTGTATCTAGGACCATCGATTCATTCTTTAGCACTGTTCTTGTGACCAGATTAGATATGATATGTGGCAATGTAACAAAAATATTTGCATCTGACATCTAGCCACATTTCTTATGTGGGAACTACATATGAAAATTCAAACGATTTTCTAGGAAGATAGATTTCTTTATCGGAGAACTAACTAGCAATGCCTTTTGATACAGTTGGTCAGGAGAGAAAGGAAGTTGATAGAGAAATCATTTCACCCACAGAGGCCTTGGTGACCTTCCAAAGAGAATGGAAGGCTATAGAAAAGACATTTTTCCAGAATTCATGACAACAGAAGGCCCATAGGGCTCCAAACAGAGGGACTTTAACCAGACTAGAACTGATATGGGAGAACAGGCTGATGAGTGTTAGTAGCTCCTTACCTCACTGAATTCTGTCTAATATTGTGCTTTAGAAAGGTCAACTGGCCATGTCCCTATACTTCTACTTCTCCTAACATGTAGCCCTCTTAATCCTGTTCTAAGAAGGTTAGTCTCTCTTGCATTCCTTCATGAGGTGTTCCATAAAGATAGACAAACCCTTGGCTATCCCACAAAGTTTATTGCCACTTTCAACTCTATAGTATCCTGCTTGGGCTCATTCCAGGGTATTAAGACAGGAATCTGAGATGCTGTCAGACTTAAGAAGTTCCTTACTGCCATAAAAATCAGAGTGATTTTTTTTTAAATCAACTTATTTAAACTTGACCAAGATTTTTGCCAAGTACTATGGAAGTACTGGTTTTGGAGCAACATTCCTAGTATAGATCAAATGGAAAACTGTGATACAGTGAATACAGCCTTAGCTTTGTATTCAGGGGGCATGCATTCCAATGCCAGCTCTTCTGCTAAAATATGCAAGATCTTGAACAATGAGCAGAATTCTTGGTCTCAGTTCCTTCACCTGGAAAATGAGGGAGTTGGCCTATTTAGGCCTCTGAATTGTCTTCTAGATCTGTGATCCCAAGAGGTCAGACAAGAGAACTTCCAAGGACAAATGCAGACCTTAGACTGTGATTCTGTATTAAAAAAAAAATGTGGATCCATCATCCAATTGTTGCAAACTTTTTACTGTTTCTTAAAATAAAACATTTGAAAAAGTCAGGAAGGAATAATCTGTGTGTTTAAATAGCAATAATTGCCATAGGTTCTGCCTGCATTAATACTGTCTGAGTACATTCTAAAGCATTTGTCATAGCTAATGCATTCCTGTCAAATCAAGCAATATTAGAAGGGGACTTTTGTAATGAATATTAATGTAAGAGACAGCCATAAGTGAAGTAAATTATAGAGGCATGTAAATGTAGTATTAGCTGCTATAGCAAAGTAGTCTTTCACTGTAAATTAATTTCTTCCTATGATGTTAATAAAAAATTAGGGTACTTGGTAGTCATCAGAAGCCTGCTGAACACTGATAGGAGTTTTTTAAGTAGTTTTCTTATGTTCCTAATGCTAATTCAGAATGAGTTGTCATAAAAAAAGAACATTCATATGTCTAAATTTTTTTTTAATCCTGTAAAGAAACCTTAAGTTTAAGTTGTTAAGCTTTCTCTTCAAAGAAGCTTAGCCATATCAAGGCAAAGCACAGATGCTGGAATGTCACATTAGAAATGAAATATTAACTAAATCAAGGAATTTGAATTCCAGGGCTAGAGAGTTCATAAAGTCAATGATTATCTTCACATTATTATACACATGTGATAATTATGTACTCAAGAGAATCAGATAAAAGATTGAAATTTTGTCATAAAAATTGAGTAAAGTAATAACACAGCAGGCCAACTTCTGGGTGGGCACATGGATTCCTACATTAATGCTAAGCTGGAATTGTCCATTAGTAGAAGAGTAAGGGAAGGCCCCTTCCAACGGTACATGGACACTTTCAAACAAGCTGTTAGTTTGACTTTAGAGCTTTAAAAAGTTAGTACCGTTCTTGAACTCAGCATCTATACCATCTTTTCCAAAAATCTTTTTTTTCCACATATGATCTATAGATTGTTGCCTCCCCCTATGCATCATTCTTCTCTTAAAAAAATAAATGTGACCACAACACAAAGCTCAAGGATGAGATATGTATGGTCTGCATTTTCCTCTCTGCTTTTCATCCAGTTTGTCGTTCATGATGTTATTGGAAATTCTGCTGTGTGGAACCTCACTGTTCAATCCAGTCACTTATTATTCAGAAGAGAATCAGAGAATTTGGAACTAGAAGGAATTTAGAAGAGAATTAAGTTTGGGTCTTTCAATTTTCATATGAAGAGACTTGAGTTTCAGGCGAAGCAAAATGACCTAGTTTTCCTGCATAGTGGTAGAATTGGAAGCAGGTCCCGGGCTTCTGACCTCCAGCACAGTAATCTTTCTATAATGAATCGTCCCTACTAAAGTACCTAGGGTTCAATTGTGTGGTACAGCCATGTGTAATGAACCAAGAGAAAAGAAATATTTAGAATATTAGAGTAGGAAATCACCTGAGAAACCATTTCTATTAGCCGTACTTTACCAGTGTTAAGTCATGAAGACCTCCAGTGATATGTGGGATTTCTGTTGTCATGATTATTAACTCTATTCAGTCAAGTCCCACATATCTTCCCAATATAGCCAATCACATTTTGGGCAGCTGGAATACCTACTGAGATGATGCAATGGGTGAAGTACCAGGCCTAAAGACAGGAAGATCTGAATTCAAATTTGACCTTAGGCATTTGCTAGCTATGTAACCCTGAAAAAGTCAATTTCTATCTACCTTAATTTCCTCATATGTAAAATGGTGATGATAATATCACCGACCTCTCATGATTGTTATGAGGATTGAATGAGATAACTATCAGGCACTTAGCACAGTGCCTAGTGCATAGCAGATGATATAAAAATGTTAGCTTCATTATTATTTTTCTTGTAGCTGTTGACAACTCATTGTTAGGTAGTTATCCTGTGTATTGAAATGAAATCTGCCCTTCTGCTACTGATATCCATTGGCACTACTTTTGCTCTTTGGAGTCAAACTCATCAACTGTAATCATCCTTCCATAAAAGAATTTTCAAGTATTTGAAAACAGCTATCATATCATAATTATTCTCTTTTCTACTTCAATAATTCCTTCAACTTAGCTTCACATGAGTTGCCCTCTAGACCCCCACAGTAGTCACCCTAATCCCCTTCACACATTCTAGTTTATTGATATTCTTCCTAAATTATGACACCCCAAATACACAGCTCTTATGGTATGATCAAAAATGGGTCCATTGGGATCCTAACCTCCTTTGCTCTAGAAACCATGTCTCTACATACATAGCTGAGGATAGAATTCATTTACTGACTACCCTCCCACCTTATGGCTCATTGAATTTCAGTCTGCTAAGTCCCATCATCATCATCATCATTTCATTTTTCTTCTTTCTTCTAACCTGATCAATCTGTGCTAAGTTGGTTTAAAAACCCGCCGTTGCACTGGGATCATGGTAGGCCAGAGTAATTAGGAACTGCTAGCTAGAGAGATGGGGGGATGTATGATGATTTTACATAGGAGGAATCTAAGAAAGAAGGAGGTTAAGTGACTTGGCCTAGGTCACCCAGATAAGTACCAGAACTGCTTCTCTAACCCATCATGAGAGAAGAATAAAATGTGATTTCCATGTTTTTTAAAGCGTATGATAGAAAAGCTACAACAGAATAAATTGCATTGAAAGTAATGGAGTGACACTGACCACACCATTACCCCCTCCACCATTACTTTCAGCTCAGGCTTGTTGCCAGGAACATCTACCAGTCATTGAGTTCAATGGTTCAGATGTTTTATTTTTGTAATTTGATAGAATAGACTCTATAGTAAGCGCTCTTTGAAGTTCGTGTTTACCTCAGTCTAGCAACAAAACAATTTTAGGGCTATCTTTGTCAAATAACTTCCTTCCCCCTCCCTCATACAACTAACTCAGTTTCTGTGTACCCAGACTCAAATTCATGATGATAATGGCCTCTTCGTATCCAGATCCTTCTCACCACCTTTGTTTTCTTAGACAATGGAAACTTTAGAGAACCTTTGGCAAATCTTAAATAGCTTTCTAAGTATTGGTGATTACCAGAGTCATCTCACATACCATAATTACTTAGAATAACTTACATTACTTGCCTTCAAGGACCTTACATTCTCTTAATGGAAGATGACAAGTATCCAGCTAAATCAATATAAAAAGTATACAAGGTATACCCTGGTGAATCTTATCTTCAGTTTCCGGACCTTTAAAATGAGGATGTGGTAATGGGCCATTTTCCAGTCTCTCACCCTGTGAAGTAATTTCAAGACATACAGAGCACTTAGAAGTTGGGCAGGAATAAGAAAAACAAATTATGAAGGAGATAGCACTAGAACCATACTTTAGGGGAAATGGAGGAAAAAGGGAGGGAGAAGAGAAGAAAGGAGAGGAGAGGAGAGGAAGAAAGAGAGACAGAGAGGAAAAAGAGGAGGAGGAGGAGAGAGAGAGGAAGAAGTAGAAAGAGGAGGAGGAGAGAGGGGGAAGGATGGAGGAAGGGAAGAAGGGATGGGATGGGATAAGAGAAGCCAGTGCAAAGGGCATTGAGGCAGGAGATGGGAGGGCGTATATATGGGGTACAGATAACAGTTGAGTTGGAACGCAACATAGTGTAATCTTTCTGAGGGTAGGTGTTGTTTTGTCTTTGTCTTGGTATCTCTTGTGTGCCTGGCACAGGACTTGTGTGTAGGCAGTAACTGAATTGTGTAAGATCTTTAAAAAAGAGATGTTTGCATTCAGTTATGGTATCATGGCACTGCATTTTGTGGGTGGTTGTTTGATTATAATGGGATGTCTTTAATATTGTGCTGATGTAGTCATCTGGCTACATACATAGAGGTAAGGGGGATGAAAACTAGATTTTTTTTAAGCATAAGGTTCCTCTTGCTTCATTATGGAGGGCAGACAGCTGCAGGGCGAGATAATGAAAGAGCAGGGGCCAAAACTACAGCTTGCTCGCAGATAAGTGTGCCATGAGTTATTTCTGGTGTCACAACAGGCTCAGGCGTGGTTTGAGGGTCAGATCTCCCGTGGGGGAGACGGAGCAGAAGTACAAGAAAGGCAGTCTAAGGGAAAGCAGTCATCCCACATGACTGCCCTATCTTGCCTTGCAAGGAATTAAGGGTAACCCCAATGTGATTATTGAGCACTTTCCCTCTGGGAAAACCCTTTCATCAGGGCACAGGTGAGCTCTTTGGCCCACAGAGAGATTTTTTTTCTTCTGACCAGAACCACTGACAGTGGCACTATTTGAGGGTCAAGGTGAAGTTGCCTGAGGAGGCTCGCTGGGTAATGAGAGAAGATGCTGTTAATGCACAATGAAAGGACCCCTTCCTAGTTAGTGCAGTTCACCCCTGCCCCCAATGCAGCTGCACCTCACTCCATAAGCTGACCTTTAATTACTCTGCAGACTCCCCCACCCTCATTTGTGGTTATCATGGCATATTCAACCAAGCATGTCTGCATCTTTTTTCTCAATGGGATCTCACAGATTCTATCAGTTTGGGAGCACAGGTAGCAGTCTTTTCTACCTTCAGTGATGATTAGACTATCTAACATGGTGCCATAATTTCCCAGATGAAGAGGTTCAGACAGATAAATCTTGTGATGTATGACCATGTTCTCACAACTAACATGTGGAAGGACTGAGTTAGACTCTACAGCTACTAATGTCCTAGCTTGGTGCTCATTCTCTTCACCATGTTAAGGCATACTGGCAGTTCTCCACACTGGGAGGGGAGAATTCAACTCAACATATTTATTGTTTCACTTAAAATTTTTGACATAGGTGAATTAGGAATGTTGGATAAATAATGCACTTGGTCACTGTCCCTTTGAAGCTCTTTCCTTTTATAAAATGCTTTGCCCAAAAGATGTTCTGAACGATTCCTTAGGGATCTAGTAGAGGATTACATTAAAGAATTGTCTTTTACATGCAGAAATACTCCTTAAATTGACACTGAGGTCATTATGGGAATGGGGATGGGCGAAATGTTTTGTATTTAATCTCTAGACATTACAAATAACAAACATAACAGGGCTGCAACACACTTCATCATGGCTGGCAGGTTCTTCATCCAAGTCATCCTCTACTGGAACAATTTTATGTTATATATATCAAATCGGGGATGTATTTATCGACTAAGGGAGAATATCCAGATGATATCTCTGTTTCTATTGTCCTCCTGACCAGTATCAATCAGGAAATATGTGGGGTGTATGTGTGTGTGTGTGTGTGTGTATGGACAATTTACTGAATGTATGGAATGCATTGAGACAGTGAGAAATAATGGGCAATAATACGTAGTATTTATACAATGTTTTAAGATTTACAAAGTGCTTTGCAATTATTATTGCAATCCTTATAAAAACCATGGGAAGTTGGTGCTATAAACTATTATCCCCATCTTACAGAAGAGGAAAATGAGGCAGACAGAGGTTAATGAGTTGCCCAGGGTCACACAGCTAGTAAGTGTTTGAGATTGCTATAAGATTCAGGTGTTCCTGACCCCAGGCCCTCTGTTCTATGCACTGCCCCATCTTGAAGCCTATAGTAGAAAGAGAGAGAGAGAGAGAGAGACAGAGAGAGAGAGAGA